>NC_081308.1:23220833-23909166 GCF_030435805.1 Mustela lutreola
CCTTTAAGTCCATCACTTAAAGACAATCTGGGAGCTTGAAAGATCCCTAGAACCCTAGGGAGTAGAAGGGGTGGGGTTTCCTTGGAGCACTTGCATGAAGGCTAGACAATGGATGAGAGGGAAGTAAACCCCTGTGTCACCAGCATGGTAGCAAGCACACATCCAGAAAAGTTCCAAGGCCTGAGAAATCAAAATGGATGCAGACCTAAAAGGGGCATAAGGCTGATGACCTATGACTAAGAGCCCATGTTTCTACCACATAAACGTGGTTTGAATGATCCTCAGATCCTTGGCAAGAGGTAAATTTGGTGGCAGGAAGGTTTCCTGGGGCACTCACAGATGGTGGCTAAGAGGGCTCATTAACCCCTAGCTTGCGAGCTGACTGAAGGCCTGAAAGGCTTACAGTTCGTGTGTGTTGGTGGGGGGTGATTAGTGCTGTGAGAGGAAAATTATCTCTTTTTACTGCTGATAGCAAGCTGGTTGCTTAAGAACCCTCAGTTTCCTAGAAAAAATACAGGCTGGGGACCAGTAGGTATCCCAGAACCCTAACTGTCAGGAAGTGTGGAGGCCTGAAAGTTTCTGGGTACATTGTCTAGATGGTGATGTGGTGGCAGAAGGGGCCCTCTTGTACCAGAGTTATGGATGATTGCTTACAGGGTACTGTGTTCCAAGCACTAAGCAGACTAGTAACCTTAAGAGATCTCCTAGAACTAGTGTATAAGCAGCCTAGGAAGGATCCCCCAAGACACCAGCTCCAGGACAGAACATATCTGGAAGTGCTTCCAGTGTCCCAGTGATGGGATAGCTTATGCCTGGAAAATATAACCCCCACCTCCAATACTAGAAGTCAGGATGGAAATGATCCCTAATGGACCCCTGCTTATATGGTCTACAGGGTGGTCAGAAGGTATATTATTCTCCATCTCACAGGGTAGGGGCTATAAGGACATTGGGAATCCCACAGGCCAGGCCAGATGGTGATGGGAAGGTCTGTAGATACACTCCTTTGTAGGAGACTTTTGGCCAAAAAGATTTTAGGTTCCACTGCAAACAGAGTAGCTAAGGACTGAAAGGGCCATGAGTTACCCAGTTCCAGGCCTATCCAGTGACTCTAAGACTTCTAGGGTCTTCACCATGCAGCCAGGGTGGTATGCAAATAATATTTGATTCTCAGGCATACGTGATGACTCAAGGCCAGAAGGAGCCCTAGAAGCTTAGTGAAGGACCACTTTGTTGTTTGGAATATTTCCCTGGGACACAAAATGGGGACATGGGAGAAGTAAGGGGTAGGGAAAGATGGTATCTGAGAAGCTCAGAACCTGGATCCAAAAGGCTCAAGTTATTCTAGCAGGAGCCCTGAACTTTGACCAATGTTAATTCAGTTTCAATTAGCAGACATTTAAATTGATGGCCAGAAACCCCAGTTCCCCAACATTTCCATGTACTGCAGGAAGGACTCCCAAAATTTATGGTGACATAAGGGCACTCATGACACTAATACAATGAGAGTACAAATATGGTCTCCAGTAGAGGCATATATTCCTCAACATGAATTATTACTTTGGTCCATACTATTCTATTACACAGGAAGTCTGGGTACAAAAGGGCCCCCAGGACTGCAATACCAGGGAAGATGTTTTCTGAAAGGGCTCACCCAGGCATCAATATGGTGGTAAGTACATATCTGGAAAAGTCCTGGGGACTGAGAATGACCCAGACCAAAAGAGCTAGTCCTTGTGAAAGCCAGGTAGGAGGGGCCCATGACCCTACTGCATAAAGACAATATGGGGGCATTAATAATCCTTGGAACCCCACTTAATCAGGAGGTTGTTGGAAGGAAAATTGTCCAGTTCCCCCAAGATAGAGCAAGATGGTGGTTGTGAAGGTTCAGGAATCCTGAGCTTGAGGGCTAACTGATGGCCTAAAGTGCTCAAGATTCTGCTACAGGATAGTAGAACTGTGACTGAAACTTCCTTTCCACTCAGATAGCCAGACAGGTCACTAAAGAACCCTGAGTTCCCCCAGAGTGTATAGAGTGTGAGCCTGTAGAAAATGGAGAGCCCTAAATGGCAACACTCTTGATAGCCGGAAGTTTTCCTAGGTCAACACCCAGATACAGTTTTGGTGGCAAAAAGAGCCCTGTACGCTAGAGTTCTAGATATGTGATTGTTAATAAAGATACCTGTTGCACAGCAAGAGTGCAGGCTGGTGCACAAAAGGACTATGCACAGGAATTCTAGTCTCAGAAAGGACCCACAGATCAACAACATGAGGGTAGAATGTGTCTAAACGTCCTTTGTGAGTGCTATCGCCTAGACCAGTGATTCCAGAAGAACCCTCAGGTTTCTATAGATCAAAATGGACCAGATGTGCAAGACACCCTGAATTCCACAGCCTTTGGGGAGAGTGATGGTTATAAGGGTATGCATATGAATGGCACACTGATGCCAGAAGGAGGGGTAGAATCCTAGAACAAGGCAACTTTTGGTGGTCCAGGGTTCACCAGAGCAATGGCACTTGGGTAAGGAGGGTGGCCAAAAGTGCTCAAATTCCTTAGTTCCTCAGAGAAATCTGATTCCCATATGGAGTATGGGCAGGAAAGACATGGAAACTTTAAGGGCTGGAATGGCCCTCATGGTATGAATATGTCATGCCAAAGGGGACCCCAAGCTCCAGTGAACTGTTAGTATGGTTTCCAGTAGGGCTGTATATTCCACAGGAAGGGTTCTTAATTCTGGTCACAGGACCATGGTGCGCTGGCATTTTGGTTGTCCAAAGGGCCATCAGGCAGCAGTGTCAGGGACATGATGTCCGGATGTGCCCACCACAGGGCACCATTGAAGTGTCAGGCATGTACATACTAGGGCTCTGAGCTGTAAAAGTGAGCAGTGGCTCAATGGACCCAGGATATAAGGGCTGATTGCTGCTGATACCCTGGTAGGAGCCCATACTTCCACCAATAAGAACCCTTCGTGGGGTGGGGGGGCGTGGTATGAGGTATCACCGGAACCTTATGGAGGAGTTTGGTTGTTGGCAGGGCACCAGCTGTATGGGTGAATGGTGGCTGAGGAGGTTCTCACTTTATCAGTTAGCCTGCTGACTAAAATGTGGTTGAAACCCACCCTTCTGCCAGTGGCCAGTGCCATGACGAAGGGTGCCTTTCTTTATATCACAGGCAGGTAGGCTATCTGGTTATTAAAGAACCTTAGACTCACTAGTATGCATATAGGCCAAGGGCTGGCAGAAATTTTAGAACCCTAGCTGACAGGAATTCTGGTGGCTGGAAGGCCACCTCAGGGCACCACTCAAATGGAGGTAGGGTACTGAAACCAGTGTTCTAGATGGATGGTTTCTTATAAGGCCATGTATCCACAGAAAGCTAGTGCCCATAAGGGCTCCCCCAGAATGCAGTATGCAGGAACAGTTCATAAAGGACCCACAAGTTACCAGTTCCAGGACAGAAAATGTCTGAAGTGCTCCTGGAATGCCACTGCCTTGGACAGAACCTGTCTGCAAGAACTCCAGGGGTCCCAAATGCCCAAGGTCTCTGGGTTCCATAGGCTCAAGGAAAGAACATGGTCCTTGATGATGATGGACCAGAAGGAGTTCTGGAATTCTAGTGAGGCAGCTGAATTGGTGGTCGGAATCTTCCTCAGGATACTCAGGCAGCTAAGGGCAGAAGGAGGAAATATGGTTACAGAAAAAGCTTAGATTAATGAGCCAGTAGGAATCATGAGCAGTCAGGCAAAATAATGGCCAGAAAACCCCAGGGTCCCTAGCGGAAAGAACACACCTGGACAGTTTAGGGCTGGAGGGCTTTTGTGATGCTAATGTTGTTAGTATGCTGGACAGAAGGGGAGGGGCCCCGGCTTCAGGGAACTGGAAGTTTAGTTCCAAAAACGACCATGTATTCCAAAAGCAAGGGATTTGGGCAGGGCTGCTAGCACTACATGTGCTATCTCACCTCCTTGCCGCATATTTCTACCCCGTGACACCAGCAAAGTAGTAGAAGAGTGTCAGAATAGTCAAGCCGCCAGAGCAGAGATGTCTCCAGACCAAAAGGCCTGTTTACAGCTTAGTAAGCACCTGAGAACTTCCTGCGGAACTGAAGGATCTGTGGAAACTTGAAGAGCAGGCAGGTTCCTGGCAGGAAGGTTCCGGGTACTTGAACTAGAGAGAAAGAGACAGTAAGTGAGAAGGCTCATGATTTCTGAGCTTATGAGCTGGTAGAGGGTTGAAAGACTCATGCTTCCTCCGCTGGATGCCAATATTATAAGCCAAAATGCTCTCATTTTCATAGTGGATGGGCAGAGTGGTCGCCTAAGAGCACTCAGTTCCTCAGCATTCATATAGGCTGCGGTAGCCTAGGCAGGAAGCCTTGGCAGGAAGTCTTGTTGCCAAAAGATTTCTAGGGGCACTACCATGTTGTAATTAAGATGACCAAAAGGATACATGAGGCCTCGCCGTCTGAGAAGGATGATTGCTGGCAGATCCTTGTATTCTACAGTAAGGGAACTTGCTACCATAAGGATATTCTGGAAGACAGTTTGTGTACAGTTTGATCTCAGAAAGGGCCCTTAGGGCACCATCCCCAGGGTAGAAAGTGTCCAGAAGGGCTCCTGGTAGCACCAAGGTGGCAGGTAGGTTTGCGGAACACTCTTGGGCTCAAAGGGTGGACTGAACTTAGGCTTGAAGTGCTAGTCCTACTGATGGCTTAGCAGGAACTGTGGATTTTTACATCACTTGGGTTTCTGAAAGGGTCTCTAGGCTCTAGCAGGTGGGAGGAATGATTGCTGATAGAGCCAGAGGTTTCTTTGCAAATAGGCAGCCTAGAGCTTCAAAGGCTCTGTTCTTGAACAGACTAGTGGCCATAAAGGTCTTTGAACTTCCATCTGGAGGTCTGTAAGGTGGCAGAAGGACACATCCTGCCTCCCTGTGTGTAGTCACACTGATGCTGCAGGGGTGGTGCTTCCCCATGGGAGAGTCTTTTTGTCAAAAGTCAAAAATTTAGAAATAGCAGAAGTAAAATCAGAGAATCACTGAAGTGGCAATTAGTAAAGTTTACTGTGCACACACTAAAAGACAGTTCACCAACCCCTACTGCTTAAACCAAAACATGGAGGTTCTGTGGTATATTGTTATAAAGCAGCTTATACAGTAAGAAAGTGGTGACTCTTCATTCTTAAAAGTGATCAGTTATCATGTTAGAATTTTCTTTTTTTTTAAAGATTTTATTTATTTATTTGACAGAGAGAGATCACAAGTAGGCAGAGAGGCAGACAGAGAGAGAGAGAAGAGGAAGCAGGCTCCCTCCTGAGCAGAGAGCCCGACGTGGGACTCGATACCAGGACCCTGAGATCATGACCCGAGCCGAAGGCAGCGGCCTAACCCACTGAGCCACCCAAGTGCCCCATGTTAGAATTTTCTTAAAGGTTGGGGAATTGGTCAGTGGTTACCTCATAACAACCTTACGAAACAGTTTAAGTTTTGCTTATGATTTCCCAAGGAGCAAGAAATGACACGTTAGTTTTGCAAAATAACTAAATTAAGCTTTGTATGACTAAACTGGCTTTGCCTGCTCAGGGAATTTTCAAGGTCTCTGGGTGTCCATTTGTTTTTGATTTTAACAATCCCCACCTCTACTTCTCCTCTTGGTCATTCAGTAGGTTAAGTGTGACTAATGAGTATAGTGTTATTCTCAGTTACCACCAGTGATGAAATCAAGTCAAAGAATCACATCGGCTGTTTTCACTAGTTGAGTCATCAGACCAGAGGGTCATGTAGTCACTGTCTTCATCATTCATGCAATTATTGTTTGTTGCATTCAGTTGTTTGATCCTGGTGGCTACCATTTGGTGTGTGAGGGCCTGCCAATAGGCATTTAAAGATAGGCATTTAAAACCTTTGAGAGTATACAACACGTTAGAGAGATTAATTTGATGACGATTAGGAGAAAAATAGCCAAGGGTTGGAAAATTCCCCAGAGCAGAGCTTCCGAAGAGCCACGATTTAACAATAAAATAACGATAAAATAACTAACAATAAAACAACTAAAATAACTTAAGTTGTTATTTGAATTCCACTTAGTTTACAGCATATTATTAGTTTCAGCATATTATTCACTCCATCACAATATAGTGATGGAACACTTTCAGCCATCACCCACTGCTCGTCACAACAATTGCACTCCTTAATCCCCATCACCTGTTTCACCCATCTCCTGCCCCCAACCCGTCTCCATTCTGGTAAATTATCAGTTTGTTCTCTATAGTTAAGCATGTTTCTTGGTTTGCCCCCTCTCTTTTTTTTTTCTCTTTATTCGTTTTAAATTCCACATATGAGTGAAATCACATGGTATTTGTTTTTCTCTCACTGACTTATGTCACTTAGCATAATACTCTCTAGCTTCATCTGTGTTGCAAATCTAAAGATTTCATACCTTTTTATGGCTGAATAATATTCCATGATATATATACTCCACACCTTCTTTATCCAGCAGTTAATGGATACCTGGCTGTTTCTTTAATTTGGCTATTGTAAATAATGTTGCTATAAACATCAGGGTGCACGTGTCCCTTTGAATTAGTAATTTTGTGTTCTCTGGGTAAATAGCCAGTAGTGGGATTACTGGATTGTAAGGTCGTTCTGTTTTTAACTTTTTGAGGAACTGCCATGCTGTTTTCCATAGTGCCTGCACCAGTTTGCATTTCTACCAATAGTGCAAGAGGGTTCCTCATTCTCCACATCTTCACCAATACCTGTTGTTTCTTGTGTTGTGGATTTTAGCCATTCTGACAGGTGTGAGCTGATACCTCACTATAGTTTTTTTTTTATAAACATATATTTTTATCCCCAGGGGTACAGGTCTGTGAATCACCAGGTTTACACACTTCACAGCACTCACCAAAGCACATACCCTCCCCAATGTCCATAATCCCACCCCCTTCTCCCAACCCCCCTCCCCCCAGCAACCCTCAGTTTGTTTTGTGAGATTAAGAGTCACTGATGGTTTGTCTCCCTCCCAATCCCATCTTGTTTCATTTATTCTTCTCCTACCCACTTAAGCCCCCATGTTGCATCACCACTTCCTCATATCAGGGAGATCATATGATAGTTGTCTTTCTCTGCTTGACTTATTTCACTAAGCAAGATACGCTCTAGTTCCATCCATATTGTCGCAAATGGCAAGATTTCATTTCTTTTGATGGCTGCATAGTATTCCATTGTGTATATATACCACATCTTCTACCTCACTATAGTTTTGATTTGCCTTTCCCTAATCATCAGTGATGCTGAGCTTCATTTCATGTATCTATTAGCCATCTGTATGTCTTCTTTGGAAGAATGTCTGTTTATGTCTTCTGCCCATTTTTTAAAATTTAATTTTATTTTTTCAGTGTTCCAAGATTCATTGTTTATGCACCACACCCAGTGCTCCATGCAATCCCTGTCCTCCTTAACATCCACCACCAGGTTCACCCAACCTCTCACCCCGCTCCCCTCCAAAACCCTCAGTTTGTTTCTCAGAGCCTACAGTCTCTCATTGTTTGTCCCCCCCTCCGATTTCCCCCAATTCACTTTTCCTTTCCTCTTAATGTCCTCCATGATATTCCTTATTTTTCACTTACTTGTGGAGTTTTTTTTTTAAGATTTTATTTATTTATCTGACAGACAGAATCACAAGTAGGCAGAGAGAGAGGGGGAAGCAGGCTTCCCACTGAGCAGAGAGCCGGATGCGGGGCTCGATCCCAGGACTGCAGGATCATGACCTGAGTCAAAGGCAGAGGCTTTAACCTACTGAGCCACCCAGGCGCCCCACTTGTGGAGTTTTTTAATTTGATTATCTGATTTTTGGATGTTGAGTTTTATAAGTTCTTTATAAGTTTTGGATACTAACCTTTTATCAGATATGTTATTTGCAAATATCTCCCATTCTGTAGGTGCTTTTTAGTTTTGTAGATTGTTTCCTTTGCTGAGAAGAAGCGTTTTATTTTGCTATAGTCCCAATAGTTTATTTTTGCTTTTGTTTCCCTTGCCTCAGGGGACACATCTAGAAAAAAGTTGATAACAGCCCATGTCAGAGAAATTACTGCATGTGCTTTCTTCAAGCACTTCTATGGTTCAGACCTCACATTTAGGTCTTTAATACATTTTGAGTTTATTTTTTGTTTATGGTGAGAGTAATCTAGTTTCCTTCTTTTGCATGTTGTCATCAAGTTTTACCAACACCATTCATTGATGAGACTGTCTTTTTTCCATTGGGTATTCTTTCCTGCTTTGTGGAGGAGTAATTGACCACATAGTTGTGGGTTCATTTCTAGGTTTTTTGTTACATTGATCTTTTTTGTGTGTCAGTATCATACTGTCTTGATCATTATAGCTTTGTGTAGTATAACTTGAAGTCCAGAATTGTGATGCTACGAGTTTTGCTTTTCTTTTATAAGATAGATTTGGCTATTCTGGGTCTTTTGTGGCTCCATAAAAATATTAGGCTTGTTTGTTCTAGCTCTGTGAAAAATGCAGTTGGTATTTTGGTAGAAATTTAATTAAATTCATAAGTTTCTTTGGGTAGTATAGACATCTTACCAATACTTTTCATGACTATGCAATGTCTTTCCATTTCTTTGTGTTCTCTTCAATTTTTTTAATGAATGTTTTATAGTTTTCAGAGTACAGATCTTTCACCGATTTGGTTAGGTTTCTTCTGAGGTCTCTTGCAGTTTTTGGTGCATTTGTAGATGGGATTGAGTCCTTAATTTCTCTTTCTGTTGCTTCACTATTAGTGTGTAGAAATGCCACAGATTTCTGTATGTTGATTTTGTATCCTGCAACTTTACTGAATTCATGTATCAGCTCTAGAAGTTTTTTGGTGAGGTCTTTTGGGTTTTGTATATATATATCATATCATGTCATCTGCAAACAGTTAAAGTTTGACTTTTTCCTTGCCAATTTGGTTATGTTTTCTTTTTGTTGTCTGATTATTGAGACCAGGACTTCCAGTACTGTGTTAAATAACAGTGGTAAGAGTGGACATCCAAAGCTCTCAATTTTTCCCTGTTTAGAAGGATGATAGCTGTGGATTTTTCATAGATGGCCTTTATTATGTTGAAGTATGTTTCTTCTAAACCTACTTGGTTGAGGGCTTTTATCATGGATGGATGTTGTACATTGTCAAATGCTTTTTCCACATTTGTCAAAAGGGTCCTTTGGTTCTTATTCCTTTTTTTTTAAATTAAGGTGGTATAACACATTGATTGATTTCTGAATATTGAACCATCCTGGCAACCCAGGAATAAATCTCACTTGATGTGGTGAATGATTTTTTTTAAAGATTTATTTGAGAGAGAAAGAGTGGCAAAGAAAGAGCATGAGAAGGGGGAGGGTGAGAGGGAGATGCAGACTCCACCCTGAGTGGGGAGCCTGATGCAGGACTCAGTCCTGGGACTGATGGATCATGACCTGAGCCGAAGGCAGACACTTAACTGAAGAGCCACCCAGGCACCCAATTTTTTAAATGTGTTTTTAGATAAAGTTTGTTAATACCTTGTTGAGGATTTTTGCATCTATGTTCATCAGAGTTATTGACCTGTAGTTATCTTTTTTAGTGTAGCTTTGTCTGGTTTTGGTGTCAGGGAAATGTTGGCCTCATAGAATGAATTTGGAAGTTCATCTTCCTTTTCTATTTTTTGGAATACTTAGAGAAGAGTAGGTGTTAACTCTTCTTTAAATGCTTGGTAGAATACACCTGTGAAGTCATCTGATCCTGGACTTTGTTTTTTGAGAATATTTTGATTACTGATTCAGTTTCTTTGCTGGTTATCAGTCTGTTCAGGTTTTCTATTTCTTCCTGTTTCATTTTTATATGATCAAGCCCCGCATCGAGCTCCCTCCTCAGTGGGGAGCCTGCTTCTCCACCTCCCGCTCCCCTTGACTATGCTCTCTTACTCTGTCAAGTAAGTGAAATCTTAAAAAAAAAAAAAAAAAAGGGGGCACCTGGGTAGCTTAGTGGGCTAAAGCCTCTACCTTCGGCTCAGGTCCTGATCCCAGGGTCCTGGGATTGAGCCCCACATCCGGCTCTCTGCTCGGCAGGGAGCCTGCTTCCTACTTTCTCTCTGCCTGACTCTGCCTACTTGTGATCTCTGTCAAATGAATAGATGAAATCTTTAAAAAAAAATAAAAAATAAATTAAAAAAAGAATGCAAGATTTCTTCTGCATTTCCTATTAAAAAAAAAAAAAAGAAAAGAAAGAAAGAAAGAATTGTGTTCCTGTGGTGTGTTTGTTGCTGATTTTCCTCCCTCATTTGTGATTTTCTTTACTTGGGTCCTTTCTTTTTGATAAGTCTTACTAGAGGTTTATCAGTTTCATTGACATTTTCCAAAGAACCATCTCCTGGTTTCATTGTTCTGTCCTGTTTTTTTTGTTTGGTTTTGGTTTTGGTTTTGGATTTGGTTTCTCTATCATTTATTTTTGCTCCAATCTTCATTATTTCCTTCATTCTGTTGGTTTTATATTTTGTTGTTCTTTTTCTAGTTGCTTTAAGTATAAGGTTAGGTTGTTTGAGATTTGTCATGCTTCTTGAGGTAGGTCTGTATTGCTATATACTTCTATTTTTTTAAATTTATTTCTTTTCAGCATAACAGAATTCATTGTTTGTGCACCACACTCAGTGCTCCATCCAATAGGTGCCCTCCATAATACCCACCACCTGGCTCCCCCACCTCCCACACACACCCCGCCCCTTCAAAACCCTCAGGTTGTTTTTCAGAGTCCATAGTCTCACATGGTTCACCTCCCCTTCCAATTTCCCTCAACCCCCTTCTCCTCCCCATCTCCCCATGTCCTCCATGCTATTTATTATGCTCCACAAATAAGTGAAACCATATGATAATTGACTCTCTCTGCTGACTCTCTGCTTCACTTCTTTCACTCAGCATAATCTCTTCCAGTCCTGTCCATGTTGCTACTAAAGTTGGGTATTCATCCTTTCTGTTGGAGGCATAATACTCCATAATGTATATGGACCACATCTTCCTTATCCATTCGTCCATTGAAGGGCATATTTGTTCTTTCCACAGTTTGGCGACCGTGACCATTGCTGCAATAAACATTGGGGTACATATGGCCCTTCTTTTCACTACATCTGTATCTTTGGGGTAAATACCCAGTAGTGCAATTGCAGGGTCATAGGGAAACTCTATTTTTAATTTCTTAAGGAATCTCCACACTGTTCTCCAAAGAGGCTGCACCAACTTGCACTCCCACGAACTGTGTAAGAGGGTTCCCCTTTCTCCACATCCCCTCCAACACATGTTGTTTCCTGTCTTGCTCATTTTGGCCATTCTAACTTGTGTAAGGTGATATCTTAATGTGGTTTCAATTTGAATCTCCCTGAAGGCTAGTGATGATGAACATTTTTTCATGTGCCTGATAGCCATTTGTATGTCTTCATTGGAGAAGTGTCTGTTCATGTTTTCTGCCCATTTTTGACATGTTTATCTGTTTTGTGTGTGTTGTTTCAGAAGTTCTTTATAGATCCTAGATATCAACCTTTTGTCTGTACTGTCATTTACAAATATCTTCTCCCATTCCGTGGGTTGCCTCTTTGTTTCGTTGACTGCTATATACTTCTTAAGTTGGTTATAATTTTTAAAAGTTACTTGCCTAGGCACAGCATGATGTATTAGCAAACATATATCCTAATGATTACTTAGGACAGGATGGACATGAAGTTATTTTATTTCAGATGACATTATAGGTGAGCTTCCACCTAAATTATGCCTCTCTATTATGTGAACAATCAGATAATTCAATGAGAGGTATTTCTATGGAAACAAAAGAATAACAAAAGGTAATAGTCCAAACAAATTATAAGTTCACTTTTGGAGTTTGGAGAGCAGCCAGTTTAGAAAATTTCTAGAGTTGAATTTGAATCATGTTCAGATAATAAATTGAGGATGGCAGTTTTAGTCTCATAGATTTTACTAGTTTGCAATTTGAATGTATTTTGATGATGTCATCAAGTGTTCCGTTGTACTTCATTGAGTGGCCTATTATAGCAATAGGCACAAATATTGCCAACACATGAGTTTTTATGGTGATTTTTCTGAAGCTTAGATTATACGTTGTCCAGCTTTAGTTTGCATGACTTCAGGAAAACACAGTTTTAATTTCATAGTAATTCCAAGTTAAAACATTGAGAGAAAACTAGAAATATTAGTCTTGAGATTTCTGGCAAAATAGTGGAAGAAATCAAAAGAATTTAGAATCCAGTCCAATTATAGGGAAAAACAAAACCTCAATGCCATTAACAGCACTAGAATCTGATATCCACAAAAGTATATTACTGAGACATAATTTTTCTGTCTTTAATCATCTCCATTTTTATCAAAAATTACCATAGTAAGACCAATTTGCTTGCAAATTGTTTAATTTCAATAGACTTGGAGGGATTACTTACATCAGTGAAGTAAAAATGGTGATTGACCATGAAGTCTCTTTTAAATCTGCTTTACTGAAAGTTCATTTTTAATTATCATACAGCATTACATTGGTTTTAGCTGTAGGACATAATGATTTCATATTTGCATGTATTACAGAATACATGTAATCACCACAGTGTCTGATTAACATTCATGACCATACATAGGTATAGACTTTTGTATGTATGTTTGATAAGATTTACTCTCTTGGTAACTTTCAATTAAATAATACAGTATTTTTTTTTACTATAGTCACCATGCTATATATTACATCCCCATGACATTTATTTTATAACTAGAAGTTTGTACCTTTTGATTCCCTCCACCCATTTCACCCCATCCCCATCTCTGAACTCTGGCAACCACCAATCTGTTCTGTGCATCTGTGAGCTGAGCTTGAGTGTGTTGGGGGAGCCCCTCCCAAAGAGAAAGAAACCGAGAGGAGATACATTGAGAAAAATTTGTCAAGTGATTCTTAATAAACTTGAAAGAAAGACAAAGAAATGTAAATATTTAAAAAACAATGAAGACCATATACCCAAAGATATTATTGGAGGACATTATTTCGTTTAACTTACCATTGTATAGGCTCATGTCTATGGACATTTTGGTTCAGATAATGGATCTCAAGAGCATAAAAATAATAGATTCATTACTCAAAATAGATTTATACTTACCAAGCTTAGAATTATGTGAAAAAATTTTAATTATAAAATTAAAACTATATCTATCAACCTACATCTGTATACCAGTGTTCCTATGTAATAGAACATGTGTTGAGATGACTAAAATATATGTTTTTAGACAGATGTATAGTGAGAAACCATACTATAACCCAAATACGGCTAAGGAAGCATGGATTCTGGTAAGAGAGTCTTCAGAAGTGTCCTTCAACTGTAAGGTAGTATTGGGCAGGGGAAATTCCCCCCATTCCTCTCTTAATTCTTTTGGGCAGGTTAAATAATTAAAATGACAGAAGAAAAACTGATTTTGTACATAGGGGGAATCCACATACACATGAAAGATTCGAAAGGCATTTAGGCAAAATGAGGTATATCAGCCATCTAGAGCTAAGGAGAAGGGTGTAGGGGTCTGGGACTTCAAAGGGAAGGAAAGCAATTTGTAGGAAGACCACCAAGGATAAGTTCTTGGTAAACAAATGTTTGCTGGCCATACAGAAACATTGAGACACAGAGAGGAACTTTAACAAACAGCCTTTGCTAGATTCCCCCCTATTTACCACAGTAGTTTATAGTATAATGTAATTATCTATGTGATAGCTCTCTTCCTGGAGCAAGTCCTCTAAATTCTTTAAGGCATTTATGGGGGAGATAAAAAGAAGAGCTAACTGGGTCTTCTGTTTCTTTTTTTTTTTTAATTTTATTTTTTCAGTGTTCCAAGATTCATTGTTTATGCACCACACCGAGTGCTCAATGCAATATGGACCATCCTTAATACCCACCACCAGAGTCACCCATCCCCCATCCCCCTCTCCTCCAAAACCCTTAGTTTGTTTCTCAGAGTCCACAGTCTCTTGTGGTTCATCTCCCCTTCCAATTTCCCCCATTCCTGATTTCCCATTCACTCTTCCTTTCCTTCCCCTAATGTCGTCCATGTTATTCCTTATGCTCCACAAGTAAGTGAAACCATATGATAATTGACTCTATGCTTGACTAATTTCAGTCAGCATCAGGGAGATTCAAATCAAAACCACATTGAGATACCACCTTACACCAGTTAGAATGGCCAAAACTAACAAGACAATAAACATCAAGTGTTGGAGAGGATGTGGAGAAAGGGGAACCCTCTTACACTGTTCGTGGGAATGCAAGTTGATGCAGCCACTTTGGAAAACAGTGTGGAGATTCCTTAAGAAATTAAAAATAGAGCTTCCCTATGACCCTGTAATTGCACTACTGGGTATTTACCCCAAAGATATGGATGTAGTGAAAAGAAGGGCCATCTGTACCCCAATCTTCATAGCAGCAATGGCCCATCACCAAACTGTGGAAAGAGCCAAGATACAGATACCCTTCAACAGATGAATGGATAAAGAAGATATGGTCCATAAATACAATGGAATATTATGCCTCCATCAGAAAGGACGAATACCCAACTTTTGTATCAACATGGATGGGACAGGGTCTTCTGTTTCTTAAAAATAATCAACCTGCAGGGCACCTGGGTAGCTCAGTCATTTGAGCATCCAACTTTTGGTTTTGGTACAGGTCATGATCTCAGGATCCTGAGATCCAGCCCCACATTGGGCTCTATACTCAGCAGGGAATATGCTTGAGATTCTTTCTCTCTCCCTCTACCCCTCCCCCATGCTCATTCATGCTCTCTCTCTTTCTCAAATAAATAAGTCTTGTAAAAAATGAACTTAAATTAATCCTCATACCAAAGAGACACTTAGGGTGGCAAATTCTTCCCCCTACAGTTAAGCATTCTTCCTTGTAATGGGACATTAATAATATATATGATCATGATTCACTCTGCCCCAGACAGTGCTTTGGTGAGTTCTATGTGCATTTCCTTTTTCACCTCATCTGTTTCAAAGCTGATCAACCTCAACCCAATCCATTTTTTTCTTCACCTAGCTTGAGACCTCCAGTCAAGTCCCTTAAAAATATGTATGTAATGCATTTAATCAACACAAGGAGCTATGGTGATTGTTAAAGTAGTTTTATGTATCCCTGTTGAGATTCATTATGGGCTTAATTTATAGATTAAGTTTCAAGACTACCTATCTCCTTTTTTCTTTTTACAAGTTTCTTTTTTTTTTTTTCCTGAGGTAAGCTTCTTCCCAACCCATTTATAATACATCTTGAATATGATGGCATATAAGAGTTCTTGAGTTGAAGCAGGTAGAAGACTTAATAACATAGCTGAAAGTAAGGGCTTCCTTCCCTCAGTCAGCTCTATTTTAAGAAAGGAGAGTGAGGGCCTCTGTATAAAGTGAGATAAGAATCAACATCTTTCAGTTTCTAGCATCCCTGACTTTCAAATGAAAATGTAAATGAAAGCATTTTTATTTTTATTGAAACTATTAATGTATCCTCCATTTTGAGCCTGAATGTATCTTTAAATGTATAAATAATGATTGTTTCCTCTCCATAAGCATATGAGTGATAGAGGAAGAAACACATAAGGAGTTATTCAGTTCATATCTTGGAAAATAATAGCAATAAAGTTCTGGTAGTATTGCAGAGGTTATACTCTTTTTTTTTTTTTTTTGCATGTAGCAGCAATCATATTTTAGTTGGTACTTATGGACATGAATTGAAAGAATGAATTGAAATGGATATAATACTTTCATCTATTCAGGAAGCTATCAAATGAGGTGTTATGACTTACACTGAGCAACTTCAACCTATCATTTTTGCCAAACTAAAAATCTGATTAAATTTCAAGCAAGTGCAATGTGAATGTGACTTCCAGAAATGTTCTAATAAGTAGAAATGGCTGTTTCTTTAGCTTTATGATTTGAGTAATCCTTTTATGAGATACCAACTTATTAGAACTAAGATGGGTACTGGTACCTGGAAGTGACAGTAACTGAATTTCAGCTGGTAAGTCTACCTCACCATCTGGTTTCTCTTTCTACTCACCCCCTTTTCATTATGCTGTAATCATAGTGACTATCTTTTGGCATTTTCAATACACTTTATATGGCACAATTTGTTACCCTTTTGAGACTTTACATTTGTGCTTCCTCCATCTTGCTATTTGCATCCAGTTCTTTGATGACTTAGTTACCTGAAGGATTAGTGGGGCAGGAATATCTACTTCCTATGTGGCTCACGTATATGGCTGCCAGTTTAATCCTATCCTTTTAGTCAGGGAACTTATTTCCTTACTACATGGGCCTCTCCACAGCACTACTTCCAGATTCTCAAAACATGGAGGCTGGCTTCTCCCAGAGTGAGCCAACCAGAAGAAAGAGAGCCACACAGAAGCTATGCTGTTCATGCCCTAACTTTTGAAGTCACTACATCACTTCCACTTTTAAATTTAATCCCTTAAAACAATCCCACATTAAAGGGGAGGGGACATAGATTCCACCATTTTATGGGAAGAAGGTGAAAGAATTTACATTATATTTTAAGACCACCATACTAAGCCTCATGATTCTTCTTAATCTAAACATTCCTCAGTTAACAGGTATTGTATTGCTTATAAAACTAATGGAATAATAATAGTAGCAGTGAACAGATAGTAATATTTATTTGAATGTTATGTTTCCTTTAATTATGTGGCTTTTCAGCAGGACAGTGGTCTTGGAAGTTGGAATCTGCTAAGGAGTGTGTAACAACTTATGTGCTGAATCAACTAGCCCTGAAAATAGATGGTGCTGGAGTGTTGGGCCCATACTGGCTGGTGTTGGTGGTCAGTGACTTGTGTGAGAAGGATGAGGAGGTCAGGGAGGCATGTTGTGGTTTCCTCCCCAGGCGGAGCCCTCTCCCCACCCCTCACCCTGTGGACACTAAGCTTCTTGAGGTAGGAGTGCTGCTGAGGTAAGCCTTAAAGCCTAGGAGAAGGCTGTGGTGGAGCCTCTGTAGGTGCAGATATTGGTGGTGGTAGCAAATATAAAATAAGAAAATAAGTAAGTGGCCTTTCTATACTACCCTGGATTTTTAAATTTAGTTTTATTATATCTACTGTTTTCAAGTCTCTTCAAGAGATGTTTGTCTCTAATTTTATAAAGGATATGGAAGACCAAAATTTACTTACAAATTAATTTATAACAAATGGCAATGAGACACATATATAATATATATATGAATTTTATTTTACTTTACAAGTTGACCAGTAATAAAGTGTTAAACTGTATCATGTATGAGATTCATGCAACTATGTTTTATTTCATCCAATTAATTAAAGTAGAATTTGCATTCAAATTCTAGGACCTACTTTAATTTTCAAACATTATTATAAAACAGTAAAAAGTAGAAGTGTGTATATTCTTTCTGTATTTAAATAACTTAATGGTCGTTCAAATTAATGCTTTAACTGATTTGACTGAATGTCATTCCACTATTCTAAATTTTAGTCTTTAAAACAACTAATTTGATATTTAATTTTTTAAAAAGCAGAAGATAAAACTTATTCATCTTTGGCATCTTACGTTCAAGTGAGATGTGAGTTTATGAGTACTTCTATCTTCCTGTAGTTAATGAAGTCTTAAAACAGCAAAGTCCATTTTTCAAATAAATGTATAAAATCCTAAATATTAAAGGCATTACATCATTGTATACTTCAGATAATCATACTATGAGTAGATATCTTTCCTGTAGATATATTCAACTACAGGCAAGAATAGGTTGTTCAAAATTACTAAAGTTATTTCTGTTCTTCAGCTGAAAAAATTCAGTTATATCACCAGCTGAAATTCAACACAATGCTAGGTGTTGAGTGAAATTAACCTCTTAAAAATGTCTTTTGATAATTGCTGTTAATTGTGATGATTTTATTAACCAAATCTTTTAGTGTTGTTTTAATTCTATCTTCTTATAATTTTATTTCAAAATTCTGGAAGATGTTTGTCTTCAATGTTAATTATTTTAACCATGTAAATTTGCTTTGTGCCTCCTGGGCAGCAGCATGTTATGTTTGCAGAAAGACAAATTTTAGAGTCAGTTAACTCTATGTTTGAATTCCACTTAGGCCGTTCATTTGCTCATGATCTTGACAAATAGCTGATTTTTTCTTGGTTTCAGTGTTCTCTTATGTAAAAAGGGATTAACACCCAATATGCAGTGCTATTCTAATGATTCAATTAGACAGCATATATGCTTAGCACATAACAGATGCTCAATAAATGTTAGTTGTTTACTCTTTTCCAAAAGAGCCTGTCTTCTGGGAGCATTTCTGTTTAATAAAAAATAAAAGCAAAACCTTGCAAGTTTCTTTCAAAAAGTGACTTAAATGTGGTTATAATCTGGTCTGATTTTGGCAAAATGGTGAAACAATGGAAACAAATCTATGCTCTTCTGAATCTATTTTAAGAAACCCTCTTCCTTTTTCCCCCATCACCTGATAGATGCCACCATTTAACAGGTTGTTACCTTGAACAGGTTACTTAACGTCCCTGTGCCTGTTCCTTGTCTGTAAATTGGGGATAATCATAGTGCCTACATCATGTAGTTATTATGAAGATCAGTTCAAGTAACTCAGGCATTTATAATAGTGCCAGTAAAATACTAAACAATATTTATATTAGGTACCAATATTATTTGGAAAGATACTATAATTCTTTTTCTTAATGCTCAGGAAGCACCTCCAAACCCCCATAGCCTGGCTTGAATCTAACTTTCAAATTTTCATATATATTCCCACTACTAACAACATCCAGTATAATTCTGCTAAACTCAAGTGCAGATGGTGTACTTAACTTCAGGAGGTTTCCACAGCCTTTGAAATCCATTCTTAGATCCCTTAACATACTTACAAAGAATTTAATTTGGAAGATATGCAAAGGAATTTATAATATTTTTGAGTACAAAAGTATAACAGAGCTCCAAATACAGAGTATAACATTTATAGTTTATATAAAATGCTTTGTATTTAAACATCTTTAATATACATTTATTTCTGTACCTTCCAAGCTTAGTCTCTTATACTTCCATGGATGCCTTTTTTCTGGCTTTTGCATCTGAGTTCATAGAATATATTTTACTACAAAGGTATTCTAATGTTTTTGTCCTCATTTTGCTGTTTCTAGCTTAGATAGAGAGTTGTCATTGTGTTGAACATGGCGATTATTCCACTAGCTTTTTTAAAAAAAGCACTTGTTTCCTCCTTTCAAAGACATGCAAAACAAATCTTTCATAATTCTATTTACACAGTGGAATCTATTGTGTGAGTCAGCATAAGTAAGACATACCCCTCAGTGAATCATTATTTCCTTCTTTAATTAAGATTATCAACTCCTTGTCTTTTATTGATTGATCCAAATTTCATCTCCCAGGTAATTGATTAAGGGCGAATCATCAAAAATTTGTCACAATTCCAAATAGACAAAAAACGTAAATTATAGGTCTGCAGTATAAACTCTGATAAGAAAGGAAGGAGAATGGAAATACCTATTTTGTTCAATATATTTCAGAACTGTGCACACCATCAGGGATGATGAGTAAGCACGAACATCAATAGATGGGAACATCGAGCCCTTCCACTTTGTTTCATAAGTTTTTAAAAAATATATATAATGTTAGTCTCCAATTTTATAAATAGTGGTCTGGTCAATGCTTAAAACAGTAGTTTTATTTAACAGTAATAAAATTCCCAAAATATATTAGTTATATACATTTAGCCTTTTTTTCATTGCTGTAGAAATAGAAAGGGAAGGAGGACTGGATCTTTTCTGGAAAAAGTAAGGAAATGGGCTCAGGTGAGGTAGAAAAATGACTTAGTTTTAGTTTTCTATGAATAAAAATAATTGGAATCTAGGGAAAAGAATGGGTCACTCCAGGGGCATGGAAATATAGTTGTTGTGATTCTCCAAACATGAAATGCCTGAACAAAATGTTTATTATTTGAGTATTTTTAAGAATTAATAAAGTGACTGCCATCATATTTCATTCCTGATGCCCACTCTAACCATAAAAGTGATAGGAAACATATCTTATTTATCGGAATATTTTCAGTAAGTGGAACTGTCTGGCATATAACAAACACTTGATGATATTTTATAAATGAAAGAGCCAGTAAATGAAATCCACTAAATAGTATGCTAAACTTGAAATTCATTAAGTTCTATTTGAATATATATGTAATATATGAGCAAATGAGTTGAATTTATATATGAATATATACTTTTGTAGATATGACAGTTGTATATGAATATATTACATCTATGTATTTATATAAATAGGGAGGGAGAGTCGATATATTGTTTGTCTTATTATTATATTGTATCCTAGAAGGCAGAGCTTCCATTTTCTACTTTCTATGAGGAGCTCTCTCTCATATTACTTTTGTTAAATAATATTCTACATAGGTTGGAACACTTTATATAGATTGAATGAAATATATTGCCTATAAGATTTTAACTTTTAAAATACTCCTTATCTTATTTTTAATTAACAGCAAGATAGAGATAAAAGTAGTAATTTTCCGATCATTGTGCATGCATAATGTTCATTTATTTTAAAGAATCACTAACATAATTTTCACTTCTAAGTTTATGTGCCGTATATTTTTCATTTGGAAGTAAACTAGTTTATACATATTTGCACATTGAGAGGTTTGGCTCAGCCTTTACCTTTTATCTCCTTATTTGATTATTACTATTTTATAGTTAATATAAAGGCTTTTATCCTCCTAGAGGACTTTAAATATGGTCAGGAAGAAAGTACAATAACCATATTTTAGAACCATATTTATTATATGTATTTAACTGAAAGTAAAGTATTCAGGGTGTTAAAGCAAAACATACATTCACAGTCTATGCACATAGAGGATTTATGTACAATTTCCCCTCTGTTTCAAATTGAATTGTTGCTGTTTTGATTTTTGAGTTTAATAAGATATAAATATATATCCAATATGTCATTCAGAGATATGACATAGTACTTTTGGTGATTAAAAAAATAATATATAAATACTTTAATTGTGGTTTTAAATTTAAAAACAGAGATAATTGCTGTTAAGGCATAAGATGGCTGCCAGCCTGTGGCAGGAACAAAGGTGGCGAACATTGCTGGCATTCTGCAGGTCAAGAAATTTCATGCAACACTTACATGTAAGTCTCTCTGTTACTGTAATCAGGGCTGCTGTCAATTGTCATGGCTGACTGCCAACTCGTGGAGTCAGTATTTGTATTTTATCTTCCTAAGGAAAACTCATTCAGGAAACTATAGAACATAACTGCTGGCCTGTGACTTGTTTTATTTTTTAAATAAACATGCAGTTCAGGGAGGGAATCACCATTCTGTGCCTATTATTTACTTTTGAGTCAGAGAGACATAATCTTTCAGTTGCAGTGAATTTGAGAAGAGAATATTGGAGAGGCATAACAGCAGCTGTATATAGCTTGTATAATATTTATGTCTTTCTCTCTATGAGATGGGACCAAGTTCTGTATTTTTGTGAGTCTTGAATTTTGAACATAAAAAGGTACAGTATCTTTGGTACTGAATTTTAAGGAGAAATTGTGACTAAATGGAACAATACAAAAAGGTCAAACATTTCACTTCCTGATTTCAATATCATCAGTTATCTGTGGAGTTATGTTTGCTAAGAATACACAAAATATTAAACAATCGAAACCATTAGACATCTCTGAAAAATATGAAAGCCATAACATTATCGTACTGGGTTTAATTCAAGTGAGAAGAGATGCCTAATATATGTGGTGATCATTGGTGTGTACTTGGAAGGATGTTAAATATCCTTTATTCCAGCTCTTAACCATCTTAAACTTGAGCATGTAAGTTGAAGACTTGCCAAGTTAAAAGTGAATAGATAAGGAGAAATGTAGCATGTTAAGTGATTGCTCCCTGGAAGAAAAAGTGATTTGACTTGCATTCCTTTCTTAAATGTCAATTTAACAGCAGAGGATTAGTCTTTCTGTCTTGGTGGCCAAACTTTGAGAGGTGATAAGCTGTCCTCAGAATCTCCTTAATTCTCTGTGACAGTTTCATGCTACTATACTGCAGTGGTTGAATCTGTTCCATTACTCAGATGAAGAAACACAAATAAATTTAATATTATTTCTTTTATCCATGTTTCTTTGACTGATTCTGGGTTATGATTGAAGATTTAAGGTAGCAAATGTGCCAAAATACTGCACTGTGTTGGCATCCAAGAAAGGACAGAAGGAAAACAGAAATAGCTGGTGACCTTTAGCCAGTAAATGTTTCAGCCAAGAAAGGAACAGACTCAAGAAACAATAAAACTCAATGGGTTAAGTGTAAAGTTTTATGAAATACCAAACTAACACTTGTAGTCCTTCATCAAAATGGCATTCGTTATTTGTGGGATTTTGTGGGGCATTTATTGAGTGCCAGATATGTGCCATTCATAAGTAGTTCACCATCTTGTACAGCAGAAACATCTTGCTTTGCAGAAATTTTCTGAGAGGTGACAGATTTACCTAACTCAGCTATGCCATCTTGCTGGCCTATATTATAACAAAAGACATATATTGTGAGATAGCTAATCAGAGTAAGGGCATTGGAATATAGTAAAACTTGTCAGGAAAATTTTTATAGAACACGATTTTAGTTAGATTAACCAACATTGCTTTAATGTTGTGACCTCCCACTTTCTCAGCAACCTTATCATGTTCTCTGTATAGTGATAAAACTTTTACTGGATCCTTCCTCTCAGCTAGTAAAATGTTTTTGTTTTGCTTTTCTTCCTTGGTGACTTTACTTCCTTACCTACCATTCATATTTTAGAAGCTTTCCTGTCTCAAAAACTTTAACAAAATTATCCTAATTAAAGTCAATGAAAATCTCCATTTGGGTCCATCCAATAGAAATGTGTTGGTCCCCATCTTAGATTTCCTTTCAGTAGCATTAGACAGTGAAAGTTTAAGTATCAGAAAAAATGGCAATCTGGGTTATGAATGAAGTGACTTGAAGACCATTAAATGTGTGTAGTGAAGGAAAGTAACAGAGATGACTCAAGGATTTTGGCTTTGGTGACAGATGATGCCTTTAATTTAAAACATAAATAGAGAAAAGCAGACATTTTTAAAAAGAATAATTAGCTTATTTTTTGGTATGTTGAGTGAATTGGAAATATAGACACTTTTATCAGAAGAAATAGCAAGATGCAAATATCTACTTGAGAATGGAATATAAGGAATAAGTGAAAGAAAATGAGAGAGCTGAGGGCAAGGGTATAATGAAAGTAAGGATAAATGGCAACTCTGAGAGGATACTGAGGTGGACCAGAAGAGGAAGCAGTGAAAAGATTTGGAAGAGTGATGAGAAAGTTAGAAAAATCAGGATAAGTAAGTGCCCTAAGTCAAAGAAATAGTACTCCAAAGAATGAGAAAATGTACAAATATCAAATCATATGAAGACTGGACTCTTGGATGCAGTGATTAAGCTCGAATGTAAGCTATATGAGAGCAGTCTCTTTAGAATATAGAGAGGAAGTCAGTGAATAAGTGTGAACAAAAGATATGGATGTTCCCTTCAAGGATAATTGAAAGTGGGGTACATGGGAACTGGATGAAGCTGTTGGTTTAGGGGAAATCAGGATGGAGGGAAGGTTGTTGTGTTTTGTTATGATTTTAATCTGAGTAATACAAATACATGGTAACAATCACATAAGAATCCCCGGCTTTTAATCTTTTAAGTCTCACTCCCTGAATTTAAGCTATTTTTCGTATTTTTATTTTGGTGGAAACTCCCATATTCAGACAGTATGCTTCTACTTCCATTCTTGAACTGTCACCATAATGTAAAAGAGGTAAGTCTTTAACTCACTTAAATACTAATACTTCCTTTCCTTTTAATTTTTGATGTAGACTTTATGAATTGTACTATTTTTTTATTTTACTTCTTTATTACAAATTGATTTCCAACTTGATGGGATAATTATATTAAGCCACTAAATTTTTTATCCACCTTTTCTCCTTACTTCCATCTCCTGTATTTATCAGCTATACTTTTACACTGGCAGTAGTATTAACATCTAGGTTGTATCATACAGTCATTGTAAAGTCTTCTGTGTTCACTCCATAGGAAATGTGAAAGCTCCCATTTCTCTCTCCTGGCATGAACCATCATGACTGAAAAGAATGTTTCTAGAATCAAGAGCAAATGGATTTTTTTCCTTCTACTTCATCAGTTACTTAAACTAATGGAAATTTTTAGTTTATTTCCTAACTGGGCCATTAGTTTCTTACAGAAAAATTTCCCTTGAGTTCCTATTGGTCTTTCTTTTGTACTATTTGTCTTATAAATTTTATTAAATATTAATCATATATCAAAATATTGATAAAATTAAATATTAAATGCAAATTAAACTTCATGTTGAAAGTTTTCTATTTCTGCTTATGCATTTTTACATCATGAAATATTTTCTGAATGTTTTATTTATAACTTGTTTATAGTTATTAAAACTAAAGTATAAATATTGAATACTTTATAAATGCTTAATATCTATAAGATGTTGAACATATAGTAAATGCAGTGTATAAGTTTTGAGAATTAGCAGTAATTAAACATTCATGCATCTGTCAACTATTTAAAAAGGTAAAACTTTACCATTAACATCATAATCCCCTTTGGGGACTTCCGTACCACTATCCCCTTTCCTCCAGCTTCAAAAGAAACCACTAATATAAATTTAATATTTATTATCCCTTGCCTTTTTTTGGTAAAGGGGTGTGTGTGTGTGTGTATAGATATATAGATATATAGATATATATATTTGAATCCCCAAAATAGGTTGCTTAATTTTACATGTTTGAGATCTTTATATAAATTGAATATTAACTGTAAAGTCTTTGGAAACTTTTACGTTCAAAATGTTTTTGAAATACAAGTACTTTTTTTTCTTAGCTGGAAGTCATCCTGTATATTGTTGTATAATATTCCATTTTATGAATATATCCAACATGTAATCAATATCCAGTTTACAGGTAGGCAGACAGTTGCTGATTGTTTTTGTTTTTTTTTTTTTATGAATTTTCTTGCACATTTTTTCTGGCACTTACTTACAAGAGCTTAGTGGTATATATCCAGAACAAGAATTACTGGATCACAGAGTAGGCATATCATTGATTTTTCTAGGTAAACCCAAATGCTTTCTAAATTAATTGTACTAATGTATATATGTATTTCTGTTGCTCCAGACTCCTGAAAAAATAATTGTCTCTTCAGATCCTCTGCCCATTTTTTATTTGGATTATTTGAATTTTTGCTATTAAGTTGTATGAGTTCTTTATATATTTTGTTAATCCCTTATCAGATACATGATTGGCAAATATTTCCTCACATTCTGTAGATTACCTTTTCATTTTGATGATGGTCTCCTTTGTTGTGCAGCTTTTTAGTTAGATATAGATAGATACAGTTCCATTGTCTGTTTTTGCTTCTGAAGTCAGATCCAGAAATCATTGCCAGCTCTTATGTTAAGAAGTTTATTGCTGTAGGAGCTTTAACTTTTTTGGTCTTATATTCAAGTCCTTAATCCATTTCCAGTTAAATTTGGTGTAAGATGATAGTCTCTTTTAATTCTTTTGCATGTGGTTGTCCAGTTTTCCCAACACCATTCATTGAAGAAACTGTACTTTCCCCCATTGTATATTATTGCCTCATAAGCTAATTAACCCTGTATATGTGCATTTATTTCTGGATTCTCTATTCTGTTCCATTGATCTGTGTTTCTTTTTTCATGCCAATACCATACTCTTTTGATTATTATAGTTTTGTCATATAGTTGAAAATCAGGGAGTGTGATGCCTCCAGCTTTGTTCTTTCTTAAGATTGATTTAGCTATTTGGGGACTTTTATGTTTTTTTGTGTTTCTATGAAAAATTACATTTTGATAGGGGTCACACTGAATCTGTAGATTGCTTTGGGTAGTGTGGATATTTTAACAATGTTAAATATCCCAGTCTATAGTGTGAAATATCTTTCTTTTTGTAATTTGTTTATTATTATTATTAATATAATAATATATTATTTGTTTCAGGGGTACAGTCTATGATTCACCAGTCTTACAAAATTCAGAGCTCTCTCCACAACACATACCCTCCCCAATGTCCATCACCCAGCCACTCCATAACCCACCCCCTCCACCATCAACCCTTAGTTTGTTTCCAGAGATTAAGAGTCTCATATCATTTGTCTCCCTCTTTTTGTTTTGTTTCATTTTTTCCTCTCTTCCCCTATGATCCTCTTCCTTGTTTCTTAAATTCCACATATCAGTGAGATCATATGAAAATTGTATTTCGCTGATTGATCTATTTCGCTTAACATAATACCCTCTAGTCCCAACCACATCATTGCAAGTAGCAAGATTTCATTTTTGATGGCTGCATAATACTCCACTGTAGTCCATTGTGTGTGTGTGTGTGTGTGTATATATATATATATATATACCACATCTTCTTTATCCATTCATCTGTCAGTGTACATATGGGCTTTTCCCATAGTTTGGCTATTCTGGACATTGCTGGTATAAACATTGGGGTGCAGATGCCCCTTCAGATCACTACATATACAAATTTAATGTAATTGCTGGGTCATAGGGTAGCTCTATTTTCAACTTTATAAGGAATCTCTATACTGTTTTTGAGTGGCTGCACTAGCTTGCATTCCCACGAACAGTGTAGGAGGGTTCCCCTTTTTCTCTCTGCATACTTGCCAACATCTGTCTCTCGACTGACTTGTTAATTGTAGCCATTCTGACTGGTGTGAGGTGGTATCTCATTGTACTTTTGATTTGCATTTCCCTAATGCCTAGTGATGTTGAGCACTTTTTCATGTATCTGTTGGCCATTTGGATGTCTTCTTTGCAGAAATGTCTGTTCATATCTTCTGCCCATTTCTTTTTTCTTAATATTTTATTTATTTGACAGAGAGAGAGAAATCACAAGTAGGCAGAGAGGCAGGCAGAGAGAGAGAGGGGAGGAAGCAGGCTCCCTGCGGAGCAGAGAGGCCTACATGGGGCTCGATCCCAGGGTCCTGGGATCACGACCTGAGCCGAAGGCAGAGGCTTTAACTGACTGAGCCACCCAGGCACTCCTCTTCTGCCCATTTCTTGATTGGATTATTTGTTCTTTGGGTATTGAGTTTGCTAAGTTCTTTATAGATTTTGGATACTAGCCCTTTATCTGATGCATCATTTGCAAATATTTTTTCCCATTCATATGTCTTTTGTTTTTATTGACTGTTTCCTTTGCTGTGTGGAAGCTTTTTACCTTGATGAGGTCCCAGTAGTTAATTTTTGCCTTTGTTTACCTTGCCTTTCAAGACATCTCCAGCAAGAAGTTGTTGCATGTATTCTTCTCAAGGATTTTGATGGATTCCTGTTTTACATTGTGGTCTTTCATCCATTTTGAGTCTATTTTTCTGTATGGTATAAGGAAATGGTACAGTTGCATTCTTCTACATGTGGCTGTGCAATTTTCCTAACACCATCTGTTGAAGAGACTGTCTTTTTTCCACTGGACATTCTTTCCTGCTTTGTCGAAGATTAGTTGACCATAGAGTTGAGGGTTCATATCTGAGTTCTTTATTCTGTTACATTGATCTATTTGTCAGTTTTTTGTCAGCACCATACTGTCTTGAGGATTATAGCTTTGTAATAGAACTTGAAGTCCAGAATTGTGCTGCCACCCACTTTGTTTTTTCTTTTTCAACATTCCTCTGGCTATTCAGGGTCTTTTCTGGTTCCATTCAAATTTTAGGATTATTTGTTTCATTTCTATAAAAAACGTTGATAGTATTTTCATAGGAATTGCATTGAATGTGTAGATAGTTCTAGGTCGCATAGACATTTTAACAATATTTGTTCTCTCAATCCATGAACATAGAATGTTTTTCCATTTCTTTGTGTCTTCCTCAATTTCTTTAATGAGTATTCTATAGTTTTCTGAGTATAGATTCTTTGCCTCTTTTTAGATTTAATCCTAGGTATTTATGGTTTTGAGTATAATTATAAATGGAATTGACACCTTAATTTCTCTTTCTTCTGTCTTGTTGTTGGTGCATAGAAATGCAATTAATTTCTGTGCATTGATTTTTATATCCTGCCACTTTACTGAATTCCTGCATGAGTTAAAGCAGTTTTGGTGTGGATTTCCACTTTAAGTGTGGATTTCCACATAAAGAGTGAGGGTTTGACTTCTTCTTTGCTGATTTGGATGCCTTTTATTTCTTTTTGTTGCCTGATTGGTGGGGCTAGGACTTCTAGTACTATGTTGAATAGCAGTGGTGATAATGGACATCCCTGCCATGTTCCTGATCTTAGGAGGAAGAGGTCTCAGTTTTTCCCCATTGAGAATGATATTTGCTGTGGGGTTTTCACAGATGGCTTTATGATACTGAGATATTTACTCTCTATCCCTACACTGTGAAGAGTTTTAATCAAGAAAGTGTGTTGCACTTTGTCAAATGCTTTTTCTGCATCTATTGAGAGAATCATATGGGTCTTGTCCTTTCTTTTATTAATGCAGAAGATCAGCAAAAACATCCAGCCAAGACCAAGTTTACTAATCAATGAGAACTGAAAAACTCCAGTGCCAAGGGAATACAGCACATAGAATTTATGGCTTTTCCCCCATGATTCTTTAGTCTTTCAACTTTAATTTCAAAAATTTTCTTTCTTTTTTCTTTTACCTTTTTTTCTTAATTTTTTCTTTCCTTTCTCAACCAACTTCTTATCAATTCATTTTTAAAATATTTTTAATGTCCATTTTTATAGTCATATTCTATCCTTTCATTGTTTTTAACCTTATTTTTGTCTATATGAAAGTTTCTCTTTCTTTAAAATTTTGGGATGCAGTTTCTTCTAAGAGACCAAAATACACCCCAAAATCTAGTGTATGGCTCTATTCTGTTCACCAGCCTGATCATACTCTCTCCATCCCCCACCTCTGGTTTGGGGTCTCTTCTGATTCATTTAGTGTATATTTTTCTGCTTACATTGTTGCCCTTTTGGTATTTTGTTCTCTTGTTCATTTATTCTTCTCTGGACAGAAGGACAAGATGGAAAAACTCACTTCAAAAAAGAGAAGAAGAGGTAGTACTGACTGCCAGGGACCTAATCAATATGGACATTAGTAAGACGTCGGAATTAGAGTTAAGAATAACGATTATAAAGATACTAGCTGGGTTTGAAAAAACATAGAAGACACTAGAGAATCCCTTTATGGAGAAATAAAAGAACTAAAATCAAACCAAGTCAAAATAAAAAAGGCTGTTAATGAGGTGCAATCAAAAGTGGAGGCTCTAACTGCGAGGGTAAATGAGGCAGAAGAAAGAATTAGTGATGTGGAAGACCAAATGATAGAGAGTCCAGAAGCTGAGAAAAAGATAAAACAACTACTGGATTATGAGGGGAGTATTTGAGAAGTAAGTGAACTATAAAGTGAAACAATGGTAGCATAATTGGGATCCCAGAAGAAGCAGAAAGAGAGAGAAGGGCAGAAAGTTTATTGAAGCAAATTATAGCAGCGAACTTCCCTAATTTGGGGAAGGAAAGAGGCATCAAAATCCAGGAGGCACAGAGAATCCCCCTCGAATCCCCCTCAATATCAATAAAAATAGGTCAACACCCTGACATCTAACAATAAAACTTATAAATCTCAGAGACAAAGAGAAAATCCTGAAAGTAGCTTGGGATAAGAGGTCTGTAGCCTCCAGTGGCAGAAATATTAGATTGGCAGCAGACCTATCCACAGAGACTTGGCAGGCCAGGAAGGACTGACATGATTATTCTGGGTACTAAACAAGAAAAATGTGCAGCCACGAATACTTTATCCAGCTAGGCTGTTATTGAAAATGTCTTTCTATATATTTGTGTCATTTTCAAATTCCTTTGGTCAGTGTCCTACAGTTTTCAGTGTAATGCTTGCTTTGGCAGCACATGTACTGCAGTTTTCAGTATATATAGGTCGTTTACCTCCTTGGTTTAATGTAGCCCTATTTTATTCTTTTTGATAGAGTTGTAAGTGGGAATGTTTTCTTAATTTCATTTTCTGCTAATTCATTATTAGTGTATGGAGATACAATGGATTTCTTTATATTGATCTTGTATATTGCAACTTGACTGAATTCATTTATTCTAATAGTTGTTTGGTGAAGGCGTTAGAATTTTCTATATAGTAGTATCATGTCATCTGCAAATAGTAACAGTTTTAATTCTTTCTTTCCAATTTGGATGCCTTTTCTTGCTTTTCCTTTGCCTTTTTTGCTAAGTCTTCTAGAACTATGTTGAATAAAAGTGCAAGAGTACTTTGTCTTGTTCCTGATTTATAGGAAAAGTTTTCAGCTTCATTGAGCATGATGATAGCTGTCATATATTGCCTTTATTATGTTGAGGTATATTTCATCTATACCCACTTTTTTGAGAGTTTTTATCATAAATGGATGTTCAGTTTTGTGAAATGCTTATTCTGCTTCTATTGAGATGATTGTATGTTTTTTCTTTATCTTGTTAAGTGGTGTGTCACACTGATTGATTTGTGGATATTGAATAATCCTTGAATCTCTAGAATAAATATCATTTGATCGTGGTGTATGCTTCTTTTATTGTACTGTTGAGTTTGGTTCGCTAATGCTTCATTGATGATTTTTGCATCTGTGTTTATCAGGGACATTGGCCTGTAATTTGCTTGCTTACTTGCTTTTTTAAAATTTTATTTATTTATGTATTTATTTATTTATTTATTTATTTGGTGTCTTTGGTTTGGTTTTGGGTAATGGTGAATAATGAATTTTTTATTTCTTTGGTATAAATTATTATGTTTCCTTTTTCATTTATTATTCTGCTGATTTTGGGTCCTACTTTTTTCCCTAGGTTAGGCTAGCTAAGGGTTTATCAGTTGTGTTTAGCTTTTTGAAGAACCGACTCTTAGTTTGGTTGATACTTCATTTTCTTTTTTGGTTCTCTGTTTCATTTATTTCTGCCCTAATCTATATTATTTCCCTTTGCCTGCTAACTTGGAATTCTCTGTTTTTTTTTTTTCCCCAGTTTCGTTAGATGTAGACTTGGATTTATTTATTTGGATCTTTTTTGTTTCTTAATATAGAAACTGATTGCTATGAAGTTTCTTCTTAAAACTGCTTTTGCCGCATCTTATAAGTTGCAGAGTATTGTGTTTCCATCTTCATTTATCTCAAGGCACTCTTTTCTTTCCCCTTTAATTTTTTCTTTGACTTACTCATTGTTTGGGAGTGTTAATTTCCTTGTATTTGTGAATTTTCCAGTTTTCCCATTGTTAATAACTTGTAGTTTCATGTAGCTGTATTCAGAGAAAATCCTTGTTATCATTTCAATCTTGGATTTGCTGAGACTTGTTCTGTGACCTAACATATGGTTTATCCTGGAAAGTTTTTTTGTGTGCTGCTTCTACATGGTAAAGTCTGATTTTGAAACTTTCTATCAAATTCTTCAGTGACTGCATTTTTCATGTCTCAGGTTTCTTTTATTTTTTTGATGGTTTTTATTTCTTTGTCAAACTTACTTTGTTCATGCATCATTTTCCTATTTTTATGTAGTTTTGTGTCTCTGTGCTCTTGTAGTTTGCTAAACTTCCTTTGAAGGATTATTCTGAAATTATTGCAAATTTGATTATTCTGTAAGGCAGTTACAGATCTCCATTTCTTTAGAGTCAGCTGTTGGAGCTTTATTAGTTTCCTTGGCAGTATGTTATTTACTTGATTTTTTTTCATTATTCTTGATTCTTTATGTTGGATCTGAGCATATGAATAATTGGGCTCCTCTTTCAGATTTTACAAGTTTGCTTTGGCCGATACAGATCTTTACCAGTCAGCTCAATTTGTGTTACTAGGTGTGTGATGGTAATATCCTTGGACAGGTAGAGCCTGCTATTATGGTTTATTTGGGATCCAGGCAACTATTTGAGCTCTGAAATAAGAGTTGACAATTGTCGTACTGACAGAATGGTTGGATAGGACTCCTAATTAGTTCCTTACTCAGCTAAGGGTATAAAGTGGCCTACACAATTGCCTGGATTCTCTGATCAGGCTTTCCAGATGGTAAGATGGTAAGATGGTCATTACCTGACCAGATGGTCAGAAATGGGTATTTTTTAGTAATAGGTGGGGCTATAAATTAGCTTTCTTACTCTGGAAAGGCAGCAAGATGAGACCCAGCATCCATAACTTGAATCAGACAAGACTGTATACTAATTTCCTGGCCAGATAGGTCCATTGGTTTTACTCTGCAGATGGAGTATGCCATAGGCCATGCCCTTCATTCAGTTGCCATTGGAAGCAGGGCTGTTGGTTGGGGTATGATGCTTACTATGTTCTCTGCTTAGGTTCCCTAGTTTTGCAAGCTGATGAGTGTGTTTAGCAATGGGCAGGTCAATGAATTAGTGTCTCTGGCTGAGTGATCTGGGAAAAGCAGCTCTAAAGCTGGTTAAGTATCTTTGTTATCTTCTCTTAAGCCCAGCAGTGCCCCAAGTTCCCTGGCTGAACATACTATTGATTTTGTTCTGTGGGTGATCAACTGTTCTTGCCTTCCTTTCTGCTTTCCATGTTCCTTGTTGTACAGCCTCCTGGTATTCTTGCCAGCCCTTTTGGTTGGATGCAGCCCAGGGTCTCAGGAGTTTTAGTCACCTAAAACAAGTGTTTCACCTGACTTGGCCGGGAATGACAGGTAGGGGTCATTCCATGCAATTCCCCAGATTTTTCTAGTAGGCTCTGCAGTTGGCTGGGGCTGGGAGCTACCCTCAGCCTTGGCTATAAATTAATCCCCCTGCCTGTGTGTACCAGGGGAAACCTCCATGCATTTACTGGCTTTGCTCTAGGAGGTGATCAGCTGTGCCAGCTCACCATCGAGGTGAGATCAATATTTCATCTTGAGCATTGCTGGGCTGAATAGCTCCAGCCACTCTCATCATATTGAGCTGGGAATTACCTAGTCATAGGCAAACCAGGTTCTAGGGCTGCAAGACAGAGTACTCAAATCCAGCAGATGTGTACCCCAGTGAGTTTGCTGGTCAGAGTGCACTACTGACTTGGTTTTGCTAATGAGAAAAGCTGCTAGTTGGCATTACTGCTTGGGTACTGCATGTATGAACTGGATCTGCCAAGATCAATGTGCTAGGTGTTGCATCCTTTTCCATCACAGATTTCCAGTGGTTGAGCCAGGCAGATTGCCTTGCAAGCCCTGTTTTGTAAGACCAGAGTAGGGGCCTCCACAAAGCAACTCACAATGTTGGGGATGCTGATTGTCTCTTCTAGGCTCTCCTTTCCCACTGGAGGACCTATATGCTCTAGGGAGACCTCTCCTCATGGTGCTACCCTGACCTCAGGGAGGGGCAGTGTAGTCATCATGTACGCACTTCTGTTACCTTTCTAGGGAAATCTGTCTTGGTTTCTGTGGTGCCAGAGTATGCTTCAGCCTCACCGCCAGGTCTAGGATTTTCTCATTTGTGTTTTGTTCATGAATAGTTGTTCTTCTTGTGAGATGAACCAAAGAAATTACCTATGTTGCCAAGGTAATAGCACTCCCCCATTACTTTCTTTAACAGCCCATCCTCCAAATAAGATGCTAAGAAAGAAGGAATTATTTGTAAAGATTCTTCCAACTCAGTACCTGGGACACTATTTCTTACCATTTCTGTGGCTAACACCTGCTTATCCTTTACATCTCAGCTTAAATTTATACTTTGTCTCTCCAGACTAAGTAAGTTTACCCTTGGTATAAGTGTGTTGTCTGAATATCATTAATTGTTTTTTCATTATCTTTCATCCCCACCAGACCACCGTGATGTCAGGAATCATTTCAGCTTTATTACCTTCCATGTCTAACACAGGAGTAGGTAATTAATATTCAGTAGATTTTGATTGATTGGTTTAATGAGCAATTTATTTGGTGTTGTGGTAATGGTTCTAGAAAATTTCCAAATAAAAATTTGCAAATTTTAAATATCTAGTTTTCTAGTGTACTTCACATTTATATCAAATGTGATGTTATATTCTCAAAACTATATCTTTAGTATTCTTTAGATGCTTGGCTATTATTAACAAAGTTTATGAATATTTTATATAATAATACAATTTCCCATATTGACATTAGGTTTATAAAGGGCATTTGTATATAAATTGATGAATTTGTATGACAAAGGTTTAATACACTGTTGGTAAGGTTCTCCTGAAACAGATGTATAGAGAGAGATCTGTTGCAACAGAGCAAGACATTAGTTTAGTATCAGTAACCTATGAAAGGAAGAGGGAGAAGGCAGAGCTGGACAGAGGGAGAAGCTGATCTGAATGCAGCCTGATAAAGCCCCGGTCTTGGCCAACCTAATGGGAGGACTTTTGACTAAGTAGTTCCCATCAGAGTGTCCCACGCTGGGCTGAAGGCAGGAATTTTTACACCCCTGCCTCACTCTGTTATTATTGGGCATAGGCTGCCCCGGGGAAGAGAATGGCCTCAGATAAGGCTGCTCACACCAGAGAGTCTGACCCTGCAAGGGCTGCCAGCTGGATGCTGCCTGCTGACCAGGCTTCTCAAGCTGGGCAGCAAGCCTTTCCTATATTTATTATTTAAATTCAGTATTCCGAGTGCTTGAGAGTTCTGATACTTTTTGCCCACAAAACAGCCGTAAGAACTACTAGCAGAGCTGATATTCAAACTCAGTCAGTTTGACTTCAGAGTTTCTGCTCTTGACCACTGTGCTATCCTGTCTCCCTACTTTGTTCGGTACAGAGGTATACGCACAGTATGAACAAATTGACCATCCATCTCCCAACTAATAACATATATAGATAGTATGGAAGTTGAGCTTTGTGAGTTTATGAAAACTGTGAAATTATGTTAATCCTTAAGAGTATCTCAGTAAGGCTCTCAATCAAGAAAGGTAAAATTGTCATTCTTGCCCAGATTTTTTTTTTTTTTTTTTTTTTTTGTCCAAGGTAGATACTGTTCTTTGACTCAAGTGGTCTGCTTCCCTATTCCAAGCCAGTCTATTCTAACTTTGTCACTTCCTTTTATAACTCAGGTTTCACTGGCTTTGAGCCAGCCTATTAAAGTAGATATTCTGTCCACCTGTACTTAATCCCTCAGAATTTCTTGGAGTCCAGAGGTAGTGCATCACACATTCTCATTAAAATGTTTGGTCTGCTACAACGTAGTATCCATGGTGCATTTCTGCTCCCCCTGCTCTTGTCTTTCCTTCTGCTGTACATAGGTGTATCTATGAGTTATAGCCATCTCTCAGGCTGCTTCGCTTCTAAAAGGATCCTGCTGCCATGTTTCCCATTTCTGATGAAGGAATAGCACAGTCAATGATTCCAGAGTATTTAGGATTGCTCCTCTTCTCTGCCTCCTGTGGCGTGGTTACTGGATCAGGCTGCTTCTCTGGTTGTCTCTAACTTCACACTGAATTCTCTCTTAGGGCCTCATACACATAGATGTCTCTTGATTCATGGCCACTAGTTCACTAGACATGTCTTAACATTAGTGGTTGTAGGCCAGTTTTTTAAAAATTTTTTCAATTTATTTATTTTCAGAAAAACAGTATTCATTATTTTTTTCACCACACCCAGTGCTCCATGCAATCCGTGCCCTCTATAATACCCACCACCTGGTACCCCAACCTCCCATCCCACCGCCACTTCAAACCCCTCAGATTGTTTTTCAGAGTCCATAGTCCAGTTTTAAGGCACATTTGTGTGATTACATTTCCTGGAAATCGATTCTGAACTGGAGTTCTGCTGGTGAGAGGTTTATTGAAGTCAACATCTGAGAGGGAGTGAAGGTAGCCTAAAGGGGTAAATGGGAGAAGTTAAGCTTCAGTGCATTTAGTAAAGAGGCCTCATCACCCTTGGGGAGCTCTGGAGCTGGGATGGCCCTTTATTGTTGTCCTAATAGTACATAGGTCAGTCATTGGATGCCCATCTATAAATTAAGGTAAAGTATTACTCTTTGAGGAAAATTCCTGGGGAGGCTCTCTGCTATAAGCTGCCATCCGGTAACAGTCCACAGAGTGGGGAGAATGAGTGCCTCAGTTCTGAAGGGTAGAACAGATTGGCAATTCATACCATCCAGTCCACCATCCAGATTATTATTTTTTTAAGGATTTTAAAAATTTAGTTATTAGAGAGCACACACAAGCAAGGGGAGCTATAGGCAAAGGGAGAGGGGGAAACAGGTTCCCTGCTGAGAAGGGACCCTGGGTTATGGCTGCATAATATTCCTGTGTGCGTGTGTGTGTGTGTGTGTGTTCATGCACACTGCACACACCACATCTTCCTTATCCATTCGTCTACCTGGGCCTTTAGGTTCTTTCCATATCTTTCAAAAGTGCTGTATCCCTGGATCAGGATGCTTTTAACAAAATGCTGCCTCACTGAGGTGAGTGAATGGGAGTAACAAAACTCCCAAAAGAAGGAGTTTTAAGTAAGCTTTCCAATTATTAGTTCCAGTAATTCAAAAACTACACATATATATCCTGACCAAATATAAAATAAGCAATATACAGTGATACTATAGATATTGTAGAAACTCGGTAAGTATTTCTAGTATCTTCACAATATTAGACAAAACCCATTCTGTTTAATTCAAGTGTGTATGGGTCTCCTCCTGCAAATGTCTTAGAAATATGTACATTAATAGTTATTTGCTTGTGCAGATGTCTCCCAGGTGACTTTGTAGTATAGTTTCTTTTCAGCACTTTCACACCCTGATGTAATTCTTGTTCACCCTCTTCCCAAGGTCTCCACTGGCAGGCCAAAACCAAGATGACCAATCACCTGCTCCCCGTTGTTCTTTCTTTCACTCCTCAGAGCTATAAATCTCTACCAAGTGTTAAGGTAGTGATGAGATCAAACATTTTTACTTTAAGGTGGGAACAGTTTATTTAATCCTTCTGCATGTTTTCATATGAAAACATGAAACCTGTTGGTGAAATTTAGAAATGTTAGGCGATCAACGATGAATAAAGCATTTCAGAAAGTTTGGTTTTGAAGAAGAGAAGGCCATTTCCTGTGCCCCTTAAAAGGCATGATTTGGGTAATTGCTATTCTTTATACATGATTGACCTGCTAATTTTGTGTGCCATAGCACACTGGACATGTAGAACACTGCCAGGATGCAGCAAAAGGAAAATTTCTACTTAGTTCTATGAAGTATCATAAAATGATATCAGCATACTAAGGATTAACTATTGATCAACCTTATTATTTGGTCAAGCATGTAAGATTTGGGTTTTGAACTGTAGATCAAATTATAATAGTAGCATATGCTACTTTTGTGAGCAAAGACAGTGATCTAGATACTCAGCTACTTCCTAAGGAATTCATTTTCATCCAGTCTGTACGTTTTGCTCTCTGAAGTTTTTATAGTTGTAGAAACAGCATGAGGAAGAGGACCAAATAAATATTTTGATGATGTTGACCCTGTTTTGGTTGATAAATGATGGAGTTGTTTTTTGCTATGTAAGTGTTTTGCATATCAATTTTAAATTATTTAGTAAATACATAATTCCCCTTAGCATAACTAAATATGTCACATGTGTTTGGGAGATAGCCTGAGATTGCTCTTTATAATGTTTTGCGAATTGCAACCAACTGCAATTTAATGGTTACTATATTGAAATCACACTTGTTAACTTATCTTGGAACTATAGGTTATATCAGGCAATTTAACCCCATAGTGTTAAATTTTTAAAAATTTCCTGCATAATAATTTTCCCCTTATTAAAACAATGAGAAGCACTTAAGTCATCACTAACAGCGACAGTGATTCAATGCAGGGCAGGCATTCCTTGTGAATCTAGGTCAAAGTAAAAAAGTGGCTCTTACCTTGAAAAAATAGGCTGCCATCATTGGAATAACATTTGTATAAACTTCATTTCAATAGCACTTTATCTATTCAGTAGGAGTTACACAGGTGTAATGACTCTGTGTGTGTGTGTGTGTGTGTGTGTGTGTGTGTAGCACAGCAATGACTTAATATTACAAGTGACAGTGCATTAAGACACTGTCTATGGAGGTCAACTAGATTCATAACTTTGGGCAATAAGCAAGTAAGCATTAGCTATTATATATATATATATATGCTATACACATATATATAATTCTTACATATTATACATACATATATATTGCTCAAATATATGGATCAATGTGTTTATGCTTATATACCTAAAATAAAATATAAATAAAATAAAATATATTTTAATAAAATAATATAAATAAAATAAATATATTTTATATAAATATATTTATATAATATATATATTTATATTTTTATAAATAAAATAAAATACATTTTAATAAAATAATATAAATAAAGTAAAATATAAATATTTTATTTTATTTATATTTTATTTTATTTTTATTTAGGTTATATATAATATATATATATTATATATAATATAACCTAAATAAAATAGATTAAATATAATAAAATCTAAATAATCTAAATAAAAAGGTTATATATTATATATATACATATAATATAACCTAAATAAAATAGATTAAATATAATAAAATCTAAAAATAATATTTTTTATTTAGGTTACTCATATTATTTTATTTGATTATATCTTAACCAATGAATAAAGTATATGAATTGGATTTGCTAATGTTGTAATACATTTCTTATGGCACAGCTTTTAGTGCTAGATAAATGATATTATATACTTTCAACCACTTTTAATTATCCCTAATAACCCCAAAAGGTTTAAAAGTGTTTTCAACCCTATTCAAAGTGGCTTGCTGGCTATTAAAGGCTGAGTGCCTCTAGCTGAGAGGCATCTTGGCTGCTAACATGGGTAATTATAGACATTCCTAAGGCTATTAAATTTGTAAGGCTATTAAAACATCTAATGTTTCTTAGCTTTGATTATAAGATATCTGAAATTGCCTGGCTGGACTAGGAGTTTCTTATATTAAGCATTTAGGTGATAAAATTTCTAGACCAAGTCTTATCTATGTTCTGTGATGTAAAACTATACTTCAGCTACTCCATAAACATTATCTAGTACCTAGTTTTTAAAGACTTAATGTATCTTCCCATGCTATAGTTGAGTTCTTTATTTATGCAGCATTTCTATAGACATCGAAAAATTAAATCTTGTACTTAGATTTCATTACATGTGGAAATATGTACTGTAGGTAAAATCAAACTCACACACACACACTGCAGGGCATTGTTATTTGTATATCACACTGACATATGCAAATACAATTAAATACAAATACAACAATTAAAACATTGTTATTTGTAAATATCACTGACATATATAAAGTAAGAGATATTTTTTTAAACTGTAAGCAAACTTTGAGATCGTCTTGACCAAACATCTTATTTTTTAGTTGATAAAGCTGGGACAGATAGAGTTTATATGACTTATACTGTCACATACCAGGTTATTGGCAATATCAAAGCTATATGGACCTAGAGCTGCCAATTCTCAATAGAGAATAATGGGCTATTATGATAATATAATTCACTCTTTATAAAATAGAAAGCTCTCCCAGTTTTACTTTCTTCTAAGTAAATTTATTACAGTCGATGATTCAGTTGTTTGTGTGAATCAACCTGATGGTTGTTATTCAGTTAGAATACAAATAAAAATTAATAATAATTAGTTTCTGACAGTTACATCCTGTCAAATTGCCTGAATCTATTTTAGAGCCCATGTACTTTTTAAAGCATTCATATCATCTCCCCCTAAAATATCTTTAAATAGAATGCTTCCATGTATTAAAAGAGAACAATTTAGTATAAAACAGGGATGCATCCTTCATTATCTTCATTAGGTAAGGGCTTGAGGATGACTGGGTCTTTAACCTATATTTGACCAACAAATACAATTGTCAAGAAATCAGACTATGTACTGGAAAATTTTAAGATCAGCTATTTCAAATATTAGTTTTGTCCATTTTATCCCTAGAGGATAGCTATTTACCTCACCAGATCTTAGTTTGTTCACCTATGAAATGAGGATAATGTTACATTAAGTTATCTGTTTTATGAGTATTAAATGAAATAATGATTGTAAAGCACGTGTCACAGAAGATACCAGGTACGTTGAGATGGTGTGGCATTTATTTACTTACCATTGGACTCTGAAAGTACTTCTCAGATTCTGTAAGAGATGATCCTGGATTTTTTGAGACCCAGAGTTAAATGGACATTAGAAATACCAAGGATTAGCAGAAATGTGGATCACTCAAAAGTTTCTGGCGGGGGGAAAGGTAGTTTAATTAAAATTAGTATCAATTTGTGGCCATTCACAAGATAAGATGAAGTAAAACTGTGTATTATAAGGAGCACATAATCCTATCAGGAATTCAGAAGAAATAGAGTAAGGAAAATTAAGAGCGAGAATGCTATTCATATAAGAAAGAATGATTCACAGGGCTTTACCCTAGAGAGGATCTAATTCAAACTAAAGATCTCCAATTACTCAAATCCATATCTTGTATAACTGCACAGCATTTGATTATTTCTGAAAAAGCCTAGTTTGGAAAGAAGTGGTTATATTTCCTACTTGGTTCTGTCACCTCTTGTTCAGAACACCTCCCACTGACTTTGGCTCTGACATCAATGCCTTTTCATGCTCCTCTAAGTGTTTCCTAGTTTGCTTTTGTCCTTAATCATGGTTCAACCTTTTCTGTACTTTTCAAGACATTTCTAACAAGTCTGATACTCAGTTATTTGTGCTAACAAAGCTGCATTGAAGGATGATACTAGGAAATAACAAAGGTTATAGAGACTATAATAGAAAAAAAAATAAAAACTAAACATCAAAACTTCCTCCTCCAACTGTGACAGGGTAGTGGTAATTAGATAAAATATACTTGCACACACAATGATATAAGGCATCAGAGAACAATAATGGTTTCTAGTAATTGAAGGACAGTGATCTTGAAGAGAAGGAAGGTGTGTTTAGCTGAGTCCTGCATCCCTCATGTATTTCCCTTAGGAAAGTTAAAGGTTCTCGGTGTAAACTTTGAGACTCAAAAGAAGTAGCAACTTAGAGCTTCTGTCTGTCTCATTGAAAATAATTGGAGCTCAGGACTACCAAAAAGTCAGAACCTGAGAATATAAGATGCTGGAAAGGAGGAAACTCCTAAAAATTGAGCTCTGTATTCTGAACATTTTCCCCTTTTGAGGCATTTGTCAAACTCCAAGCTGCCCAAATACCGAAGCAAGACATATTAAAAAAGGATGTTATATACAGTGTTCATGGGTTGGATGATATTCTGTTGCTAAGATATCAGTGCTCCCAAAATCAATCTATAAACATTGTACAGTTTCAATAACTAGATTTTGTTCATGGAAACTGATAAGCTGGTTTTAAAAATGTATGAAAATATAAAAGGCCAAGAAGAGTTGAGGCTAGGTTGAAGAAAAATAATGTTAATTATCTTACACTCCAGATATGAAGATTTATTATAAAGCTTCAATGATTTAAAAGTGTAATATTGGATCAGAGAGAAACAGACCAGGTGAACCAAATAGAGTCCAGAAAAAGACCCAATACAGTGAAGAAAAGATGATCTTTTCAATAAATGATGTTGCATCATTTGGGTATACAGATGGAGAAAAAACAATGAAACTTAACCCCTACCTCCCATCATTCACAGAATCAATTCTAGGTATATCATAACCATAAAAGTCAAAATAATAGAGCTTCTAGAAGGTAATGTAAGAGAATGTCATCATGATTTTGGAGTAGGCAGTGGTTTCAAAAAGCCATTAAAATACTAATCAAAAAGAAAAATAGACTGATAAATTGCTTTATGAAAATTGAGAACTTCCATTTATAAAAAGACACTTTAATATATGCATTCCCAAAGCAAGCACTAAAAAGACATTTTAAAAGAATGAAAAGGCAAGCCACAAGTGGGAGAAGATATCTGCAATATGTCAGTCCAATATAGAACTGATATTGTGACATACAAAAATTTTTCTTGTATCAACAGGGAAAGAATTGACAATACAAATTAAAATTTAGATAAAATATGTAAAAAAGGACTTCACAGAAAAAGAATGCTATGGACTAAATGTTTGTGTCCCCCTCACACACAACTTATATATTGAAGCCCGAACCCTCAGTGTGACTGTTTTTGAAGATAAGACCTTTAGGGAGATAATTAAGGTTAAATGAAGTAATAAGTATGGGGCTTTAATCCTTTAGGATTAGTGTTCTCATAAGAAGAAACATTATAGAGAGCTCTTTCCTCATGTGAGGACACAGTGTGATATCTGCAAGCCAGGAAGGGGGGGTGTCCTCACCAGAAATCAACCATGCAGCCACCATGATATTGGGCTCTCAGCCTCCAGAACTATAGGAAAACAAATTTCTGTTGTTTAAGCCACCCAGTCTGTGGTATTTTGTTATGGCAGACCAAGTTGACTAATATGGAGGATGTCTAAATGGCCAATAAGCTTATGTAGAAAGGTGCTGGAACAAAATTAGTCATGAGTGAAATGCAAATTAAAAGCACAATGAGATACTGTGTACTGACCAAAATGTGGAGGAAAAAATTAAAATACAAACTTTCAGAGAGGATGTGAAGAACTTTTAATTCTTGACCACTGCTTGTGGGATTTAAATTGATTTAACCATTTTAGAAAAAGTGTTTTCCAGTGTCTATTAAAGCTGAAAATATGTACCCAAGATAAATCAGTATATATGACCATTAAAATACATAAAGTCCAAATGTAACATATTTTAAGAAAAAAATTGATTTTTGGTACTATTATGAAAATAGTGAATTCAGTAAGAGACAACTATAATTCATTTGTGGGATGCCTGGCTATTCTTACCACCTTAGTTTTGTTATCAAATGACTAATGTAACCCACATTTTACTAAATTTTATTCATTTGCCAATTATCATACCTTTGTACTGTCACAGCTATGATCCTGATTTCTGCAACTTTACAGAATCATTCAAAATTGATGAATTTGAGCAATACATACACAAACAGATGGGAATGGAAGAGGTATATAATACCCAGCAAAGCAAAAATCGGATTAGGCTGCAGATGGGTTGTCACTGAGATAAAAATTTTTAAGCTCATGAAATAAGATGCATAAGGTGAGTCAGAGGTCCATGTCACCTGGTCAGAGAATTCAGGCAGTATTATAAGAGGCTTCATCTCTTTGATAGTTTTATCACCATTAAGAGGCTAGCTGTAGGTTAAGAAACCCAAGAATCCTACATTTTTAAGAACCCAGGAACACATTCATATTCACAGTGGTTACAAGACTGATACATAAAATTAGAATTTTTATATTGGCTTAAAATTAAATTATCATAAAAACTGAAATGCTCAAACATGGTAAGAGAAGCCAAATTAATGGTTATATTGATTGAAACTTAAAAAAAGGAATTCCAGGGGCACCTGGGTGGCTCAGTGGTTTAGGCTGCTGCCTTTGGCTCGGGTCATGATCTCAGGGTCCTGGGATCGAGCCCTACATCGGGCTCCCTGCTCCAGGAATCCTGCTTCTCTCTCTCTCTCTCTCTCTCTCTCTCTCTCTCTCTGCCTGCCTCTCTGCCTGCTTGTGATCTCTGTCTGTCAAATAAATAAATAAAATCTTTAAAAAAAAAAAAAAAAAGGAATTCCACATATGTGATGTTTAATGGCCCAGGCTAAGATACCCAGATGCTTAAAATTTATAATTGTGTAAACCGTGTCAGTGGAAGAGAATTCTTAATCTCAAGTGATGTTTCTTTCTCCTCAGTGGTGCTTGAATGTGTACTACCACTGCACTGTTTAACCCTGTTTCCTTCCCCTTCCTCTCATTTTATATGTTTCTATCTAACTGAACCCCCTTTGGATGGACTCTCTTTAAATACAATAATATATTGAAACATGTTAAAGTCAAGTTTTGCAAGCTGGATGCCTGTCTTTTTGAGGTGACTCTTGTGAACTGTTTTATGCTGTTATTGAAAATAATGTTTGTTTTTAAATTTTAAAGGAAAACCTACTCCCATATATTGGCTGCATTAAGTAAATATATAAACAAAGACCACTAAGATTTGAAGGTGTTTTTTCCTCTCTGAACAATAAAGTCTGTAAAATTCTTACTATAGGAGAGGAGGAAAAAGGGTATTTTGAACCAAGTAGGCATTTCTTGAAGAACTCAAATTCATACATGCATTAATACTTAGAATATTTCATCAATAAACATTCTTACAAGATTTTATGCAATAGGCACTAAAAACATGGAGTTGCAGAGTCTAGACATGCTCTTTCTGAGTGCTTACAGTCTATAGGGGAAACAGGAAAGTAATCACATGGCTCAGTTCCAAAATTATTGATGTCTAGGAAGAGATAGATAAATCCAATTTTATGTAAAAAAATTATGATAGAGAAATAAGCAGATATATACAAAAGCATAAGGAAGTTAGATTCCCTACTCTAGTTCAAGGATGGTAGATGAGAAGAGTGTTCAGTAACAATAGAAAACTTAAAGATATAGGAAAGTGAAAGAGGGATGATATTTGATAGAGGGATTTCTCTAAGCAGACCAAGCTGAAAGTTTGCTTAGTAAATGATTGGGGTGGTAAAGGCGGGGATATAAATAATGGTGGGGGCGCCTGGGTGGCTCAGTGGTTAAGCCGCTGCCTTCGGCTCGGGTCATGATCTCGGGGTCCTGGGATCGAGTCCCGCATCGGGCTCTCTGCTCAGCCCGGAGCCTGCTTCCTCTCTCTCTCTCTGCCTGCCTCTCTGCCTACTTGTGATTTCTCTCTGTCAAATAAATAAATAAAATCTTAAAAAAAAAATATCCCATGCCTTTAAATAATGGTGAATCTCTATACAGAATTTGTGGGTTGGTGGTAAAGATATTAATGTAGAGGAGAATTTTTCCCCAACAGCTTGTATTATTTTTGTAAAATGGGAAGTAACTTGCCATAAGTAAAAGAAAGCTGTGGGGCGCCTGGGTGGCTCAGTGGGTTAAGCCGCTGCCTTCGGCTCAGGTCATGATCTCAGGGTCCTGGGATCGAGTCCCGCATCGGGTTCTCTGCTCCGCGGGGAGCCTGCTTCCTCCTCTCTCTCTCTCTGCCTGCCTCTCTGCCTACTTGTGATCTCTCTGTGTCAAATGAATAAATAAAATCTTAAAAAAAAAAAAGAAAAAAGAAAGCTGTAACAGAGGAAAGCTTAGGTGAATTTGAAAATCAGGGATTTATGGCATAACCAATATAAAGAACTGAATGTACTTCTCCAGCAACCATGAGTGGTTCAGGTCAAGAGAGAGAAAGGTTAAATTATCCAGGGTGAAATTGTACAAGTCATGTACAGTAGGAAAACAAGGGGAAGGTGAGTCATGGAAATGATAGAACTCATGATAGAGAACAGGTAGAAAAGAAGACAAAGAAAGGAGTGCCCTGGGTGGCTCAGTCAATTAAAGATCGGCCTTTGGGAGGGGGTGGGATTATGGACATTGGGGAGGGTATGTGCTTTGGTGAGTGCTGTGAAGTGTGTAAACCTGGTGATTCACAGACCTGTACCCCTGGGGATAAAAATATATGTTTATAAAAAATAAAAAATTAAAAAAAAAAAAAGATATGCTCTAAAAAAAAAAAAATCGGCCTTTGGCTCAGGTCAAGATTCCAGAGTCCTGGGATGGACACCCACTGCAGGCTCCCTGTTCAGCAGGGAGCCTGCTCCTCCCTCTGCCTGCCACTCCCCTGGCTTGTGCGTGGTCTTCCTCTCTCTCTCTCTCTTTCTCTCTCCAATCAGTAAATAAAATCTTTAAAAAAATAAAAAAATAAAGGAGCTAATAGATTGGGAGGAAATAGGAGAGAGAGAGAATGTTTGTGTGTATGTCTGTATAAAGGTGGTAAGATGAAGACACTGGAGGGCATAATGAGCTAAGAACCTTGTCTGGCTTTAAATGAATCTTAGCCCTTATAAATAAAAATAGGAATACTAGAGCACTAGAAACACTGACCGCATTCTTCAGTTTGAAAGATAACTTTGTAAAACTGCAGACATAGACACAGAAGACATTAAGAGTACATTGGTTCTGATAAATTGCAGGCAGAGGTCCAGTATGGCCCAGTAATAGCACAGGACTTGAAAACAAATCAGTAGACCATGTCTGTTTGGAAAGACTTAAAGCAATATCAAGGATTTCAACAATAGCTTAGAGAGGAGGGTTGTGAATTACCATAAGGTATTACAGCTGATTCCACCCTGGGATTCAGTCAGTCTGTCTGTAAAATTGTAGGCCACAAACCCTTCTCCCTGTCTCTGGTTTCTATTTGTAATAGTTGTTGTCCATGAGGATCTTGTTTTCTTGCAGAAACAGGAAAAGATGGACAGTTGTCCTACTTCTGGAAGAAATGACCTTATTTAATACCTTTAAAATTTTGTATTTGATGAGAGGAGATAACTATGGGAGGGAGAAGATGGACCCAGTAGAATTCTATCTGGAGACATAGATAACCTTAGCAGTCTAGAGTGCAATAGTTGTGTTCTTTGGCCCTGACTTAATTTTAGCAGATAATATCCACTGGAAAGGAACAAATCCTTGTTGGAGGCTGGACTTTTGAGGGGGTTGATATCCAGCTAATACATTTTTGGGAGCGACTGTTGTAAAAAATCCAGAAATACCAAAACAAAAAATGCCAAATCATTAAATACTATTTAGTAAGAATTTATTACACATATAAGAACAGTTCACAAAGTGGGAGCTTCCAAATTCAAAAACTGATAAGAAGCTCAGGGGCATGAAATTACAGGATGGCTTATGAAGTAAAAATGAAGAAGCTGTTAACCTTTTCAGTAATTGGTTATTACAGTGGGGCTTTCCAGACAGCAGGAGAATGGTTAAAAGTGATTATCTCGTAGCATTCTTAGGAAGATGACTTGTTTCTCTTATGATTGAGGCATTTATAAGAATAACCTAAGTTATGTTTCTCTTAATGCTCATGAAATAAACTAGATTTAGTTTTGCTGACATGGCCTAAATGGTTTCGTCTGTGTTTATTTTGTATTTTGTATTTAATTTTAACACTATCAGGTAAACTTTTGGTGGTAATATATTTACCCTTGTACCCATATAAAATAAAGCAGAGCCATACCACATTTATATTTGTATGTAATCTATATTTTACTTTACATTTGAACTCACAATTCAGCTAGTTATTTAGGACATTATTGATGTTTAATTTCTTTTTTTAGTTTTATTTTTGCAGTGTTCCAAGATTTGATGTTTAATTTCTTGAATACATTTTAATATATTGTTTATGTTGCTATTATCACAGATTTCTGATTAAGAGATTTTTATATTATTTTCACCTGAGAATTCCAGGTTTACCTTATTTTTATAACTAAGACCCAGATATTCACCATGAGAATGCTAATGGGAAGATCTATCTTAATACACATAGTAGAATGCTGTCTAAAAAATGTCTTCTCCCATTTGGGGATATATTAGTTTTCTCTGTCTGCTGTAACAAATTTCCACAAATTTACTGGTATAATATGAATTTATTATCTCACAGTAAGACTGGTGGTAAGTCATAAAATCAAGATACTGAAAAGGATGTGCTCCTTCTGGAACATGGAGGGAAGAATCCATTTCCTTGCCTTTTTCAGTTTCTAGAAACCAACTGCATTCCTTGATTTATGGCCCCTTCCTCCATTTTCAAAGCCTCTACCTTCAAAGCATATTTAAATATTTCCCCTTTTCTTCCTTTTTTAAAAGACTTTGTTTTTAAGTAACTCTACACCCAACATGTGGCTCAAACTTAGAATCATGAGATCAACAGTCCACCGTCCATCAACCAAGCCAGTCAGGTGCCCCAAATCTTTTCCTTTTTCTATTTTTAGCTCTGTCTTTCTTTCTTCCTCTCTCTCTTCCTCTTTCTGTCCATTTCTCCAACCTCTGCCTCTATCCTAACATCTCCTTCTTTGACTCAGACCCTCTGCTACCCTCTTATAAGGACCCTTGTGGTTATGTTACACCTACCTGGATGATCCAAAATATTCTCCTTATCTCCATGTCCTTGGCTTAATCTTATCTGCAAAGTCTCTTTTGACATGTAACATATTCTCAAGTTTTGGGGATTAGGACATGGACTTCTTTGGTGGTGGGCACTATTCTGCCTGTAACTGGGAGGTTATTTTCCAGTACATTTATCAACTGTGGAAAATTCTTTACCTTTGTTTTTTTTTTTTTCTTTCACACATATTTCCTGAGTATGTATTAGGTACCTGTCCCCTAATGAAAGATAGTAGAAAATAGTAAAGGCACTGTTCCTGCAGTCAAGAAGCTGAATGTCTCTTGGAAAAATAAGTGAACTTTGGACTTAAGAACTTTTTTTTTTGATAGTTTTTGGATTGCACCATGATCTTGTTTATATTTAAATTCTATATGTTGGTGAGGGTATGTGCTTTGGTGAGTGCTGTGAAGTGTTTAAACCTGGTGATTCACAGACCTATACCCCTGGGGATAAAAATATATGTTTATAAAAAATAAAAAATTATATTAAAAAAAATTCTATATGTTGGTGATACTTGCTATCACATTTGTTTATATTTATGATAAAAACATTGATGTCCTCCAGCCAAAGACCACCAGGAACGTAACCAAAATGGAACAAATTGAGTTTATTACTTACTGCGGTAAGGGAGAATATATAGCATGGGGAATATGTGCCATCTCAGGTTGTTAGGAAAGACTTACTATTGGATTTGTGTTTGGTTAGGAAATCTTGGAGAAAGTCTAAGGAAGTGGAGATTCAGTCTCAATTAGGTTCTCTAAGTAAGCCAGGGCAATTCTGTGACTGATTATCTCAGACACCTTACCTATGGGGAGGGGGCAGAGTAGAGCAGGGATGAAGCTGTCATAGACAAAGAAGCAACAGTCACTTAGGTTAGCTGAAAGAGGGACATGTTTGGTATTCTGTGGGTGAAATAGTAATCTTACTTACATCCCAATTTATTCATGGTCTCATAGTAACCTTGTGCGATATTGGTGTTCTATGAGATTGTTTATGTCCGACAAGAGACCAACATAGCCTAGCAGTGAGCCTCAGGCCAGCTTATAATAACACAGAGGTCTAGGTCATTCTAGTTCCTATTATGTTGCGTTCATGGTGTTTCACGTCCTTGTCCCATCTGTGACACTTGTTAAACATGCAGAATTCTGGATCTGTGCTACAGTCACAGCATCAGAATCTCTGAGGATTGATTTATACACAAAGGATTCAAAATATCTCTTTTTAAAATAGCAAATATTTATCAGTGTTAAGTATTTGCTTGTTTGTGATTATTATCTTTAGTGATTTTTTGTGATTATTATCTTTAGTGATTTCTCATATTTTAATTTTTTTATTCATAATTCACATACTATGATTATGCTTATATTTATGCATGATGCTTTGTTAGATATTCCTTGGGAATAGTTGACCTGTGTCTAAATGATAAACCAAAATAAAGATGCATTTTTTTTTTTAAAGGTTTTTTTTTTTTTTTTTTTTTTTTAAAGACCTTATTTATTCGACAGAGAAAGATCACAAGTAGGCAGAGAGGCAGAGAGAGAGGAGGAAGCAGGCTCCCAGCCGAGCAGAGAGCCCGATGCGGGGCTCGATCCCAGGACCCTAGGATCATGACCCGAGCCGAAAGCAGAGGCTTTAACCCACCGAGCCACCCAGGCGCCCCAAGATGCATTTTTGAAGAGTTTTAAATTAGGCACTAATGATGCTTGTGTAGACTTAACATCTGTAGTTTAGTCTTTTATTTTCACCAGTTGCTCTTCTGTTGACTGCGTATCATCTGATATCAGCACTGTAGACCACAGCAGGACTGAACAACCTTTCCTATTTGGGTTCTGAATGCACGCTTTGCCATCATCTCTTTGTATCATCTTCCTGCTGACAAGTTTCCTCATGTACTTTAAACCTGAAACCACACATGCCTTACAACCTCACTCTGATGAGAATGCCCTTTAAAAGCTGAGCTAAAGATATTTTCCTAGTCCCAACAGGATAACATGATGAATGCAGGCCTATAAGAGGGAGTCTGTGCCTTCAAAATAGCTTTCATGATACTCGTGCATTAATTTCTGGGTGTTTTATTTTTGCAACAGTATAAACACGTACAATAGGAAAACAAAAGCAAATGTACTTTCTTCAGGACAATCTCACATAATTATGAACACTCTAAAATATGGCTTTAGGTTCTCAAAATAAATTTTTCTGAAACAGTAACAATTTTAATGTCATGATTCAAGTATTTTTATGTGTTTATAGGTAATTTTAGAAAAATGTATGTTTCCAGAGAACATGCTAAAGCTCAACATAAATTAAGGAAGAGAAGATAGATCTATAAAGTATATATTTAGTCATATAACTTTTCACAATTTGTATTCCAATAGAAAATTAGAATTTAATAGACATTCTGGAAGAGTGGCAGTGTAAAACAGCCACATTGTCTTACAAAATGTCTTATATTGGTACTTTTTAAAGTGCCACACTGAATGGAGCCTGATGTGAGACTGGACTTCACAACCCTAAGATCATGACCTGAGCCAAAATCAACAGTTGGATGCTTAACAGAGTCACCCAAGCTTCCCATTGTCCATTCACTTTTTAGATATAATTAACAATTTCTCACAGATGGATAATCTTTAATAGAGTAACAATTTATAAAAATATTCTAAAGAAGCAAACTACAAATCGTTCTTAAATTATTAGAATAAATAAGCATAAAATTACTCTTGTCAGATTGCTCTAAGCATTTCTAAAGGTTTAGCTTCAGTTTCTGTACTTACTATATTGTAGACCAGTAAAAAACATTCACAGGTCTCCACCCTTTGAGTGGTACTGTCTGATATCATATTTAAGCAAAAGGGTTTTTGTTCTGTTTTGTTTTTTTCCTTAAAGATTTTATTTATTTATTTGAGAGAGAGAGTTGGGGGGAAGGAGCAGAGAGAGAGAGGGACAAGCAGACTCTGGCCTGAGTGTGGTGCCCAATGCAGCACTCAATCCCACAACTCTGAGATCATGACCTTAGCCAAAATCAAGAGTCAGAAGCCCAACTGAATGAGCCATCCTGGTGCCCTAGGCACTGGGTTTTTAATGTTATAACATCATAATTTGTTAGAGTTATGAGGGAGCTAAGAAATTTAACCCCAGATTTTTTACAGTTCTATTGAGATATAATTTAAGATGTTCAGAATTTACATATATTGTAAAATGATTATAATAGGCTCATATAGAAATATCCGCTTATTTCATGTAGATACAACAAAAAGAGAAGGAAAAAAAGGAAAATTCTTATGATCTGAACTCTCAGGATTTACTCTCTTAGCAACTTTATTATATACCATACAACAGTGTTAACTATACTTATCATGTTGTACATTACATCCCAATCCTTATTTATTGAATAACTGAAAATTTGTATCTTTTGACCACCTTCTTCCAGTTTCCCTTTCCCCTACCTCTGGTAGCCGCAAGTCTGATTTCTTTTTCTGTGAGTTTGGATTTTTTTGTTGTTTTATATTATACATACAAGTGAGAGAGATCATATAATATTTGTCTTTGTCTGACTTATTTCACTTAGCATAGTACCTTTAGGGTCCATCTATGCTGTCATAAAGGGTAGGATTTCTTTGTGTTTTTTTAATGGCTGAATGTTAGTCCATTGCACATATATATATACTACAACATCTTCATCTCTTCATCCATTGAAGGACACTTAGGTTGTTTCCATATATTGACTATTCTAAATAATGCTGCCAAGAACATAGAGATGCATATATCTTTTCAAATTAGTGTTTTCCTTTGAATATAGTCCCAGAAGTGGAATTGCTGGATCATACAGTAGTTCTATTTTTAAGTTTTTGAGGAACCTCCATATTGTTTTCTACGGTGGCTGTCCCACTAGCAATGCACAATAGTTCATTTTTTTCAAGATCCACACCAGCATTTGTTATCTCTTGTCTTTTGGTTGATAGCTATACCAATAGGCATGAGGTGATATCTCATTGTAGTTTTAATTTGCATTTCCCTAATGACTAGTGTTGTTGAGGATCTTTCCATTTACCCATTGGCATATAGTTTGTGTATATCTTCATTGGAAAAATGTCTGTTCAGGTCCTTTGCCCATTTTTAACTGGGCTATTTGGGTTGGGATGTTGTTTCTTTTTTTCTTTTTTTCTATGGATTTGTAGGAATTTTTTAATGTATTTTTGAATATTTACCCATATCACTTACATAGTTTGTAATTATTGTTACCGTTCTGTAGAATATCTTTACTTTATTGATGGTTTCTTTTGTTGTGCAGAAACTTTATAGTTTAAAGAAACTTTATAGTTTATGTTCTTTATTTTGTTGCTTGTGCATTAGGTGTCATATCCAAGAAATATTTACCAAGATCCATGCCAAGGAGCTTCATTCCTATATTTTCTTCTAGGAGTTTCATGATTTCAGGTCTTGCATTTAAGTCTTTAATCCATTTTGGGTTAATTATTTTCAGTGGTGCATGATACAGGTCTACTTTTTTTTTTAACATCTGATTGTCCAATTATTCCAGCAACATTTATTGAAGAGACTGTCTTTTCTACATTGAGCATTCTTGGCTCCCTTGTCAAGCCTTAGTTGTATATATAGGCTTGGGTTTATTTCTGGGCTCTTGATTCTGTTCTGTTTGTCTATCTGTGTATTGTTTATGACAATACCATACTGTTTTGATTACTGCAGCTTACAGTATAGCTTGAAATCAGGAAGTGTGATGCCTCCTACTTTGTTCTTTTTTTCTCATCATTTCTTTGGCTATCAGGGTCTTTTGTGGTTCCACATAAGTTTTACCATGTTTTGTCCTAATTGTGTAAAAAAAATGCCATTAAAATTTTGGTAGGCATTGCACTGAATCTATGGAAGACTTTTGGTAGCATTTTTTAAAAATTTTTTTTAAATTATTTATTTAAATATTAGTATTGACTATTATAGTCAATAGTGTAACAGTATTCATTGTTTTTGCACCACACCCAGTGCTCCATGCAATCTGTGCCCTCCATAATACCCACCACCTGGTTCCCCCAAACCCCCACCCCCCACCCCTTCAAAACCCTCAGATTGTTTTTCAGAGTCCATAGTCTCTCGTGATTCACCTCCCCTTCCAATTTCCCTCAACCCCCTTCTCCTTTCCATCTCCCCTTGTCCTCTGTGTTATTTGTTATGCTCCACAAATAAGTGAAACCATATGATAACCGACTCTCTCTGCTTGACTGATTTTACTCAGCATAATCTCTTCCAGTCTTGTCCATGTTGCTACAAAAGTTGGGTATTCATCCTTTCTGATGGAGGCATAATACTCCATAGTGTATATGGACCACATCTTCCTTATGCATTCATCCGTTGAAGGGCATCTTGGTTCTTTCTACAGTTTGGTGACCGTGGCCATTGCTGCTATAAACATTGGGGTACAGATGGCCCTTCTTTTCACTACATCTGTATCTTTGGGGTAAATACCCAGTAGTGCAATGAACTTTTGGGACTTCATCAAAATCAAAAGCTTCTGCACAGCAAAGGAAACGGTCAACAAAACAAAGAGGCAACCCATGGAATGGGAGAAGATATTTGCAAATGACAGCAGAGACAAAATGTTGATATCCAGGATCTATAAAGAACTCCTCAAACTCAACACACACAAAACAGACAATCATATAAAAAAATGGGCAGAAGATATGAACAGACACTTCTCCAATGAAGACATACAAATGGCTATCAGACACATGAAAAAATGTTCATCGTCACTAGCCATCAGGGAGATTCAAATTAAAACCACATTGAGATACCACCTTACACCAGTTAGAATTGCCAAAATTAGCAAGACAGGAAACAACATGTATTGGAGAGGATGTGGAGAAAGGGGAACCCTCTTACACTCTTGGTGGGAATGCAAGTTGGTGAAGCCACTTTGGAAAACAGTGTGGAGATTCCTTAAGAAATTAAAAATCGAACTTCCCTATGACCCTGCAATTGCACTACTGGGTATTTACCCCGAAGATACAGAGGTAGTATTGACATTTTAACAATTTTAAAGTTTCTAATTCATAAACTTGGGATACCTTTCCATTTATTTGTGTCTTCTTAGATTTCTTTCATCAATGTCTTGTAGTTTCCTGAGTAAAGAGCTTTCACCTCCTTGATTAAATTTAATCTTTGTATTTATTGTTTTTGATGCTATTGCAAGTGGAATCAGCTTATTTCTTTTTCAGAGAATTCATTGGTACCATATACAGATGTTACTGGTTTTGTATGTTAATTTTATGTCTTGCAACTTTATCATTCTTTTTATTTTATTTTATTTTATTTTATTTTATTTCTTTTCTTTTCAGTGTTTTTCATTGATTAGATGTAACAGATTTTTGGTTGAGTCTTTATGACTTTGTATATATAAAATCATATCATCTTCAAATAGAGGCAATATTACTTCTTCATTTCCAATTCTGATGGCTTTTATTTCTTTTTGTTATCTGATCACTGTGGTTAGGACTTCCAGTACTGTGTTGAATAGGAATGGTGAGAATGGGCACCCTTGTATTGTTCCTTATCTTTGAGGAAAAGCTTTTAAACCTTTCACCTTGGGTACGATGTTAGGTGTGAGCTTGTCATATATGGTGTTTATTGAGATATGTTCCCTCATAATTTGTTAAGCTTTTTATCATGAATGGATGTTAAATTTTGCTTTTTTTGTGTCCATTGAGATGATCATATAATTTTTTTATTCTGTTAATGGAGAATAAAAGAATAAATCAGTCACATTGATTTATTTGTGTATGTTGAACTTATGTTTGAACTCTTTGCATCCCAGAGACAAATCCCACTTGATTATGGTGAATTGTTCTTTCAATGTGCTGCTTAATTTGGCTTGATAGTATTTTATTGATAACTTTTGTCTCTATATTTATTAGGGATATTGGCCTGTAGTTTTCTAGTACTATCCTTTTTTGGTTTTGGAATCATAATAATGTTGGTTTTGTAAAATTAGTTTGAGAGTGTTTCCTCTATGATTTGTTTGGAAGAGTTTGAGAAGGATTGGTATTAATTCTTCTTTAAATGTTTGGTAAAATTCACCTATGAAGCTTTCAGGTCCTGGGCTTCTCGTCATTAGGTTATTTTTGATTACTGATCTAGTCTTTTTTTTTTAATTGTGTTATGTTAGTCACCATCCAGTACATCAGTAGTTTTTGATGTAGTATTCCATGATTCATTGTTTGCATATAACACCCAGTGCTCCATTCAATCCATGTCCTCCTTAATACCCATTACCAGACTCACCCATCCCCTACCCTTCTCCCCTCTAAAACCCTCAGTTTGTTTCTCAGAGTCCATAGTCTATCACAATTACTGATCCAGTCTTAATCAGAGCATTGAAAGTAGTAAGAATGACACTGTTGGTCAGGTTCTTGGCAGATGCAAAAGCAAAGGCAGCCATTTAAAAAATGGGATAAGAATGGTGCCTGGGTGGCTCAGTGGGTTAAAGCCTCTGCCTTCAGCTCAGGTCATGATCTTAGGGTCCTGGGATCTAGTCCTGCATTGGGCTCTCTGCTCAGCAAGGAGCCTGTTTCCCCCACCTCTCTGCCTGCCTCTCTGCCTACTTGTGATTTCTTTCTCTGTCAAGTAAATAAAATCTTTTACAAAAGAATGGAATAAGAGAGGCTAATGGACAAGAAGGAAATAAATATTGTATGCATTGTATATATAGAATAAATAGAGTGATGTTATTTATAATTTTAAAATGATAGAAGGAATGAGTTAATTACAGAAAAGATTAATTTGGGTTTTTGATCTACCAAGTGTAGAAGTAACAAAGCTAAATAGAATTGTGATCCAGTTTTACTTCTTCTTAGGAAACTATTATTGCTGCTGTGACTGAGCCCATCCTTCATTTGTCTTTTTCCTCCCCTCCCACTTCCAGTGTGTCATCAAGCCCCACTGAGATAGCTACCTAATGATGCCCCAATTTTTTTATAGTCTCTGCTTTATCCCTGAGACTCCAGTAGTGCCTGACACATAGTAAATGTTGAATAGCTATGTGTCAAAAGATCAAATGAATGTGTGTTCCCCACGATGCTGTTTTTCCTTGTCTTTGTGATTTTGAACATGGGTCTCACTTTGCCTGTAATGTTCTTTTATAACAGAAGACAGGCTTCATCCACATGGCACAACTTATCTGAACTTTTACCTAAAATCTCCAAAAAAAGGCCTCCTTACCTCTAGTCTGAGCCTAGGTGTATTATTTCGCTATAATTTACTTATATATGTCTTCCACAATAGACTCAATGACCTTGAGTACAAAAATTATAACATTCTTCTATCTTTATCTGTCCTTTAGCTCTGTTTATCACACATACTAGTTTTAAGGGGTGCCTGGGTGGCTCAGTCTGTTAAGTGTCTGCCTTTTGCTCAGGTCATGATTCTGGAGTCCTGGGATTGAGCCCCATATTAGGCTCCCTGCTCAGTGGGGGGTGGGGGGAATCTGCTTCTTCCTCTCCCCCAGCTCCTTTTCTCTTGCTCACTCTCTCTCTCAAATTAATAAATAAAAGCTTTTAAAAAAGTTTTATATTTTGCTTTTCTAATTTGTGTAAAGCTTCTTACTCCTAAAGTCTAACAGTTACAATTTTCACTTTGATTGATAAGTACACTAGAAACTTTTACCCCATTCTTTTGTTTCACTGTTTATTTACATGTCTTTTTGCTTCCTTTTTTGAAACAAGGAAAAATTTAACCAAATTCACTAGGCATGCTCTTATTAACATTCTAAAATATGCAATCCTGTCTCCGGGAAGTAATTATGAAGGATGTACTGCCTACTTTGATGTTTTCTGTGGTGTGGGTTGTACTTCTAAATACCAGAGATTTCTTGCCTTAGTACTGACCGCAATTTTATTGGAAGAAGTTTATAATTGAGGGCACACTCAACTGATCCCTAATCTATGTCAAGGTTACTTCTCTTGGGTTAATTACCCAGTACTTAACGCTTGCATCTGACCCTCAGACAACAGCATATTCAAAAAGATTCCATCCTTACTGAGGTAATGGATTGCATATTTTCATAATTCTCTACTAGTTGAATAGTAAAGTAATTTACAACAAAATCTAATCTTTTCTAACTTCATCTCATTGTTTGCAACATCCCTAGATAAAGGTTCTTTGAAGATCACTTATATACTGTCACACAGTTTATGGTATCCCTTTCATTAATATATAGTCCTAACTCCTTTGTCCCCATCTTACCTTCTGAATAATTAGTAGATTAATAGAGTCACAGTCTTCTAATTTATCCCAGATATTTAAACGTATACTTTAGGGGTGAAAAATCCTTTTTATTTGATAATACCTTTCTAGGCTACCTGCATCATCAAGTGACACACTTGGAGTTCTCAGTTAAGTTTTCCTTAGAGGACTATTCCAAATTAATGTAGAAGCAACACAACCAATTTTAATCTATGGCCAAGACCTAACAAAACCAGCAATTTAACTATAGTTCTTACACTCACATTTTAATCTGCTTATTCAGCAAATATTTTTTGATGACTTAATATAAAACAGGCTCTGGTTTATTCTGAGGATTTAGTGTGGAGAAAGACAGGTTTCCCACATTGGACCTTATATTCTAGAGGTTAAAGGTAGATAACAAAAAAGTGAAAAACTGCATAAACAAGATTATGTCTCCCCATTATGTACTGTGTAGCATAAACAAGTAGATGTAATAGTGACTGAATGTTTTCTTTACATATGTGTTTAGGGAAGGCATCTCTGAAGAGACGGGCTTTGATCTGAGGCCTAAGAATTGAGAAAAGGCAGTTACAGGCAAAGGAAAATTTTTCCAAGTAGAGGAAACCAGCAAATGCAAGGCTCTATGGAATGGATCACCTTGGCATATTCAAAAAGCACTGAGATCACTGTGACTGGGTGTAATATAAACAGGATTTGCAGGGAAAAAAGTGTATGGATTGATGTCTAGTGTTAGGCAAAAACCAGATCACAGAGGGTTTTAGGATGAAAAGGTAAGGGATGTTAAGGAGATGACATAGTTGGATTTTTGTTTTTGAAAAATTTGTCATACTCCTGTAATGAGAATGGATTTTTATGGGTGGAAGCAGGAATCCCAAATTAGAAATTATGTCAAGAGTCTAGGAATAAGATGATGGTCACGTAGACTAGGAGAGAATTGGACTGATTTGAGTTAAATGCTGGAAGTAGAATAGATGGCATTAAATTGATATTCTGGGTGAAGAATACATAAGAGTGAAAAAAACTGCCTTTTTTTTTTTTTAAACTTAAGCTTAATATAAAGAACCATGCCTGTTACACATGTACTATGGGGGAATATAAGGATAGCTGTTATTTTTTTCCTGTTCAGCTTCCATTCCTACTTCTAAATTTAGAATCCTGATTTTTCATTGAGGATTCTCCCTTTTCCTCCTTAGTTACATTGTTTGTGTGGGACTTCCTCCACTTCCTCGCTCGGATGTGGGTATGAGATGCAAGCTTGGTTAACGAATATTTTCAAATCTTGCATCAAAGTGATTGATTTAGTGACCATACCTGGCCCAGACAAATGCACCCCTCAGTTCTTGGATTCAACTAATGGAGATAAGGTGCTCTTTTTCTAAAGTGAATGATAAATTAGTAGGATTTTAATTTGGAACACCTGGAGGTAAGCACACTGAGCGAGCATGCCAAGGCAGAGACAAACCAAGCTAACTGGTAGATTGAGAAACCAAGTCCTGATTATATTTTTAATCCCCTAAACAGTGCTATTCCTGAAACAGGACTGATTATGGGACCTTTCAGTTATCCATTCCAAAACTTAGTTTTAACATACTTGAGACAGTTATAGTTCACTTATCTCCCATGTAACCAGGAGTTCTTATTGATATAGATGAGAAATTTGTTTTAGGTATATTAAGATTAAAATACCTATTTAGGTTTGCAAGATTAAGATACAGGATACCCTCAGTTTGTTTTGTGAGATTAAGAGTCACTTATGGTTTGTCTCCCTTCCAATCCCATCTTGTTTCATTGATTCTTCTCCTACCCACTTAAGCCCCCATGTTGCATCACCACTTCCTCATATCAGGGAGATCATATGATAGTTGTCTTTCTCTGTTTGACTTATTTCGCTAAGCATGATACACTCTAGTTCCATCCATGTTGTTGCAAATGGCAAGATTTAAAAAATTAAAAAAAAAAAAGATACAGGATACCTGGTTAAATTGGAATTTCAAATGATGAATACTTTTTTAGTATGAGTGTGCCCCAGCTACTGCTAATTCTGGCAAGCCTGTGTTTATTAGATATCCAAGTGGAGATGTCAAGTGAGCCATTGCATCTATAGGCCTGGTTGTCAGGAGAGAGTTCAGGGATTTTGATGTATATTTGGAAGTTGTCACAATAGTGATGGTGTTCACAGCCTTGGAGCTAAAGCATTACAAGTTGAGAAAGAAGGCAGATAGAATTGAGAGAGTATTCAGTGCTAAACCTGAGGGCAACTCACTTCATCGATTGTAAAAGATCCTAAAAGTTTGAGAAGAAATAGTCAGTGAAGGTGAAAATAGTGTCAAGGACAGTAAATTGAGTTTCAAGACTGGAGTCATCAACACCAACAAAGAATAGCAAACTTCCCTATCAAAACAGTGGACAACTTTTGCTTCTTATCAGTTACGTACTTAGCCCTCTCAACCTTTCCATCATTTCCTGTAACTATTCAGATGTCATGGCCCCTCTGGCCATTGTTAGAGACTTCTAGAAAATTAACTCCTTTCTTATTGGTGCAGTGATGTGCACCATCTCTTCTGCCTTTGATATTTTTGGACTTTAAAATCTCTTCCATTTCTGTCAAACAGCTTGAGACTTTAAAGGTTTAAAGATAATAAAGAATTAGGTGACTAACATAACATGATTTTAAAAAAAGATAAAAGTTAGAATAGGTGCAATGACTGGTAAATATAAGTACTCTATTCAGGGGTGAGAATAAGGGAAAAAAACAGCTCTAGTGAACAGTTGCTCATTACCCAACTGTTACCAACACTGCAGCACCTATAGGCCTTTTTGCTCCATCTCACTAAGTCTGACTTGTCTTCCACCTTCACTCTGTTTAGGTGTTCTTACAGAGCAACTAGTCACCCTCTTGTTTCTCTTGTTTTCTTATTTTAACTTCTCCCTTAATTAGTTGTGGAATGGAAGTACCTTGTGGGAGAAGTTTTTGTCTTGTGATTCTCTTTTTATTTTTAATCAGATTATTTATAATTATAAAGTAATGAAAACTTGCACAAAAGGAATTGAAATAATACACAGAGGGCAAAAATTGAGAACTGAAAGTCCTCTTTCTTTTTTCCTACTTCAGTCCATGTCCTTGAGATAATTGTTAACAATTTTTTACTCTAATTACTTATATTTATTGTGTGCTTACTATGTGCCAGAAGCTACAAAAATGCTTTAAATAAAGTAATTCATTTTATCTTCACAAAAGTCCTTTGGCAGTTAAGGAAAATGACGTGCTGAGAAGACAGGCAACTTTTCCATAGTCACAAAGCTAGTAAGTGTGTAATATACATGCTTTAGTATGGATGACATAAAACAGTTTTGACTGAAGTAAAATAAGCAGATGTTTTCAATGAAATCTATTTAGAAAACATCATGTTGCTTTAGATATACTGTTTAATGATACAAACACTAATACAGCTTTTGGGTCTACAGAATTTGTTTTGTGGCATTGGGCTCCACATCTGTTGTTTTCTTATCTGTGAGCTCACCTTCCATTAAAGTTATCCTTCTACAGAAATTTTCTCCCTCGTGTGATCTGACTGGGTATCTTTTCTATGGAGTATTTTGAAATATCTAGGAACTTCAATTTTAATATTCAGGTCTACTGTTTCCACGTGAAGTGAACAGCATACCCACAGCATTGTCACAAACTTCAAATTCCCATTTCCCAAAGATAACTTTTTCCACCTGTGCTATAGGCCAAGTAGCTTGTTATTGGCAAATAAGCCATAGACATAACTGGCAGAGACTTAGAGGCTCCTTTTCAGGAACAAGAAGCATAGTCTGGGCTTTTGACTTCCAGCAGCACTTGCTTGGGGTTTATAGCCTCCATTTTTATCATGAAGCAAGCATTAACACAACAGGTTCCAATTTCTGTTTTGTGTTACCTTGTTATTTCCAGTACACTGAAAATTCTAGTTTTGCCTGTGCATTCATCTATATATTTTAATTTAATATCTTTTCAATATTTTATTGAGCATTTTAAATGTATTGGAATTGGAGAGAAAAGTTAATGCCCATGCTCAATTGCCCTTCTTGACTCAAAGTTTTAGTGCCACTTTTACCTCGGAGATACATAAATGTTAAAAGTATGTGGTCCACTAAATCTTTTTAATTTCTCCTTGATTTTTAGTATTTGGTAAGTTTCAAAAATTATTTTCACACCTCCCTTCCCTTTTTTCCCTTCTCCTTATTCACACCTTCCAAACTTAATGTTTTAACTTAGGGAAAATAGGGAAAGACTTAAACAACGGGATTGATTTCTTTCATTTAATTTTGTTTATGAGTTTACACACAGTTGCAGTTATGCAAAAAATCTACCTACAGTAAGACAACATATATTCTCTCATTTCTTTAATTAGGAAGAATATGAAAACTGAAGAGTCTACTCACAATGAGAGAATGAAGGGGGTGACACATACTTCAAAATGAACTAGCACACAGATTTTCTGTGCCTCAAGGTCAAATAAATTACTAATACAACTTAAATATTTTTGTCCCTGAGGAATGGGAAATCTAATGGTTTCCTCATCTCAAGCAACAAAAGAGATATATAAACCTCAGGAAGGATGGACTGGGGAAACTTCACAAGCAGACATTTGATACCAAGTTGAGCAATTCGATTGCCTGACACCCTGGTTGGGTGTTATTTATCTGTTTTTAAAATAGCTTTCCCAACTATTAAATTTCACTTGACTTTCTAAAAACTTATCCCACTTGAGATATTATGAGGTCAGGATCAGAATTTGGATCACTGTCTTATTTAATACCGAATGTTTTCCCATGATGATAAAGAGAAAAGATTTTTTGGGGCCTCTTACCTTCAATAGTCCAACATTTTGTTTAAGCACCTACTACAGGAAAAGCACATTATTAATGAATTCCTATTTGTTTCTTACTACCCTGTCCCATCCTGAGTTTGCCTTTGATCTAAGACTTTTTGCTTCTTAAAGACTATGACTTTCACTAAGTGTCTGCTCAGCTACTTCCTGGGTTTTAGCAAATAATTCTATCAATACTAATTTTCTATAGGCATAAGCCAGGTCCCTACTTGCTGTGATATCAGAAAACAATGAAAGGGAGAAAAGTCAATGATCCTGAAAAGGGACTAGAGAGAAGCAATGAAAAGGACCACAGTGATTCACTGCTGTAAAGAGTATCAAATAATCTTGCCAATAAATTACCTGGAAGTAGACTCAATAGTTAGAAGAATTTACTTTTGCAGGGGAAAAAAAATGCTCTATGTGTTTAGAGACTATAAAGTCTTGGCATTTATTGTGAGAGACTTCTGAAAACTTCCACATGAAGAAATAAAGATTACTTATAAGCCTTTTATTGACATTAAGATTTACTCATTATACATATTCTGATTTGTTTAAAAAAATTAAGCACCTCGTTATGCTAAAGCAAACATCAAACAAACATTATACCTGTTTTGATTTTATTTTTCCATCTAAACTTAGTAAGTCACTAACTTTTAACTTTTGTGCATATAATCTCTGTATTTCCACAGTTTTTATTACATCACAGGATTTCTTGAGTGGTTGTCAGATCATATTTTCATAATAATGTTTTTTGGGGATTTTAACAACTGCTTCTATAGTTAGCAAGCAAATACCTATTTTTGTTTGCATTGATGAACACTACAGTATGATTTGTCCTGAGATAATGGATAGTTTTTTCTGTATTTGATAGCTTTTCCTATCTTTTTCTTAAAATTGCAAATTTTAGATGATTCCTTACTTACTTTGTCCTCCCTTCTAACATAACACCAACTAAAGTTAAAAAAAAAAAAAAAGAAAGAAAGAAAGAAAAAAAAAGCATACTGGATTCCAAAGTCAAAGTGTCAGATAGTTCTCCAGGATGACTGGATGATCCGTATTCCTAAATATTTGCATTCATTTAAGGACTCGGGAAAACTGCCACAAATAATGGCTGTAATTATTACAGTACATTTGTTCTCTAAATCGACTTTAGGGAGAAAACGTTATGCTGTTATTTTTAGCGATGATATAAACTAGGCTCTTGAATTGAGGGATAGCTTCCGAACTGACCTGGAAAGGAGACATAGCTACTGCTGCTTCAATTACATTAATATGGAATACCTGACTATTTTAAGACCTATTTAGTCTTCTATTTTCTGGCTGGGAAATAACATGTTTGCCACCCCTTTAGAAATTTAAATACTCTATAAATAAAGAAGGAAATGTGATTGATTTATCTGCTTTATATTTTTCTTTTTCTTATTATTTTAACATAATCCATTTTAATTGTTTATTAATGTTGAAATTTTACTTGGACTTTGCAGATGTACAGCTAAGTGCATTCAGGATTTCTCATGAATTCTCACCTCAATTAAGGTGTGGGTCTTTTTTTTTTTTTTAAGATTTATTTATTTATTTATTTATTTATTTGACAGACAGAGATCACAAGTAGGCAGAGAGGCAGGCAGAGAGAGGAGGAAGCAGGCTCCCCTGCTGAGCAGAAAGCCAGATGCGAGGCTCGATCCCAGGACCCTGAGATCATGACCTGAACCGAAGGCAGAGGCTTTAACCCACTGAGCCATCCAGGCGACCCCAAGGTATGGGTCTTTTATAGATCATTTTGTAGTAATAAAAATCAAGTTCTTTTAAATCAACTGAAATTTTATAGATTCGTCACTGAAGCCCAAAACTGATAGCTTTATTCTCTGTGTCAGTCCTGGAAGAGTTAGCCCAACAAGAAGGGTGGTAAGCTGACTTTTGTATTTTTTTTTCCTGATTATGATCTTAAATTCCTTGTTTCCCAATGCACTTGTGTATCTGAGTTAAAACCAAAACACAATGTTAATAGTACTTGCATATACACCACCGTTAAAGTCTTCTTTCAGTTTTGTTTTTGCCACACTTAGTTTACATTATTTTTGTTTGGGGACAGTTTTTTTTGTTTGTTTGTTTGGCTAATTGCTTGCTTCCCCCCTCCAAATTATTTATATGAAACTGAATTATCTGTTTAACTGAATTAGTGGCTGCAATTCATTTTTTTTTCCATTTTTGAAAGTATAGCGTATTTTTAGAAACATAATAGTATAAAGAAAAACATACATGGTAAGAGGATAATGGCACCAAAAGTAAAGAATAGAGATTTGTATGGTTATGATACTAAATAACTACAGCAGCAGCAGCAACAATAATAATGATAGTGTTACTAGATGCCATTTATATAGCATTTATCATGAGCTTTATACTGTTCTAAGTGCTTCATGCATACTAACTCATGTAATTCTCACAACAGTGGGAATAATCAAGACAAAAAGAGGTTAACTAATTTGCTTAAAGGTCACAATGGAAAGGTCATGAAGGAAAAATGGAAAAGTTAAGTTTAAGCTAGAAGATTAAAAATAAATGCATTTTAGGAATGTTGTAAAGTGCAGCTACTGATGAGTGCAGGAATTAAAATGTTAACTCTAGGCTGGGTATCTTTCACTGCAACCAAAGGTATTTGATAAATTTATAAAGACCTTTCCCCCCAGATCAAGTAGATTACATTTATTTAATACTTTTTGCCAGGAATGGGTTTTTGGCTGAAAGCAGTTTAAAATTGTGGGGTCACGCAAGCACAATGCATTGGAAAGAATTCATAGTATTTTTTAAATTTATTTTTAATTATTATTTTTTCTAAGTAACATATAATTGTTTCGGGGTACAGGTCTGTGATCTTGAAGGGAAAGGCAAAGAACCAAATATGGTCTAGACTGGAACCTGGCAGATTTAGAAGAGCTTAGGTAACATTTGTGCTCACCACTAGAGCCAGTGAATCCTAAATGTTTCTTAAAACCCTGGACCCTCTAAGTCTGGAAGAGTCAAGTTGGTCAAGATTTTGTTCTGTGTCCAGATATGGGTAACACTAAAGCAGTGAGAGAAAATAACACAGTGAAAAGAGACTTACGTAGAAGAAAGACAGGTTTACCAATGGAAAAGTCAGTCTTCTGTGTTACTATGGTTTAATAACTATGGGTGTCATAAGACTCCTATAATACATTTTAAAAAATGTGGGTCTTCAATACATGATTATGTTTTCCCTTAAGATAATATTTAAATTGGGACAACTATATTAATAATTAAAAAAGTAAAAAGTTACAAATAGTCTATATGTCTTACTGCTACATATTTATTATAGAGATTGTAAAAGAGACAAGCACCGTCTCTTAAAAATCTTTCCCTTCAATTTTTAAGTCCAAGTATATAATTATTGATGCAAACTTGTAAGAACTTTTTAAGTCTTGTAACTGACAGGCTGAACATAATTACTAATTTCTTCCCAGAATTTCTGTCTTTGATAAACTTGTAAGAGCTTTTTTCTCAATAGATAGATACGTGATTGAAAAATCACCAAAAGAAAATACATTTTTAAAAGATGAAGATATTATCTAAGTGGAAAACTGGCTAGCTTTAATTGAGAATTTTTTTTATTATTACAAATTAAGTGAATGATTAAAAATGCCAGGAAACAGAAGATTGTTTCATATGGCTCTCTGTTCAATGTGGATTGCCAGTGTGGGAGAAAATCCTTGTAAATCTTAGCATTGCTCCCACACAACCACCTACACAGATGATCGCTTGACTTTCATGCTAACAATAGATGTGTTAGTAGAGCTCTCACCATCTGCAAAATGAAGTGCACTTAAAAAAAAAAGTAACTGTAGCAGATAGTAGTAATTGCTTATATATTGTTATTAGCATTTTATATTTACATTTAAAAGGTAAGAATTTAAGCAGTGATAACTCCCAGTTTAAATAAGGTCAGTCCCTGTGATAGCTCCCAGATTAAATAGTCCTAGATATCAGATAAAGTTGTTAGAAAACTTGACTTTTAAAGAAAATTTGATTAATTTCTTTCTACTTAAAATTCATCTGTATCGAAAAAGGCAGAATAGACTATAGATTAAATGAATTCTGATATACTTACTTCTTTAGTAATAATACTTAGAATCATGTACATTATTTGTTATAAACCCTTCTACAAAGTCTAATTATCACCGCTATCCTAATTTTTTCTGTAGAATTCCTTCAAAGGCACATTTACTTGGGTTTCCCTGCTCTTAAATCTATTTTATTAACAGTGCACAATGAGTATTATAGAAATAATCTTTATGTTGTTAGAAAATACAGTGGCCTCTTTTCCCTTATTGACTTTTTTGTCAAGAATGACTTTTTTGTCAAGAATGGAAGGGTACATGATGCCACTACTGGGACTTATTCAAAGACTCAAAGGCATAGTGTTAGAAAATGAATTATCTGGATTCTTTGTAGGAAATAGAGTGGCCTAAGTCTTCATATGTATACCCTGCTCACACTTGTAAGGCTGGATGTGACAGAGAGGACAGCAGACATGTGACTGATGGAAGGCAGGTTGAGACCCATTTTTTTCAACCCAACACAAACAGGTGTGGTACTATTTTGAATTGGCAAAGTTCCCATGTTTCCAACCCATGCATTCAAACATTTGGCCTGAATAATTTTATCCTTTCATATAGATGACTAAGGCAGTCTACATGAGCTGTGAGAGTTACTGTAACCCCAAAATACCATCCTAAATAGCACTGCCTAAAATTTTGTGATGAAATGTTCATTTCTTTAATATATATACCTTTTTATTCTCTTTTTTTTTTTAAAGTAATCTCTGTGCCCAACATGGGACTCAAACTTACAGCCCCAAGATCAAGAGTCACATACTCTACCTACTGAGCCAATCAGGTGCTCTTCATTTGTTTATTATCAAAGTTGCCTTTTCAAAGCCTATTTTAATGTAGATGATTTTAGAAACAGTACTACTTAAGACAATATTAATTTAGTTTGATTTAGTTTTACCTAATTTATTTTCCCTCTTACATAAACTATAGTTTTAGAAATATAATAGAAGGAAATTTAGAATTAGAAGGAAAATAAAATATCATCTAGTCCAAACACTTTGTTTTACAGATGGTAAGATTGAAGCTCAATAAAGGCTCTTATACCTAGTTAAGCACAAATCTAGAACTAATCCCTAAGACTCCTGACTCTGGTCCAGTGCTTTTGCCATTATACTATCATAAAACATTAAGAGAACAGTAATCTTTTGGGGTGAAAGTTAGGGGGTGCTGGAAAGGAACAGAAAGCAGAGGGGAAAAGTAGAGAATAGGAGGTATGCTGATCCCTTGCAATTATTTGTCTAGGGTTGATCCACATAACAAAGCCATTAGTAGGATTGAGTTTAATTATACCAATGTTAAATATGTAGGTCAGTTAACTTCACAATACAATGGTACCTGTTTGCTAAAGTTCAGCAGTAACAAAAAGTCTCATAATGCCAGGACTGTGGAAATTTGCACTCATATCATTCCCATCCAAAAAGCTGTGAATGTAGAAAAAGATAGGGATAGTTGTTCAAATATCCTGTGTATTAGCCAGTTCTGATGCAAAAGCAAATTGTTGAATATTAGGAAGTATTTAAAAGAAAGGTCATTTTTTCTAAGATTGGGGGTTAATATTTTTCTTCAAAGTCAGAAAATAAATAAAAAGAATCAGGCTCAAAGGTAATAAGCAATTCAAAGGCAATAAAACCAAAAAATTCAGTTCTTACAGTACACACTTTATTCATTTAGGAAAAAAAGTCTATATAATAAATTCAGTGAATAAGAGTAGCCAGAAAATTTGAAACATGTGGTAACTAATCTAGATTATATATTTGGTAAGTCTTAATACATTTAAAATGGCAAAATATTTTCTTATTCATGTTTTATTAGTCAAGTTTTATTCTAACTTGACTAATATTAGGCATATCCATGGAACTTTAGGAAATTAGTTTTATATTCATTGATTAGCTCCATTGTATACTGTATATGTGATGAAAAATAAACTCATAAAGTGGGTAAAACCAGTTAATGAAAACTGCTTTGAAAATAATAGGTAATCATTAATATTTGTTAGGTAAGGTATTTCTTAAAAGTCAAAAGGAGGGTACCTGGGTGGCTCAGTGGGTTAAAGCCTCTGCCTTTGGCTCAGGTCATGATCTCAGGGTCCTGGGATCGAGTCCGGCATTGGACTCTCTGCTCAGCAAGGAGCCTGCTTTCTCGTCTCTCTCTCTCTCTGGCTGCCTCACTGCCCACTTGTGATCTTTCTCTGTCAAATAAATAAATAAAATATTTTTAAAAAAGTTAAAAGGAAATAAACTCCTTTTAGCTTTTTTTTAAATTAGAAATCATATTTGTTGTTCTCCCTGTTTAGGAAATTGATGTCTAATAAGATAATGCAATTAGAATAGTCTAGGATAAGACAACAACTTCAAAATCTCAGTGGCCCCAGAAGGTGTCATTGAAGTTCACAGAGGAAGCTGCAATAAAGCATTATTGAGTCAGTGCCCTTCTTTGGCAAGGTGGTGTCACTGGGGTCCAGTGAGAAATGAACATACACACCCATTCAGTTGTCAGGATACACATCAATACAAGACTGGCTATTTAAAAAATTAAATAGAAATCAAAGTCGTATAATACAGGACCTCAGATGTCTAGGATACAATAAAATATTACTCATTATACCAAGAACTGTGAAAATCACAACGTGACTGAGGAAAAATGAATCCATAGATGCTAACACTAAGATGAATTAGATTTTGAAATTATCTGACAAGGGCTTTAAAACAGCCATCATAAAACTGCCTCATTGATAATATGACACGATCATTTTAATAGATGAAGGAAAAGCATCTAAGTTGAATGTCCATGATTTAAACTGTGGAAAAAACAGGTATAAAAGGAACTTATCACAATGAGGGCCATATATAAAAATCCCATAGCTAACATGATAATCAATAGGGAAAAACTGAAAATCTTCCTTCTAAGGGCCATAGAAAGCAAGGATGCCCACTCTTCACCATTTCTACAAAGTACTAGAAATGCTAACCAGAGAAATTAGAGAAGAAAAAGAAAGAAAAGTCACCTGAATCAGAATGAAATTATCTCTGTTTACAAGTGACATGATCATATAGCTAGAAAATTCTAAAGATTCAACAACAAGCAAACTGTTAAAACTAATAAATGAGGGCAACCATCTCAGGTCCTCTCTCTCCCGGGAGCTTTATACTATCGCTTTGCTATTACTCAATAAACCTTGCTTTGCTGCCCAACAAACAAACAAAAACTAATAAGCAAATTCAGTAAAGTTTCAGGGTACAAAATCAGCATAAAAAATCAGTCACTTTTTTTTTCGATCAATGACTTTTATTATTTTTCTTAATTTTTATACACAAATAGCAAACTATTCAAAAAAGAAATTAAAGAAACATTTCCATTTACAGTAGCAACAAAAATAATAAAATATTTAGTAATAAATGTATGAAAGAGATGGAAGACTTATACACTTAAAAATGTGACACAAAGTGAGGCACCTGGGTGGCTCAGTGGGCTAAAGCCTCTGCCTTCAGCTCAGGTCATGATCTCAGGGTCCTGGAATGGAGCCCCGCATCGGGCTCTCTTCTCAGCAGGGAGCCTGCTTCCCCCTCTCTCTGCCTGCCTCTCTGCCTACTTGTGATCTCCGTCTGTCAAATAAATAAATAAAATCTTTAAAAATGTGACACAAAGGAAAGAAGACCTAGATAAATGGAAACATGTCCCATGCTCATAGATTAGAATAATAATATTAAAATGTCACTTCTACCTAAAATGTTTATAGGTTTAATGCAATTTTTATCAAAATCCAATGGCATTCTTTACAGAAAAAAAGTTTAAATCCTAAAATTCATACAGAACAACAAAAGATATTCAACAGTGAAAGCAATCTCAAGCAAGAACAAAGCTGGAAGAGTAATATTGCCTGATTTCACATATATTAAAAAGCTATAGTACTGAAGATTGTTTGATACTGGCAGAAGGACAGACATAAAGACCATTGGAACAGAATAGAAATCCCAGAAATCACACATCTGTCGTCAACTGATCTTCAGCATGGGTGCCAAGAACACACAATGGGGAAATTATAATCTTTAATAAATGGTGTTGGGAACACTGGATATCAACATGAAGAAGATTGAAATTGGAACCTTACCTCACACCACATAGGAGGAAACATAGTAAAAAAGCTTCTTGACATTGGTCTGGGCAGTGATTTCACTGGAATGAGAATAAGTATCTCAAAAGTTGTACAGAAGTTATATGAAAATGTGTTCAACAGCACTAATAATCAGGGAAATAAAGTCAAACCATGATGAGATACCACCTCAGACCTGTTAGAATGGCTGTTATCAAAAAGATATATATATATAAAAAGGTAACAACTGTTGGTGAGAATGTGGCAAAAAGGGAGCACTGTTCACTGACAGTAGGAATGCAGATAGGTACAGCCATTATGGAAAACACTATGATTTCTCAAAATAATTCAAAATAAAACTACCATAGGATCCAGCAATCACACTTCTGTTTATATATCCAAAGGAAATGAAATCAGTATTTCAAAGAGATAATCAACACTCCCATGTTTATGGAAAGAACCTAAGTGTCCATTGATGGATGAATAGGTAAAGAAAGATCACATGTATGTATGTATGTGTGTGTGTGTGTGTGTGTGTGTATATATAGTTCAGCCTTTAAAAAAAGGTGATTCTGCTATTTGCAACAACATGGGTGAACCAAGGACATTATACTGAATGAAATAAGCAGTCACAGAAAGGTAAATACTGCATGATCTTACTTATATGTGGAATAAATAACTAGAATTCATAAAACAGAGAGTAGAGTGGTGGTTGTCAGGGGCTCTGGGGAGAGGTTGGTTAAAAGGGTACAAACTTTAAGTTATGAGTTTCTCAGGATCTAATGTACAGCATGGTGGTTATAGTTAGTTAATACTGTACTGTATACTTGAAATTTGCTAACTGAGTTGATCCTAAGCATTCTCACCACACACATATGAAAACTATATGAATTGATGGTTATGGAAACTCTGGCCTCTTGATACCTATCTGTTTAACCTGGCTGCTCTCACATTCCCCTTTAAGTGATTCCCCTATCCATTCTGGGCCTTCATCAATCCCCTTAAATCTATATTGACCAGCATTCCCAATTCAGTAATTTCTTTATTTCTTCTTGTATATGCCCTTCTAAACTTCACCATTGTATCAAATATAGCTCTAAATAATTACTTTGTTTACTCTTGCCCCTGGGCTGCTAAGCTTTACTAAGAGAAAAAGCATATAATTTTTCATCAGCACCATTAAACTTATTATTTCTTGTTCATTCTGATTCTTCAACACCATATAATAATAATTTCATCTGACTAAATAACTGTCTTCCCATTAACTTGCATTGATTGTGCCATATCTTTGCTACCTTCCTCAGATCTCCTTACCTTAAGTAAACAGTTTCCTTCATGAGAAAGAAAGGACATCAGTTTACTGAATATTTCACATTTATCCCCTTGTTTGCAGAAGTATCTGTAAGAATCCTCACTGCCCCCTCATTCCATATGTTCTGAAAAATGTGTCCATTCTCCTCATCAAAGGCAAACTTTCTTTCTGCATCCCCACTTATTCTTGCTTCCTGGGCCCGTGGATTATCACTTTACTCTTTATCATATTAAACACCTCCCTTCTCCATTCAGTCCTGTACAACCAGATGCCCCTGTATATCTTCCAGGAACCAAAACCTCAAAATCTATGACTAGGTTGATTACCTTTATTCCCTTTCTACTCTTACTCTTATTTTCTTCTTTAGTTACAGGGATAGAAGTTAGTGACTCATCAGTTGCCTGTAACACCCAGTGCTCATTCCATCAAGTGCCCTCCTTACTGCCCATAACCCAATTACTTCATCCCTGCCATCCACCTCCCCTCCACAATCCTCAATTTTTTTTCCTATAGTTAAGAATCTCTTATGGTTTGGTTTTCTCTCTGTTTTTATCGTAGTGTTCCTTCCCTTCCCCTGTGTTCATCTTTCTGTTTCTTAAATTTCACATGAGTGAATCACACATATTTGTCTTTCTCTGACTGACTTATTTCACTTAACATAATACCCTCTAGTTCTATCCATGTTGTTGCATTCTCCAGTATAGACCACATACTGGATTACAAATCAAGTATCAACCATTATAAAAAGACTGAGATCAAACCATGCATATTTTCTGACCACAACACTATGAAACTTGAAGTCAACCACAAGAAGAAATTTGGAAGCACCACAAATACATGGAGGTTAAAGAACACCCTACTAGATAATGAATGGGTCAACCAGGAAATTAAAGAAGAATTTTTTTAAATACATGGAAGCAAATGAAAATGAAAACATGACTGTTCCAAACCCCTGGGATGCAGAAAAGACAATACTAAGAGGGAAGTATATAGCAATACAGGCCTTCCTTTAAGAAGCAAGAAAAGTCTCAAATCCACAACCTAACCTTACACTTAAAGGAGCTGGAAAAAGGGGATGGCTGGGTGACTCAGTTGGTCGAGCGTCTGCCTTTGGCTCAGGTCATGATCCCAGGCTCCTGTGATTGAGTCCCACATTGGACCCCTTGCTTAGCAGGGAGCCTGCTTCTCCCTCTCCCATTCCCCCTGCTTGTGTGCTCTCTTACTCTGTCAAATGAATAAATGAAATTTTTAAAAAAAAATAAAGGAGAAAGAACGAAGATGCCCTTCAATGGACGAATGGATAAGGAAAATGTGGTCCATATACACTATGGAGTATGATCCCTCCATCAGAAAGGATGAATACCCAACTTTTGTAGCAACATGGACGGGACTCGAAGAGATTATGCTGAGTGAAATAAGTCAAGCAGAGAGAGTCAATTATCATATGGTTTCACTTATTTGTGGAGCATAACAAATAGCATGGAGGACATGGGGAGTTAGAGAGGAGAAGGGAGTTGGGGTAAATTGGAAGGGGAGGTGAATCATGAGAGACTATGGACTCTGAAAAACAATCTGAGGGGTTTGAAGTAGCGGGGGAGGGGTGGGAGGTTGGGGTACCAGGTGGTGGGTATTATAGAGGGCACAGATTGCATGGAACACTGGGTGTGGTGAAAAAATAATGAATACTGTTATGATGAAAATAAATAAATTTAAAAAAATAAAGGAGCTGGAAAGGGAATGGCAAATAAAGCTTAAATTGAGCAGGAAAAGAGAAATAATAAAGATTAAAGCAGAAATCAATGTTAGAGAATTAAAAAAAAAAAAACAGATCAACACACTAGGAGCTGGTTCTTCAAAAGAATTAACAAAATGGATCAAACCTTAGCCAGACTTAACAAAGAGAAATGGGATTGCTGGATCATAGTGTGGTTCTATTTTTAACATTTTGAGACACCTTTATATTGCTTTCCAAAATACCTGTACCATTTTGCATTTCCACCAACAGTGCAAAAGTGTTCCTTTTTCTCTGCATCCTCACCAACACTTGTTGTTTCTTATGTTTTTGATTTTTAGCCATTCTGACAGGTGCAAAGTGATACCTCATTCTAATTTTCATTTGCATTTTCCTGATGATTAGTAACGTTGAGCATCTTTTCATGGGTCTTTTAGCCATCTGCATATCTTGTTTGAAAAAATGTCTATTCAGATCCTCTTCTCATTTTTAAATCAGATTTTTTGTTGTTGTTATTGACTTATATGAGTCTTTACATATTTTGGATATTAACCTTTTATCAGGCATCATTCAGTCTTCTTACTTGTAATCACTCTATTCATATTTTCTTTTTTTAAGATTTTATTTATTCATTTGATGGGAAGGAGGAATCACAAGTAAGCAGAGCCCAGGCAAAGGGAGAGGGAGAAGCAGGCTCCCCTCTGTGCAGAGAGCCTGATGCAGTACTGAATCCCAGGATCTTGGGATCATGACCTGAGCTGAAGGCAGACACTCAACGGAGCCACCCAGGTACCCCAGTCTATTCAAATTTTCTGTTGTTTATGATTCAGTCTCGGAGATAAATTTCTAGGAATTTATCTATTCTATCTAGATTGCCCAATATGTCGGTGTATTTCTTTGTATTTCTGCGGTAACAGTTGTAACTTCTCCTTTTGCATTTCTGATTTTATTAGAGCCAGCTCGCTCTCGTTCTCTCTCTCGTTCTCTCTCTCTCTTTTTTGCTAAGTCTAGCCAGAGGGTTTTTTTTTTTTTTTTTTTTTGGTAAGTCTAGCCAGAGGTCACTTTTATTTAGCATTTTGAAGAACCAGCTCTTAGTTTCACTGATCTTTTGTCTTCTTAGTTTCTATTTCATTTATGTCCTCTTTGATCTTTATTATTTCCCTCCTCCTACTAACTTGGGGCTTTGCTTGTTCTTTCTCTGTTTGCTTTAGGTATAAAGCTAAATTGTTTATTTGAGATTTCTCTTGTTTCTTGAGGTAGGCCTATATGCCTCTGAACTTCCCTCTTAAAATTGCTTTTGCTACATTTCATAGGTTTTGGTATATCATACTTCCGTTTCTGCGTATCTGTAGGTATTATTTTTTTTTACTTTCTCCTTTGATTTCTTCTATGACCCAGTAGTTGTTCAGTAATATGTTGTTTAATTTCCATGTAGTTTTAGTTCTTTTCATTTTATTTTTCTTATAATTGATTGCTAGTTTCATACCATTGTGTTCAGAAAAGATGCCTGATATGCTTCCAATATTAAATTTATTGAGACTGAAGATTTGTGTCCTAACATGTGATCTATCCTGGAGAATGTTCCATGTACACTTGAGAAGAATATGTATGCTGCTTTTGGACAGAATATAATGTTCTGTATGTATCTAAGTCCATCTGGTCTAATGTGTTGTTTAAGACTGGTATTTCCTTATTGACTTTCTATCTGGATGATCTTTTCAATGATGTAGGCTGGGTATTAAATTCCCCTATCATTATTTTGTTACTGTTAATTTCTTCCTTTAGAAGAAATTTGCTTTATATATTTTGGTGTTCCTATGTTGGTTACATATATATTTTTAAATATTATGTCGTCTTGTTGGATTGACCCCTTATCATTCTGTAGTGCCCCTCTTTGTCTCATTACAGCCTTTGTTTTAAAGTCTGTTTTGTTTGATAGGAGTATTGCTACCCCAGCTTTCTTTTAATTTCCAGTTGCATGGAATAACTTTTGCCATCCCTTCACTTTCAGTGCGTGTCTTTCCTTCTGAAGTCTCTTGTAGGCAGCATATAGATAGGTCTTGTTTTTTGTGCGTTCAGCAGCCCTGTCTTTTCATTGGAAAATTGAGTTTACTTATATTTAAAGTAATTTTTATAATCACGCACTTACTACTATTTTGTTCATTGTTTTATGGCTGTCTTATAGTTCTTTTCTGTTCCTTTTTTTTCTTTCTTTCTTTCCTTATGGTGCGATGACGTTTTTAGTGTTACCATGAGATTCACCTGTATCACCTTGTACGTATAATAGTCTATTTTACAAGGTAGTTTTGTTTTTAGATTCTGAATCCACCTGGATAGCACTTTTCTATGTTTTTTGATATTATAATTTTCAAATATATATATATATATATATATATATATATATATATATATATACACACACAATTTATTTGACACAGAGACAAAGATCACAAGTAGGCAGAAGTAGGCAGAGCAACAGGCGGGGGTATGCGGGGTGGGTGGGGTGGGAAGGAGGGTCCCTGCTGAGCAGAGAGCCAGAAGCTGGGCTTGATCCCAGGACCCTAAGATCATGACCTGAGCCGAAGGCAGAGGCTTAATCCACTGAGCCACACAGGTGCCCCTCAAATATATATTTTAAGTTTTTACTTAAATTCCATTTAGTTAACATACAGTGTAATATTAGTTTCAGGTGTACGACATAGGTATTCAACACTTCAATACAGTACCTAGTGCTCATCACAGTAAGTATACTTCTTAATCTCCAACACCTATTTAACCCATCTCCCCACAAACCTCCCCAATGGTAACCATCAGTTTGTTCTCTATAGTTAAGATTCTGCGGGCGCCTGAGTGACTCAGTGGGTTAGGCCTCTGCCTTTGACTCAGGTCATGATCTCAGTCAGGGTCCTGGGATTGAGCCCCACACCAGGCTCTCTGCTCAGCAGGGAGCCTGATTCCTCCTCTCTCTCTCTCTCTCTCTCTCTCTCTCTGCCTACTTGTGATCTCTGTCAAAAAATAAATAAAATCTTAAAAAAAAAAGGTTCTGTTTCTTGGATGGCAAGTTAAATCTGAACATACTCTAAGACTCAACATTCTTACTCCCCACCCCCACCTTATACTTTGTGGGTTTTTTTAAGATTTTATTTCTTTATTTGACAGAGAGAGATCACAAGTAGGCAGAGAAGCAGGCAGAGAGAGAGGGTAAATCAGGCTCCCTGCTGAGCAGAGAGCCCGATGCAGGGCTCCATCCCAGGACCCTGGGATCACGACCTGAGCCAAGCAGAGGCTTAACCCGCTGAGCCACCCAGGCACCCCACATTTTATGTTTTTGATGTCACTTTTTATGTATTCTTGTTTATTAATTAATTAAAGCTATAGTCTTACAAATTGAGAAATTACATATAAAGAGACAATAATTCTAATTCTTTCTGGTTTCAGCTGTAGTTAGTAGTCTTTTTTTTATTCTCCAGATGGTATAGTCTAGCTGTAACAGTACAGTATTGTTTTATTTTCTCGTGGATACTCTGGGGATTAAAATTAGCATGATAATTTAAAATAACCTAATTCAGATTAATACTAACTTAATCTCATTGTGTACAGGAACTTCACTCCAGTATAGCTCCAGTCCCTCTTCTTCCTTCATGCCATTATTGCAAACAAATTACATTTTTATTATATTATGCATATCTTATACATTATATTTACTATGTCTTATAAACCTGTCTACACAATTTTATAATTATTGCTTTACACACTGTCTTTTAAATCATATAGAAGAAGAAAAGTGTTACTAAGAAAAATACACTTATACTGTTTTTTATATTTACCTATATAGTTATCTTTACTCATGCTCTTTATTTTTTTATTGAGGTATGATTGACATATAAAATGCTGGTACATATTTAATATATACATGTTGGTGAGTTTGAAGATAAGTATACACCTGTGAAGTCATCGCCATATACATTACCATAAACTGAACCATCACCTCTAAAAGTTCTTTCTCTCTCTTTTGGATAAGCATCAGTGAAACTATGTACCCTTTGACCCACACATCATGTAGATTTGATTTACCATCTAACATTATTTAGTATTACTTGTAGGGTAGATCTGCTTGTGGTGAATCTGTTTTTATTTTTCTGGAAATGTTGTAATTTCTTTTTTCATTTCTGAAGAATAGTTTTGCTACATATAGGACTTTTGGTTAATAGTCTTTTTTTTCAGGGCTTTGAATATGCAGTCCCACTGCCTTCTAGCCTTCATGGTTTCCCAGATTTGAGGGAAGGCTTGACAATCACTTTTCCAAAGAGGTAGAGGTAGTACAAAATCATTGCTCTATAGTGAATAGTAGGTTTGATTGCTGGGAGATGCAGCACAAGGAGTGATATAATAATCTTCAAATGTGACTCATGCAAACTGAAGTCTAAAGTCAAGTAGAAGGGTATTCCTTCAGGTATTCAACTCCACCTAAATATGTCACAGAACATTCCCAGATAATGAAATATTTTTAAGCACATAAGCATTCACCAAGGACACACACTCTGGGTTAAAGAAAACCAAGATGGGGAACTACATATACAAATCAGAGAGAGTGGGTGTGATGTGATCAGGAAGTTCAGCTACCGTGCTGGATAACTGTAGGAGTGGAAGAAAATGGTGAGAGGTTGGTAGTGACCACATTTTAATAAGCCTTTCAAATAACCCCAGGGAAAGTGGACACAATACTGATGTATATGGTGAAAGATAAAATCTATTTGCTTTCCAGGTATGTTTTAAAAATAAGGGAATTATGGACACCTTTGTAGGCCCATTTCTCAAGACTGTGGACTCGGTCCCTCATCAGCCTAAGGACAGCCTGAGGGAAAGAGTGAGGGAGGGATGATGTATAGAAACTCAGTAGTCATACTGGTAAGCATATATTTGTCTAGGAAATGGGACAGGAACAGGCCTCCTTTTGAGCAAACAGAAGACCAATGAACCCACAAAATGAGAAAGATTTACATAGAAGAGACTTTCTATGTTCTGTCTCATATTGACACTCTATGAGTTATCTGACCAGGGAAGTAGAGCTGAGCTAACATTTTAAATAAAGATGAAAAAACTACAGATTTGAAGATTGACATAAAAGCAGGCTATAGAAGAGTGTTTCCTTGTGGGAAAGAAAGGAACAAGCTTTGAGGTCAGATTGTACTGATTTTATACCATAGCCTGGCTACTTTGTCACTTTATTAGCTTTCTCATAGTTACGGAGGTTGAATTCTTTTTAAAATAATACTTGTGTATATCACTTGCTATTTGTGGCATTGTAGATACTCAATAAATTATTATTATTTATCAGTCATAGAATATTTCACTGGCATAAGAAATGAAGTAAAGGTTTTGCTCAAACATTATTTTTCTCTAGCAATTATTTCTAGAACCTATGAGGGACATTGTGTTGGATGATGAATAGAAACTCCTGCAGGAATCAATGTTGGTGAGTCCCCACACAATTAAATTCAGGATCATGGTGGGAAAGGAAGTCAAATGAATATGTAATATAAGCATTCAGTATACAAATGAAACTGACAAAATGCAGTAGAATGTCAGATTTTGGAGATAAAATGTAAAAGTCTATAATCACAGGAAATTAGTGGACTATATAAAACCATCTTTAAAAAATATATTTATTTATTTGAAAGGAAGAGACAGACAGTGAACATGAACAGGGGAAGAGGCAGAGAGAGAAGGAGAAGCAGACTCCCCACTGAGCAAGGAGCATGATATGGGGATCGACCCTAGGACCCTGGATCATGACCTGAGCCAAAGGCAGATGCTTAACCACCTGAGCAAGCCAGGCACCCCTATTTAAAACCATCCTATTAAAAGTTTGAGATAAATGTTTTTAAAAGCAAAACAACTGGCCATTCAAGATAGTGTTCTAGATAATTCACCTCCATTTTCTTCTTATTAATATATAAGGTATTTTTTGATACCCTAGTTCAGGCTCTTACTACTCTTACATCAACTGTTGCAATAATAATCCAGTAATTCTCATTGTCATCAGATGTTTGTTTCTACAGAACATCTGCCACACTTCTTCATCTATCTTTCTTTCCATTTATCCATTCATCCTTCCATACAAATATTTCTCCATCTACTAGGTAGTATGTTCAGGGGACCTATTAAAAATTCCCTATTCTCAGTAAATACTGAGTCCTGTGAGGAGGGTACATAAGTAACAAAATGATAATGTAATATGATACAATAACTACTTATAGGAATTGGTTGATTTAATTATATTATACCTACATATTGAATTATTGTGCAGCTCTGCATATTGGTAAGTGAAAAGGGAGATAATAAAACAGTATATAATGTTGCTATCATGGTGTTGATATCAGTATATCTACTGTCTATATGAATATGAATTATACAACTGTATTTTAGGTAACTATATATATGTGTGTGCATGAAAACATAATGATGTTTGTCTTAACAGTGCTTATAGTTTTCTGCTAAACTGTCAGAGTTGGGGATTTTCCACCTGCCTCTTAACTCTTTTGCAGACTGAATTTTTTACAGTAAGCATGTATTATATGTGTAGTTAGATTTATAACCTAAAAGCTGTACAGACAATATCCAGACGTGCTTGACTTGGGGTTTCAGTGAATCTCAGTCCCACTTCTTCCTAGACATTACCTGATCCATTTATGCCTCACTTCTTCATCTGAAGAATGGAGGAAATTATAGTGCCTTCTTCACAGAGTTGTTGTCAGCATGAGACGATAACCCAGTTAAAATCTTATTTAGTGATATATGACAAAAAGTAAGCATTCAAAACAGTCTGATGATGGAGAGAGGAGGAGAGGAGAAGAAAAAGTAACCCATTTAAAGCTCTCCTGCCATAAATCTATCTCAATAAGGAGTCTCACAGTCAAAGAAACCATAGACTAGGGCTTGTTCTCTCTTTTAAGCTACATTGTTTTCGCAGATTTGCCCAGTGGAAGGCCCTCCACTAACTAGCACATGTCAGGTGGTTCTTATGATTGTTTCATATAAATCAAAGACCAGAGTTGATCTATGGAAAGAATGGAGTGATGGAGGTAGTTATCAGGAGTCATTGGCCATACTGTCAAAGATCTGTCTCACCTTCAGAGGGACCACGGATCAAAACCCAGCTTCACACATGAATAAGAGTAGATATGCATAGAATACATTTCCCAGTGAGATGTCCTTCCCTGGAGTCTGGTACCAGTTGATGTTCCTTGTGTGGATCTTAAAGTGCCTAAGGGTGTCCAGGTGTTCTTTTTTAACAACTAAAGCAGTATATCTAGAGTATCAGGACAAAGGGAAAATAGCAAAAAGGAAGTGAGAGTTGTAGTGAAAATGGTACTATGAAAGTTAGTGTGCAGTGATTCATTTGAGTTTGACTCTGCTATTAAGAGTCAAGAGAAACTGTAATGTTAGTCAAGGCAAAGTTATACTATTGTATCCTTCTCAATCATGTTGTTATGGTTTTATGATCTTTGTTGAGGAAGTTGAACCATACTCCCCAGGTCTGAAATATAATCTTGAGGAAAGATGTGCACCTTTTGACATGGCAAGAAAGCTGCAGAGGACCTGAGGCATCTTGTGGAGTTGGGACATGACCATCTCAAAGGTAAGCTATGTGGAGAGAGGAAGCTGACTATGCCTTGTTGCTGTGCAAGACCCCATGGTTACTGAACATTTTTGTTGGAAGGAGGAGAGTAATGATGACTGAGGCTGAACAACAGTGATAAGGTAGAGACTTTAGGCATTATAATTTTTATGGATGCAGAAGATTAAGATTAAGGATTGTGGTATTTTTTGTGCTTTCAATTTTGTGGATTAAGACTCTTATACATTACATGTGGGGACTTCATTCAGGTTTACTAAGAGTTCTTATAGCACTTAAATGTAACAGGGACCATTTTCACCCCAATTGCTGCAACTTACTCATTTTGAGATCATGATCATGATCACATTTTTAAAACTGCACATAATTATAACTATAAAGCCTCAGAAATCCCTTCACACATGTAGCATAAAGTGGATTTTAATGAGAATAACTTTGAAAGACTTATAAATACTCACTTAGGACCTCTAATAACATGTAGTTGTCAGAGGAAGAGAGAGAGGGGAAATGAAGCTTTGAATCTGCTGAAAAGTTTCATTTCTCCATCCTTCCAAGGTGATACCTAAAAATGGAGGCACCTGGGTGGTGAAACTTAAGAAACCTATTTCAAACTAATAAAAACCAAAACCAAACAAAAAAGACCTCTTTCTAGAACTGGAGAGGCACAATGTGGACAATACTACCATAGTAGTACTCTGATATCAAAACAATCTTAATAAATCAAGATATGGGCTAAAATGATAAAAAAAGAATGTAAGTATAAAGAAGATGTGGTTCATATCTACAATGGAATATTACTGAGCCATCAGAAAGGATGAATACCACCATTTGCACTGACATGGATGGAACTGGACGGTATTATGCTAAGTAAAATAAATCAAGCAGAGAAAGACAATTACCATATGGTTTCACTCATATGTGGAACGTAAGGAATAGCGTGGAGGACCATAGGGGAAAGGAGGAAAACTGAATGGGAAGAAATCAGAGAGGAAGACAAACCATGAAAGACTCTGGACTCTGGGAACCTAATTGAGGGGTTACAGAAGGGAGGTAGGGAGAAGAGTGATGGGTATTAAGGAGGGCACGTGTGGTGATGAGCACTGGGTATTATATGCAGCTAATGAATTGTTGAACTCTACATCAGAAACTAACATTGTACCATATTCTGGCTAATTGAACATAATAAAAAAAAAAGAATATAGGTGAATCTGTTTTGCCAATGATGCAGTGATTCATCAAAATTTAAAGGTGTTTTCTACTGATGATAAACCTCTTTATCCAGAAGAAGACACATTTGAATTTTGTTTGAAACAGCGTAATTGATGCCAAATAGCAGGTACCTGTGACATCCAAACATTTGCAGATTATGGACGTTTGTGATTTCAAAACAAACAGTGCCAGAGGGACTATGAATTATTGAATGTAAGTGTTAGAACAGGCTAATAGACATTTAAATCAGAGAACATACTTAGTAAATTTGGTAAAGATTTTCTCAGGGGCAAGAGTGCAGTCATACAAAAATTGAAGACGTTGGCTCCAAAGACAGTAGCCTCTGGGAACTTAAAACTCAGAAATCCTGGCTATGGCCCTTTTAGAACATATTAAGGCAAGCACAGCTTGCTGTTCAGCTCAGCTGAACTATCTGTGAACTATTCCCAAATAATGATGCTACTCTAGGAAGGGGAGAAGGTTGAGGTAGTTGATCTCCACGGATCAAGGAAGCCAAGCATGGACAGTAGATTTCAGTGACACAGTATCTCCTTGAGGTACCCTTGCCTCAAGGAGAAGCATGGCCAGCTTCTTGGTTGTATGACCTGTGCAGTTGCACAGAGCACTGCACTTAGAAGGGAGCTACATTTGGTTTAATTCTCTGCTGTCAGTGTCTTGAAATACTTAACAATTTTCTAACAAGGGGCCCTGAATTCCATTTTGAAATGGGCCCTACAACTTTCATATATTTCAGGGCATACAGAAATTTTCTTGCAAGATGTTTTTCTTCCTGGTACCTAGCACAGAAACATAGAGCTATAAGACTAAAGGGACCATATTAGCTGGGACAAGAGACATCTCACGGGTGTTAAATGTAGCCAGACAGCCATGCTTTGGGGCAGTGGAAGGCTCTGGAAATGTTTATGGAAGCTTGACCAGAGTGGTAAAATTGGATTTCAGACATTCTTGAATTTCCCCACATCCCAGAAGGATGGGGCCAGAGTCATAAATAATTGATTTAAAGAAATAAAGAATCTCATTCTCTTTTGCCTAACTGACTTTGTGGACTGTGATCTGAATCCATTATAAGACAGGGGAAAGTCTTTTGCAGTAGGAGTTCAGAACTCAACAGTACATACTAACTGTACAAACTTTAACTAGCCACTTAAAAATTTCATGGATCAGCTTAAAAGCAGGATTTGATCTGCATATCAGAACTCATTCCATTTTAGAGTGTAATGAAATTTTATAAAGATGTTTTATAAATTAAAAATAATGATACAAAAATAAGATAATGATTTATCATGAGTTTGATTTTTGTTGCCACACATGAAAGATAAACTTATGAACATTAAATTGGTAGAAGGGAAGTGCTCTAAAAATGTTGAAAAGACTTTAAATTAAAGTGCCTTATCTTGTAAAGACAAAGATTTTGAAAGTAGATAGTGGGGTGCTTGGGTGGCTCATTCAGTTCTGTCTGACCCTTGATTTCAGCTGAGGACATGATCTCAGGTTCAGGAGATCAAGCCCAGCATTAGGCTCTGTGCTGGGCATGGGTCCTGCTTAAGATTGTCTCTCTCCCTCTCTCTCTGCCACTCCCCGTGCTCATGTGTTCTCTCTCTCTCTCTCTCTCTCCCTCCTTCCCTCCCTCAAAAAAAAAAAAAAAAAAGATATGCACTGAAATCTGTACCATTATAAAAATAATAACATAATGTGACATATTCATCACATTCTTGAGTGAAAGAACAAGGAAGCATTCTTTGAAGCATGCCAGAGGTATCATACGAATGGAGAGAAACCCTAATTTGAGCAATAGACAATAATTTACAGGGTTTACTAATTCTAGTAGCTATAACACTGAAAGATTAAAAAAAACTCAAACTGATACTAGATAAATTAGTGATGATAAACTACTAAAAATACTCTTTAAGAGATGCCAAAATATTTAGGTATATATTCTTAAACCATGAATATAACATTTGTTCTAAAGAAAAGATTCACAACAGCTGTGTTTTTTGTTTTGAAGGGGATAAAACACCTTATTGATATTATAAAAATCTAATAGAAACAGAAAGAAGAAAAAGGAAATCTACACATAGATGAGGGCAATAGTAAGTGGTCAAGGAAAATAAGTCAGACTTTCATCAAATCAGTTACTTAGGACATCCAGCCTCACTAGCTGGGGAAGCCCCAGGGAGATAGCCAGGCTGGAGTCCTAATGAAAAGGCCTGGGCAAAACATCCTACCCTCAGGTGACAGTTCCATCTGACCATCCCCATAAGGGCCATATTTATAGGACAGATGATAGAATCTGAAGTTAAACATTTGCTTTCCTACCTGCAGTTTGGAGAGCGCTGTGTTTCTATGTTATCACGTCTTTACAGCCTCAAGGAGCCTGGACTAGGTATGCTTGCCTCTCCTCCTGGATTCCTTTCCAGGGGGACTAGACCAGCCTGGATCCAGAGAAGATGGGATGTAAGGCAAAATTTATAGCTCTTAGCATCCAGGCCAGAAGGGCCAGTTCTCAACTGGAGTCTGGCTAATGTCAATTAACCAGGGTCCTAAGGTCACTCATGAAGCACAAGTCTCACAAACAATATTCTTTGACCTGTCTGTGAAGCTTGGGGTGGTCAGTCATGCAGGACAAATCAAAGAAACCTCCAACCATACAGTACAACCTCAAAAAGGGAAATTATTGGATTCTGCTAATTTTGCATAGCACCTAACAAAGAGAATGCTTCCTTCAAGGGCCATATGCATATTTGGTAATTCTTAAACTCTTAATTTTGTGCTCCCTCAGAATAAAAGTATGTTCTGAAAATTATATTTCAGCCTGGTTGATATGCCCTATATTTAATTTTTAGCAGAAAGCAGTTTTTCATCCTAAAGGTGCCAGGTATATACTCAGAAAAACAAGAAGCTCAAAATTAGAAGTTCTAATCTAATAATAAGTGATACTTATAAATTGAATACTAGTATTCAGCAATATCATATCATGCTCCACATAACTGACACAAGCATGGCAATGTTTTCATTCTCTTGAAAGAAAAACCACAGCTTAGAAAGGCTAACTGATTTCTGAAAGAAACTGTGCCTTCTCACCGAGAGCCAAGTGTTCTAAAGTGCTCATTAAAACTTAAAAATATGAGTTTTATTAACTAGTCTAGTTGTAATTACACGAAGACTTTTAGTGGGTTTGTTTTATTCAGTCCATCTTCTGCTTCTCACCCTTGCTCTAGGAGAATGCCCTGCCTTCCTTGGTGGATGCTGCGGTATTCTGCCCAGATCCCCATCCCTTTCTCCTCCAGGACTGAAGAATCCATCCTCCCAGCTCTTGGGAATCTTGACAGCTGACCACTTACAGCTGAGTCTCCCTCCAGAGTGTACTCTAGCTGAAGATAACTATAGTCAGCCTAAAGTCTATAGCCTAAAGTCACAGATAGTCCCAGGAGCAACATTCTACTAATGACTAGCGGATTCAGGAGTAAAAAGCCCTAGGCCCCTCCTCTGATTCAGAACAACTCTACAGAGACATCCCACTTTCATTGTTTTCTCTGGAATTGGCTCAGGTTTTTGTCACAACTAATGACAAAAAGCTAAGTGTCTCCTATTGTACAGTCATTTCTAAACTCTCTCACAGATACTGATTTTAAGAGCACTTAAATTTGCATGCACTTCTTGCATGCAAATCTCTTTCTCAGAACCTGCTTACCAGGGAACCCAACCTGAAACGAAGCCCTTAGTACTGGGATGAACACAAGACCTAGGCAGATGCAGTCATGGTATCTCTCTCACCTGTGCATTTTGATTGCTTCAGTGACTAGCCTATGAGCCAGGCTAGACCAACCAGAGTTTTTCTTAGAGATGTTTTTGAAATTGGGCAGGGTAAAAGACTTCCTTGTTATCCTTTGGACATAACCTATTAGGGGGTAGAATTTAGTCAAGTGCATATCATGCCCACTGCTCTGTAGTCTGTGTAAATAAAAGAAGCAGAAAGCAGGGACAGAAAGAATTTTGTGCTCATCCCTTTTTATTGTAAAGGATAATTGAGCTCATGCATTAGCCTTTTTGCTTAAGTTAATTCAAGTTGAGTTTCTGAATAAAATCAAAGGACTCTTATCAATGAGTACTTTTTATCTTCAAGGCTTATAAAAATGAAGTAATAAAAGACCCTGATTTATTCAGGTGGTTGGAAAAAAAACATTAGGTTTCTTCATATATTCACCATTTGGAGGAAAGGAAGTAAGCTGTTGTTCTCTAGAAGCCATTATTAAAAGAGCCGAGAATTACCTTGATTTCAGACCTAGGAAACCTGAAAAGACGTTGTAGTTTGAAGGAATGAATACAAGCTGCAGGCAGATGCGATAATTAGGCCCTTTTCCTCTGCTTGGGAATTCATCTTTGTATTTATTTGAATAGTAGCTGTTGCACAAATTTTTCTTTGAGAATGTATGTAGACCTTTATCATTCCCTTTAAAAAAACAAATTTCCTTTCCATGAATGACTTTCTACCCTTGAACTAATAGAAACATATGCCTTTCATGTATTACCAGTTTTTGTGTGCTTGATACGAAAGAGATTTTGGTGTGTTGGGCATTTGATATCCTTTAATTCCCCTCTGTAAATCTCAAGAGACATTTTCTCTGGCTGAAAACTAAATCATTATGTGTAGCAGTAAAGAAAGCTATACTGGATCATGGGATAGGAAGACACCAAGGAACCTACAAATATTCCTCCTTTAGCCTGTACTTTTCATTTTGTTCCTATGCTTTCACTCCCAAAGCTTTCCAGGTCCTCTGGACTTTCACTCTCAAAAATCACCACCTCAGCTTACATTAGCTCAGAAACAATTTACAAAGAACCTGTTATATGTCAGGGACTGTGATATGTCTTATATTGAGCATTTCCCAGATGTTTTTGTTTTTTCCCCTCTAATGCAGGTCTTTTTATGATAAACTATAGCTTTTTTTAAGTGCCTGATAACACATATATTACACTCTCACATAATAATGTCAATATGACTGATTATATAAATCTAAATGAAAAAATATTTTTCTTCAGTACTTGAAAAATGTCATTCTTTTCTTACATCCAAAGATACTATGATGTCAGTCTGATTTTTGTTTCTTTGTAGTTATCTTTACTCTCTTTCTGGAATTTCTTACCTTCCTTTGGCCTTTTATGTGCTTTTCAATATAAAGTATTTATTTCACCTTTTTAAATTTGGCAATTTTATCTATATTAGTTCTTCATCTCTCTCTCTCCCCCCTCCTTCCTCCATTTTTTTTCTACCCCTACTCCTCTTTCCCTCCTCTCTTTAAAAAAAATCATCTTCTTCTCTTCTTTTTTTTAAATTTATTTTCAGCGTAACAGTATTCATTGTTTTTGCACCACACCCAGTGCTCCATGCAATCCGTGCCCTCTCCAATACCCACCACCTGGTTCCCCCAACCTCACACCCCCCCGCCCCTTCAAAACCTTCAGATTGTTTTTCAGAGTCCACAGTCTCTCATGGCTCACCTCCCCTTCCAATTTCCCCCAACTCCCTTCTCCTCTCCATCTCCCCATGTCCTCCATGCTATTTGTTATGCTCCACAAATAAGTGAAACCATATGATAATTGACTCTCTCTGCTTGACTTGTTTCACTCAGCATAATCTCTTCGAGTCCCGTCCATGTTGCTACAAAAGTTGGGTATCCATCCTTTCTGATGGAGGCATCATACTCCATAGTGTATATGGACCACATCTTCCTTTTCCATTCGTCCGTTGAAGGGCATCATCTTCTTCTCTTAACGTGTGTTGCTACTATTCTGTATTCTGTATTTATAAACTTGTCTTTTGCATATCCTCTCTATTCTTTTTGCTTTCAGGGAGGGTAATTCTATTTGTTGTTCCACCTCACAAACACACCTAGTATGTTCCTTATTTCAACATCATAGATTTTATGCTCTAATAATTCTTCTGAATTCATGATTGTGGTTCTTGTTTTATATTGTTAATATCTTTATTAATTTACAATTAATTTACTTATGACCTCTTTTTGCAAGTTTTTAGGGTTTTCTCTTTCTCCTGGAATAGTGAATGTTCCCAGTGATTTGACATATTGTGGGTCCCTTTTATTCGTGTTTTAAGCTCTTAATGGGCCATTTTAATCTGGAAATATATCATTCAGTTTGGTAAATTTCATTCTTTGACAGTTTACTTCCATCTGTTTCTTCTGTTCTTTCTTGTACTGCCATTGGATGTTGGAGCTAGTAATTGTTTACCTGTTTTCTTATTTTTAGTCTCTTATTTTCCATCTCTTTGTCTCATTCTACTTTTTTTGAGATTTTTCTCAACTTTATCTTTCAGCCCTATTGAATTTTAAATTCTGAATATCTTATAGTTATTATCAAGAACTCTTTGATGTTCTTTGAATTTCTCCTGTTTTAGTGGAATTCTCCTGTTTCTTAGATGAAATGTCTTGTGTTTTGTATTAATATTTTCAGTTTTCTTCTACTGTATACAGTGTCTAAGTTTCCTTCAGTTTCCTTTTTTTCCAAGTATGAGGCCCATCAAATGCCTATTATTTGGGGGCTGTCCTTTTAAATTAAAAGTGAGACACTAGAAAAGCCTCTTTTGTGTCTTAACTCTAGGGTTATCAGAGGTCAAACCCAGCTTTTATTAATGGATCTCCCAAATGTCAGATTTAGGACATTTTTTTTTTCCTCTGAGGAAATAAAAAATAATCCTTACTCTCCTATCTGGTAAATATATGCCTAAGAGTTTGTGGTCTAGAATCATGAAGGAAGAACTGGGATGAGAATACCCACAGTTCAGTATATAGATATGAACTTAATTCTGCCATTTTCCGGTCTGCATCTCAGCATGAACCATCTTCTCTGGTCCCTAACCAGTCCTCACTGGTTCAGTTTCCCCAGAGAGAAATCCTCCCTGAGCTCAGGGGTATGTAGTCATCTACGTAATGATCTTGTTTGTTATTAATACCTCTAAAAAATTCACTGTCAGTTTGGTTCCACTTTTAGAGGAAGAAGATGTATTATGCACATAGAGTAGTAATAAAAATATTAATTAGATTATTATATTTGTCAACCTGTTTTGTGATTCATGATTGCAAGCTTCTTTAATATTTATTTCTCTGATTTATTTTTTTCATTTTTTTAAATACTTATTGAACAAATGCTCCTTCTTAGAAGATTGTAGAATCATAATTATTTTTATACTTTTATTATTTGAATGTCTATTTTTCTACCAGTACCTATAACCTATAAGTATCCTATCCCTCAGTAGGATAATGTAAAGCATAATTTTACTTACTTCCTGCAACCCCTTTATATGATTGAAGTCATCTTATTTCTGAAAAACACAACTTTTTATTATTTGGTTTATTGTTCCTCACAAAAAGTATTTTAATTACATCCCTGAACCCTTATTTAGACATTAATTTTTAGTTGCAACAAGTGTTTTGTCCCATGTATTCTGTCTTCCTCATGCTTGAGATACTTAGTTGTAGCCATTGCTTGGAATTTTTGTTTTTTGGTTTTGTTTTTTTTTGGTGGGGGGAGGAATGTCTATGTGTGTGTGTGTGTGTGTGTGTGTGTGTGCACGTGCACGCACAGACAGGCAGTGGTACATTAATTCTTAATTCCTGAGATGGTTTCTCTGTTGTCTTTATGTATGAACATACCATAACTTTACTGTAAGGTATACTCACAGACAGTCACACCTTTGAAATTCTGTGTGCTTTGAATTCCATGGACCATCTAGGATATGTGAATGTACTTCAGGGAGTTTGTGAACCAACTCCTTGTATGAATGAGTATACATTAATTTTTCCAGGGAAAAGGTGTATAATCAGATTGTCAAAGATACCTATTTCTCCGAAAGATTGTTTATAGTCGTTGTACCAGTGTATTCAGATATTTAGTATTAGCAACCTATTTTTCTTTTCCTTTGCTGACAACTTACTGGGAAGCCTTTAGAAATTTACTTAATTGTTTAAATTTCATAAATTTTACCCTTATATGTCTACATGTTTTTCTTTTTCTACTAACTTTGTCAGGTCCTTCAGGAGTTCTTTTAGTCTGAAAACTTCAGCCTTGTATAAACTCTGGTAATTTTTTTCCTGTTATTTCTTTATATAATGCATTTTCTCCACCATCCTTATTTTCTTCTGAGATTTTTGTAACAGATATAAAGGATCTTTCCTTCCTTTTCTACCTTAATATCTTTTTTTTTTTTTTGCATCATATTTAACTACTATGCCCTTTACCTCAAGGATTTGAAAACAGTTGTTTTCATAACAAAGCTGTTATGGTAATTATCTGCTAAAGCCAGGAGGGTTGGATTTGTTTGTTTGTTTGTTTGTTTGTTTTGTTGTGTTTTCCTTTTTAAAAACAATTTTATTTTTGTTGGCAGGCTGAATTAACTGGAACAATATTCTCTCTGTCTGGCACAACTAAATAACTAGGAATTGTGCTATTTTCACAACAAGTACTCATTTTCTAAAAATGCCAAATATTCTAAGGGAAACATAGGAGCCAGTCTTAAAGGTCACTTAATGGTGGTGGAATTGTGATGGCATACAGGGGTGTAAAGCAGGCTCTTTCCTCTTCTTTATGCAACCCTTGACAGTTCACTGTTTTTGGAATTGGAGTAATTCCCCCTGGTTTATTTACTTTATACTTAGCTAATTCAAGGCCTGAGTAGATGTCCTAAAATCTTATTTAACCCTGCTGGATTCATAGACTGGCCTGCCTCTAGTTTCCTACGCTCAGAGGTTAGGGGTTTTCCCAGAACCAGAACATTCTTGGCACACACTTGCTCAAAATTTAAATCTGAAGCTAGCTTCTAAAATCCATACCCTCTCCTATTCCCTAATCTTTACTGTGCTCAAAAATTTTTAATGGCTCCACATTTTTTCCCAAATAATAAAATTAGATTTAGATTTAGATTCCTAAATCTAACCCTTACCCTCTTTCTCCAACATGGAAAAGCTGCCTGTTTCAAACTAATAGGTCTGTTCATTTTTTTCTAGATAACCATGTTTCTGATACTTTGTAAATCACCCTCATGTATAGCATATTGTCTTCCATTCATCTATATAAATATTAAAGAACTGATTGGTCACCAAGGATGCTACTTTAAGATGTGACTTAATAAAGGAGTTAATAAAATGAAGTCCCTTTCATTTGGTTGGTAGTCCAAACCTTGATGGAATTAGGAAGCTCAGATAGAAAGAGAAAGAAGTTACCTTGTTCTTCAAAGCTGTCAATAAATTTCAAGAATACAAAATGACTATGTCAATATGTTTGGGCTATTTAGATAGACACAAAACTTAGAGCTTTGAGGTTTAATAGCATAAGCTGATTGGAATATTAACATCTACTTGATCACATGGTTGGCCCAAGAAGCACCAAACACAGAAAATACCCAGAACTCATATTGCCAAATTCCCATGAGTTTAGACTACTAAACAACTTATTTCTATGTGGAGAAACTGCTAATATTTTAGTTTTTATCTGATTTACCTAAAAGCAAGCAAACAAAGATAACAAAATACAGGAGTTATAAAGGCGCCATAATAAATTAGTGAAGTGTTAGTAGGACACAACAAAATTATCATCCTTTTCCTCTAGGAAAATTCAAAATCTATGCAGGTTCCTTGGCTTCCTGATGATAAAACTAACAAATTATGCTAGAAAGGCTACATGTGGAAAATAAAACACATCAGACTTTATTGAATTTATAGCACCATTAGTTCCACAGATATTTGAAAGGAAAGTAAATATGGTGATGTTAAGGTGGTATTTATTGAAAGTCAATTTCCTAGTTCTGAAATATTGCAATGTGCAAAAATGAATATTTTCTAGAATTAGTGAAAAACAGCCTATCTCATTTGGCCCTAAGGAACACTGTTATGGTCAAGGCCTTCATAATAATGTCCTCAATTTTTGCTGAGTGACCTTTAACTTTCCAGTGAAATACCTAAAATTGAACTCAGTCCATATTCCTTTATGGACTCATTTTTAAGGAAACTATCTGAACTGCTTTTAATCACTTTGATCCAAGTTCAGAGAAATTGGAATATAAATTTTATGTAAGATAATGTCAAACATTCACTAAAGCATTTGGGATTTATTTCCAAACAGAATGTGGACATGGCTATGGCTGCTGTTTAAGAAATGAAGATAAAAGATAAGATTAATATTTCTATACATGTGACATTACCATTAAAAGAAAAACATTTGCAATCATGTCTGAAATGTACCTAATGTTAGACAGGAACTTTCCATGAGTATTATGCTTGTTACTGTATTTAGGCAACTCAAAATTTAATAAAACCCAAGGTATCAAATATGGAAAAAACACTGCATGGTAAAATAGAATGTTTGGTAGGCTATAGCACTTTTTAAAATATTGTTTTTAATTAGCTTTTTTGTGTTGTTTTTTTTTTTTTTTGTATGGTATACTGACTTTACATTCCCTACCCCATTTAACATTCCTGAGGAATAACTGATAAAGATAATTGTATATATTTAAAGTGTACAATGTGATGATTTGATATAAATTGTAGAATGACTGAGGTGACACATGCATTAATTAACTAGCTTTGATTTTGATCTACAAAAGATATACATATGTTAGTAGATCTTATTATATAGCTAGAACAAATGAATCATTCAGACTTGTTTCAAGTTAAAATAATTGGTTAAAACAGTGAAATAAAATTTAAAAAATAAGTGGCAACAAAAGTTATACATATAGTGAAAAATAAAATCTGCTAAGCTGTAATTATTTTAAATCAGTGACTTAGAAGAAAAGTGATACATAAAAATTAAAGGAGTCATGATTTTAATGTGGTGAATATAAATGAAGTATTTAAGTTAGGGACTTGAGATATCACATAGAAAATGTTTCTGCAGTTTTAAATAGGTTACTCAAAATATTTAGGAGAAACTAGGACTTACTTTTTGCCCAAAATGTCAATAAACTGAACCCTAATTTTATTTTATTACTTCTGAGATAAGTTTATCTGTCTCTATTCTTCATATTATCCTTAGTTCTTAACCTCTTGGTCTCTCATTTATCTTCACTATTCACTGAGCATTTTTTTATTATAACTCAGTACTATGATCATGATTTTTAATTTTTATTTTTTTCATTTTTATTAAGAAACACAGTTAACCCTTGAATAACATGGGTTTGAACTATGCAGGCCCACTTATATGTGAATTTTTGTTTTTGTTTTTTCACAGTATAGTATTATAAATATATTTTCTCTTCCTTATGATTCTCTTAATAACATTGTCTTCTCTCAAACTTATCTTATTGTAAGAATATAGTATGTAATACATGTAACATGCAAAGTATGTGTTAATCATCTGCTCTTGTTACTGTTAAGGGTTCCAGCCAACAATAGGCTATCAGTAGTTAAGTTTTGGAGGATCAAATGTTATATGCAGATATTCCTAGTATTTATTTATTTTATAACAGGAAGTTTGTACCTTTTGACCATCTTCCTTTAGTTACCCCTCTTCCACTCCTGTTTCTGGTAATGACAGGTCTGACCTCTTTTACTATGAGTTTGTTTTGAGGTTTTTTTTTTAATTCCACATATAAATGAGATCAAATTATTTGTCTTTCTCTTTCTGACTTCTTTTAATATAATGTTTTCAGGATCTATCCGTGTTGTCACAAATTGCTGTCTCCTGACAATGCACAGGAGAAGAATGAGGCACAAACAAGTTAGCTGTAAGAGAATGGAATTAGGGGGCGGTCACTAACTTGTTTGTGCCTCATTCTTGTCCTGTGTGTCCGAACAGGGACGTTAAAGACCTGATAAAGGCAAGACACAGAAACTGTTTTTTTTTTAGGCAGGCAGAGAGAAAACAACTATTTGTATTTTCTTACTAAGAACAGACCAACGGGGTGCCTGGGTGGCTCAGTGTGTTAAAGCCTCTGCCTTCATTCAGCTCAGGTCATGATCTCAGGGTCCTGGGATCAAGCCCCGCATAGGGCTCTCTGCTCAGCGGGGAGCCTGCTTCCTCCTCTCTCTCTGCCTGCCTCTCTGCCTACTTGTGATCTCTCTCTGTCAAATAAATAAATAAAATCTTAAAAAAAAAAAAAAGAACAGACCAACAATTGAAAATACTTTGTCTTTTTGAACAGAGTGAAAACTGACTTTCTATTTTATACCAATGTCTTTAAAATTTGTTAGTTTTAATTTTAGTCTATCCTGACCGTACCTAAAATTTGTTTTCAAAGATTTCCCTTTACAAACCTTCTACAGCTTCTTTTTTGGTATTCAGATTCTGTCCTGAGCCATTTCCTTCCAAACAATCATCTCATTTAGGACAAAATTATCCTTTTTTAACATTAAACAAAAATGTATTCCCATTCCTTATCTTCTTTATATTTCTCCGACTTTTCTACATACAGAGTTGCAACCCTTATTTCCACTAGGCTTACAATTAGTAGAATTTTTCACTTTTTAGAAACCTTAATCTCCAGTGAAGACCAAGGAGTAACCAATTGTGAACTGTTACACCATAATTCTTAAATGGCAAATTTTTAAATCAGTTAAGCACAAAACTTGTTTACCAACAGATTTAAATATCCTTAGTTCTTTGTAATAAGTCAAAAGCATAAACCTATGTCCAGTAATCAATGTTTTAGCACTTTATCCCATTTGGAAAAGACCTAGGTGTCCAACAAATTTTATTCCATTTATCATTCAAGCAAAACTTTAAAGTTTCAGGTTATCAAAGACTTTGAAAGCTATCTTAACAATTATCCATGAAAACTTTGAGACAGACAAATAACTATCAGTTTAGTCATCTTTTTGTTAACAAATTCCAACAGAAATAGTATGAGCTTATTTGACCTTTAGTAAACCTTAATAGAAGAACTTTTACAGTTAGTGCTGGTAACTTTAAAGACATGTCTATCTTAAAACCAGCAAACTTAACTTAGTTTAAATACTGATTTATGTTCCATTTGGGCCCACCCTATTTTCAATTTTTACCTGAGACACTAGGGTTTGTAAAAGTTTCAAAACAGAGCGAATAAGAGTCCAAGTAGACCATATAGTAATTAGAATTGATTTTCTTTTAGCAGGTAAAAGTTTTAACTCATGTCCTACTTTTTCCCATGTCTGTAAATCTAAAGTCCCTAATATAGGGAATTAGGAGCAATATTCTTTAATTACCTTTAAAAGCTCCAGAAGTTTGCCCTCGCTGACTTTTGCTCCTCCCACGTTAGGAGCTGTCTCAACAAACATACATAAGGGTGATAATCATTTGTTCTCTTTGTATTACCCATACCCTGCAATAAGTACCCACAACACACCAGCAGGAAAAAGGCACAGTGTGCAAAACTCACGTTGGGGCTTCCTCTCCTGTTTCTTTTCTCCTCTCTCGTGTCACTGTTTGGGTGCTGCACATAGGAGAAGAATGAGGCATAAACAAGTCAGCTGCAAGAGAATAGGAGCAGGGTGTTCAGGAGGCAGCAAATAATAGGATTGGATCTTTTTAATGGTTGAATAATATTCCAGTATGTGTATATGTGTATAATGGTACATATATTACTTTATTCATCCATCAGTGGAACTTAGGTTGTTTCCATGTTTTGGCTGTGGAGAATAATGCTGTTACAAACCGGGGGAGTAGATATCTTTTTGAGTTAATGGTTTTGTTTCCTTTGGATATTTTCCCAAAGGTGGAATTTCTGGATCTAATGGTAGTTCTAGTTTTATTTTTTTGAGTAACCTCTGTAATCTTTTCCATAGTGGCTGTACCAATTTACAGTCTCCCAACAATACCCAAATGTTCCCGCTTCTCCCATCCATGCCGGCATTTGTCACCTTTTTTAATGATGGCCATACTAACAGGTATTAGTCATCCCTAATGACTAGTAATGTTAGGCATCTTTTCATGTGCCTGTTGGCCATTTATATATCTTCTTCAGGATAATGTCTATTCAGATCATCTGCCCAAAGTCCATAACCCAGCCACCCTATCCCTCTCTCCACCCGCCCAGTAACCCTCAATTTGTATCCTGAGATTAAGAGTCTCTTATTGTCTGTCTCCTGCATGATACCACCTTGTTTCATTTTTTCCCTCTCTCCCCTCCAATGAACCCCCATCCTGCCTATAAAATCCCTTATATCAGAGAGATCATATGATAATTGTCTTTCTCTGATTGACATATTTTGCTTAGCATAATACCCTCTAGTTTCATCCATGTCGTTGTAAATGGCAAGATTTGGGAGTTTTTTATGGCTGCATAGTATTCCATCATAGATAGATAGATAGATAGATAGATAGATAGATAGATAGATGATAGATACCACTTCTTCTTTATCCATTCATCTGTTGATGGACATCTAGATTCTTTCCATAGCTTGGCTATTGTGGACATTGCTGCTGTAAACATTCAGGTGCATGTGCCCCTTCAGATCACTACATTTGTATCTTTAGGGTAAATACCCAGTAGTGTGATCATAAGGTAGCTCTATTTTCAACTTTTTGAGGAACCTCCATGCTGTTTTCCATTGTGGTTGCACCAGCTTCCATTTCCACCAACAGTGAGGGAGGGTTCCCCTTACTCTGCATCCTCACCAACATCTGTCATTCCCTGACTTGTTAATCTTAGCCATTCTGACGGGTGTGAGGTGGTATATCATTGTGGTTTTGATTTGTATTTCCCTGATGCTGAGTGATGTTGAACACTTTTTCATTGAGTCTGTTGGCCATCTGGATGTCTTCTTTGCAGAAATGTCCATTCATGTCCTCTACCCATTTCTTGATTGGATTATTTGTTCTCTGGATGTTGAGTTTGATAAGTTCTTCATAGATTTTGGATACTAGCCCTTTATCTGCTATGTCATTTGTGCATATCTTCCTCCATTCTGTCAGTTGTCTTTTGGTGTTGTTGACTGTTTCTTTTGCTGTGCAAAAGCTTTTGATCTTGATGCAGTCCCAATAGTTCGTTTTTGCCTTTGCTTCCCTTGCCTTTGGTGATGTTTCTAGGAAGCAGTTGCTGTGGCTAAGGTCAAAGAGGTTTCTGCCTGTGTTCTCCTCAAGGGCTTTGATGGATTCCTATCTCACACTGAGGTCTTTCATCCAGTTTGAGTCTATTTTTGTGTGTGGTGTAAGGAAATGGTCCTATTTCATTCTTCTGCATGTGACTGTCCAGTTTTCCCAAAACCATTTGTTGAAGAGACTGTCTTTTTTCCATTGGACAGTCTTTCCTGCTTTGTCAAAGGTTGGCTGACCATACAGTTGAGGGTCCATTTCTGGGACCTCTATTCTGTTCCAGTGATCTATGTGTCTGTTCCACAGATGATGTGATCTATTTTTTTATGCCAATACCATACTGTCTTGATGATTACAGCTTTATAATGAAGCTTGAAGTCTGGCATTGTGATACCAACTTTTGTTTTCTTTTTCAGCATTCCTCTGACTATTTGGGGTCTTTTCTGGTTCCTTATAAATTTTAGGATTATCTGTTCCATTTCTTTGAAAAACATTGATGATATTTTGATAGGGATTGCATTAAATGTGTATATTGCTTTAGGTTACATAGACATTTTCACATTATTTGTTCTTCCAATCCATGAGCATGGAAGGTTTTTCCATTTCTTCGTGTCTTCTTCCATTGCTTTCATGATTACTTTATAGTTTTCTAAGTACAGATTCTTTGCCTCTTTGGTTAGGTTTATTCCTAGGTATCTTATGGTTTAGGGTGCAGTTGTAAATGGGATTGACTCCTTAATTTCTCGTTCTTCTGTCTTGCTGTTGGTGTATAGAAATGCAACTGATTTCTGTACATTGATTACATATCCTGACACTTTACTTAATTCCTGTATGAGTTCTAGCAGTTTTGGAGGGGAGTCTTTTGGGTTTCCACACAAAGTATCATATCATCAGCAAAGAGTGAGAGTTTGACTTCCTCTTTGCTGATTCAGATGCCTTTTATTTTGTTTTGTTGTCTGATTGCTGAGACTAGGACCCCTAGTACTATGTTGAATAGCAGTGGTGCTAGTGGACCTCCCTGCCATGTTCCTGACCTTAGGGGAAAAGCTCTCAGTTTTTCCCCATTGAGAATGATATTTGCTGTGGGTTTTTCATAGATGGCTTTGATGATATTGAGGTATGTACCCTCTATGCCAACACTGTGAAGAGTTTTGATCAAGAAAGTATGCTGTACTTTGTCAAATGCTTTTCCAGCATCTATTGAGAGTATCATATGTTCTAGTTCTTTCTTTCATTAATGATTTGATTAATTTTCATTGATTGATTTGTGGATGTTGAACCAACCTTGCAGCCCAGGAATAAATTCCACTTGTTCATGGTGAATAATCCTCTTAATATACTGTTGGATCCTGTTGGATAGTATTTTGGTGAGAATTTTTGCATCTGTGTTCATCAGGGATATTGGTCTCTAATTCTCCTTTTTGATAAGGTCTTTGTCTGTTTTGGGATCAAGGTGATGCTGGCCTCATAAAATGAGTTTGGACGTTTTCCTTCATTTTCTATATTTTGGAACAGCTTCAGGAGAATAGGTTTAATTCTTCTTTAAGTGTTTGGTAGAATTCCCCTGGGAAGCTGTCTGGTCCTGGGCTCTTGTTTGTTGGAACATTTTTGATGACTGCTTCAGTCTCCTTACCAGTTATGGGGATGTTCATGTTTTCTATTTCTTCCTGGTCCAGTTTTGGTAGTTCATGCGTCTCTAGGAATGTATCCATTTCTTCTAGATTGTCAAATTTGCTAGTGTATAGTTGCTTATGTGTTCTTATAATTGTTTGCCTTTCTTTGGTGTTGGTCATGATCTCTCCTCTTTCATTCATGATTTTATTAATTTAGGTCCTTTCTCTTTTCTTTTTGATAAGTCTGGCCATGGGTTTATCAATCTTATTAATTTTTTCAAAGAACCAGCTCCTAGTTTCATTGATTTGTTCTACCATTCTTTTGGTTTCTATTTCATTGATTTCTACTCTGATCTTTATTATTTCTCTTCTTCTGCTGGGTTTAGGTATGCTTTGCTGTTCTTTCTCCAGCTCCTTTAGGTGTACAGTTAGGTTCTGTACTTGAAAGTTTTCTTGTTTCTTGAAAAGGGCTTGCATTGCTATATACTTTCCTCTTAGGACCACTTTTGCTGTGTCCCACAGATTTTGAGAAGTTGTGTTTTCATTTTCATTTGTTTCCATGAATTCTTAAAAATTCTCCTTTATTTCCTGGTTGACCCATTCATTCTTTAATAGGATGCTCTTTAGCCTCCATGAATTTAAGTTTTTTCCAACTTTTCTCTTATGATTGAGTTTTAGTTTCAAATCATTGTGGTTTGAAAACATGCAGGGAATGATCCCAATCTTTTGGTACTAGTTGAGACCTGATTTGTGACCCAGGATGTGATCTATTCTGGAGAATGTTCCATGTGCACTAGAGAAGAATGTGTATTCTGTTGCTTTTGGATGGAATGTTCTGAATATACCTGTGATGTCCATCTGGTCCAGTGTGTCATTTAAAGTTGAACTTTTACCTAGATGATCTGTCCATTTCAGTGAGGGGGATGTTAAAGTCCCCTACTATTATTGTATTATTGTTGATGTGTTTCTTTGATTTTGTTATTAATTGATTTATATAATTGGCTGCTCCCATGTTAGGGGCATAGATATTTAAAATTGTTAGATCTTCTTGTTGGAAAGACCCTTTGAGTATGATATAGTGTCCTTTCTCATCTCTTATTATAGTCTTTCACTTAAAAACCTAATTTGTCTGATATAAGGATTGCCATCCCAGCATTCTTTTGATGTCCATTAGCATGGTAAATTGTTTTCCACCCCCTCATTTTAAATATGGAAGTGTATTGGGGTCTAAAATGAGTTTCTTGCAGACAGCATGTCAAAGGTCCTGGTTTTTTTTTTTTTTTTTTTATCCATTCTGATACCCTGTGTCTTTTGACTGGGGCATTTAGCCCATTTACATTCAGGGTAACTACTGAAGGATATGAATTTCATGCCATTGTATTGCCTATAAAGTGATTGTTACTCTATATTGTCTCTGTTCCTTTATGGTCTGTTATTTTTAGGCTCTCTGTTTGCTTAGAGGACCCCTTTCAATATTTCCTGTAGGGCGGGTTTGGTGTTTGCAAATTCTTTTAATTTTTGTTTGTCCTGGACACTTTTTTATCTCTCCTTCTATTTTCAATGACAGTCTAGCTGAATATAGTATTCTTGGCTGCATATTTTTCTCATTTAGTGCTCTGAATATATCATGCAGTCCTTTCTGGCCTGCCAGGTCTCTGTGGAGAGGTCTGCAGGCAATCTAATATTTCCGTTGTATGTTACAGACCTTTTGTCCCAAGCTGTTTTCGGGATTTTTTCTTTGTCACTGAGACTTGTAAGTTTTACTATTAGATGACCTGTGGACCTATTTTTATTGATTTCGAGGGGGGTTCTCTGTGCCTCCTGGATTTTAATGCTTGTTCTTTTTGCCAATTTAAGGAAAATCTCTGCTATAATTTGCTTTAATATAACCTCTGCCCCTCTCTTCTTCTGGGATCACAATTATTCTAATATTGGTCTGTCTTATGGTATCACTTATCTCTTGAATTCTCTACTCTTGGTCATGTAGTTGTTTATCTCTTTTTCTCACCTTCTTTATTCTCTATCATTTGGTCTTCTATATCAGTAATTCTGTCTTCTGCCTCATTTATCCTAGAAGTAAGAGCCTCTATTTTTTATTACACCTCATTAATAGCTTTTTAAATTTCAACTTCATTAGATTTTTCATTCTTCTATTTCTCCAGAAAGGGATTTTCTTTCTCAAGAAAGGTATTCTGTAGTATCTTCCATGCTTTTTTTGAGCCCAGATAGCATCTTGATAATCATCATTCTGAATTCTAATTCTGACATATTGCTAATATCCATATTGATTAGGTCCCTAGCCATCAGTACTGCTTCTTGTTCTTTTATTTGTGGTAAATTGTTCCACCTTGTCATTTTATCCAGGAAAGAATAGATGAATGAGAGAACAAAATAGTAAAAGGGTAGCAATGACCCTAGAAAAATATACACTGACCAAATCAGAAGAGACCCAAAACCAAGGGGAGAAGAAAGGAGGAAAAAAGAAAAACTATATAATGTATGTATGTATGTACGTGTGTGTGTGTGTGTGTGTGTGTGTGTGTGTATAATATGACTGGTGAATAGAATAGAGTCATATATATATATATATATATATATATATATATATATATATATATATATAACTGGTGAATAGAATAGAGCCATACACTTGATTTTGGGTGTATTTTAGTCTGTTAGAAGAAAAATGCCTCCCAAAATTTGAAAGAAAGAAAAACTTATATATATATACAAAAATAAGGGTAAACACAATAAAAGGATGGAATATGACTGTAAAGATGAAAATTTAAAAAGATGCTAGAGAAGGAATCGATAAGAAGGTGGTTGAAAAAAGAAAAAAAAAGGAGGATAGAATGTGATCAGGCTGGAGACTAGAACAAAACCATGTGCTAGATTTAGGGTATATTTTGATCTATTAGAAGAAACTGTATCCCAAAACTTTAAAGAAAGAAAATCCTATATGTATGCAAAAAACAAGGTTAAACACAATGAAGGAATAGGTTATAACTATAGCAATGAAAATTTTAAAAGATTTTTAAAAAGGTATTGATAAGATGAAATAGTTAAAACCATTAAAATAGGAAAGAGGAAAATTTTTAAAAAATAGAATAAGGAAAAATTAAACTTAAAAAATTTAATTTTGAAAGACTAAAGAATCATGGGGAAAAAGCCATGAATTCTATGTGTTGCTTTCCCCTAGCTCTGGCATTCTGCAGTTCTCAGTGATTGTTGAACTTGGTCTTGGCTATATGCCCTTGCTAATCTTCTGGGCTAGGAGTCTGTTGCCATGATTCTCAAATGTCTTTGCCCAAGGCGGAATTGCACCACCCTTGCCAGGGGCCAGGCTATGTAATTTGCTTGGTTTTGGTCTCGGGGCCATTTATGCCCTGAATGCTTTTCTTATAGCTTGGAGGACAGGAATGGAAATGGCAGCCTCCCAATCTCCGGCCCTGCAGGAGCTAAGAGCTTGGTGCCCCACTCCTCAGTGAGCCCTCAGAGAAAAGCAGTCAGTCCCTCCTGTCTCCCTGTTCTCCAGCCACACTCCGTGCTAACCTGGCCTATGACCAAGCGTTTCTCTCTCTGGCTCATGGCCCCATTTGGAGTCTCCAAATCCAGCAGATTTCTGCAGCATACTCCCATGCCGCTCCTCCCAGAGGAGGAAGGAGGGGGTCTCTCTTGATCTTCTCAAAGAACAGAGTTCCAACTGTGCCTTGGATCATGATTTAAGGTAACCCTGAGCTAAGAGACTACTCCTTGGCCCCATCTCTGCAACCAGCTTCCCTCCTCCAACATCTGGGAGCTCTGCCACACTGAGACACCCCTGGTCTTTTTGTGAACCTGCAGGTCCTGAGATCACAGTGTTCCCACAAGGGCTCCACACCCCACTTAGCCTCTGGAGCAATGTCCTTCAGTGGAGCAGACTTATAAAAGTTCTGATTTTGTGCTCCACTGCTCTACCGCTTGCTGGGAATGGGCCCCTCCTCCCATGGTCTCTCTTCCCATATATCACTTCAGATTCACTTCTCTGCATGTCCTACCTTCCAGAAAGTGGCCACTTTTCTGTTCCTAGAATTGCTGCTCGTCTCTTTTCTCTCCTATTGAGTTTGTAGGTATTCAGAATGGTTTGATAACTATCTAGCTGAACTCCTGGGACCTGATGAAACTTAGGTCTCCTACTCCTCTGCCATCTTGCTCCTCCCGTCATCTGCCCATTTTTTAATTGGACTGTCTATTTTGGGTTTTTGCTATTGAGTTGTATGAGTTTTTGTGTATGTGGGCTATTATCCCCTTATCACTTAAATGGTTTGCAAGTATTTTTTCCCATTCTGTAAATTGTCTTTTCACTTTGTTGATGGTTTCTTTTGCTATGCACAGCTCTTTAGTTTGATGTAGTCCCACTTGTCTTTTTTTATTTCTTGCTTGTGCTTTAGGTGTGATTTCCAAAAAACCATTACCCAGATCCATGTCAGGTTTCTTTGCCCCCTATATTTTCTTCTAGGAATTTTATGGTTTTCAGTCTTACATTGAAGTCCTTAATCCAATTGCATTAATTTTCATGAGTTGTGTAAGACAGGGTCAAGTGTCATGCATTTACATGTAAATGCCTTGTTTTCCTTCTACCATTTATCCAAGAGACTATCATTCCCCCTTGAGTATTCTTGTCTTCCTTGTCCAATATTAGTCCACCATCTATGCTTGGCTTTGTTTCTGGGCTTTTGATTCTGTTCATTGATCTATTTGTTTTTATTCCAGTACCATACTATTTTAATTACTATAATATTATAGTACACAGGCATATCTCATTTTATTGTGCTTTGCTTTATTGCACTTTGCAGGTATTGTACTTCTAATAAATTGAAGGTCTGTGGCAAGTGTGCATTGAGCAAATCTATATTGGCACCATTTTTACAGCAGCATTTGCTCATTTCATGGTTCTGTATCACATTTTGCTAATTCTTACAATATTTCATTTTTTTCATTATTATATTTGTTATGGTGATCTGTGAGCAGTGATATTTGATATTACTATTGTAATTGTTTTGGAGTACCACAAACCATACCACCTAAAGATGGCAAACTTAATTGATAAATATTGTGTGTTTTCTGACTGCACCACCAACCAGCCATTTTCCAATTTCTTTTCTTCTCCTCAGGCTTTCCTATTCCCTAAGAACAAAAGTGTTGAAAGTAGGCCAAATAATAACTCTACAATGTCTTCTGAGTATTTCAGTGAAAGTAAGAGTCAGCTGATAGGGCAAACTTTATTGTGGTCTTATTTTAAGAAATTACCATAGCTACCTCAACCTTCAGTAACCACCACCCTGATCAATCTGCATACATCAACAGAGGCAAGACCCTCCATTAGTAAGAAATATAATGATTCAGTGAAAACTAAGATACTGTTTAGCTATTTTTAGCAAAAAGATATTTTTAAATTAAGTCATGTACATTTTTGACATAATGCTATTATATACCTTATAGACTACAGTACAGTGTAAATATGTTTATATGCATTGGGTAACCAAAAAAATTCATTTGTTCCACTTTGAGATACCTGCTTTATTACAGGGGTCTAGAACTGAACTTGCAGTATCTCCAAGGTTTGCCTGTATAAAATCATGTCATGTGATAATTTTACTCTTTCCTTTACAATTCTAATGGCTGTATTTCTTTTTCTTGCCTGATTGCTCAACCTACAATGACTTCCCCCTAGTACTATGTTGAATAGGGTGGTGAGAGGAGGCACCCTTATCTTTTTTCTAAGTCTTTCACCACTGGATATGCTGTTAGCTGTATTCTTGTCATATATGGCATTTACTATGTTGAGATATGTTCATTCTATGCCTAATTTGTCATGTTTTTATCATGAATTGATGTTGAATTTGTAAAATTCTTTTTCTGTTATCTGTTGGGATGACTGTATTATTCTTTTCTTTCATTCTATCAATGTGATATATCATGTGGATTGATTTGGACATGTTGAACCATCCTTGCATCCCAGGGATAAATCTCACTTGATCTTGGTGAATGATGTGATCTTCATTTAACTTGTAATATATTTCCTGGAATTTTGTTCTTTTTAATTTTATTTTTTAGCTTATTGTCTTCTCACATGGAATGTATATTGAAAGAAAGTTTTCTCTAAATATTCCTACATCTACAAACAAAAGAGTACCCATATCACAAGTAGCAAAAATCTTCCCATGGCAGAAATAACAAGTACTTCAGGCTTTGACCAAAATGACCTTGGCCTTAATATTCCCCTCAGCTTAACATTCCTCTCCCTATAGGGGAATAAAAATAAAATCAGATTTAATGATTATTTTATAATCATGCTTTTGGTGTTACGTCCTGAAGATATTTATCAATATTATTTTTTAAAAGTCTTGTAGTTTTCTTATAGTTTCACATTTTGCACTCAGTTTTCTATTAGTTTTTAATTAAATTTTGTATATGGTTTGAGACTTATATTGAGGCACCTTTTTTTTTGCCTTTGTATATATAACTGCTCCAACACCATTTGACAAAAAGTATATCTGTGCTCCACTGAATTGCTTTTGTACCTTTTTTGTTGTTTTTGAAAATTTTTATCTGTGTTTTTGTTTTATTTTGTGTTTTGGATTTTGGAGATCCTTTGGAATTTGTATGTCAACCATCAGATCACCTTCAAATAGGGACAGTTTTATTTCTTCTTTTTCCATTTATATACTTTTTATTTCCTATTCTTTGCTTATTGCACTGGTTAAAGACTTGTAGCACTATGTTGAAAAGCAGGGGTGACAGTCGACATTCTTGCCTCAGTCCCTTTCTTAGGGGGAAAGCATTCAGTCTTTCATAATTAACTATGTTACCTGAGTTTCTCGTTGATAGTCTTTAACAAGGTGAGGAAGTTTGCTTCTATTCTTGGTTTGCTGAAAGCTTTATCCTCAAGGGTGGTTGGACCTTGTGAAATGCTTTCTTTGCATCAGTTGATAGAATCATGATTTTTGTTTGTTTGTTAGTGTGTTGATAGGACAGATTACATTGATTAATTCTGGAGCATGGAAGGAAGTAGCCTTGTACTAACATCTGATACACAAATCTTTTTCACATTGCTGGATTCTATTTGTTAATATATTGCTGGGGATTTTTGTGTTTAAGTTCATGAAAGATCCTGATCTCTAGTATTTTTTGTGCTGTTTTTGACTGGTATTAAGATAATATTTACCTCATAAAATGAGTTGGAGAAGTGTCCTCTCCTTCTGTTTTCTGGAAGACTGTGTGAAATAAGTGTTAATATTTCTTTACATCTTAAAATTCTCCTGCAAAATCATCTGCAATTGCAGACCTTTTTTTGGAGAGCTTTTAAATTACAAATTAAATATCTTTGATGGTTATAGTATTATTCATATTGCCTGTTTCACCATGGCAGAATTTTGGTAATTTGTTTTTTGAGGAATTTATTTTTCAAGTTGAGTGTATGAACATAAAGTTGCTTGTAGTATTTCTTTATTATCTTTTGTGAATGACCGCACATCTGTAATGATATACTATGTCTCCTTTTTAGTTTTGTCAGAACTTCTAGAGGTTTTTCAATTTTACTGTTTTCAAAGAACGAAGGTTTTTGTTTCATTGACATTCTCTATTTCCCGGTTTTTAATTTCACTGATGTCTGACTTCTACTTTTTTCCTTATTCCTGCTTGCTTTGGGCTTAATTTACTCCTTATTTTCTTGTGATGGGAATGTTAGATTACTGATTTGAGATATTGGTTATTGGTATGAAAAGTGATTTTTAATTGAAATGTGGAATTTGGGGGGGTTGTTTATGAGACTCTGGATCTTATTTAAATCTGTTTCAACAAGCTTCCTCCAGCAGAGTGAGGCACCATCTCGTCTAACTCTCACATTGATGGTAGTGATGGGGTGGGAGGGGGGAATCCAGGCTCTTGACTTAACTTTTGCCAACACCTGAGGAGAAAGGGGCACCTACTGCTAGGCAGGTTTGGGAGCTGAGACTCTCCATTAGGCCTCTGTTGATAATCTAGCTCAGAGGAACAGTGTGCTTCTTTACTGCTTCCTCCACTTATACTGAAGAGGGAGGATGGCATCCTTATCATTGAGTGGTATTGATAATCCTGACTCTCTGTTAGGCCTGCTCAAACACAACATTAGTTCAGAGGGAGAAGTGTACTTTTTTATTACTATGTGGGAATTAATATCCTGACTCTTCACTCAGCCTTTTCTGACTCCTTTATGGCAGTGTTTAGGAGGAGGGTAACAGATGCTTCATCACATCCTGGCAAGGGTAGAATTATAATTTTGAGTGGGGCCACAGTTTTTTTCTGTGATGTTTAGCTAGGGTAGAATGATTTTTGTCTAAAAGTTTTGTCTTGCAAGATTGACCCTTTCATGGTTTTGGCTAAAAACAGGTGGCTTTCCTTGTGTGGTTTTTTTGTTTTTGTGTTTTGTTTTGTTTTGTTTTAAATCTGAGCCCATAGGCATTTCTTTTTTTCTTTTTTTTTTTTTTTAATTAACATATAATGTATTATTTGCTTCAGGGGTACAGGTCTGTGAATCCTCAGTCTTACACAATTCACAGCACTCATAGCACATACCCTCCCTAATGTCCATAACCCTGCCACCCTATGCCTTCTTCCCCACCCCCAGCAGCCCTCAGTTTGTGTCCTGAGATTGAATCTCTTACGGCCCATTGGCATTTCTAAATTGCTGCTTTATTACTCAGTCTGGGATATCTGAGACTAAAAAAAAAAACCAAAAAATAAGTGTACTCATTAGTGTGTCATTCCTTGAGTCCTGAGGGCTATAGCTGGTTTACTTCTCTCCACCATTCAGATTCATTTTATGTATGTAAATATAAATATAAATATATGTATATGTATATGAATATGTATATATGCATATATATAAAATGTCCCAGATTTTTAGCTATATCTAGTAGGAAGACTAAGGACAAATATGTCTATTCCATCCTTTCAGGACTGCAAGTCCAGATTTGATTTCTGCATAAGAACTTTTTATCTTTTCAATTTTTCTATTTTTGATTATGTTAAGATTTTCTAATTTGTTATTAACATTTGCTATATTGAGTCTTTCATGTGCTGCTTATCATTCACTTATTAGTCCTGTCAGAATGCTGGTTTGAATTGCTGTATTATCCCTATCAATAGAAGTCCATCATTTCATCATCCTGGTTTTAATGTCTTCTTTTCACTGAGTATATTCATTTAAACTCTTCTATATCTTGGTTGTTGTGAATAATGCAATGAAAATTGGAGTACAGATATCTCTTCCAAGATATGGAAACAACCTAAGTGTATGTTAACAATAAATTGATCAAGAATATGGGTGTGTGTGTACACACACACACACACACACATGCATGCACGTACACAATGGAGTATTATTCAGCCATAAAAAAAGAAGGAAATCCTACCATTTGCAACAGATAGGAATGCACCTGGAGGGAATTATGCCAAGTGAAATAAGTCAGAGAACGCCAAGCAGTGTCTGATATTTGTGGATTCAAAAAAAAAATGCAACTCCTAGAAACAGAAAATAAAATGGTAGTTCACAAGTGGGGAGTGAAATGGGAAGATGGCTGATCAAAGGATATAAATTGCAACTAAAAGATGAATAAATTTTGAGGATCTAATGGACAGCATGTTGACTAGCTAGTAATGTTGTATTATGTACTTGAAATGTGCTAAGAGAATAGATCTAAAGCATTCTAACCACAACAAATAAGGTAGTTATGTGAGGTAATGAATATGTTAGTTTATTTGATATTGGTAAATATTTCATAATGTATACATAAAGCAAATCACCACATTGTATACTTTTAAATAAATATTTAAATAAAATTCTATACATTTAAAGAGAGAGCAAGCATGGTGGGGGACAGGGTAGAGGGAAAGGGGAGAGAGAATCTTAAGCAGACCCTGTGCTGAGTGTGGATCCCAATGCAGGGCTTAATCCCATGATCCAGAGCCTAAGCCCAAACCAAGAGTCTGACACTTAACCAGTTGTGCCACCTAGGCACCCCCAAAGAATTTTATTTATTAATTATGCCTCAACAACTGGAAAAATTCTTCTATAGTGCCAATAATTTATTGTATTTTCATTTGCTTTTTGATTCTTTCTGTCATATTTTCTGTCCCTATTTTTTACCCTCTTTTTCAAATTATGTTCCTGTATTTCTCTATTTTTTTGGTACTTTTTGCATGTTTGTTATGACATTTATTTTCATCATATTCATAAATAGAGGGGGAAGCTCCATGAACAGGAAATATTTACGCTAGTTAATGTGCATGAATTTTCCTTGATTCTTTCCCAATATATCTGAGGCCCAATTTGTCTCAAGAGTTTCTACATGAGAATTGAATAGTAAGTGTCGTATTCACATTTTTGTTTTGTAGTCCAGTTATTTTTCAGAATTGGTGGTGGCCAGAAAAAGAGGGACAGAAACTTGCAGGAGTTGGTATAGGTCTTGAGGGTGTGTGCTATCTTTTAGATGCCTTTAGCAAGTAGTGTTAATGGGGTGTGGGGAAGTTACTATTTCAATGCATAAAATTTCTGAAAAGTCATTATGGGGTCTATTATTTTTGTTAATTTTACTAGATGCAAGGAAAGTAGACTTGATACTCTGAAACTTTCATAGACTTTTTTTAACTTTAACTGATTGATTTATAAAATGATTTAATCTTTAATTAGCTAAGCAGATTGGTAGCTCTAACTGTTGTGTGGGGAAATTCCTCACATGGTTTAAATTCTTCCTTCAAATCTATGTGGAGGCTTAGGGAATTTGCCTTAGATGGAGACAGTTACCCCAAATTCTCATACCCCATACTTCATCATCTTCTCTCCTAAAGTTATATCAACTCTTCTCATCCAGTGGAGATAAACATAGGTGGTATCTGTTGGGAAAGTTCTCTGAAGTTTGGTTTTATGAGAAAAAATATATTACTGTGCTTGACCTTCTTTTATTTGAGCTATTTTACAATTTTGTAAGGCAGAAGTTAAATTTGTAGATTTTTTTATCTGATAAAAAATGAAACTCCTTTCTCTTTATTGAAACAGATAACCCCTAAAGGTTTTTGGCTCTGTCAGACATTAGCAGTTTTATATCTAACACCAAAATCTTACCATTTTTTTTAAATTTAATTCCCATGTAGTTAACATATAGTGTTATATTAGTTTCAGATGTACAAAATATTGGTTCAGCACTTCCACACATCACCTGGTGCTCATTACAAGTGCCCTCCTTAATCCCCAACACCTATTTCGCCCAAACCTTCGCCCACCTCCTTTCTTTTTTTTTTTTTTTTTTTTTTTTTTTTTTTTTTTTTTTTTAAAGATTTTATTTATTTATTTGACAGAGAGAAATCACAAGTAGGCAGAGAGGCAGGCAGAGAGAGAGAGGAGGAAGCAGGCTCCCCGCTGAGCAGAGAGCCCGATGCGGGACTCGATCCCAGGACCCCGAGATCATGACCTGAGCCGAAGGCAGCGGCTTAACCCACTGAGCCACCCAGGCGCCCACCTCCTTTCTTATAACCATCAGTTCTCTGTTAAGAGTTGTCTTTATGATTTTCATTTCTTTTTTCTCCCATGATTGTTCTTTTTCTTAAATTCCACATATGAGTGAAATTATAAGATATATGTCCTTGTTAAATTCCTATATACCTAACTTTTCAGATGTTCTCTGGGCTTTTTTTTTTTTTTAACCATCCAACTTGTTTTCTAATTGATGAATTTAAAAAATCTGTAACATTTTTTATTTTCCTTGGATTCATGATTTTACCTTTTTGAAAACTGTACTTGAACCATTTTGGAGGTTTCACTGAGGTTCCCCCATGGTCTCATCTGATGGAGGCAAATAAACTAAATCTTCTGGGTTGGTTAAGTCCAGGCCAGTCTTCTCCTGGCTCCTGGAGTGAATTCTAAACTTTCAGTTTACTAACATTGTTTTTCTAAGTTGCTTTCCCCCACACTGTAATGATTTTGTGTTTTGTATTTGGTTCCTTTTTGCTCAGCTGATAGGTTATTTTCCATTAGTGGCAGCAGTGATTAAAAATTTGGTCTTATAGTCTGACCATTTGGTGATATCTTGCAGATGAATCACAGAGAAATCTATTCTCTGGCTGTGAGAGAAATGACAGAGAATATGGTTTGTTAACTATTCTGGGTTTTTGCCTATGAACTTAAGTCATTTAAGAATTTTGTACCCATTAAGTTCTTTGTGTATTTTGGATAATGACCCTTTATTGGTTATATCATTTGCAGATATCTTCTCCCATTCATTAAGTTGCCTTTTTATTCTTTGAGTTTGATTTTTTGGCTTTGATTTTTGTTTTTGGGGATTTGTTTTTCTGTACAAACATTTTATTTTGGAAGAGTCCTAATAGTTTATTTTTGCTTTTGTTTCCCTTACTTGAGGAAACACATCCATAAATATGTAGCTATGACTTATGTCCAAGAGATTACTGCTTATGTTTTCTTTTTGGATTTTTATGGTTCCATGTTCTCACAGTTAGGTCTTTAATCCATTTTGAGTTTGTTTGTTTATTTATTTATTTATTTATTTTTTCTGCGTATAGTATAATAAAGTGGTCCAGTTTCATTCTTTTGTGTGTAGCTATCCAATTTTTCCAACACCATTTATTGAAAAGACTGTCTTTTCCCTATTATATATTATTGTTTTTTTTTTCATAAATTGACCCCATATAACTGTGGGTTTATTTCTGGTCTTTATATCCTGTCCATTGATTTATGCATCTCCTTTTGTGCCAGAACCATACTCTTTTGATTACTATAGCTTTGTAGTGTATCTTGAAATCTAGGATTGTGATACCTCCATCTTTGTTCTTCTCTCTCAATTTTGCTGTGGCTATTGGAGATCTTTTGTGGTTCCACACAAATGTCAGGATTATTTGTACTAGTTCTCTTAAAAATGTTATTGATATTTTGATAGAGTTCGCATTGATTCTGTAGATTATTCTGTGTTGTATTATTCTTTTGGTGCAATTGTAAATAGGATGATTATCTTAATTTTGCTTTCTGTTACTTTGTTTTTAGTGTATAGAAATGCCACAGAGTTCTACATATTATAAGTTCTAATAGTTTTCTTTGATAGATTCTTGAGAGGATTCTCCCTTTATAGTATCCTGTCATCTGCAAAAAAGTGACAGTTTTACTTCTTCTTTTCCAGTTTGGATGCAGGTGCTTTTTCTTGTCTCATGGCTACAACTAGAACTTCTCTTACACTATGTTGAATAAAAGTGGTGAGAGTGGACATCCTTGTCTTGTTCCTTATCTTAGAGGATAAGATTAGCCTTCAGTCTTCCACACTGTATATGATGTTAAGGTTTGTCATACATGGCCTTTGTCAGGTTAGGGAATACAATAGAGATGTATTCCCTCTAAACGCACCTTGCGGAGAGTTTTTAACATGACCAATTATTACATTTTGTCAGTTGCCTTTTCTACCTCTTTTGAAATAATCATATGGTTTCTACCCTTTTTCTTGTTAATGTGATGTATAACATTGACTTATTTGCAAATACTGAGCCACTCTTGCTTGCCTCCCTGGAATAAATCCCACTTGCCTGTGGTAAATGATTCGAATTTCTTTATCATTTTATAATTTTTTATAAATTATAATCTTTTAAAAGATTTTATTTATTTATTTGACAGAGAGAAAGAGAGAACACAAGTAGGGGAAGTGGCAGGCAGAGGGAGAAGCAGACTCCCTGCTGAGCAAGGAGTCCAGTGTGGGACTCGATCCCAGGGCACTGGGATTATGACCTTAGCTGAAGGCAGGCGCTTAACTGACTGAGCCACCTAGGCATCCCATTTCTGTAATTTCTTAAAAAGATACTATTCAGGAAACTTTGGAACTGTTGTTTTTGGATATAAGCAAAAGCACCTTCTCTGAAATTAAGATGGTGTGGTTGAGAGGAAGGTGTTTCAGAACGAAATTTGTAGGGAATTTGGAAATTGGAACAGATAAGGAAATATGAGACAAAAAAAACTTTGCTTCTCCAAATCATTTTTTTTTCAGTAATGTAATCCTGAAATTCATTAAATCATTGCAGAATAAGGAATCATTATAATCAGAAATGATTTTTGAAATCTACAGGCATTTGTTTATAAATAATTTATGCATTAATGGTTCTAATCTTCATATTATGCTAGAATAAATTTCTTTCCATGAAAATCCACCTTAATATGACTCTTGTTATCAGTAGAAAAGCATATTTTGGATTTTCAGAAAGTTTATTACCATACAGATTCTTAAATTATTCCCATTCCTAGAATCAGAAATAAAAAAGCACAAGCAACATTCTCTTTAATATATACATTATTCAACTTTTAAAATTTTGATTCAAATACCAAATTACTTGATTCATACCAAATTTTTGTTAGTAATTGTAAATATCTACCTTCTAATAAAGAGCCTTAAGGTCCAAGGAGAATCTTTTTTCCCAAGAACACTTTCATTATTTCAAATACCAGTGACTTAAAAATCTTGCCACTAAGGGATTTGATCACTGATGCCAAAATTTCTCTGCTTATTACCACAACTACAAATACAAGCAATTAAAATGAATTTTCTCCCATTGCTTTGTCTTTCTGAATTATATCACATTTGTTTGACAAAATAGCAATTTTACAAATCAAGAGTTTTCTCAGTTTCTAAATGTTTGTATAAGTCAAATATTCTCTTTTCCTAAAAACAAATTTAATTTCTTGATATAAAATTTCTGGTTTTGGCCATAAAATGTAACATAATACCTTCCATTTAAGTAACATAAGTCCCCTTTTTTGAAATTTCAGCCAAAATGTATTTGTGTTATGTATCCATATAAAATTTTTGCTTGCAGTGCCACCATGACTAAGCAGCAATGTAAATATAGATTTCAGTAAAAGCAGCATCTCTTGACACCTTGTCATATTTTGCAAACAGAATTTAAGATGTGATCTGACAAGTACCAGTGCCACTGTATTTATGGTATTTTTGATGCTCATATCATCAAGAATATATACCTCTGTATTCTTCATATGAGACTTTCAAAGCAAATGCTAGAATCATGTACTAAATGAGTATATTGTCTGTAGATTCATAAGGTGTGCATTCAGGTCCCATTTGGGGGTTACGCCACTAGTGTATGCTACCACTAATGGTGTAGACTGGTGCTATGATGCCAGGTGACTGAAACTCAGCTTTCTTTTCTGTAAAAATGGGGATATTTTTAACATGTACCTCATTAAAGCATTGTTAACATTAAATTAATACATATAAAGCTTCTGAAATGGTGTCAGGTTTGTATTCTATACAGGGTGTTCTCAATGTTACATACTTTTCACCAAATGAATACTGTTTATAAAAATATATTCAGAAGTAATTTTTATCAATGATATATATGTGTATATATGTATACATATACATACCCTACTCTTAGTTTATATACATGTATCATATTTTTACTTTTGTTTAACCCTCATTCATTTGCAAAGACTTACTTCTGGATCTACCTATTTACTATGCCTCTCTATCTGATCTCACTAAGTCATTCTATGACCTTTTGTAATACTCCCTCCCCTAAATAACACCCAAATAGTAGCTGATTATCAAAACTGCCTGCCGAGGTGGTATGTAGATATTCTAGTGTACAGTCATTTTTCGTTCTTTATCTGCAATATAAAAGAACTTACTACATATTCATATTCAAATGCTATTAAAACACATCAATATTAAATAATTCTACCTATTAGTAACACTTAGCAGTAAGTTAAGTGTAAGAAATGCTATAAACAATGTAGTATCAGCAGTTATATTTTAAAATAATGGGTTAAGTAAGTAAGTAAATAATGGATTAAGTAAATGAGAATCTAAACAAATCTATTTCTAAAGGCTTTGAATTTAGATGTTTTAAAAAAACTTTTTAGGGGCACCTGGGTGGCTCAGTGGGTTGAGCCTCTGCCTTCGACTCAGGTCATGATCTCAGGGTTCTGGGATTGAGCCCCGCATCAGGCTCTCTGCACAGCGGAGAGCCTGCTTTCCCACCTCTCTCTCCCTCTGCCTGCCTCTCTGCCTACTTGTGATCCCTCTCTGTAAAATAAATAAATAAAATCTTTTAAAAAAGTTAAAAAAAACTTTTTAAAGAAAACATAAAATAATGGAAGACTAAAGAAAGGAAAACCAAAGGAAAAGAGAGGAAGAAAAAAATCTATTTTACAGAAAGAAATAGTTACATTACAATATGTTCTGGCTTGACTGCATAAAGAATATGGCAAAATTCTAAGTGTCCTATTTGCCAAGAGAAATTGAAAACCTGGAATACATTCAGAAGTGAGTGATCTTGATGTCATACTCTTGAAGTTCTACCCTTGACTGCCATAGGACTCTACATAGATTTAACGTAGCAGTGTAGTTCAGCAGTCTTACTCCTATCAATGGTAAAAGCTAAAAGAATATAAGCTTCATACCTGAAAACTGTTGGTGAATTTCAAGGGAGGATAAGTAATCCAATGTGACTCATAATCTTTGGCTTTATATTTCATTTAATTGATCAACCCCTCTGTAATTAATTGTGTGAACAGTACCAGTACCAGTTCAGTGTTCCCCCAGATGTAATATGCAGTGTATAACACAAAGTGCTCTGATTCTAAGTTGAAATTCTGGACTAAGCAAGCTCAAACATTCTTGACTGTGTTATTTACTCTGATAATCTATACAGTAACATTCTGAGGATGTGGTTACAGCATTTCCCACACATACATGACAATAGAATACCTGTCCTGGGGACAACTTCTTAAGGCTAGTTTGGAGAATCCTTTCTTTAGTCCAGTCGTAACAGTATTTTATTTTGTTCACACTCTTCAAAACTTTGTAATCCTTCTAGTTTATTTACGTATTTTCTTTATATTTTGCCAGTATTTTCTATTTAAATCCTTCATCATCTTATCATGAAATATTTAAGATTCTTTGAAATTGAATGGCCAAATCCAGGTGAATTTCTTAGAATCCAAAAACTGGTTTTACCCTGACTTTGTAGTCTTATACCTCCTTTTTTCCTACCATGGCCATTCTGCTCTGGGTGAGAGGTAGAAAGTGACAGTGTTTGGTCAGGGATAAGGGTGAGGTGTTTCACACAAAGTTCGCAGTTTATGGGACAGGAAGCACAAACTTAAGTGGCCAGAGGCTTTTGTTCTGCTGCTGGAACTCCCTTCACAATCGCTGTCACCAGTCATTCCTGTGCCGCTATATGCAAGTGCTAATAAGAATGCTCCTTAGAACGGAGTGTATATAAATGTGGGATGGAAGCCATACACACTGACTCTCACTCCTCTATAACTTCGCCTCCAAAATGAGTAGAGAAAATTTTTAACAGAATATCACATACAGCCTGGACTAACCTTGATTACACCTAAGATGGAAAAGAGGGCCTTGAGCCAGGGAGTTCTCTTCTACAGTGAGAGGCTCTCAGCAGGGAGCTGATCAACTCACATACCTGAAAGCCTTTATCATCTCATTAGTTTCCAATTGTCTGCTCCTCAGTGCACTCACACATCATTTTGCTAAAGCCTCAGCTGGTCTTTGTCAGCTCTCATCAGGAGATCTGCATCCCAGTGATATCAAATCGATTTTATATCACAATGTAAGTCAAATTGTAAGTTTGCTTGGCCATCATCTCTGAACTATGTTATAATAACTGAAATTCAGCATTTCCAAAACCTGTGTTTTGAAAATGCTGCCAGGTGAAAGCCCATAATGGACTTTGGAAGACCAATTAATTAGGATACTGTTTCATCTGTCAGGATTGTTTAGCAATATCCAAGTTAACAGCCATGTGTTGCTTCCAGGTGTATTGCTTAATTTCCAAACTTCGTTATTATTTTTGAAAGAGTTTAAAGCATTTGTGCTCAAACTTGGCTACACATGAGAATCATCTAAGGAGAATTTAAATATACTTATTTAATTGATCTGAGGTGAACCCCATCAGTGGTATATTTTAAAAAGCCTCCCAGGTGATTCCAGTTTGAAGCTAGGCTAGAAAACCACTGGTTTATAATAGCAGTGGTTGCTTAAACTTTTCTATGCTTTATAATAAACTTCTAAGTCAATTAAAACAATATTCCACTAAGAAAAAACTTTTTAGTAGTCTTTTTTTTAAGTCCAGCACATTTCTGTACTGCCTCTAGAAAATTCATATTTGAATAGTGTTTCTTTTAGCCCGGACTGTTCTTTTTCCTTGATATAAAAGACTTTTTCTTAGCCTCGGAAGTGACATACACATTAAATAATTGCTTATTATTTATTGAGCATCTATTATGTGAATAGGCAGATGCTATGAGGAAAAATTAGATGCTTAAAACATTACTAACCTCAAGACATTTATCTGAAATACTGTGAGGAAGGCATATTTATCTGAAATAATGACCCATAATACAAAAATAAAGTGATGCTTTTTAAAGTAGAAATAGAAACTACTAATTACCAACCCAGCTTGCTAACAAACTTGAAATTTTTTCCCTCAGGCCTTAGGGGTGAAGCAACCCTCAAAAGGAATGGGGTGAGAGATGCCTCAATCTAAACTAAGAATAGGTGGAGTGGGAAGGGTTGACAAAAATTGGCTTTATCATTCAAAGACCAGTGATGATGGAACAATTATAAACATAAATGCCATTGGTAGATTGCAGAATTAGCCCCAATGATTTTCTCTTCCTATATCTTACACATTGTAATGCTGCTCTCCTTTAATGCTGCATTTGACCAGCTCTGTTAGTGTGCTTGCTCTGAGTCTTCCATATTTCTACTTGCCACTAGGCCTTTGTCATCATGTTGGCCAATATGCCTTGGTTAGCTTGTTGGAGGGTGAGACGTGGATGAGAGGAGTTGCCTCCATAAATAATATCAATTGACTCCAGACATGTAAGTATAGCCAAGTTCAACAGAGCCATCTAGCCAGCTCCCTACTGACCCTGCACATGTGACCAATACACTCAAACAGATGAATAATCTAATAAAAAAATGGAAGAATAAATAAAAGCATATATCTATTGTTTTATTCATCTCTCTGGGTTTTAAAATATGAAAAGTTTCCAGTATCTACCTATCTGCTACCTATACTGATGCTTATTTCACAAGTAGTTTTAATTAGGAGTATTTTAGCTGCTGAATATTCTCTAGAAATACATTCATCTTTGTATGTTGTCCGCCAGAGAACTACCTAAATATTTTTAAAAAACAAAGTCTTATTCTGAGACACTTTAAATTTGCCTCATCATCTAGGAAAATGGACAAGAAGATGAAGTATCTGACTCCTTCTTAGTCTAGGAGTTGTACTTGGAGAAAAAAGGTAATAATACTTTCTAAGCTTAATTTGCTCTTTCCTCCTCCAGGGTTTTCAAACTATGCCCAATTGCTCTTACAAATAGCACAAAACATCCAGGTTTATTAGAGTGTTGATACTCTCAGGAATAGATCCACCCACATAGCCAGTAGTTTTTGTAGAAATTCTAGTCAAAGTGATATTCAGAGGACCTTAGAGAATTAATAAGGAACAAAGTATCAATAAAGAATTTAAGGAGGTTCACAGTAAAGACACACAACTACTTAATTCACTCCTGGTGTTCTTTAAAATTTGCCATCAGACTTTGTATTCCTTCTGCCCATTGTCAATAGTTATTCATATGGGCTGAATTCACTCAGCAAATGATTATCATACCATCTGATTGCAGGGGTGTAAGAATGGGGATTAATCTTCATCTTTGGTACATAACACACATTCGTTGTTGGTTCAGGCATGCCCCTCTTTTATTATTCACCTACTTAGATATGCATGTGTTTGTATTTATTTCTCTATGTTAACATTATAAGAACCTGAGAAATCACCACTCAACATGAAACATAGAACCTTGATAATATATTAACATGTGATCCTATACAAACCATTGTCCTGCCTACTCCTCACCTAATGGATTTGCCATCTAAATTGTGTGTTCATTTCCTGAAGTTAAATGGCATCCAGTTTTAAAATATCTATATTACTTAAAAGCAGATGCAAAAACATACAGGTATAGCTCTAGATAGATTAACAGATGTACAGGCTTTATTTTATCTTTTAGGATTTTTTAACATAAAAATTCTGGGTTTCACATATCATATCTTGCTAGAGTTTATTCATTTTAACTTCTGTACAATATTCCTTTGTCTAAGCACAGACATTTCATTCATCCATTCCTCTCTGGATAGATAATGGGTTGTTTCCAGGTTTTTGCTCTCATGAACAGTGTTATTATGGATTTTCTCACATGTGTTTCTGTAAATATATGAGTTCCTCTTAGGATTGAAAATTCAATATTGAATTTTATGAGTAATGAATTGAATTTTATGAGATAATGCCAAATGTTTTCCAAAGTAGCTGCACCATTTTTAAACTGTCACCTGAAATCTTTTAGTAATGGTGTGGGTCTATATTCTCTCCAACATGTGGTGTTAGATATTTTTATTTGAATTTCCACCAATACAGATAGAAAAAATATATATATATCATTTGATCTTGATCTGCATTTCATTTATCAGAATGTGTGTTTTCAAATTCATTAGCACAAAAATTTTATTGTGTGTCAAACGCATGTCCTTTATTTCCCTTCGTTTTTCTTTTGGGTTGTTTCTGATTTCCTTAGTGATTTGTAGATTTTTGCATATTCCTCATATTTACTGTCATTTGCATAATAACACATATACTCCCAGTTTGTAACTTGACTTTTCACTTTCTTTAAGTTATCTCTTGATGTTAATTTTCAAAACTACAAAAAAGTTAAAAGAATAGTATTATGGGTATCAGTTACTCACTCATGTTCATCCTAGATTTATTAGAAGTTAATATTTTCCACACAAGCCATGTGAACATACAGGTTTCTGTACATATTATTTTTCAAAACCACTTGAGAAGTGGCTGACATCATGATACTTCATCTCTTAAGACATGGACCAGAGTATAATTACCGCTTTTAAAATAATAAAAAAAATTCTACAATATCACATAATATAGTGGCAATATTCTGATATCTCTGGTTGTCCACAGATTGTCTTCTAGAGCTCTCGAATATCCAAAGTTTACAAATTTCTTCATTTTTGTCATTTTTTTTCATCTCAAACAGATCTGCCTTTCTGCTTTTTTCATTGCTTATTTTTTTATATTTGTTTGTTTCTCATGGCATTAAATTTTTGAAGAATCCAGTCTGTTATCTTCTATAAAATCCTCCATTTAGAATTTTAGTAATTGTTTCCTCATGATTAGAATTAGTTCAAACATTTTTGTATAAATTCTTTATAGGGAATGTTACTGCCTCCTTACTGTGTCACATCAGAAGCCTCATTATGTCTGTTTGTCCCACTGTTGGTGATACTGAATTTAATTACCTAGTTAACACAGTGTTGACTAGATGACGCCATTGTAAAGACAGAATTCTTCCCTTCTATTTAGTAAGTAATCTGTGGAGTGGCATATGAGTATTAAATTACTCCAGTGGTTCTTGCATCAGTCAGTTCTTACAATTATTATGCTAGATCTTGCAAATTGGTGACTCCCTAATAATGTTATTGCTTATAGACCTGATATTGAGCATCTTTTGATGTGTCTGTTCCTCTACCCAGTTTTTAATTGGATTGTTTTGTTATTGGGTTGTATGGCTTCCTCATACATTTTGGATATCAATCCCTTATTGCATGTCTCATTTGCAAGTGTCTTCACACTGTTCAGTAGGTTACCTTTTGCTTTGTTGATGGTTTCCTTGGCTATGCAAAAGCTTTTTAGTTTGAAGTAGTCCGATTTGTTTAATTCTGCTTTTTTAAAAAAAGATTCTATTTATTTGAGAGAGAGCAAAGGGAGAGGGACAAACAGACTCCTTGCTGAGTGCAGAGCCAAACACAGGGCTTGATCCCACTACCCCGAGATCATGACCAGAGCCACAATCAAGAGTTGATGATTAACCAACTGAGCTACCCAGTGCCCCTGTTTATTTCTGCTTTTCTGCCTTTCCCTGATGAGACAAATCCAAAAAAGTATTGCTAAGACTGATGTCAAACAGCTTCCTGCCTATGTTTTCTTATAGGAGTTTTTTTGGTTTCAGATCTTATATTTATTTTTATTTTTGTATATGGTGTAAGAAAGTGGTCCCTTTTTCTAGCACCACTTATTGAAAAGACTTTTCCTATTTTATGTTATTGCCTCCTTTGTCATGTATTAATTGGTCATTATAATCATGAGTTTATTTCTGGACTTTCTAGTCTGTTCTGTTAATCTGTGTGTCTTGTTGTGACAGTACCATACTGTTTTGATTGCTATAGCTTTGTAATGTATCTTGAGTCTGGGATTGTGATACCTCCAGCTTTCTTTCTCAAAATTCCTTTAGCTATTTAGGGTCTTTTTTGGTTCCATACAAATTTTAGGATAATTTATTCTAGTTCTGTGAAAAAACGTCATTGGTATTTTGATAGGGCTTGCAGTGTATCTATAGTTTGCTTTGGGTAGTATGGACATTTTAATATTAATTCTTCCATGTCATGAGCACAGTGTATCTTTTTATTTCTGTGTTGTTTTCATTCTTTCTTACATCAGTTCTTTATTGTTACCACAGTATAAGTCTTTCACCCCTTTTTGAAATTTGTCCCTAGGTATTTTATTCTTTTTGATGTAATTGTAAATCACATTGTTTTCTTAATTTCTCATTCTGCTACTTTGTTATTAGTGGACAGAAATACAACAGATTGGCTTATATTAATTTCATATTCTGCAACTTTACTGAATTAATTTTTTTTTTTTTAGTTTTAATAGATTTTTGGTAGAGTCTTCATGGTTTCCCATATATATTATCAGATCCTCTGCCAATAATGACAATTTTACTTCCTCCTTTCTAATTTGGATGCCTTTTATTTCTTTTTTTTTTTTGTCTAATTTTTGTGCCCAGAATGTCCAGTACTATATTGAATAAAATTGGTGAGAATAGGCATCTTTGTCTTTTTTCTTTTCTTTTCTTTTTTTTTTTTTTTTTTAGAATTTATATATTTATTTGACAGAGAGAGATCACAAGTAGGCAGAGAGGCAGGCAGAGAGAGAGAGGAGGAAGCAGGCTCCCTGCTGAGCAGAGAGCCCGATGCGGGACTCGATCCCAGGACCCTGGGATCATGACCTGAGCCGAAGGCAGTGGCTTAACCCACTGAGCCACCCAGGCGCCCCTCTTTTTTCTAATCTTAGAGGAAGAACTCTTGGTTTTTCATCAGTGAATATGATGATAGTTGGGAGTTTGTCATATGTGGTTTTTATTATGTTGAGGTAAATTCTCTATATACCTATTAAGATTTTACCATATATAGATATTGAATTTTTCCAAATGCTTTTTCTGCATCTGTTGAAAAGATCATGGTTTTTTTATCCTTTGTTTTGTTAATAACATTATTTATTAATAATACTTGGCGATTTGTGGTGTTAACCATGCTTTCATCCTAGAATGAATCCCACGTCATTGCAGTGTGTAATCTTTTTAAGGGAATGTTGAAGTCAGTTTGCTAGTATTTTGTTAAGGATTTTTATATCTATGTTCATCAGGGGTTACTGGCCTGTAATTTTTTTTGTAATATGTTTGTCTGCTTTTGGTATTAGGATAATGTTAGCCTCATAAAATGAGTTTGTAAGTGCTTCTTCAAATTTTTGGAATAATTTCGGAATAGGCATTAACTCTTTAAATGTTTGTGTATAATTCACCTGTGAAGCCATCTGGTCCTGGACTTGTGAGAGATTTTTTATTACTGATTCCATTTTATTAGTAGTAATCACTCTATTCAGATTTTCCATTTCTCCCTGATTCAATCTTGGACGACTGTATATTCCTAGGAATTTATTCTCGATTATCTAATTGGTTGGCATATAATTACAGTATTTGCTTAGGATTTTTTTTTATATTTCTGTGGTATAAGTTTTCATTTTTCTCTTTGATTTTTCATTTTCTCTTTGATTTCTGATTTCGTTTGGGCTCTCCATCTTTTTTTCTTGATGTCTGGCTACAGTTCTATTTTATTTATCTTTTCAAAGAACCAGGTCTTCATTTAATTGGTCTTGTTTATTGTTTTTTAGTCTGTATTTGATTTATGTCCACTCTGATCTTGATTATTTCCCTCCTTCAACTAATGCTGGGCTTTGTTCTTCCTTTTCTACTTCTTTTAAATGTAAAGTTAGACTGTTTGAAATTTTTCTTGTTTCTGGAAACAGATCTGTGTCATTATGAACTTCTCTCTTAGAACTGTTTTTGCTGAATTCCAAAGATTTGGGAAGGTTATATTTTCATTTGACTCAAGGTATTTTTTGATTTCCTCTGACTTTTTCATTGACCCACTGGTTGTTTAGTAGCATGTTGTTTACTTTCCATATATTTTATTTCAGTTCTCCTCTAACTGATTTCTAGTTTCATACCATTGTGATCAGATAATATGCTTGATATGATTTCATTCTTCTTAAATTGAGACTTGGTATGTGATCTAACATGTGTTATATCCTGGGGAATGTTCATGTGCACTTATGGAATGTCTATTCTGCTGTTTTTGAAACTCTAGTCTTTGAGCCTTACTGGTTACAAAAACTCATAAAATTCAGCCGCTCTCCTTTTCGCAGGCAGTGGCTTTGGGGAACTGTTCTCGTTGTGTGCTCCCCTGTATGCTTTGTATGCTTCTCTCTCTCTCTCTCTTAGACCAGGGCTTTCCCCTACTCCACAGCACCCACGATCTGTTTCTCCCCCAAACCACATCTCCACACTTCTGACCTTCCTCGAAGTGGTCCCTTCTTCCCCTCTAGTTGTGCAGTTTGTTCTGTCAGTCCTTGGGGCTAGGGTATTCCTACTGTGCCACCATCTTAGCTCCTCAAGGACCCTAATTATTGTAGTTTTAATGAATTAATTTTACATACTTTTTCCTTCATACTTGGAAGTGTTGATCCATACCTTTTTAATTACCTTTTCTCACTATCTAGAGCGAGTTCCAGTAACACACCCTGCTGTTTTGTGAATGTCTAAGGCTAGATCTTTTATATATTACTGGTCTTTTAAATCATGTCTCTGGTTTTTCTGTGCCCAAGGGCAGGCAAATCTGCTTACAGTCCCTCAGCACTATCCCTCTCCACCATACTTTGCAGCATCAGGTGTAAGTGTTCCCTTCATTATCATCTCTCAATCTCCCTTACCATTCTCTATTGGGTTTTTTGTTGTGCCTTTGGTTCAGCCCTCTGTTCTTCAGGAGGAACTGCTCTATACACAAGGAGAGTGTTGGTGTCCATGGAAGTGAATTCAGGGTCTTCCTACATTGCCTTTTTGGATGGGAAGCCATCTTTCATCCTCTCCACACCAACATTTTTCTCTCTTGTGTTTTTGAAGATTGCTATTGTAAGAATTGTGAGGGGATACCTCATTGTGGTTTTGAATTTGCATTGCCTTGATGGCTAATGATGTTGAGTATCTTTTCATGTACCTGTTGACCATCTGTATGTCATCTTTAGTAAAATGTCCATTCAAATCATCTGTCCATTTTCCAATTGGATTTTTTACTTTTTATTTCTGGGTTGTAGGAGGTTTTTTTTTTATTAATATATATGTTGGATATGAACCCCTTATCAGATGTGTGGTTTGCAAATATTATTTCCCTTTGTATAGGTTGTCTATTTACCCTATTGAATATTTCTTTTGTTATACAGAAAATTGTTTGTTTGATTTCTATAAAAGCATTACCACAATTGCATTCTTTTACATGTAAATATCCAATTATCCCAGCACCATTTATTTTCTCCATTGAGTATTTGTGGCTTCCTTGTCAAATATTAGTTGACTATACATGCTTGGGTTTCTGGGCTCTCAGTTCTGTTCCTTTGGTCAGTTTGTTTGCTTTATGTCAGTACCATGATTTTTTTCACTACTGTAGATTTATAGTATAGCTTGAAACACCAGGAAGTTTAATGCCTACTGCTTTCTTATTCTTTCTCAGGATTTCTTTGGCTACCCAGTGTCTTTTGTAGCGGCATACAAAATTTAGGGTTGTTTCTATTTGTGTAAAAAAAATACCTTTGGAATTTTAAAAGGATTTTGTTGACTCTAGATGGCTTTTGGTAGTATTGACATTTTAACATTATTTTTGCAATCCATGAACAAAAAACGCCCTTCCATTTATTTGTGTCTTCTTTGGTTTCTTTCATCATGTCTTATGGTTTTCAAAATAGAGATCGTTAACCTCCTTGGTTAAATTTATTCCTCAGTATTTTATTGCTCTTTTTATTCCTCAGTTGTTAATGCTCTTGCAAATGGGATCAATTTTTTTAATAAATTTCACTTTGAGTGTATAGAAATGTTACCAATACTTCTATGTTAATTTTGTATCCTGCAATTATATTGAATTTGTTGATTGTTTCTTTTTTTCTTTTTTTTTAAAGATTTTATTTATTTATTTGTCAGAGAGAGAGAGGAGCTAGAGCGAGCACAGGCAGACAGAGTGGCAGGCAGAGGCAGAGGGAGAAGCAGGCTCCCTGCCAAGCAAGGAGCCCGATGTGGGACTCGATCCCAGGACCCTGGGATCATGACCTGAGCTGAAGGCAGCTGCTTAACCAACTGAGCCACCCAGGCATCCCTGTTGATTGTTTCTAACATCTGATTTTTGTTTTTTGGTTGGGTCTTTATAATTTTATATATATATATATAAAATAAAATCATGTCTAGAAATAGAGACAATTTTACTTCTACCTTTCCAGTTCTGATGACTTATATTTTTATTTCTTCCCTGATTGCTCTAGCTAGTGCTTCCATTATTAGATTGAATAAGGTGGTGAGAGTGGGTACCTTTGTCTTGTTTCTGATCTTAAAGAAAAAACTCCCAACATTTCACCACTGAGTATCCTGTTAGCTGTGGGTTTGTCATATATGTCCTTTATTACATTGAGATATAATACATATTTTCCTAATCTGTGCAGTGTTTTTGTCATGAATGGATGTTAAATTTTTCAAGTGACTTTCCTGTATGTATTGAGATGATTATAAAATTATTTATTCTGTTAATGTGATATATCAATTTATTGGTGTGCATATATTGAATATTGCTTACATCTCAGGTGTAAGTCTTACCTGATCATGGTGACAGATACTTTAATGTGCAGCTGAATTTGGCTTGTTACTATTTATTTTTTTTAGCATTTTTGCATCTATATTCAGCAAGGATATTTGCCTCTAGTTTTTCTTCTCTAGTAGTGTCCTTATCCCACTCTGATATGATGAGAATACTGGCCTAGTAAAAAGAATCTGGGAGTATTCCATCCCTTTCAGTTTTTTGGAAGAGTCTGAAAAGGAATGGTATTCATCCTTCTTTAAATGGTTGGTAAAATTCACCAGTGAAACCATCTTGTCCTGGGCTTTTCCTCCTTGGAAGATTTTTGACTACTGATAATAGTCTTAGAATAATTGCTCTATTCAGATTTTAAATTTCTTCCTGCTTCAGTCTTGCTAAGTATTTTGTTTCCTAGAATCTTACCATTTCTTATAAGCCTTCCAGTTTTTTGGTGTTTAATTATTCATATTAGCCTCTTATAATCTCTTGTATTTCTGTTGTAATGTCTCCTCTTTCTATTTTTTAATGTTCTGATGGTTGATTTTTAAAAATTTTTAATTTAAATATAGTAAACATATACTGTATTATTAGATTCAAGGGTAGAACTTAGTGGTTCATCATTTGCATTTAACACCCAGTGCTCATTACATCCAGTGCCCTCCTTCATGCCCACTCTTCCACCCACCTCCCCTACAGCAACCCTCAGTTTGTTTCCTAGAGTTAAGAGTCTCTTATGGTTGACCTCCCTCTTATTTTTCCTTCCCTTCTCCTAAGTTCAACTGTTTTATTGCTTAAATTCTGCATTGTAAGTGAAAACATGGGATTTGTCTTCCTCTGACATATTTCTCTTGGCATAATACCCTCTAGGTTCCATCCACATCACTACAAATGGCAAGATTTTATTCTTTTCGATGGCTAACAGTCCATTGTGTATACCGCATCTTCTTTGTTATTTCTTCTGCTGATGGACATCTCAGCTCCTTCCAAAATTTGGCTATTGTGGACATTGCTGCTATAAAAATTATAGCAGCAATGGTGATGCCACTTCAAATCACTATTTTTGTATCCTTGGATAAATACTGTATAGTGCAATCACTGGGAGGCAAGGTAGTTCTATTTTTAACTTTTTTAGGAACCTCCATACTATTTTCCAGAGTGGCTGTACCAGCTGACATTCCTACCAGAAGTGTAAGAGGGTTCCCCTTTTTCCACAGCGTCACCAACATCTCTCATTTCCTCAGTTGTTAGTTTTAGCCATTATAACTAGTGTGAGGTGGTATCTCATTGTGGTTCTGATTTGTATTTCCCTGATGCCAAGTGATGTTGAACATCTTTTCATCTGTCTGTTAGCCATTTGTTTATATTCTTTGGAGACATGTCTATGCATATCTGCTGCCCATTTCTTGACTGGAATTTTTGCTTTGGGGTGTTGAGTTTGGTAATTTCTTTATAGATTTTAGATACTAACCTTTTACTGATACATCATTTGTGAATTTCTTCTCACATCCCATAGGTTGCCTTTTAGTTTTGTTGATTATTTTCTTTGCAGTGCAGACTTCTTTATTCTAATGAATTGCCAGTAGTTCATTTTTACTTCTGTTTCCCTTGCCTTTGGAGACAGGTCTAACAAGAACCTCCCGCAGCCAAAGTCAGATGGGTTGCTGCCTGTGCACTCCTCTAGGATTTTGATAAATTCCTGTCTCACATTTAGATCTTTCTTCTGTTTTGAGTTTATTTTTGTGTATGGTATAAGAAAATAGTCCAGTTTCATTCTTCTGCATGTGGTTGTCCAATTTTCCCAACATCATTTGTTGAAGAGACTTTTTTCCATTGAATGTATCTTTCCTGCTTTGCCAAAGATTAGTTGACCACAGAGTTGAGGTTCAATTTCTGGATTTTTTAATTCTGTTCCATTGATCTATGTGTCAGTTTTTGTGTCTGTACCATACTGTCTTGATGATTACAGCTTTGTAATACAGCTTGAAGTCTGAAATTGTGATGCCTCCAGCTTTGGTTTTCTTTTTCAACATTCGTCTGGCTATTCGAGGTCTTTCCTGGTTCCATACAAGTTTTAGGATTCTTTGTTTTAGCTCTGTGAAAAATGCTAATGGTATTTTGATAGGGATTGCATTGCACAGGTAGATTGCTTTGTTTAGCATAGACATTTTAACAATATTTGTTCTTCTAATCTATGAGCATGGAATGTTTTTCCATTTCTTTGTGTCTTCCTCAATTTCTTTCATAAGTGTTCTGTATTTTTTGTAGTACAGATACTTTATGTCTTTGGTTGGGTTTATTCCCAGATATCTTAAGGGATTTGGTACAATTGTAAATGGGATCGATTCCTTGATTTCTCTTTCTTCTGTTTCACTGTTAGTGTATAGAAATGCAATTGACTTCTGTGCACTGATTTTATATCTTGCAACTTTGCTGAGCTCCTGTTTTCTAGCAGGTATTTTTTGGTAGAGTCTTTTGGGTTTTCTGCAGAGTATATTGTCATCTGCAAAGAGTGAAAGTTTGACTTCTTTGCTGATATGAATGGCTTTTATTTCTTCTTGTTGTCTGACTGCTGAGGCTAGGACTTCCAGTACTGTGTTGAACAACAGTGGTGATAATGGACATCCCTATTGTATTCCTGACCTTAGGGGGAAAACCCTCAGATTTTTCCCATTGAGGATGATATTAACTGTGGGTTTTTTTCTATATGGCTTTTGTGGTGTTGCTGCATGTTCCCTATATCCCTGCACTGCAGAGAATTTTTATCAAGAAAGGATACTGGATTTTGTCAAATGCTTTTTCTGCATCAATTGAAAGGATAATATGGTCCATACCCTTTCTTTTATTAGTATGGTGTATTTATTGATTTGTGGATGTTGAACCACCCCTCCATCCCAGGAATAAATCCCATTTGGTTGTGCTGAATAATCCTTATAATGTACTGTTAGGTCCTGTTAACTAGCATCTTGGTGAGAATTTTTGCATCCACGTTCATCTGGAATATTGGTCTGTAATTCTCCTTTTTTGGGAGGTCTTTCTCTGATTTTCGATCAAGGTAATGCTGGCTTCATAGAATGAGTTTGAAAGTTTTCCTTCCATTTCTGTTTTTTGAACAGTTTCAGAAGAACAGGTATTAATTCTTGTTTAAATGTTTGATAGAATTCTCCTGGGAACCCATCTGGCCCTGGACTCTTATTCTTTGGGAGATTTTTGATTACTGATTTAATTACAGGTCTGTTCAGCTTTTCTGTTTCTTCCTAGTTCAGTTTTTGTAGTTTATATGTTTCTAGGAATTTTTCTATTTCTTTCAGATTGCCTAATTTGTTGGCATATAATTCCTCACAATATTTTATTACAATTATATTTCTGTGGTGTTGGTTGTGATCATTTTATTAATTTTGTCCTTTCTCTTTTCTTTTTGATAAGTCTGGCGAGGGGTTGATTCATTTAGTTAATTCTTTCAATCCTAGTTCATTGATCTGTTCTACTGTCTTTTTTTTTTAATTTCTATATCACTGATTTCTGCTCTTTTTTTAAAGATTTTATTTATTTATTTGGCACAGAGAGATCACAAGTAGGCAAAGAGGCAGGCGGGCTGGGGGGTGAAGCAGGCTCCCCACTGAGCAGAGAGCCTGATGTGGAACTCAATCCCAGGACCCTGAGATCATGACCTGAGCCGAAGGCAGAGGATTAACCCACTGAGCCACCCAGGTTTCCTGCTCTAATATTTACTGTTTTTTTTTTTTTTTTAAGATTTTACTTATTTATTTGTCAGAGAGAGAGAGCAAGAGAGTGAGAGCACAAGCAGGGGGAACTGCAGAGGCAGAGGAAGAAACAGACTCTCTGCTGAGGAAGGAGTGCAATGTGGGACTGGATCCCAGGACCTTCCAATCATGACCTAAGCCCAAGGCAGCCACTAATCCGACTGAGGCATCCAGGAATCTCTTGACTTGGAATTCTTTAGAGATTTTTACATATAAAGGAGCTGGAGAAAGAATAGCAAATAAAGCCATAATCACAGGGTTCTGAGATTAAGTCCCACATCTGGCTCCCTGCTCAGCTGGGAGCCTGCTCCACCCTCTGCTCCTCCTGTGATCATGGCCTGAGCCAAAGGCAGATGTTTCACCAACTGAGCCACCCAAGTGTCCCAGATCTTTATTAATTCTCTTTTGCTGCTGGATTTAGGCTTTATTTGCTATTATTTTTCCAGATCCTTTAGATGTAAAGTTAAGTTGTATATTTGAGACTTTTCTTGCATCTTGAGGAAGGTCTATATTGGTATGTACTTCCCTCTTAGAAACGCCTTTGCTGCATCCTGAAGATTTTGAACTATCGTGTTTTCATTTTTATTTGCTTCCATGTATTTTTTAATTTAATTTCCTGGTTAACCCATTCATTCTTGAGTAGGGTGTTCTTTAACCTCCATGTATTTGTGGTACTTCCAAATTTCTTCTTGTGGTTGATGTTAAGTTTCATAACCCTGTGGTCTGAAAATTTGCATGGTAAAATCTCAATCTTTTTGTACCAGTTGAGAACAGATTTGTGACCCAGTATGTGATCTATTCTGGAGAATGTTCTATGTACAAAAGAATGTGTATTCTCTTGCTTTAGGATGACATGCTCTGAATATATGTGAAGTCCATCCAGTCCTGGTCCAGTATGTTATTCAGAGCCCTTGTTTCCTTGTTGATCTTCTGCTTAATCAGTCCATTGCTGTGAGTAGGGTGTTAAAGTCCTCTACTGTTACTATGCTATTATCAGTGTATTTCTTTAATTTTCTTATTAACTGGTTTATATATTTGTGTGCTCCCAAATTGTGGGCATAAATATTTACATTTCTTAGATCTTCTTTTTGGATACTCCTCTTTCTTGTGATATAGTGCCCTTCTTCATCTCTTGTTACAGTCTTTGGTTTAAAACCTAGTTTGTCTATTACAAATATGGCTATTCCACCTTTCTTTTGATGTCCATTAGCATAGGAAATGGTTCTCCGCCCCCTGACTTTCAGTCTGGTTGTGTCTTCAGGTCTAAAATGAGTCTCTCATTTTAAGTGAATAAGCAACATATTGATGGGTCTTTTTTTTTTAATCCTTCGTGATACCTTCTGTCTTTTGATTGGAGCCTTTAGTCCACTTACATTCAGAATAATTATGGAAAGATCGGAATTTAGTGCCATTGTATTACCTGTGAAGTCACTGTTCATGAAGATTCTCTTTCCCTTTCTGATCTTTGTTTCTTTTGGACCCTCTCTCTGCTCAAAGGATCCCCTTTAATATTTCTTGCAGGCTGGTTTAGTGTTCAGAAATTCCTTATTTTTGTTTGTCCTGGAAACTCTTTCTCTTCTATTCTGAATGACAGCCTTGCTGGTTAAAGTATTCTTAGGTGTATATTTTTCTCATTTAGCACATTGAATATATCATGTCACTCCTTTCTAGCTTGCCAGGTCTCTGTGGACAGGTCTGCTGCCGGCCTTATATGTCTCCCTCTTATTCCAAGCTACTTTCAGAATTTTCTCTTTATCTTTGTAATTTACAACTTCATTACAATATGTCAAGGTGTTGACCTATTTTTGTTGATTTTGAAGGAGGGTTTCCTCTATGCCTCCTGGACTTAATGCCTGTTTCCTTCCCCCAGTTAGGGAAGTTCTCAGCTATTATTTGTCCAAATAAACTTTCTCCCCGCCCCTATCTTCTGAGACTTCTATAGTACAGATAATATTTAGCTTTATGGAATCCATGAGTTTCTTAAGCCTACCTAATTGCCCTAATAGTGTTCTTTTCAGCTTCCTTGTTTTCCATCATTTTATCTGCTGTATCACTGATTCACTCTTCTATTTTGTTCATCCTTGTTTTAATGGTCTCCACTTGGGTCTGCATCTTAGTAATAGCATTTTTAATTTCAGCCTGACTAGATTTTAGTTCTTTTTTTAAAGTTTAGTTCTTTTATATCTACAGTAAGAGAGTCTCTAGTGTCTTCTATGCCTTTTTTGCAAGCCTAGCTATTATCTTCATAATCTTTTTTTAAAAGATTTTATTTATTATTTATTTGACACAGAGATTACAAGTAGACAGAGAGGCAGGCAGAGAGAGGAAGGGAAGCAGGCTCCCTGCTAAGCAGAGAGCCCCATGTGGGGCTCGATCCCAGGACCCTGAGATCATGACCTGAGCCAAAGGCAGAGGCCTTAACCTACTGAGCCACCCAGGTGCCCCATCTTCATAATCTTTGTTTTAAATTCTAGTTCAGACATTTATTTCTATCCATATTGATTAAATCCCTGGATGTGAGTACTGCCTCCTGTTGTTTCTTTTGGGGTGAACTGAAGAAAGAGAAAAAACAAAAATAGGGGAAAAAAAAAACTAGATATTGGGTGTGTTTTGGTCTGCTTGTTAAAAGAAACTAAATCCCCCAAAAAAGAAAAACATCTATATCTCTCTATATATACACACACACAATATAGGAAATAATATATAAAGTATATTTAAAAATTTTTTAATTGAAGAAATAAATGAAAAAAACCTAAAAGACTAAAGAATAAAAATAGAAAAAAATGTTATACACTGTTTTACTCAAGAGCTGAAGCTTTGCTTCCCTCTGTGTTCCTAAAACTTGGTGAGAGCAAGTTGATTGTGCTGGTCTTCTTGGATATGGGCCTATTGCACTGATTCAAAGGTGGACTTGCCCAAGTGGGATAGATTCTCAGGTGTCCTTGCTTCCAGTACACAGAAGCAGGGCTTGGTGTAACCAATTCCTAACTCTCCTAGATAGCGCTGTTTTGCTCCATGAAGGCTTTCAGGGCTGATGGGTAGGATGAAGATGGCTATGCCCCCTCTCTCTAGCCCTGGAGATGAAAATCACACCACTACCACCCTCACTCTTCAGTAAGCCCTCACAGAAAAGCCCTCATTTTTGTCTCCCCAGTTTCTCTCAGAACCCTGTGTTCACCAGGCCTGTGACCAAGTATTTTTATCCCATGCATGTGACTGAGTTTCAAAACTCCAAATTTTATGGACTCCCATGGTGCAGACCCATGCTGTATCTTCTGATGGACCCCTCTCAGGAAAGCAGTGCACACCCTGCAGCAGTTTGCAGTTTATGGCAACAGCAGAAAGATGGGCACATAGACTCCCTGTTCTCAACCAGCTTCCCTGCTCCTATGCTGCCTGGAAACTCTACAGCACTCAGGCACCACCTGTTCTTGCAACCCTGGGGATCCTGAGACTATGCTTTCTGACCCGGGATTCCACTGCACTTTACCACCTGAGTACCTTTAAGCCAGGGACTCCCCTTGTGTAGAAGACTTCTTAATGTCTCAATTTTGCACTCCAATGCTTATAATACTTTGCAGTAGCCTCCTTAAGTAGGCTCCTTCTGCCATATCCTCAGCTACCTCACATCAGATTCAAGTCTCCATACCTCCTGCCTTCCAAATGGTGGTGTGGTTTCTTTTCTACTTTTAGATTTGCAGCATTTGTTTTCTCTGAGCTCTGATTTCTTAGGTGTTCAGAGAGATTGGTAACTATCTAGTTGTACTCAAGTGACAAGACAAACTTAAACAACTTAACTCCTCCTCTCTTTTCATTTACACTTCTGTTGATTAAAGTTTTCTCTTTTTGTTCCCTGGTTATTCTAGCTAAGGGTTTGTCAATGTTATCTTTCAAAGAACCAAGCCTTAGTTTGGTTAATCTTTTCCACTGTTTTTCTGCTATCTCATTTACTTCTGCTCTAAACTTTATTCTTTCATTTATCCTGTTGTCTTTTGAGTTTAGTTTGTTCTTCTTTTTCTAGTCCTTAAGGCATAGAGTTAGATTGTTTACTTGTAACTGTTTATAACCATGAACTTTCATCTTAAAACTGCTTTTTGCTCTATGCCATAAGTTCTGGTATATTGTGTTTCAACTTCTGTCTCAAGAAAATTTTTTATTTCCCCTTTGATTTATTCTTTGATCCATTGGTTGTTCAGGAGAGTGTTGCTTGATTTCCATGTATTCATTAATATTTCATATTTCCTCTTGTTACTGATTTGTACTTTCATGCCAATGTGGTCACAGACAATACTTAGTGTGATTTCAATCTTGAATTTGCTAAGACTTGCTTTGTGGCCTAACATATGCTCTATCAAAAAAAAAAAAATGCTCCATGTGCTCTTGAGAAAAGTATATAATCTTTTCTTATTAAATAGAGTTCTGAATATGTCTGTTAGATCCATTTGGCTTATAATTTTATTCTAACACACTGCTGACTTTTTAAAAAGATTTTATTTATTTATTTATAAGATTTTAATTTATTTGTCAGAGAGAGAGAGAGAGAGAGATAACAAGCAGGAGGCATGGCTTGAGGAAGAGGAAGAAACAGACTTCCCACTGAGCAAGGAGCCTGATGCAGGACTCCATCCCAGGACCGCTGGGATCATGACCTGAGCTGAAGGCAGAGACTTAACTGACTGAGCCACCCAGGCATCCCACACTTTTGACTTTGCATGATCTTATTGTTCAGAGTGAGGTATTAAATTCCACAACTATTAGTGTATTGCTTTATTTCTTTTTTTTTTAATTTTTTATTTATTTATTTATTTTTATTTTTATTTTTTTTTAATTTGTATAATTTTTTATTTTTTATAAACATATATTTTTATCCCCAGGGGTACAGGTCTGTGAATCACTAGGTTTACACACTTCACAGCACTCACCAAAGCACATACCCTCCCCAATGTCCATAATCCCACCCCCTTCTCCCAAACCCCCTCCCCCCAGCAACCCTCAGTTTGTTTTGTGAGATTAAGAGTCACTTATGGTTTGTCTCCCTCCCAATCCCATTTTCTTTCATTTATTCTTCTCGTACCTACTTAAGCCCCCATGTTGCATCACCACTTCCTCATATCAGGGAGATCATATGATAGTTGTCTTTCTCCGCTTGACTTATTTCGCTAAGCATGATACACTCTAGTTCCATCCATGTTGTCGCAAATGGCAAGATTTCATTTCTTTTGATGGCTGCATAGTATTCCATTGTGTATATATACCACATCTTCTTGATCCATTCATCTGTTGATGGACATCTAGGTTCTTTCCATAGTTTGGCTATTGCGGACATTGCTGCTATAAACATTCGGGTACACGTGCCCCTTTGGATCACTACGTTTGTATCTTTAGGGTAAATACCCAATAGTGCAATTGCTGGGTCATAGGGCTTTATATTGCTGGGTCATAGGGCTTTATATTGCTTTATTTCTTCTTTTAACTCTTAGTTTTTTGCTTTATATATTTAAGTGCTCTGTGTTGGACTCAAATATTACAATTGTTTTATCTTCTCAGTGGATTGACCCCTTGATTATTATTATATAATGATGTTCTTGTCTATCAATATTTTTCATTTACCATGTATTTTGCTCTATAAAAGTATAGCTATCTCTTGTTTTGTTTTGTTTTGTTTTTGGTTACTATTTGAGATGTCTTTTTCCATCTCCTGACTCAGTCTTTGTGTGTCCTTAAGACCACAATTATTCTTATGGGCAGCATATCATTGGATTTTATGTTTTATCAGACAGCCATTGCATGTGTTTTGATTGGAAAATTTAGCTTATTTTTTCAAGTAAATATTAATAGTTAAGGATTGTTTCCATTTTATTCATTGTTTTTTGGTTGTTTTATAGACCATTGTTTCCTGTTTATTATCCTTCTCTTTGGTTCTGATATCTTCTAATATCATTATGCATTGCTTTCTAATTCATGTTCTTTGGTGTAATTGCTACAGGTTTTTCTTTTTAGGTTACCAGGAGAATTACATAAAATACCTTAAACACCCTATTTTAAGCTGATACCAACTTAATTTCAATAAAATTCCTAAACTTTTTCCTTTTACTTATCTTCCCACCCACATTTTAGGTTATTGCTGTTATAATTTTCATATTTTTACTGATTAATAGTTTATTGTAGTTATAGTTATTTTTACTCTGTTCATTTTTTTAACTTTTAAAGTTTTAAGTGAATTATGCACCATTACCAAAATATAGTATCTAGCTTTGACTACATATTTACCATATTTACTCAGTTTTACAGTGCCTTTTTATATCTTTCTGCAGTTAACTAATATCCTTTTCTTTCCACTCAAACAACTCCTTTTTAAATTTCTTGTGAGGAAGATCTGGTAGTAATGAAATCCCATAGCTTTTCTTTGTTTGAGAAAGTCTTTATCCATCTTTCATTTCTGAAGGGCACCTTTACCTGGTATACAATTCTTTTTTTTTTTTTTTCTGGTATACAATTCTTGATTAACAGCTTTTTCTTTCAATATTCTGAATATGTTATCCTCTTCTCTCCTGGCCTGGAAATTCTGTTAACAAATCGGATAATCCTAAAGGGGTTCCCTTGTACATAACTTTTAACTTTTCTCTAGCTTTTTAATAGTGTCTTTGAAGTTTGACAAATTATAATGTGTATCATGTAGCCCTATTTGAGTTTATTATTTTTTGGTTGTCCTTTGCTTTGCGTAGACATTTTAGTTTGATAAAGTCTCATTTGTTGATTTTTGCTTTTGTTGCATGTCCTTTTAGTCCTATCCAAAATATCATTGCCAGAACCAATGTCAAGGAGCTTTTTTCCTGTCTTTTCTTCCAAGAATTACATGGTTTTAGGTCTTACATTTATGTCCTTTACTCATTTTGAGTTCATTTTTGTGAGTGGCTGAAATAGGAATCTAATCTTATTCTTTTGCATGTGAATATTCAGTTTTCCCAGTACAATTTATTGAGGTAATATAATATTAAATCAGGTAGTATAAAGTGGCCCACTTTGTTTTTCTTTCTCAAGACTTACTTGACTATTTTGAGTCTTTAGTGGTTCCATACAAATTTTCAAACAAATTCCATTTCTGTGAAAAAAGAAAACATTGGAATTTTGCTGTAAGTTACATTAAATCTTTACATTGCTTTGGTTAGTATGGACATTTTAAAAATCTTAATTCAGCCTGTGAATGCAGGATATCTTTCTATTTATTTGTGTCTTTTCCATTTATCTTCTTGAATGTTTCATAGTTTTAACTTCCCTGGTTAAACTTTTCCAATTTTTTTTCTTTTTGATGCTGTTATAAATGGGACTACAGATTCTAACTTAACTCTTTTTAGTACAAGTAGACAAAAAAAAACCCAGTAATATGAAATACCTGGAAAGTGCTAACAATAAGCTTGACCTATTGAGCAAACACAGAATTAAACATCCAACAAGGAGAGAAAGTAACTCTTTTTAAGAAACCCAATGAAGATATTCTAAACTGGCGATTTACTAAGTCAAAAGCAAGGCTCAGCAAATTTCAAAAATTACTCTTCTTATTCTGTACATTGCTACCTCAGTATAACTTAGAATAACAAAATGACATAAAATCACTGAACTCTGGAAATCTAGAAAAACAATGCTAAATAATCAAACTCATAATGTAAACTTTCAATAAAATAGAGGTAAGTGTCAATTAAAATCTACATAACAAAAGCACATAAGGTAGTGAAAAGTATTATACTCAGGAAAATTTAGACTTCAGTACTCATAAAATGGGCTCAAAATTCACAAGATAAATGTCCAAATTAAGGAGGTAGAAAATGAGCAACAGAATGTATTAAAAAATAGAAGCAAATATAATTGAAGTTCTTTAAAAAATAAAATCAACAGACATTTGATAAGATGGATTAACAGAAGAGAGGGGACACAAACATTATGATTAAAAGGGAGACAGTTATGGATAGTGGGATCCCAACCCAGAGGTGGTGGCCCCACAATGGGGAGGGATCCCCAAAATGGGAAAATCTCATTTAAGGAGTGAAAGCACCAAGACCCTGGAGAAAGAAAAGCACTAGAAAGAAATATGAGACCCCCCAAACAACTGGTATTGATTGTCACATGGGGATTAAGACCAAAAGATTCGTAAAAATATAGGGAACTAAAATCCTGGTCTTTTTAAAGGGCTCATATGCAAAGGGCTCATATGCAGAGCCCTGAGATCAATCACAAAAGTAGCAGATTGAAAAGGGCTTAACCACAAGTGATTGAGACCCACTTATTGATTTTAAAATGGCTGCCAGAATGACTGGAATCTGCATTGGCTGTCTAAGAAGAGAAGTGCTAATGGATGCTATTTTTGGTGTCCTCTCTCTAACCTGCTAGCACCAAAGGCTGTGAATTGTCCACCCTGCACTGTAATAAGACTGAGTAAACACCCTACATCCCACCATTCTGTATAGCACCCAAGTCCAAACTAGGCTAAGCAACTACCCAGAGACATATCCACCCCAAGCAGAGAATGAACCACAACCTGGACAGAGAAACATCTTACAATTCACTTTCCCCGCATAGGAACTGAGCACAACCAAGCCAGTGAGTGCCCACCCTGGAAGCATAGCCCAGTTAAAGTAAGTGAGCACATGCAGCCTACAGAAGAGATACTTACACAGAGCATGGCCTTGATGGCCAGGAAGGATGGTAATTCTGGGAAACATGGAACAGCTTCTAATCAGACTACACCTTCAAGATTAAGAAAGGTAGCCATTTTACCTAATTCAAGAGAGAGACAGACAGACACCAGCACAAAGATGCAAAATGAGGCAATGGAGAAATGTATTCCAAACCAAAAGGCAGGCACATACACAGAAAAATACCTTGATGAAATGGAGATTAGCAACCTCTCTGATAAAGAATTCAAACTAATGGCCATAGAGATGCTCACTGATCTTAGAAGAAGATTGAACATAGAAATAAAAAGATATAGAAAATCAAGTACCAAGTATATGTTATAGCTACACTGAAAAATGCACTAGAGTGGTTCAATAGCAGAATGTATGAAAAAGAAGCATGAATCAGTGAGCTTGCAAGACAAAGCAATGGAAAACATTCAGAGCAGCAAAAGGAAAATGGATTAAAAGAAGTAAGGGTAGCTTAAGGGGCCTCTGAGACAACAAGCACTGTAACATTCACATTATAGGCATCCCAGAAGGAGGAGAGAGAAAAGGCCAGAGAAATTGTTTGAATAAGTAATGTCTGAAAATTCTCTGAGAAAGGAAATATTCAAGTCCAAAAAGCCCAGAGAGTTCCATATAAGGTGAACCCAAAGAGAAACACACCAAGACACATTATAATTAAGTTAGTAAAAGTTAAGCATAAAAAGAATCTTAAAAGTATCAAGAGAAAAGCAACATCTTACATACATGGGAAACCCCAAAAGGCTATCAGCAGATTTTTTGACAGAAATTATACATCCCACAAGGGAGAGACATTATACATTCAAAGTGCTGAAAGGAAAAACCTGCAACCAAGAATTCTCTACCAGGCAAGATTATTCATTTAGAAGTAAAGAAAAAAATTAAGCATTTTCCAGATAAGCAAAAGCTAACAGTTCATCATCACTTAAGAAGCCTTACAAGAAACATTAAGAGACTTTACTGAGGCAAAAAGAAAAGTCCCTTATTAATATAAGGAAAACATATAAAAGTCTCATTGGAAAAGGTAATTAATGAAGGTAGTGGGTCAACAACTTCCAAGTATGGAGGGTAAAAGAAAAATTATAAAATTTATTAAAACTACAATAATTAGGGTCTTTGAAGGGTAAGATGGCATGGTAGTGGTAGGACCCTAGACTTTCCTCATCCCTCAAACACACTTAGGCATCCCTCAAACACACTTACCCAAGAAATCAACCTGAGGACTGAGAGAACAAACTGAACTAGAGGGAAAGAAGAGGCTACTTCAAGGAAGGTCAGAAGTGTGGAATTGTGGTCTGTGGGGTAAACAGATCAAGGATGCTGTGTAGGGGAGGGAGCCCTGGTATCAGAGAAAACAGAAGGAGAGAAAGACAGACAGGAGCACACAAGGGGAGCACATAAGAACAATTCCCCAAAGCCACTATCTGGAAAAAGAGGGGCTGAATTTTGTGTGATTTTGCAACCAGCAAGGCTCAAAGACTGGAGATTCAGAGGTCCCAAGGCTTGACTGTGATAGAGACCTGAAGATGCTGTCCTACTTCTGTAGCAGAGGCAAGCAAACAACCCCAGGGAGGTGTGTAGTCATCTGAGGATTGCCTAAGGGGCACTGGGAAAGACTTCATATTTTCTGGAGTGCATGTGTGAGAGGCAGCATTGCTTCTCCAGGAACAAAAGACAGCAGGTACCATTACCCGCCCCAACTCCTCAGCATATGTGCAGAGACACCTGCTGAGGACAGCTAACTGGGAAACCCCTGTTCAGCCTGCTTACTCTAAATCTCATGCCTGTGTGCCCTGGTTAAACTGCCTTTCTGGGTCAAACATTATCAGTCTCAGAGTGGTAAGATCCTTTTCCAGAGGACCAGCATAGATCCTCAGCACACCAGCTCCCTGAAGTTTGGAATTTGAAAAGTCAGCAGGCCTGGCAACAGTAGAGCCCAATGTGTGCTACACTGCTTAACACAAGCAAGGGACCCAGAGACAGATCACGGTGTGAAATCAGTGATCTGAAAAATGCCTTTGATGCATGAGGGGAAACTATTCACTCCTCTGAAAGTGCTTGCCTAAGAGCAGCATGCTCCAACTCCCCTCTCCGGGGACAAAGAATTGGGCTGGCACCATTTCCCACAGCATAACCAACTTCAGTGAACAGCACAGCACCAACACGGGATACCTAACCTGCTCACACCAGGTCCCACCCCCAAGTGCTCTGCTGGTACCACTTTTCCAGGGCAAGTGTACCTAACAACCTGCTCTGCAGACCCCCTCCCAGAAGATGAGCATAAACCACTGCACTCACCATGTCTACTGACCATAGAGTTCTACAGAGCTTCAGTTCTAGTGGAAATAGCACCAGGTCTGTTTTAGCAAGCTTACCAGAACACACCTAGTAAAAACTTGCCACAATCTGGCCGAGGTCCAAACACTCCCGCACTGCAGGCAAGGAGAGACTCTACAGAGGACTGACCTGAGGGAAAGAACAGCTATAACACAGCAGCAGAGTGCATGCAGCACACACCAGAAATATTTCCTGAAGTGCCAGGCCATAAACACTATATGACCTCATCTATATTAAACCATTACTTTCAAGATAATGTTGAAAACATTACAGGCTTTCTTAACACATAGAAGAAGAGACCTAGACAAAATGCCAAGATGGAGAAATTCATCCCAAAAGGAGAAAAAAAAAGCCACCATCAGAGATCTAATGGAAACAGATATAATATGCCTGATTCAGAATTTAAAGCAGCATTCATAAGGATAGTCGCTGGGCTGGAGAAAAGCATGAAAGTCATCAGGGAGACACCACAGAGATAAAAGAGCTAAAAATGAATCAGGCCAAAATTAAAAATTCAATTAACAAGATTTGAAACCAACTGGATGTAACGACCATAAAAATGGAAGAAGCAGAGGAACAAATAAGTGATGTAGAAGAATAATGAGAAGTAATGAAGATGAATGAAAGAGAGAAAGAATTAATGGAAGATGTGAATAGAGTTAGGGAGCTTAATGACTCCATCAAACATATTAACATTGGTATCATAGGAGTCCCAGAAGGAGAAGAGAGAGAAAAGGGGGCAGAGGTTTTATTTGAAGAAATTATAGATGAAAACTTCCCTAATCTGGGGAGGGAAAGACATCCAAATCCAGGAGGCACAGGGAACTCCCATCAAAAATTAACAAAAGCAGGCCAACACCAAAACATACTGTAGTTAAATTTGCAAAATGCAAAGAAAAATCCTGTAGGCAGCAAGACAAAATAAATCCCTAACAAGGAAAGACCTGTAACACTAGCTGCAGATCTCTCCACAAAAACTTAGCAAGTCAGAAAAAAGTGGCATGAAATATTAAACATGCTGATTGGGAAAAATGTGCAAACAAGGATATTCTATCCAACAAGGCTATCATTCTAGAATACAAGGAGAGTTAAGGAGCTTCCAAAACAAAAACTAAAGAAGTTCATGAAAACTAAACCAGCCCTGCAATAAATACTAAAGGTGAGAAGTTCCTTTGAGTGGGAAGGACCAAAAGCAACACAGATTAGAAAGAAACAAACTACAGGAACAGCGACTTTACAGGTAATACAATGGCACTGAATTTCATATCTTTCAATAATTGCTTTGAATGTAAATGGACTTAATGCTCCTAAGAAAAGATATAGGTATCAGAATGGATAAAAAAAAAAAAGATGCTTCAATATGCTGCCTACAAGGGACTCAATTTTAGATGCAAATACACCTCCAGATTGAAAGTGAGGGGATGAAAAACTTTTTATCATGCTAATGGACATCAAAAGAAAGCTGGAGTAGCCATCCTTATACCAGACAAACTAGATGTTAAACCAAAGACTGTAATAAGAGATGAAGAAGGACACTATATCATAATAAAGAGGTCTAGCCAACAAGATCTAATAATTGTAGATAGTTATGCATCCAACATGAGAGCACCCAAATATATAAAATAATAACAAACATAAAGGAACTCATTGATAATAATACATAATAGCATGGCACTTTAACACCTCACTTACTGCAATGGACATATCACCTAAGCAGATCAACAAGGAAGCAGTGGCTTTGAATGACACACTTGGCCAGATGGATCTAACAGATATATTCCGAACATTTCACCTTAAAGCAGCAGCATACACATTTCAAGGGTACATGGGGCATTCTCCAGATTAGATCACATACTAGGTCACAAATCAGGCCTCAGCAAGTACAAAAAGAGCAAGATCATACCATGTATATTTTTTTTACCACAATGCAGTGAAACTTGAAGTCAACCACAAGAAAAAATTTTGGAAAGACCACAAACACATGGAGGTTAAACAACATGCTACTAAAGAAGGAGTCAATAAGGAAATCAAATTAGAAATAAAAAAATAAATACATAGAAGCAAGTGAAAATGAAAACACAATGGTCCAGAGCATTTGGGATGCAGCAAAACTTGTCTTAAGAGGGAAGTATATAGCAATACAGGGCCACCTCAAGAAAAAAGAAAAATCTCAGACAACCTGACTTTACACCCACTTATTAGTAGCTCACCTACTAATGAGCTAGAAAAAGAATAAAGTGTAAAGTGAGCAGAAAAGGGAAATAATAAAGACTAGAGTTGAAATAAATGATAAAACAGAACAGATCAATGAAACCTGGAGCTGGTTCTTTGAAAAAACTAATAAAATTGATGAGCCCCTAGCCATGGAGCCAAATAAATAAAATCACATATGAGAGAGGAGAAATAACACCTCAGAACTACAAACAGTTATAACACAATGTTATGAAAACCTATATGCCAACAAACTGAACAACTTGGAAGAAATGGATAAATTCCTACAAATGTACAAACTACTAAAACTGAAGCAGGATAAAATAGAAAAGCTGAACAGACTGAAAACCAGAAAAAAAAATGTATCAGTAATCAAAAATCTCCCAACAATAGGAGTCTAGGTCCAGATGGGTTCACAGAAAATTCTACCATACTTAAAGAAGACCTAATACGTATTCTTCTCAAAGTATTTATGTGTGTGTGTGTGTGTGTGTGTGTGTATATATATATATATATATATATATATATATATATATGGAGAGAGAGAGAGAGAATGAACTTGCAAATGTATTCTATGAGGCCAGTATTACCATGATTCCAAAACCAAACAAAAAGGTTCCATTGAAAAAAGAGAACTATAGGGCGCCTGGGTGGCTCAGTGGGTTAAGCCGCTGCCTTCGGCTCAGGTCATGATCTCAGGGTCCTGGGATCGAGTCCCGCATCGGGCTCTCTGCTCAGCGGGGAGCCTGCTTCCTCCTCTCTCTCTCTCTGCCTGCCTCTCTGCCTACTTGTAATCTCTCTCTGTCAAATAAATAAATAAAATCTTTAAAAAAAGAGAGAGAACTATAGACCAATATCCCTGATGAACATGAATGCAGAAATTCTCACCAAGATACTAGCAAATTAAATCCTACAGTACATTAAAAGACTCATTCACCACGATCAAGTGGGATTTATTGTAGGGCTGCTAGGGTAGCTCAATATTCACAAATCAATCTATGTGAATTATCATATTAAGAAAAGAAAGGATAAGAACCATATGATCCTCTCAACAGATGAAGGAAAAGCATTTGACAAAGTACCACATCCATTTATAATAAAAACCCTCAACAAAGTAGGGATAGAGGGAACATACTCAACTTAATAAAGGCTATGTATGGAAAAGCCACAGCTAATATCATCCTCAATGGGGAAAAACTGAGAGCTTTTCCTCTACAGTCAGGAACAAGACAGGGATGTCTACTCTAACCACTTTATTCAACATAGTACTAGAAGTCCCAGGCACAGCAATCAGGCAACAAAAATAAATAAATGGCATCCAAACTGGCAAAGAAGAAGTCAAACTATCACTATTTGTAGATGACATGATACTCTATACAGAAAACCCAAGCGTCCACCAAAAACTTGCTAGAACTATTACATGAATTCAGTTAAGTCACAGGATACAAAGTAAATACACAGAAATCAGTTGCATTTCTATATACAAGAATGAAGCAGCAGAAAGAGGAATCAAAGAATCAGTCTCATTTACTGTACCAAAAGATACCTAGGAATTAAATTAACCAAAGAGGTAAAAGATCTATATTCTGAAAACTGAAACATGTATGAAAGAAACTGAAGATGACACAAAGAAATAGACTTTCTGTGCTCAGGGTCTGGAAGAACACATATTGTTCAAGTATCTATAATCCCCAAAGCAATCTACACATTTAATGCAATCCCTATCAAAATACCAACAGTGTTGTTCACAGAGCTACAACAAATGATCCTAAAATTTGTTTGGAACCACAGGAAGACCTCAAATAGCCAAAGCAATCTTGAAAAAGAAAAGCAGATAGGGAATCATCACAATTCCAGACTTCAAGTTATATTAGAAAGCTGCAGTGATCAAGACAGCATGGTACTGGCACAAAAACAGACATAGATAATAGAACAGAATAGAAATCCCGGAAATGGACCCACAACTCTATGGTCAATTACTCAAAACAAAGCAGGAAAGAATATCCATTGGCAAAAAGACAGTCTCTTCAGCAAATGGAGTTGGGAAAACTGGACAGCAATATGCAGAAGAATGAAACTTTCTTATACCATACACAAAAAAGAGACTCAAAATGGATTATAGACCAAAATGTGAGACAGGAAACCATCAAAATCCTAGATGAGAACACAGGCAGTAACCTCTTTGATTTCAGCCACACCAACATCTTATTAGACACATCTTCAGAGGCAAGGGAAACAAAAATGAACTATTGGGACTTCATCAAGATAAAAAGCTTCTGCACAGTGAAGGAAATGATTATCAAAACTAGAAGTCAGCCTACAGAATGGGAGAAAATATTTGCAATCTACATACCCCATAAAAAGTTAGTATCTAAAATCTACGAAGACTAAGGAGGGCATGTGTTAAGATGAGCACTAGGTGTTTTATGCAACTAATGAATCCTTGAACACTATTTCAAAAATTAATGATGTACTATATGTTGGTTAACAGAACATAATAAAAATAAAATCTATGAAGAACTTACCAAACTCAACAACCAAATTATAAATAATCCAGTTAAGAAATGGGCAGAAGACATGGATAGACTTTTTTTTTTTCCAAAGAGGAAATCCAGATGGCTGACATGAAAAGATGCTCAACATCACCCTCATCAAGGAAATGCAAATCAAAACTGGTATTAGATACCACCTCACACCTGTCAGAATGACTAAAATTAACAACTCTGGAAACAGTAGGCATTGGCAAGGATGTGGAGAAAGGGAGACCTTCTTACACTTTTGGTCAGAATGCAAACTACTGTAGTCACTCTGGAAACTAGTATGGAGGTTCCTCAAAAAGTTAAAAATAGAACTACCCTACCACCCAGGAATTGCACTATTAGGTATTTACTCAAAGGATATAAACATAGTCATCCAAAGGGGCATCTGCACCCCAATGTTTACACTAGCAGTACCCACAATAGCCAATATATGAAAAGAGATTGGCCCAAATGCCCATAGACAATATATGAAAAGAGATTGGCCCAAATGCCCATAGACTGATGAATGGATAAAGAAAACATACATCTGTATCTATATGTCTATAGATATAGATATATCTATATCTATCTATCTATAGATCTCTAGTTATAGAGATCTATAGCTATAGATATATAGATATAGTGATACATAGATACTCTTACTCAGCCATCCAAAAGAATGAAATCTCACCATTTTCTATGATGTGTATGGAATTAGAGTATATTATGCTAAGTGAAACAAGTCAATCACAGAAAGACAAATGACAGTTTATTCATATGTAGAATTTAATAATGAAAAAAGATGAACATTGGGGAAAAAAGGAAAAGGGGGGACAAACCAGAAAAAAAAGACTCTTAACTATAGAGGACAAACTGAGGGGTACTGGAGAGGAAATGGGCAGAGGAATTGGTTAAGTGGATGATGGGTATTAAGGAGGACACTTGTTTTGATGGACACTGGGTGTTGTAAGTAAGTTATAAATCACTAAATTCTACACCTGAAATTAATATTACACTGTAAGTTACCTCAAATTTAATTAAAAAGTTGGAAAAGAAAAAACTAAGTATAAACAAAATGAAACTGCATTGGAAAATATATGGCAATGAAACAGAAGAACCTATACAATTCAACACCAAAACCACAAATAATTAAAAAATAAAGGACCCAAATACATATTTGTCCAAGGAAGATATGCACATGGCCAACAGACACATGAAAAGATGCTCAATATCACGAATCAGCAGGGAAATGCAAATCCAAACCACAACGAGGTATCATCTCACACCTGTTGCAATGACTAACATCAAAAAGACAAGAAATAACAAAGGTGGGTGAGGATGTGGAGAAAAGGGAACCATCATGCACTGTACACTGGAATTTAAATTGGTGCAACCACTGTGAGAAAGAGTATGGAGATTTGTCAGAAAAAAAAAAAAAAACCCAGAAATGCTATATGACCCAGTAATTCCACTGCTGAGTATTTAACCAAAGAAAATGAAAATTTAAAAGATATATATACCCCTTATGGCAACATTATTTTCAGTAGCCAAGATATAAAAGCAACCTATATGTCTATCAGTAGATGAATGGATAAAGAAGTGCTATATATACATAATGGAGTATTTCTCAGGCATAAAAATAAGATCTTGACAATTACAACCACATGGATGGACCCAGAGATTCCTATGCTAAAAGTGGTTTTTCAAAGCTTTCTTTAGAAGACATTAAAATTCCTTTGCATTCAAATTTTGTTTAAAAACAGCCTAAAATACACTAAAAAATTAAGATTACTAAATTAATTTCTTAGAATTAAGCTTACCTTATAATGCTAGCTATTACAACCTTATTGTGTATCGTCCCTATGCTGTACTTTTCATCTCCAAATTCATCTTATCTGCTTACAAACTTATCGACTACCTGCCTCCATTTGCTGTACATTCATTCCTGTCCACAGAAATAACAAAAGCAGATAGAAACTGATGGGAAAACCTGAGATTAAAATCTCGGAAGGAGCAAGAGAAAGAGAAAAACTAATTTTATTAATCAACTATAAACTGAATGACCTTCTATCTTTGAATTTCTAAAAAATATATAATGAACATCTATTCATTAATCATTGTAAATACATAGATTTTGGTTGCAAAAGCTATTAGTGATAGGATAATTCAGTCTATTATGGTATTAAATTGCTAGAATATAAAGTTAGTGGTCAGAAAAATACTGAGACAATGAAACAGGAACAGTGAAATGCAGCAAAGTTTCTAAAAGTGCCTCATTTTTATCAAGATGAAAATTATGAAGCAATGAATGTCATTTCTACAGAGTTTACTGAGTATGTTCACATTATTGCCAGGCCCTAAATTGTGATATTTGCTCTTCGTATTTTCTAGATAAAGGAAAATTCAGTTCATGGGAACTGAATATAAGGTATGGACAAAATGAGATCATTCATCTCACACAGTAATTATCCCTAAAGCAAGAGCTCCACTAGGGTATTCCCTTTGCAGCAGAAGGGTCATTTTATCTTAAGGTCATGCCTATCTAAATTTTCCCATTCCCTGATGTTAACATCAATAACCCATGCTGGGATTAATACACCGTACCTTCCTAAAATAACCTTCTATTACAAGGTTGGATAGTTCTCAAAACTGCCTTCAATATCAATCTTATGTAATGATGAAAACACAAGGTTAGAAAGTTTGGGTTTAATATGAATCTCTGAGATTCTTCTTCATAATATCATGGGATGATAATGATTCAAAGTAATGGGAGAATCTATAGCTTGCTATTGATTTCTTCAAACTACAGACAAAATATAAAACTCACAAATTAGGCAAACTCTTCATGGACAAATAGCTTAGCATTCAGCTTAATTACTGTGCTGGGGGTATAAGAAAGCTTGTCGCAGATACAGTATTGCTTCAAAATTTTGTTTGACAGTGTTGTAAAAAGGGTTTACTTCATCTTATCTGCTTAATTTTTATCCCTGATTGGGGAAAGGTATACTACCAGTTATTCCTCAGGTATAAAAGTAAATGTTACATAAAACATGCTACGATAGCAATATAGCACAGGGCAAAGAGAATCAACATTCGAGGAAACACATTTGGGTTCAAATCCTGGTAAAACTTCAGAAAAAGTAATTATTCAGGTAATTACAACCCATTTGTAAAGGGTTATAAAGATAACTCTCTCACAGTATTGATGTGAGGACTCAGTTGTATTACCTACATAAATCACCAAGCAGGTAATTGGTGCTCAAATGCTTTGTTCTTTTTCAGTCTCATCAGTAACACCCTGTGGATTGTTTGAAAGAGTAGATGCATGTCTATTTAAAAGCCACAGAAATTTAGAATTTAAGACTAATTTTTGAAATGCAGGGGCAGTCTTGGGGTACCTGGTTGGCTCAGTCTTTTAAGTGTCTGCCTTCAAACCATGAGAGATTATGGACTCTGAGAAACAAATTTAGGGTTTTGGATGAAAGGACCATGGGGGATTGGGTGAGCCTGGTGGTGGGTATTAAGGAGGGCAGGTATTACATGGAGCACTGGGTATGATGCATAAACAATGAATCTTGGAACACTGAAAAAATAAAAGTTTTTACAAAAACAGTAAAAAAATAAAAGTTTAAAAAAACAGTAAAAAAAAAAAAAGAAAGAAACAACAGATTTTGGTAAGAATGTAGAGAAAAGGGAAACCTCTTACATGTTGGTGAGAATGCAAACTGGTCCAGCTACTCTGAGTATGGAATTTCCTCAAAAAGTTAAAAATAAAGCTACCCTATGAGCCAGCAATTGTACTACTAGGTGTTTACCCAAAGGATAAAAAATACCAATTTGAAGGAACCCATGCACCCCAATGTTTATAGCAGCATTATCAACAATAACTGAAGTATGGAAAGAGCCCAAATGTCCACCGACTGTAATGCATGGAAAAAGAGGTGATTTTGTTATGTATGTATATATACACAATGGACTATTATTCAGCTATCAAAAAGAATGAAATCTTGTCATTTTCAACAACATACATAATGCTAAGTGAAATGTCAGAAAGACAGATACCATATGATTTCACTCATGTGGAATTTAAGAAACAAAACAGGTGGGCATAGGAGAAGGGAGGGAATATTAAGAAACCAGGGAGGCAAACCATAAGAGAATTTTCACTATAGAGAACAAACTGAGGGTTGCTATAGGGGAGGTGGGCAGGGGAGGTGCTGGAGGGCAGGTGGGTGATGGGGTGGGTTAAATGGGTGATGGACACTGTTTTATTGAACACTTAGTATTATATGTAAGTGATAAATCACTGAATTCTACGGCTGAAACCAGTATTATACTGTATGTTAATGAGAATTAAAAATTAAACAAAAAACAAACAAAAAAAGTGTCTGCCTTCAGCTTAGTTCATGATCCTAGCATCCTGGGATTGAACCCCACATCCCAGTTCCCTGCTCAGTGGGGAGTCTGCTTCTCCCTTTGTCTCTGACCCTCCCCCCTGCTTGTGTTCTCTCTCAAATGAATAAAAGATCTCTCTAAAAAAAAAAAAAAAGAAGAAGAAATGCAGGGGCAGTCTAAAAACTGAAGTGAAATGTGATTAAGAGCCTTTCATATAATGTCAATTCAGCATCATCTTCAAATGATATTTATATAGAATAAATATATACTGTATCTGATCTGATTATGAACACAAAGGCAGGAATACATTATATAAATGTTCTGTTTTATAGATCACCTATATAAAGCATACAAATATATACCTTTCTAACTATATTATATACTAAATATAATATTCAAGAATATATATTATTGACTTTAATATGTAATTCTGTTTATATAATTTATATTTGTATTATCACAAGTTAATATCATGCTATGCCTTGTATTATATAATGCATTGCATATATGTGTTTATATATTTGTACATGTTTATGTAAAATAACCACTTATAGCATTTATTGCTCTTATTTTCTGCAATTAAAGAGGGATATTCTGGGGTGCCTGGGTGGCTCTATTGGTTAAGTGACTTCCTTCAGCTCAGGTCATGAACATGGAGTCCAAGGATTGAGTCCCACATTGGGCTCCCTGCTTAGCAGGAAGCCTGTTTCTCCCTCTCCCACTCCCCCTGCTTGTGTTCCCTCTCTCTCTCTCTCTGTAAAATAAATAAATAAATAAATAAATAATTTTTTATTATTAAAAATCTTTAAAAAGAGGCATCTTTCATTGAGAAAGCACATTTATAAGTTTTCAAAGATTTTTGTTTCATTAGTAGCTGCCATGTATTAGGAAAAATAGGTTGAAGATTTCTTAGAATTAAGAGTATTAAAACAGAATTACAAAAATTAAAATATAACCCAGTGATATATAAAACTATTTTTATAATTTGAAAACAATAGTTTTACTTTATATGGTTCTACTTTCTCTCACTTATTTAAATTTTTGTCTGATTCCAAATTTTATATGTGATTTTAAAGAGGAATGTTAGAATAGAATTCAATCTGCCTAGTTGATTTGAAGATTTCTCCCATTTGTGAGCATCCTGTCTGTGTGAATCATTTTAATATTACCAAGTACTCTCTGTGATTACAGAACATCTAGATAAATTTAGTTTTATGAACACAGACTTTGTGTTCCTAAAACAGTATGTAGTGATAAAGTACTCATATTTTTACTTTATTCTTAATTTACTGAGCCATTAAATCACACTTTTTGATATTGTAGTGTATAAACTTTATTATAACTTTTAAATGCAATTTAAAAAAATTTCTCTTGCTTTAGCATTGTACTTGCAAGCTTTCAGAATGGCTCTGACTCTGGAAAGGGTCAAATATTGGCTTTCCATGCAAAAAGAAGATACTAATATGTATCTTAAAATAGTGAGTAAAAACAAATGAAAAGCCAAATAGTTCTTCCGAACTACTGTAATTATCAGCTCACAAAAATTCTCCCATGTATCTCTTCAAACTCACCACACAGAAAAGGGAGCCAAGTGAGGTGGGAGCACAGGCCAAGGAGTCAAATGGACACATGTTACAGTCTCATTCTGACACTAATGAGATATGTGACTCTGAGCAAGTTATATTACCTCTCTAAGCCTTGGGGTATATTAGTTTGTGTTTCTGTGCTCTGTTTTTCTGCAAAACTGAGATAACGCCTACCTGAAATATTTTAAAGAGATATATATTTATTATGTGCAAAATATATAGCGTAGAGCCAGGCCTATATTCTGAACTCATGCATTACTGTATATCCTCATCTTACTTTGCAATAGCCTTTTATCTGGACTCCTTGCCTCTAGTCCTCCTGAAGAATCAATCCATTTTTTACTGAAACCCCTTACTTTATAGGGGGATTCTCTCTTTTTTTTTAAGATTTTATTTATTTATTTGATAGACACAGATTACAAGTAGGCAGAGAGGCAGGCAGGGAGAGAGGAAGAAGCAGGTTCCCCACTGAGCAGAGAGCCCGATTTGGGGCTCTATCCCAGGACCCTGAGACCATGACCTGAGCTGAAGGCAGAGGCTTTAACCCACTGAGCCACCCAGGCGCCTAGGGGGATTCTCAATAAACTTACACCAACCAGCCACAATCTTTCTAACTTTATCTTTAAACGTTTTTCCCCTCACAACAAACTTGAAATTGACATACATGGGCCTACTCACTTTTCTTTCATTCAAGTAGGCAGTCATGCCACATGCAATTCATATACAAATATTTAAGAAGTCCCCAAAAGGAACTTAATTAAAACAAACTGTATGTACTAGTACTATGCTAGGCAATGAGGAATGATATACATATATTAGAAACAAACCCTGTTTTCAGGAACAGGCAGCTTTCTGATTGTAGAAGATAGATTTTTTTTTTTACTTAATTTTGTTTTTAACTTGTATTATCTAGGACTAAAAACCAACTATATTTGAATATCTTCCAAATGTTAGTATTATTCTAATTATCCAGGCCTCAGTTTTATTCATCTTAATAATATTAAAAGGATGAAGGGTTAATAAGGCAGAGGATCATAGGGGAAGAGAGGAAAAAATGAAACAAGATGAAACCAGAGAGGGAGACAAACCATAAGAGATTCAATCTCGGGAGTTTAACATTTATATCAGAGCCACAATGCTTGTAAAGCAGTAGCAATGATAAGCTTTCAATGCATGGTAATGTAAACAATATAAGCATGAAGCTGTTTGGGTTCATAAAGACATTGTTAAGTGAGAATAAATTTGCTCTTTATTAAGTAATTTGCTCCACGTAGTCCAAAACAATAGAAACAGAAAGAGAAAAATTAAAAATTCACAGTTAACATTCTCAGCCCTTAGATACACATATTACAAAGGGATATAATATTTGTAAACATGTACTGTTTTTAAATGATTTCCAGAAGTTCCCACGTGTATGACTTTAGTGTGCCATCCATGGCAGAGAGAAGGAAGACAGAGTGAAGAGGAAGTTAATATGTATTTTCTATGTTGACAATAAATAAATTGAAAGGCCAGACTCATTCATTAGAAAATAGATAAATTACACAGAGAGGTTAAAAATTAGATTCTTAATTCTTGCCAGAAATATTGTAAAATGTATCCAGATTGCTCTAAGTTAGTTAGAAGTTTTGCTGGAAATACCGTATTGTCTTTCTATATGCTGAGACCACCCTCTTAGTGGCTTAACAGAAAGAGGAGACAGCATCGAAATTTCTGCCTCTTTCCTTATCCTCCAGTGCTCTGAAATCAGTTGAAAGACTGATATGCCTTCTCTGCTATTAGAATTCTTTTCTATTCCTTATGTTTTCCTGGACCATGTAAAACTATTTTATAGTACCTTAGACATTCCCATGTGCAACTTTAGCTTTTATCACCTGTAGTCTCTAAAATTCCTTTAATTAAATAGGTAGCCTATAGTGTACAAGAGAATCAGGCCTCTGTCCCAAGAAAGTTTGCGGTTTCTGATTTCCAAGGTAAACCTGATAAAGGAATTAAAAGTCAGAGGGCTAATAGAGAGCTCACCTACACGAACTACCCAATAAAAGCAGCAACTCTATTTACAGATTCCAGGAAGATGATAAACCTACGAGTTATTGTACTTGTACAGAGAAGACAAGTTTAGTTCTTCATATCATTATTAAATATCTTCAGTTACAGGGAAGATGCTAGCTTACACTGAGCGGTAATTATCCTTCCAGTAACTTCCACTCTTTGGTAGTGTCTTAAACATCAAAGGATTACTTTCTTCCTCTATATATTCTATTCTCAAGTGAATATATTTATACAAACAAAAGCATGTGTATTAATATCCCAAATGTTCAGTGTCAAGGGGTAATTTGGAGTCAAAACTCTGTTCATTGTTTAAGGAAATAATTTTATATCAAATAGAAAATCAGCCTCTTAGAATATTCTGAACAAAATTTATATTTTGCTCAATGGTTACACATCATCACCATTATTAAAGGAAATTATTGTAGTGTGTTTTCATATGTTGATGCCTTCAGCATTTATGCAAGTTGGTAGAAAAATTTGTCCCTGTACTATGTGCTTTTAGGAAATTTAACTCTTGGGCTTTGTGTATTTTTTTCTGTAGACTTTTCCTTTTTGTTTCTTAGTATCAGATTGTGTAATCTCGATCCTGCCATTGTGCCTCCTTCTAGCTGAAAGGCTGTGCTTCTAATCTTATGTGACTTCAGAAATTACATAGCCAGACTCATTGCAAAGGTATCTAAAAGGGTCTCTGAGTGATACTTTCTTATAAATAAAATATATAAATTTAAATGCATGCCCTAGTGAACAGACTCTGGTAACTTTTCTGTGTCCAAGCCTTTGTGTATTCCCTTCCTCTTAAGTGTGAGCACAACCTCTGACTTGCTCCTAAACAAAATAATATGGCAAAGTAGAGAGGATGCCATTCATTTGATTAAGTTACATTAATGGTAACTGTGAAGGGATTTTGTGGATATAATTAATGGTAATTTGGTTGATTCTGAGCTATCAAAAGGGAGATCATCTTGGATGGGCCTGACTAAATCAGGTGAATCCCTTATTAGAGGAACTGGACCCTTCCCTAAGTTAGAGACTCTCTCTCTCTCCAGTGCTGGCTTTGAAAATGCACACTGCCATGTTGTGAGGGCCTGTGGTAAGGACCATGTGGCAATAAACTGCAGGTAGCCTCTAGTATGGGAGAGAAGCTGACAGCTGTCAAAACTGCTGAAGCTGTCAGTCTTACAGCTGTGAAAAAAATGAATTTTTCCAACAACTTGAAGGATCTTAAGAGCAAATCTTCCCTCAGTCAGCCTCATGAAAATCCAAAGTCCAGCCGGAGCCTTGTTCGGGACCCTGAGCAGAGGACACAGCTAAACCATGCCCTGAGTCCTGCCCCACTGAAACTGTGAGATAATAAAGGGGTATTTGTTTAAGTTTCTGAGTTTGTAGTAATGCATTCAGCATAGATAACCCATACATATGTGCTATATGCCATTCATTTTGTATGTACAGAGAAACTTTGGATTATTTTCTTATCCTTTCCTGGGTTCAAGTTGGTTAACCTTACCTTCACTGATTAAAATATTAACCAAAATATTTAATATACCCATGTATGTTGTACAGTTGAATGTGTGCATGTTAAGCACCTTTTTCAACTAACGTATAGGCCATGAAAATATAAGGTTATTCTGAATGTGCCTGAATTGCTTAAGAGGATATATAGTGATTAAGGTTAACCCTTATACAAAGGTTCTCAACAATTATTGACAATGTAACAAATACTGAAAGAGCTGAATTTATTTTATTTTTGAAAAAGCTGAATTCAGAATATATGTATACATATATATTCAGAATACACACACACATATATATATATATATTATATGTAATGTAAATAAAATTTGTGAAAATATATATATTCACAAATTTAATTTCCTACCCAGGCCTATTTTACTTAAATAAGTGAATCTGACCACAGAATAAAGAATAAGGAGTGATGGAGACTGTGGTGAAAATGGCCCAGCCCATAGAGGCAGCCCTTAGTGGGTAATTTTTATGTGAGTATGTGAATGCAATTTTTTCAGACATGCTATTTTTAAAAAGAAGGTAAAAGTTGAGATGCTCATGTGGTATCTCCATATTTTTAAAAGTTGCTTACAAAATGCAAATTTTTAAGAATAAAATAAACAACTGTACTGGCTAAATATCTGGCTATCAGTTTGTATCTTGAATAAAAATTAATGACTTATATGCAAGAGTCATGAAGCATACATGTTGTGGAGGCCAAGAAAATTAAGGACATCCCACCTCAAGTTTAGCTGATGTGGGAAACAGAAGCAGAAGAAAATCTTTAAAATTCCTTACCTACTGACAAGCCCTTGAAACAGACAGAGTGGCTCTCCCCTGGGGACTTAACTGCCCTCACTTTGAGGTTTTGCTAAGGACAATCCTAGCCTGAACAACCCCCTACCTCAACAGGTCCAACCAGGACCCTGTAAGTCTACTTTAACAATTCCTTTATCTCTTACCTCCCTGTCCAAGGTAGTACTCCAGAATAGAAGAGGGCTTAATTTGTTATTCCTCCAAAAAGGGGGACTATGTGCTGCGTTAGGATAAGAATGCTGCTTTTATGCCGACCATACTGGGGTAGTGAAAGAATCCATGGCTATGGTGAGAGAAGGATTAGCCAAGAGGAAGAAGGAAAAGAAGGCACAGGAGAACTGGTTTGCGACTTGGTTTAATAAGTCCCCGTGGTTCACCACCCTAGTTTCTACCTTAGTTGGCCCATTTGTTTTGCTTGTGTTCATTCTAACTTTTGGCCCTTGCATTCTAAGTAAGCTTATTAATTTTGTAAAAGATTGTGTTAATACCGTCCAGCTCTTGGTCTTAAGACAGCAGTATGAGAAGTTGCCCGCTCCTGAGGACCCCCATGACTGCCCTACAAATGAGCAAGATTCCTCATTATGAATAACTGAGAGGGGGAATGTAAGAGTGGGTTAGCATAAGTACAGCCATCTTAGCTTGGGCAGCCATCTCAGGCCCAAGGGCTGAACTTTTCCCTACTGTACTTAAGTTCCAGGGACCCCCACCCTGCTTTAGTTCCAGAGACCACCACTCTGCTTTAGTAACAGGAATACCTGACCCCGTAAACTCTTCCAGGAAAAACCACTATACCTGTAAACACTTCCAAGAAAGTACCTAACCCTGTAACCAGCCTGGCATCAGCTAATCAGCTTACTGCAGAAAAGTCTGAAACTTCTCCTCCTCCCCACCCCACCAAGCCTCTTGTAATGCCCCATAAAAACCCCTGCCTTAACTGGCCTTGGCGTCCAAGTCCCTACTCCGCTGTGTCGGGTTTACTTGGGCCCAAGCTTAAGCTTGTCAAATAAACCTTGCTGTGTGACTTGCATTATCGAGAGTGTTCTCTGTCTAATTGAGGGGTGGTCGACTCTGTACCCTAACAATGTCTAATTTCCTTAATCAGCACTAATGAACATGTCAGTGGATTACAGGGGCTTTTACTAATATCCTAATGAAGGATATACAGTATTCTTTACCTTTTGTCACTCCCATTTATGTTTCATTTCCATTTAATGCATGAGTAAACAACATCTGAATCTGGCAAAAATTTAACGATTCTCAGTTTAGTATTTTGGTGACAGTAAATGAAGGGAAGTGAGAGGGGATTAGTAGGAGTGAGGAGAAGAAAGATAAGGAACACTGTTTAATATCACTCATTCAGTTCCAGAAAGTGATGGTCCACACCTGACTCTCCTTTTCCAATAAATTTTTACACTAAATGTAACTTCAAATTAATGGATTTCAGACAGCAGTTTATAAGGAGAGGATGACCTGTTTCTTGAAGTTTTATTTGCCCAGGGCTTGAATGGTATCAGAGTAATAGTAACTACTCCTATTTCTATAACCCTTACCACAAGCTGCTATTACAGCAATTCAGTCTACTACAAATTCCGCTGTTTTCTCCTACTCCAAGTTACATGAGAGCTCTGTATAGCTATTTTATGAGAGATCATGAAAATGCCCTGTCATGGGCACCTGGGTGGCTCAGTGGGTTAAGCCGCTGCCTTCAGCTCAGGTCATGATCTCAGGGTCCTGGGATCGAGTCCCGCAGAGATCCTGCTTCCCTCTCTTTCTCTGCCTGCCTCTCTGCCTACTTGTGATCTCTCTCTGTCAAATAAATAAATAAAATCTTTAAAAAAAAAAAAAAAAGAAAGAAAGAAAATGCCCCGTCAGCAACCACAGAGTATCTTTCAAAACCTTACTCTCTTGCTTCAATGGCATCTCAACTGTAGGCCCCAAAACCCTACTCTATTATTGGAATACACATAAGCCATAGTTACTTCAGTTAGTGCTGGTGCGGATACAAATCAACATGATTTAGAATTGGCACTATGTCAATTACACAATGATTTACATGTACCTTGAGGCTCTCCTTGACAGTATTCCCCTAAGGTGTACTTAGCATTGTGCAAGCACCTTATGTGAACCTCATTTAGTGCTTAGCAATTCTCTTGCCATAGACCTCAACTTTTTTTTTTTTTTTAATTTCTTTTCAGCTTAACAGTATTCATTGTTTTTGCACCACACCCAGTGCTCCATGCAATTGTGCCCTCCTTAGTACCCACCACCTGGCTCCCCCAACCTCCTACTCCCCGCCCCTTCAAAACCCTCAGGTTGTTTTTCAGAGTCCATAGGCTCTCTTGGTTCACCTCCCCTTCCAATTTCCCTCAACTCCCTTCTCCTGATAGATGAAGTTTGAGTAAAGCCTCCTCCCTAGCAGCACCAGCATCACCTGTGATCTTGTCAGAAATGCAGAATTTCAGGCCATATTTTGAAACTACAGGCTCAGAACCCAAATTTTAACAAGTGGTTTGTATGCATCTTAAAGTCTCGGCTGAAGGACCAATACCTGAGACAGTTATATTGGCATCTTCTAAATCTGTCACAGATACGTAAGCACCTCCTGCAACTTCTATTCCCTCTCCCCTTTAGATCGCCCTTAGGTCTTCCTGAATTGTATTTTGTTTACTTAAAATCAACTAGCCAACATATAGCACATCATTAGTTTTTGATATAATGTTCAGTAATTCATTAGTTACCTATAACACCCAGTGCTTATCACATCATGTGCCTGCCTGAATGCCCTTTACTCTGTCACCCCATCTGCCCCACCTACCTCCCTTTCTGCAACCCTCAGTTTGTTTCCTGGGTTCCAGAGTCTTCCGGAATTTTACAAACAACCCTGCCAAAACAAAACTTACTTTTCTTTTTTCATTGTACAAAGTTATCCTGGAAGCTGCTGGAGTTTTCACCAGAAACTGCCCTTTGTATCTAATATAAAACTGGACATATTTTCTCCCATTATAATTACAAACCTAATTTTCATCTATTTTAAATCCCCATTAAGAAGATTTAAAACATGCATACCTTTCAATTCAGCAGTTACACTTCAAGGAATTTATCCTGAAGATATACTCACATAGGTGCAAAAATGTTGTATGTTCTAGGATGATCACTAGATAATAGTACTGATACCTAAATATATAATCCATCCAAAAATGCCAAATAATTACATGTCCATATAACCTGTGCCTTTAAAAAGTATGAAGAAAATCTGCATATGGCTGATAAGGAAATGTATATGATAAATATTTACGGATGCCAGCCAAGTTATAACATTTTATATTGCATGTTATCCTTTGAATATTCTGCATTTAAATGCATATATCTATATATATATGTGTGTATGTTTGTGTGTATATATGTATGTGGGTATATATGTATTATGTGTGTGAGTATATAGAAGCTGTATAGTTGTCACTGTACTTTGGCTTACCTGACCTCATTTTCAATTCTCTTTTGTCCTACCTGCCTTTTCCATGGAGGCTTTAAAAGATAAAATCAATTTCTCAGATTCCCTTGAAGTTGAGGTTGAGTATGTCAAACTGTTATGACTAATGATTTATAACCAGAAATCTCCCACTGCTGTCTCTTCCTCTTCCTTTACCCTGCTTGGAATACCACTGTGAAGGCTGGAGACGCAGTAGCCTTTTAGTGACCATGAGACAGCAAGCATAAGGACCAGACCCAACACCCCAGAAAAGAAAACTATATTTGAGTCTTCCTGTGGCATCTTAGGGCAACACTACGAGCACTGTGTTTTTTCCTATGAAAGATAATTAAGTCCTTGGGTATTTAAGCTACTATATGGGAGGTTTTTGTGGTGGTGGTGATTAGGCATCACTAACAAATTCAAGCGTTAACTCTAGAAAGTGTGCAGAGGCACTATTTTTACTTTCCAAAATTTTTACTCCTTTGTGATGTTTGAATTCTATAGTCAAAGAAATGACCCACAAAGAAAACCCTGATTTTAAAATGCAATTAAAGTCATTGAGTTTTACGCATAGTTGTTTCAAGCCCTGGCTTAAAAGGAAATTATTTTTTCACAAAATTGTTTCTGGTACTAATATTAGATAAATAATAACAGAAACAATTTAATATCTCACTCCATAAAAGTGGTTGCTAAAAGGATGCATATAATTACATTAGTGATCATACAACTTAGTTGAAAAATAACTACTCTTCTCAGGGAAAGGAGGTAATTTTTCTTGTTTTAAAGAAAATTAGTTATCTATCTCTGTTTATAGAAAAATGGTAATGATCAGGTTGAATGATAATGCCCTTCACCTTTTTTCTTCTTGCTTTTTGATGTTTAAAGAAAGAAGGAAACAGAACTCAGAAGAAATGAGAAATATTTAGGGGATTGTTTCTCAGAAAGCAGGTTTTAAAGCAGTGGTCACAGATGTGTTCTTGGGTAGGAAAGGACTAATTCAGTAGATGCGGATTGTTTAAACTCTGCACAACCTCAAGAAAGACCTCTCTTTAGGAATGGCTGGCTCCTGAGAGCTGAACTCTGAGCTCTTAAAATGTTCTTCTTTTACCATTTTGACCCAACAGTTTATGCAAACAATGTGATTTATGGTAAACACTTCTTTTTTTGTTGTTCTTCTGGCAATGTGCAGTCTAAATACCTATGGTCAGTTATGCAGGTACTGCATGCCTACTTGACTGACCTCTGATAAAAACCCTAGACATCAAGGCTTTGATGAGCTTCTCTGGTTGGCAAAACTTTGCATGTGTTCTCATATATTGTTGTGGGGAGAATTAAGAATATCCCATGCCAGGGAGTAAACTGGGGAGGGATTTGGAAGCTTCCTCCAGTTTTCTGCTGGACTTCACTCCCTGAGCCTTTTCCCTTTACTAGTTATCATTGATATCACTTCTGCTATAATAAATCATAACATGAATATAACAGGTTCTGAGTCTTGTCAGTCAGTGAATCAACGAGCATGGGGATGGTCTTGGAAACCCCTGACACAGTTCCCTAAATAGCCAGAACCTAAATAACTACAAAGTTGCTTGATGCTAAGTCATTATGAAGTTATCCATAACCCTTCAAAATATCATTTTATTCTACAAAATGGATTAAATATAAAGGCATTTTTTTCATTTATTTATTTTCAGCATAACAGTATCATTATTTTTCCACCACACCCAGTGTTCCATGCAATCCGTGCCCTCTATAATACCCACCACCTGGTACCCCGACCTCCCACCCCCCCGCCACTTCAAACCCCTCAGATTGTTTTTCAGAGTCCATAGTCTCTCATGATTCACCTCCCCTTCCAATTTACCCCAACCCCCTTCTCTCTAACTCCCCATGTCCTCCATGCTTTTTGTTATGCTCCACAAATAAGTGAAACCATGTGATAATTGACTCTCTCTGCTTGACTTATTTCACTCAGCTACAAAAGTTGGGTATTCATCCTTTCTGATGGAGGCATCATACTCCATAGTGTATATGGACCACATTTTCCTTATCCATTTGTCCGTTGAAGGGCATCTTGGTTCTTTCCGTAGTTTGGCGACCGTGGCCGTTGCTGCTATAAACATTGGGGTACAGATGGCCCTTCTTTTCACTACATCTGTATTCTTGGGGTAAATACCCAGGAGTGCAATGGCAGGGTCATAGGGAAGCTCTATTTTTAATTTCTTGAGGAATCTCCACACTGTTCTCCAAAGAGGCTGCACCAACTTGCATTCCCACCAACAGTGTAGGAGGGTTCCCCTTTCTCCACATCCTCTCCAACACATGTTGTTTCCTGTATTGCTCATTTTGGCCATTCTAACTGGTGTAAGGTGATATCTCAATGTAGTTTTAATTTGAATCTCCCTGATGACTAGTGATGATGAACATTTTTTCATGTGTCTGATAGCCAATTGTATATCTTTATTGGAGAAGTGTCTGTCCATATCTTCTGCCCATTTTTTTTTATATGATTGTATGTTTTGTGTGTGTTGAGTTTGAGGAGTTCATTACAGATCCTGGATATCAACCTTTTGACTGTACTGTCATTTGCAAATATCTTCTCCCATTTTTAAAAAACATAAATGCATAGTAGAAATAGAAGTAAGCAATCAGGAATTACTGAGAATTATACCAGTTACGTTTTCTAATACTTTGGTTTAACTCTTTTAATAAAACATTTAATTTGGCATTAAAGAAAATAATTGCATGGGAAAATACATTACTCCTTTAGTCAGTCATGTCGATGAGAAGTAAAAGAGAGTCTCTGGCTAAGGTAGTTAAGACAGTAAATTTTTCCAGACATACAGATGGCGAACAGGTACACGAAAAGATGCTCAGCACCACTAATCATCAGGGAAACGCATCAAAACCACAAAGAGATACCAGCTCACACCTGTCAGAGTGGCTATTACCAAATAGACAAGAAATAATAATATCAATATCATAACAATATCAATAAGACAAGAAATAACAAGTGTTGCCAAGGGTGTGGAGAAAAGGGAATCCTTGTTCACTACTGGTGGGAATGTCAATTGGTATAGCCACTATGGAAAACAGAAGCGACACTTCTTAAGAAGTTAAAAACAGAACTACCACATGATCCAGCATTTCCACTTCTTGGTATTTATCCAAGAAAAATGAAAACACTAACTCAAAATGTATCTGTACTCCCAATTTCATTGCAGCATTATTTACAATAGCCAGGATATGGAAGCTACCTACGAAGGGTTCATCAGTGGGTAAATGGATAAAGAAAATGTTGCATATAAACATAATCGAGTATTATTTTGCCATAAAAATTATGACATTTTGCCATTTGTGACAACATGGACAGACCCTGAAGACATTATGCTAAGTGAAATAGGTCAGGGAAAGATAATACCACATGATCTCACATGTGGAATCAAAAAGAAAAAAGAAACTCAAAGATGCAAGGAACAGATAAGTAGTTGCCAGAAGCAGGAGCTGAAGGTAGGTGAAATGGATGAAAGGAATCAAAAGGAACAAACTTCCAGTTAAAAATAAGTAAGTCATGGGGATGGAATGTACAGCATGGGCACAATAGTTAATACTGCACTGCATATTTGAAAGTTGCTAAGAGAGAAGATCTTAAAAGTTCTCATCAAAAGAAAAAAATTATGTATGGTGATGGATATTAAATAGACTTACCATGATGATCATTTCATAATATATACAAATATTGAATCATTACATTGTACAACTGAAACTAATATTAGGATACACACACACACACACACACACACACACACACACATATATCAATTTTTCCTCAATAAAAAAAGACAATGGAACAAATATAAGAAACAATTTCAAGAGGTAAAACTTTGTGCCTGAATGAAAAATAGCTTCATAAGTGGTCTGAAAATACAAAAAGGTTTACATCATTTAATTTTCTCTTTGCTTTCTATTTGTGGATTGACACATTTTATTTTATTTTTCCAGTGTTCCAAGATTCATTGTTCATGCACCACAACCAGTGCCCCATGCAATACATGCCCTCCTTAATACCCACCACCACTGACACATTTTCAAATATATATATACATACATGTATGTATGTATATATGTATACATATATGTATGTATATATATATATATATATTTAGTAAGAAAAAGTCTGTATAATCTTAAAATATGAAGAGTGTTAATATTAAGACTATCTTCCCCTTAAGCTTAATAAAATTGTTTACTTGTTATTTTGTTTGGGATTTATTTATATTTCTATCTGTCCTCATTCCAGAAAGTTAAGCAGTTGGCTAAAAGATTTGCAATTCTATTTTTACTCTGAATGTGGAGAAACTGAGACATCTGATCCTTTAATGAGAACCATTAAGGTACCTGGAAAGGACATTGGTTATAAACTATAGCAATAAGTAATTTTCCAGCATGTTCTCAAAGGTTGATATAAACCTGGCAGAAGCCTAGAATTAATTATTGAAAGAATCAAAATATAAAAGGTCAAAGCATAAAGGAACATTCATCAGTTCATTGAGTCAATGGTTAGTTCTGTTTCAACTATGTGCCCAACCTTTCTCTAGAATGAGATAGCAATAAAATTGTTTCTTCATCATGGAATTTACATTCTTTAGGAGGAAACAGTCAATGAATAACTCCACAAATAAAACATTTCTATATATAAGACATTGCAAAGTGCTATCTAGAAAAATAAAACAAGAAAAAGGCTTAGGGACACAGTGATGTGTTTTGCAAATTTAAATAACATCATGATAGACTTGCCATGCATATAGATCTAAAAGTCCTCATCAGTAGAAAAAAACATCTGTATGTACAGTGATGGATGTTAACTTAACTAGACTTACTGTGATGATCATTTCACATATATGGAAATAATCATTACATTGTACAACTGAAACTAATATACAGCTATATGTCAATTATTCCTCAATAAAGACAATGAGACACACATATGCATGCACACACACATATGCTTGGAAAGATTACCAGAAAATATAGTGTCAGTTTAAAACATACTTGAAGTTACAACATACAGTAAGTATGTATCATGAATCAGATCAAGTTTGGTATGATTCACCAGAAGAATCATAGGAGAATAATGTTAAAGTAACATTTAGTTGGAATGGAGATAGAGAAGTATTGCTTATTAAGTAGTCCACTGCTTTTTTGTGATGATGTATACAGAAATAGTGTAAAAACGTCTCTTGTAAATCAGAGCAATGTCAACGCACACATCCTCAAATAAAAACTATAAATAGAATTGGGGGAAACTGGAGGGGGAGATGAAGCATGAGAGACTGTGGACCCTGAGAAACAAACTGAGGGTTTTGGAGGGGAGGGGGGTGGGGGGGATAGGTGAGCCTGGTGGTGGGTATTAAGGAGGGCACATATTGCATGGAGCACTGGGTGTGGTACATAATAAATCTTGGAATACTGAAAAAATAAAATTAAAAAATAAAAATAAAAACTACAATGCACCTCAATCATTTGAGAAAAAAATCTGATTAAAACCAAATTCCTAAATGTACCTACCTACATTGTTATTAAACTGAAAAACAGGAAGTGCATGTGTGTTAGACTGCCTTCTCAATTGGTGCCGAATGCTCGCTCTTCTATCTCCCAGTATTTATGCCCTTGCATAACTCCTTCCCTTTGTGTGTGGGCTGAACAAAGCAATTCCCTTTTAACAGACAGTACAGCAAAAGAGACGGCATATCACTTCTGAGAATATGTTGCAAGACTGAGTTCTGTCTTACTGGCACTCTCTTAGTCTCACCACCTCAATTTGATAAAGCAAGCTGCCATGTTATGAGCTACCCTATGCAAAGGCCCATGTGGAGGAACTGAGGGTACCTTCCATTCAAACTCCAGAAAGAAATCAAGGCCCTCAGCTCAAGAGCTTTCAGGGCACTCAGTTCTGCTAACAGTACTGAGTCAGCCTGGAAGTGGATAATTAATGCTCTAGCTTTACCCTGGGATGACTAAGGCCCCAGGTGACAACTTGATCACAACCCTGAGAGCCTGAGTTGGAGGATGCAGCTAAACCATGCTTGGATTCCTGACCCATAGAAAAAGATGTTATTTTGGGGTCACTATGTTTGGGGGATCATATGCAGGCAGCAATAAATAAGACATCGCTATTCCCTGAGATTTCTAAGGCGGTATCCATTTTCTTACACTTGGAAATTTAATACAGTATTTCTGTTGTCTATTTCAGTGATTCAAAAGATCACTGGTTAAAAGCAAGTTAAACCTAGTTCAGATTTTGTTATGTGAATTAGTAAATTAGAGCCTGTAGTTCCCACTAAATGATCCAATCAAGAGTGGAATATTAAATTACAAAGTTTAAAATATCAAATTTTAAGATTTTTTCATTTTTTTATTAAATGCTTACTAAAATTCAGTGAGAAAGGGGAGAATAGCATAGTAGGAGAGAACAATTGGTGTAAGAATTTCACTTTGTAATGTCAAAAGTAATAGTACCTATTAACATAATTATACATTAATATATTTTGTAATTATAATTTTATGAAAAATAATAAATTTATTTAATAAAATCTGTAGGAAAATTCAGTCATTTTAAAGTGGACACACTGAGGTAATATTGTGATGAAAGCAAGCAGGAATGACAGAGCAGAGTATATAGAGAAGTATATATGCTTGTAGACTGAAAATAGAGGAAGTGGAAAGATTTTTCCTGACACAGACCACGAAAGTGACAACAAAAGCTATATATAGTAGTAGTACTGGCTACTTTAATATTCACAGGGTACCCACTATTTCATATTTTTGAAAGGTAAGATAACTTTTTTGCATTCTTATTTCCAATATTCTTAACCTGCCTTGCTGTCTATGCCTGTTACCAGGGAAACAAATTGGGCCTTTGCACAAAATATGTAAAATCTCTCATATAAGGTAAACATGGGATTTGCCATTCATACTATGACTTATCCATCCTCTGTATTCATTTATGTCTTCTCTTTCTGACCTGTGATATTTTCCAAATAATAGAATACCCTATTGCTACTTTCATTTAAGTACTAGCTTCTTGTCACCCTTTCTCCTTCATGCCCTACGTTGGAACAATCATTAATAATGGACTGCAATTTCCTCAACTCACCACTAGAGCATTATTCACAAATGCCAAGCCAAGATACAGAATCAACTTGTGTACATCAGTGAATGAATGGACAAAGAAACTGTGAGGTGCATACACACACAAAATGAAATACTTTTCAACTTCAAAAAAGAGAGAGATCCTGCAATTTGCAACCATACAAATGGACCTGGAGGACCTTATGCTAAGTAAAATAAACCAGACACAGAAAGTGGGGGGGAAGCTGCATTATCTCACTTATGGATGAAATCTTATAAAGAGTCAAATACAGACAAGTAGAGAATATAATGGTGGTTATCAGAATTGGGAGGTGGGAGAAATGGAGAGAGAGAGATCAAAGGATACAAAGATGCAGTTATATAAGATGACAAAATCGAGATTTAATGTACAGTATTTGGATAACAGTTAATATTGTATTGAACACTACAATTTTGCTGAGAATAAATTTATGTATTCTCATCACGCAAAAAATGGTAACTGTGAGGAGATTTGTAAATTAGCTTGATTCTGGTAATCATTTCACTATGTATACCAAATCACGTTGTACACCTTAAAAATTAAAAATAAATCTTGAAAATTATTGTAATTTCCAAAAACCAACCTATATTAAACATACTTTGATTTTATTTTTCAAGAGTCATCCATTTTCTAGAATAGGGTACCTGCTGAGCTTCTGTGTAGATGTGTGAAAATTTATAACATCGACTGTATTAATTTTCTATGGCTGCCATAATAAATTACAACAAACTTGGTGGTTTAAAACAACATAAATTTGTCCTTTCATGGTTCTGGAAGCTAGAAGTCTGAAATCACTATCCCTAGAAACAAATCAAGGTGTTGAAGGGGTCACACTTTCTGGAGGCTCTAGAGGAGAATCTGTACCTTGTCTCTTATTGTTTCTCCTGGCTGCTGGAATTCCCAGGCAGTTCTGGGCTTGCAGCTACATCACTCCCATCCTCCATGGTCACAATGCTACCTTCTTTTCTGTGTCAAATTTCCTTCTGCCTTCCCTTAAAACGATACTAGTGTGTTAAGGTTCCTTTGGGTAAACAAGTTTAATCTCCCCATGTCAACATCCTTAATCACATATGTAAAAACTCGTCTTCCATATACAGGTTCCACAGATGCAGACCTTAATGCCTTTAGGAGCCATTATTCCAGGTACCATATCAACTAAATTTAAATTATAAAATAGTACTCTTTAACAACCTGATCCATTACATACTTATATCACTGAGTAATAGAATGAAATTGGAGGATACAAGCATTAAAATAGATCTGGCTTTCATCAATTCCTAGAGGAAAATGAATTCCATGAATGGAAACACTTTATGGGAAACACTTGATAATGAAGGTTAAATCATTATCAGTTTAAATGCTACAGTTATTTTATGTGCTGAATCAGTGTCCATGAAACAGATTAACTGGAATGCAAGCAAGACCATGAGCTTCTAAATTGCTAAGGTCATCTTTTATCAACATGCAGATGCAAACAGGTAGCTTCTTCACCATCAAAAAACCCAAACTGACAAAATAGTGATTAGATGCAATCATCTATATATTAAAAGGTGGCTGTTGTACATTCCCCTTTCAGTGAGTCATATAATGATGCACCACACACTTTCTTTAAGTGATAAATTTCATTAACTTTGTTTATGGACATTTTTAATGACTTTTTTAATGAGAAATTACGAATGGTAAATTTGATGTCTCCTCCCATGTTGAGAAATATTTTACATTTTTCTTATGTTTAAATTACATTTTTCCTGAATTTCAAGATTAAATTTTAAAACTTTTTCTTACAGAATTTTTAAAAGTATTCTACTGTCTTCTAAACTGTAAATATAATGTTTGCATTCAGATGTATAAATGAAACTGTTTATTATATTTATTGGTACCATTTTACTGGCTTTTTCTAGAACTACTAGTCTTGCTTCACAAAACCAGGGAATTTCCAACTATTCTATGGCCTGCAAGTTTTAAATGACATCTGAATAATCTTTGTTTTTTTCAAGGTGAGGTGTTAACTGATCCAATGACCAGTGTTATTTCAAATAATACCTTATTAATGAGTTTTCAGTATCTTCCATGACAATTTGTTTAAACAATTTTAATAATTTGCATCCTATTAAAAAATAATCCACCTCATTTGGTTTGTCAAATTTATCAAATTTATGTAACATTTTCTATAATTATTTTAAGTTCTCCATACAGCTGATAAGTTTTCTTACATATATGTGTGTGTGTGTGTGTGTTATGTGTGTACATGGTTTGTTTTAGAGAGGGGGGTGAGGGGCAGAGGGAGAATTGGAGAGAATCTTAAGTAGGTGCTACACCCAATGCAGAAGCCCAATGCGGGGCTCAGTCTCACAACCCTGACATCATGACTTGAGCTGAAAACAAGAGTCAGCCACTTAACTGACTGAGCCACTCCAGTACCTCTATTATTTTTTCTTAATTTGACCCATAAGATGTTATTCTACTCTATGTAACAAAGACACAAATTAGAGTTCATCTTGCTAAAAAAGAAATACCTGGATAAATGTCCCAGGCTTTCAGATGCGACCTCTGAAGGAATACATTCCAGATACTTACCTGGCAGGGGAGATACCATGATCATGAAGGAATACATTCCAGAAGTAAAAGCAAACCAAAAGACAATCAACTGGTTCAAAGTAAGAAATACAAATTCAAATAATCTGGGATTTGTTGAATCATGGTAATATGCCCATATGTACTTTATTGCCAGAAGAAAATTATCCCAGTAGAAAGATAACATCATCTAAGGATACTGATATTTGTTATACATTATATCTAGCATTTGATCAAAATTATCAGGCATCTCATTTCATGCAGTGGAATACTATTTATCATTAAAAAAAGACCTATCTGTTAAAAGGCATGGAGGAACTTTTCCCCCAAGTTTTTATTTAAATTCCAATTGACATACAGTGTACATTAGTTTCAGGTGTAGAATCTAGTGATTCATCATTTACATATAGTACCCGGTGCTCATCACAATACATACCCTTTTTAATACCCATTACCCATTTAACCAATACCCACCACAACCACCTGCCCACTCCCCCTCCCATAACCTTCATTTTGTTCTCTATAGTGAAGAATGTGTTTTCTGCTTTGCCCCTCTTTATCCCCCTTTGTTCATCTGGTTTTGTTTCTAAAATTCCAAATATGAGTGAAATCATATGTTATCTGTCTTTCTCTGACTTATTTTGCTTAGCATAATATTCTTTAACTCCATCTATGTTGTTGCAAATGGCAAGATTTTATTCTTTTTGATGGCTGAGTAATATTCCATTGTTTGTTGTGTGTGTGTGTGTGTGTGTGTGTGTGTGTGTACACATCTTCTTTATCCATTCATCATTTGATGGATACTGGGGCTGTTTCCATAACTTAGCCATGGTTAATAATGCTGCTATAAACATCAGGGTCATTTATCCTTTCCCATCAGTATTTTTGTATCCTTTGGGTAAATGCCTTGTACTGCAATTGCTTGATCATAGGAGAGTTCTATTTTTAACACTTTGGAGAATCTCCATACTGGTTTCCAGAGGGTCTTCACCAATTTTCATTCAACATGGAGGAACTTTAAATGCATGTTGTTAAGTTGTAGAAGCCAGTCTCAAAGGCTACTTATTGTATGATTCCAACTATAGACATTTTGGAAAAGGCAACACTATTTCACTGGTGGCCAGAGAGGTTCAGAGGGAAAGAAGGAGAGATGAACAGACAGAGTTACAGGGGTTTTTAGGGCAGTAAAACTATTTGTTATTGTACTATAATGGAAGACACATCACATTATGCATTTGTTAAAACCCATGGAACAGTATAACACAAAGAGTGAACCATAATGTACACTATAAACTTTAGTTATTAATAATGTTATCAATGTTGATTCATCAATTTTAACAAATATACCATACCAAGGCAAGATGCTGCAATATGGGAAACTGGGGTGCTGTGGGGTGGGGGAAGAAAAAGGGTAATCAAGAATTCTCTACACTTCCTGCTCAACTTTTTTGTAAATCTAAAACTTCTCTAAAAACTCAAGTATATTAATTAAAAAATAATTTCCAAAAATGCAGAGACAAAATCAATGGACTAAAATAACTGAAGGATAATATTAAAAAAATAAAACGGGTCCACAGGTGACCTAGATGGTTTTCAGACAAAGACTTCAAAGTAAATAGCATAAGAAGACTGCCTTGAATTCACCTTCCCATGGATATATCAACTTTACACCTAATATAAAACAACTCCTCCTGTAGTAGGATTGAGGAATGATTGAACAGCTTCCCCACAACAAAGGATAAAGGGACCAAACAGAATAGCAAGAGGATAGACACCACTACGAGAGGACCTCAACCCCTAATTCTGCAAATAGCAATCAGAAAGGATAGCAGTGAAGGACCCACATGCAGATTCACCCATCCTGGGACACAGAAGGAAAAAAAAATCCAGGATTTAGAGGGCAACCGGACTATAAGTGAAAACTCATTTACTAACTTGAGCATTTGCTCTAACTCTCTCCAAGGTCAGAAGTACTGGCAACCACCACTGTTTATGCTCCCCTTTCACCATGACAGTGAAAACAGAGCAGGGTCTAGCATTTAGGTGGCTTGTCCCCTCAGTGAGCATCAGCTAGGGCTCACATAAGTTCCAGCATACCTCCAAGGCAGCTCCAGCATGAAACACACCAGGACATGCCCAGCCCACACCCACTTCAGCTCTAGTTATCCTTCCAGAATACCCTGAGCACAGAGCACCACAGGACACCCAGCCCATGCCTTTTTCAGCTTCAGCTGTCCCACTAGTGTAGCCTCATCCAAGGGTACCCAGCCTGGCCAAGCCTCAGGAGTCCCACCAGAGTGACCCTTGCACATAACACCTCAGAATTCCCCAGCCTTTGCCCACTTCATCTCCAGCCATCCTACCAGGATGCTTCTTGTGAAGAGCACCCAAGAGTCCCATGGCTAACACCCATTTTAGCTCCAAACATCTCACCAGGATGGCCCCTGTGTAGAGCACCCTGGAACCCCATAGTCCATACCTGCTACAGCTCCAGCCAGCCAGCTAGCCAAAGCTGTCAGGCACTTGTAGCCAATACAAGGCATCTCCTTCAAGGCTGTTTCACCAAATTCACAGAAATCCATAAAAACAATACAGAAAGTTAAAAAAAAATGAGGAGGCAGAGTTCAAAGTAATAGTCATAAACATGCTTACAAGAATTGAGAGAACAGTGAATGAACCTAGTGAGAACTTTTAACAAAGAGATAAAAATACAAAAAAGAGCTAATCAGAATTGAAAAGTACAATAACTGAAATGAAAAATACACCAGAGAGAATCAATAGCAGATTAGAGGATGCAGAATCAGCAATCTGGAAGACAGGGTAATGGAAAGCACCCAAATAGAATAGCAAAAGGAAAAAAGAAAAAAATAAAATAACAAGCAGAGGTTAAGAGACCTCTGCAGTAACATCAAGGATATTAACAATCACATTGCAAGGGTCTCAGAGAAAGAAAGGGGTAAAAAACTTATTTGAGGAAATAATACCTGAAAACTTCTCTAATCTGGAAAAGCAAACAGACATTCAGGTCCAGGAAGCACAGAAAATCCCAAACAAGATGAACCAAAGAAGATCCTCACCAATACACATAATAATTAAAAGGAGTATATCATCACTGATAAAACTAGTATGAAGGTTAACAGACAAAAGTAGTAAAATCAATTATATCTGAAACATTAACTAAGGTATTCACACGGATGAAAAGATATAAAATATGACAACACATGTGTAAAACATGGAGGGGGAACTAAAAATGGAGTGCTTTTAGAATGTGTTTGAACTTGAGCAGCCATCAACTTAATATAGACTCCTATATATTTAGAAGTTATATGTGAACCTCATGGCAATTAAAAAACAACCTATAGGGCGCCTGGGTGGCTCAGTGGGTTAAGCCGCTGCCTTCGGCTCAGGTCATGATCTCAGGGTCCTGGGATCGAGTCCCGCATCGGGCTCTCTGCTTGGCAGGGAGCCTGCTTCCTCCTCTCTCTCTCTCTGCCTGCCTCTCCATCTACTTGTGATTTCTCTCTGTCAAATAAATAAATAAAATCTTTAAAAAAAAAATAAAAAAAGGAGCTATGAATCATTTAAAAAAAAAAAACAACCTATAATATATACACAAAAACATAAAGATAAAATGAGTCCAAGCATAACCCTAAAGACTGTCGTTAATCACAAGAAAAAAAAAGAGGAAGAAAGTAACAAAGAAGAATTACAAAAAAAAAAAAAAAAGAACAAAATGGCAATATACCCATACCTATTGATAATTATTTTAAGTCTAACTTGTCTAAATGTGCCAATCAAAAGACATAGGGTGACTGAATGGATGAAAAAACAAGATCTATCTATAAGCTGCCTACGAGACTCAATTCAGGCCTAAAGACACAAACAGATTGAAAATGAATGGATAGAAAAATTCTTCAGGTAAATGTAAGTGAAAAAAAGCTGGGTGGCAATGCTCTTGATAACATTGACCTTAAAACAAAGACAATAACAAAAAAGAATGGACGGCATTGCATAATGATAAAGGGATCAATCCAAAAGGACAGAAAAACTGTAAATATCAATAAATGCAACATAGGAGCACCTAAATATATAAAGCAAATATTAACAGACATAAAGGGGGAAATTGACAATAATATAATAATAGTAGGGGATGTTAACATCCCACTTACATCAATAGATAAATTAACCAGACAGAAAATCAGTAAAGAAACAGTGGCTTCAAACATCACACTAAAGCAGATGGACTTAACATATATATACAAAATTTTCCATCCAGAAACAGAAGAATACACATTCAAGTGCACATGGAACATTTTCTAGGGTAGATCAAATATTAGGACACAAAACAGAACTCAATAAATTTAAAAAGACTGAAATCATATTAGACATTTTTTTCTGACCACAATGACATGAACCTAGAAATTAGGAGAAAAAGAACTGGAAAAAAATACAAACATGGAAGCTAAACAAAATGCTACTAAACAACAACTGGGTCAATGAATAAATTAAGAAGGAAGTAAAAAAATACCTGAAAACAAATGAAGATGAAAACATAACAGTTCAAAATTTGGGGGACATAGCAAAACATTTCTAAGAGGAAGTTACAGTCATACTGGCCTACCACAAAAAAAAAAAAAAAAAAAAAAAAAAAGAAAGAAAGAAAGAAAGAACGAAAAATCCCAAGTGAACAGTCCAACTCTATACCTAAAGGAACTAGAAAAAGGACAAACAAAGCCTAAAGTTAGTAGCAGAAAGGAAATAAGAAAGACAAGAAAATAAATGAAACAGAGATTAAAAAAAAATAGTAACGATCAATCAAAATAATCGGTCCTTAAAAGGATAAACAAAACCAATAAAATTTTAGCCACACTCATCAAGAAAAAAAGAGGACTTAAATAAGAAGTTAGAAATGAAAGAGAAGTTACAATGAACACCACAAAAATATAAAGGATTATGAGTCTAATATGAACAATTATAGGTCAAAAAATTGGACAACCTGGAAGAAATGGATAAATTGCAAGAAACATACCATTTTCTGAGACTTGGAATCAGGAAGAAATGCAAAATCTGAACAGATCGATTTCTAGTAACAAAATTGTATAGGTAATCAAAACACATTCAACAAACAAAAACCTAAGACCAGATGGCATCATATGTGAATTCTACCATTAATTTTCTATTTTTCTATTTCTTATTTAAATTCAATTAATATATAGTATATTATTAGTTTCAGAGATAGAGTTAAGTGATTCATCAATCTTATTTAATACCCAGTGCTTATTATAACACATGCCTTCCTTAATGTCCATCACCCATGTACCCCATTCCCCAACCCCCACCTTTTTCCCTCCACAGCCTTCAGTTTGTTTCCTAGAGTTCAGCATCTCTTATGGTTTGTCTAACAGTCATTTAAAGATGAGTTAATACCTATCTTTCTCAAACTCTTCCAAAAAACAGAAGAGGAAGGAAAACTTCAATTTCACTCTATGATGCTGTCATTACTCTGACACTCTGACAGCAAAACTAGACGAAGAAACTACAAAAAAGAAAAATCCAGGGAAATATCCCAGATGAACACAGTTGGACATAGCCTCAACAAAATATTAGCAAAACAAATCCAATAATACATTAAGGCTCATTCACCACAATCAAGTGGTATTTATTCCTGAGATATGAGGATGGTTCAAAATCCACAAAACAATGAACATGACACATTACCTTAACAACTTACAGACCATCAACAAGACTGACAGCTTACTCTTCAACAGAAACGGAAAAAAAAGTGGTAGTGGGAATAAACTTCAGTTAGCTACTTAAACTTCTGAAAGTGGGTAACAGCTAAAACTGTGTAATTCTCAAAAATTTCCTCCAAAAAAATCAAAACAAAATACATTTATTTTTAAAGACAAGCCAAGGTTTGGGAGTACATGGGGCTAGGAAACCTTCATTAAAAGATTATTAAATTGAATTATATAGTCAAAAGAAAAATGACTCCATGTGGAATTACAATAATGCAGAAAGGAATAAAGTGCTCCAGAGAATATAAAGGGACATTTGAATGAACATCAATGATTTCAAAAGATAGAAGTGTATTTCTCTGCTGTATTCAGAAAGTATATATGAGGTAAGAACTCCAGGGCCAGTAAGCAATTCCAAAGATCCAGCTCTATTTTTCTGCCCCATGACAACCAATATTTCACAAACTTTAAAATGAATGAATTAACCCATTCATCACTTCCACATTCTTTCCAAGATAAAGGAAGGATAAAGAACATATTTCTCCCTGGTACTAATTGCAACAGGGCAAGAACCTGTCCTAACTAGAACAATTTCTATTTATAGCCCATTGACCAGAAGTTAGTTATATAGACACACTTCGCTGTTAAGCAAGCTGAGAAATATAATCTTCATTTGGGGCAGCCATGTGTCCCACTAAACATCAGGGCATCTAGTACTAAGTTAGAAATTGATAGAAGGTTGATTTAGGGAACACCTAGCAGAACTGCAACCCAACTATCCATGAACTTTTTCTTATATAAAATCATATCAACCCATTTTCAAGAGAACTCCAGTTTACCAAATAGTTACTATATTTCAAAATCTAAGCTCTTCCTGTGAAAACCATCTTTTCCCTCATATTCATATTTGGTATTTGTATTCTAGACATGTTTCATGAGCTCAGGTTATTTAATATTAATTTATTGTTAATGTAACTAAAATGAAGTCCCATTCAAAAACACAAAAAGAGGAAACACAAACAGCAGTAACTCATTCTTTTTTTTTTTAAGATTTTATTTATTTATTTAACAGACAGAGATCACAAGTAGGCAGAGAGGCAGGCAGAGAGAGAGAGGAGGAAGCAGGCTCCCTGCTGAGCAGAGAGCCCAATGTGGGACTCGATCCCAGGACTCTGAGATCATGACCTGAGCCGAAGGCAGCGGCTTAACCCACTGAGCCACCTAGGCACCCCAGCAATAACTCATTCTTAACCAGTATCAAAACCTGCAGAGCAGAGACTCCAAATAGTGCCTATCATGGCAGTGCCATAGTTGCAAGTCCCCCTGGTTGTCTTCTTGGAGCATTTTTCCCTCCTCTATCTTCCTCCATGATGCCTGTCTTGGCCCTGTGGGAGGCTCTTTTCTTTTCTTTTCCATTACCTTCCATTGCCAAATTTGAAGCATAGTAGGAGAACTTTAGCAGTTCACTTCATGCTATTGCAGCTTCAGTGGCGTGGGGACTGCTTTATGGGGTAAACAGTTACAGGATTTTTCAGTCTAGCCTGTATTTTGTGTTTGTTTTCTTTTGGACTTTTTATGGTAAAAAATTATTTCAGAAAATATATGATTTCTGTCCTATTTGCTACAAGCCAATTCCATATCTAGACATGTATTTAAGCCTTAAGACTCTAGTCTTTCATTTACTGGCCTCCAAATCATACTCAACCCCAGTCTCTCTGATTAGCAGCAGCTTTTTGTGGCCATCTGAACCCCTAGACTTTGATGAAAAGGAAATATCCCTAATCTCTTCCCTGATTAAAGGTTCACTGCCCTTTATGTGAGCATATCCTTCTAAAGCTACCCTTTGGGTCACCTGGGTGGCTCAGTTGGTTGGGCAGCTGTTTTCGAATCAGATCATGGTCCTGGAGTCCTGGGGATGGAGTCCCACATGGGACTTCCTTCTCAGCGGGGAGTCTCCTCCCTCTGACCCTCTTCCCTTTCTGGTTCTCTCTCTCATTCTCTCTCTCTCAAATGAATAAATAAAATCTCAAAAAGAAAAATAAAGCTACCTTTTGAACTACTGCATATGTAGAAGGTTGTTTTTCAAATACATAAATAAATTCTGGAAGTAAGTAACTTGGGTTTTATAATCCTCAGTTATTCTAGCACTTTGTCTTTTTTTTAGGGATTTTTTTATTATGTTCAATTAGCCAGTATATAGTACATTATTAGTTATTGATGTAGTGTTCCATGATTCATTAGCTGCATTTAACACCCAGTGTTCATCACAACATGTGCCCTCCTTAATACCCATCACCTGGTTACCCCATTTCCCCAGCACCCTCCCTTCCATACTTTCTATATTAAAGCTCTTTTCAACTCAACATATGGTCTCCAACTCATGGTCCAAAATAACTACTGAGCTTTAGCCATCATATCTGCATCCCAGCCAGGATAGAAGACTTTACTAGAAACATGATCTTTAAGTCAGGCAGCCACTGATGATTCTACTACTTTTTAGAAAGGGAAGGATCAATGGGCACCGAGGAAAAACTAGCAGTCTTTCTCACAGTTATCCTTTATTTTATCTTTTGTGTTTTTAATTAATAAAATTCTACATTTTAATTCTACCTTACCACTAGCAAAACCTTCAATACTGTGTTTAATATATATTGTTTTTCTAATTTCTTCTGAATTTAATTTAATATGGTTATTCTCTACTTTTTTGGTATTCTTCTTTATTAACAATAAAGGCATTTAATATTTAGAGCACCTTTTCGTGTTTTCCATATGTTCTGGCATGAAGTGTTCTCTTTTACATTATTTTATAGGTATTTATAATTTCCTTCCTGTTCTTGTAGTATATGTCTTTACTTCAAAGTTGCTAAAAATCATAGGAAACATATACATGGGAAGAAAATATTTGTAAACCATGTATCTGAAAAAGAACTGGTATCTAGACCATAAGATAAACTCTTTAAACTTACCAGTTTAAAAAAAAATAATCAGAAACTGGGTGGAAGACATGAAGGTACATTTCATCAAAGAAAAGGATATATACATGGCAAAAAAGGTATTCAACACCATGTGTCATTTAGGAAATGAAAATTAAAAAACCACAATGAGATTTTACTATATACCTATCAGAATAGTAAAAAATAAAAAAAGTTAATAAACATTGACATCATCAAATATTAATGAGTATGCTGAGAAACTGCATCACTTGCTATATTACTGGATTACTTATACATTAGCACTGAGATGGGAATGTAAAATAGTGCAGCCACTCTGGAAAAGAGTTTGTTAATTTTTTTTCTAAAATTAAACATACAATAATCCTATGACTCAGCAATTGCACTTATGGGCATTTTTATCCTAGGGAAGAAAAGAACTTATAGTCACAAAAATTGCTACACAATGTTCAATGAAGCTTTATTCATAACCAAAAACTTGAACAACCCAGATATTTGTAGATGAGTTATTAAACTGTGGTAAGTCTATACCATGAAAAGGAACAAACTACACACATTGGCTTGGATGGATTTCCACGGAATTAGATTAATGGAAAAAGTCAATCTCTAAAGTTGCAGAACAGTCCATTTAGACAACATTCTCAAAATGACAGAATTATTGAAATGGAAAACAGACTTATAGCCAGGGAATAAGTATAGGTGGGATTGGGGGTTAGACAAGTATGAGTGGTAACAAAAAGACCGTATGAGGGATCTTTGTGATGATTGAAATGCTCTATATCTTGACTGTGTCGATGTCAATATTCTGATTGTGATATTGCATTATAGATTTGCAAGGTATCATCATTGGGAAAAACTGGATCAAGAGTACAAGGGATCCCTCTACATTATTTTTCACACTTACATTTGAAACTAGAGTTATTTTAAAACAAAAATGTAGGGGCACCTGGGTGGCTTTGTGGCTTAAAGCCTCTGCCTTCAGCTCAGGTCATGATCTCAGGGTCCTGAGATTTAGCCCCATATTGGGCTCTCTGCTCAGCAGGGAGCCTGCTTCCCCTTCTCTCTCTGCCTGCCTCTCTGCCTACTTGTGATCTCTCTCTCTGTGTCAAATAAATAAAATATTTTAAAAATTTTTAAAAAATAAAATAAAAATGTTATTTTCAAAAGCCAAATGATTATTCTGATGAAATTTTTGTCCTGCAAAGTATATTAGGTATATAAGGCATACAGCATGCTGGTTTGATTTACCTATACTGAGAAATGATTACCAGAATAGGTTGACTTACTGTCACTTAATATAGATAAAATAAAAAGAAAAATTTTCTCTTTGTGATGAGAACTCTTAGGATCTACTCCCTTAACAACTTTGCTATATATTATACAGCCATAATCATAGCTATAGCCATCATATTGTACTAGTACTTATTTATCTTTTAACTGGAAGTTTATGCCTGTGACCACCTTTCTCCAATTCCCCTTAACCATGCCCCCCACCCATGGTAACCACAAATCTGATTTTTTTCATTAGTTTGGTGGTTTGTTTTAGATTCCACATATAAGTGAGATCAAAGAGTATTCATCTCTCTGATTTATTTCACTTATACTTCCCTCAAGGTCTGACCATGTTGTCACAAATGGCAAGATTTCCTCGTGTTGTTTTTTTACAGCTGAATAATATTCTATTTATATATACCACAACTTATTTACCCATTCATCAAAAGACATTTTGTTTCCATGGAAGAATAAAACTTCACTACTTGAAGATGACATGATACTATACATAGAAAACCTGAAAGATTCCACAAAAAAAACTGCTAGAAGTGATTAAAAAAAATTCAGTAAAGTGGCAGGATATAAAATCAACATCCAGATTTCTGTTTCTTTTCTATATGCCAATGAAGCAGCAGAAAGAGTCATTAAGGGAACAGTCCCATTTACAATTGCACCCAAAACAGTAAGACACCCAGGAATAAACCTAACAGAAGAGGTAAAAGACTTATGCTCTGAAAATTATAAAACACAGATGAAAGGAATTGAAGATGACATAAAGAAATGGAAAGACATTCCATGCTCACGGAAGGATGAATTTGGTTAAAATGTCTATATTACTCATATTTTGGCTACTTAAATAACAGTGTTGTGAACATGGGTTGGGGTGTGCAGATGTCTTCTTGAATTAGTGCTTTTGTTTTCTTGAGATATATTCTCAGAAATGGGGTTGCTGGATCGTATGTTAGCTCTATTTTTAATTTTAGGGGAACCTCCATACTATTTTCCACAGTGGCTGCATCAATTTACATGCCCACACCAACAGTGTACAAGGGTTCCCTCTTCTCCACAGTCATGCCAGAAAGTCAAACTATTTAACATACAATGCCCTTTATAGCCCAAAATCATCAATTTTTTCTCCTTTCCTACCATCCATTCTCACCAAATGACTGATCTTTCTTCAAGACGTGCATCATCATAATGTTACTTTTCCCTGTCCTTATTTCTTCCTGGAGTTGTATTGTTTTTGTCCATCTCCCCAGCCCAGTTTCCTCCTCATCTTTCAAGACTTAACTAAAAATGTTATTACTTCCTCAGTGAAAGTCTTCTTTGGGCACTCTAGGCAGTAATAGTTGTTCTCCTGCCTCTGTGTTCCTATAGCATTTTCCACAATGTTTTTATGGCTTATTACTTGGTACCGAAATGGTTTATTTTTAAGACACTTCCAATAAATTGAGGGCAAGGGTCTTGTCTTAATGTATCTTTGTATATTCAGGGTATAGTTCAATGCTTTATATTCAGAACTTAATAAATAAAGAATTACTAAATAATAACCACTCCATCCACTGCCTCAGTCATCATTTCGAATATTCCACTCATATTTAGTACAACCATATCTGTAAAAGGCAGAATTAAACTAAATATTTATTTCTCAAACATTTGTTTTAATCAGCAATTGCAAATGATGTTGGTTTTTTTTCTATCTCTGTTAGACAGCTAGTGTCTTTCTAGAATGTGCTTGAAGGGTACCACATTTTGATGAGGAGAGGGTGAAAAGTATTTTGTTTAATCAGTGCTGTTATTGATATGAGGAGGGTGATAGCTGGATTTTTGCTATTAATTTGCTATTAACAGTCTTGTTTTCCTAAATCTGTAATATCAATTTCTTTCACGTTGTATCTGTGTTTTTGCCAAATGCAAGGGCCAAAAGAGAAGAGAAAAGTACAGCTAAGAATTTATGATAAAAAATATGTCTAAACTGAATTTTTCAAATGTGTAAACTATGACTATATTGTAAAACATGCACAGAATACACATTTTACAATCAAACTGTGCTGTACTGATTTCTGTTCTTATATGATTGATCTCTTTAACATCATAACATTCTAAATGATTTGTTACCAAGCAATGGTTTGTGAAAACATAAGGTATATTAAAATAATATATTTCTAACATTCTTACTTTTCAAAAGTAGAAAAGGAAAGCAAGTAGAAACCAAGAAACTGACATGAAAAGAAAAAGCAAGACATGTCCATAGATTAGCAACTTTTTATAGTCATTTAAATGCTATAAGAGAAGGATGAATTATTTATAAGTACTCTAAATCCCTTATCTGTAGGTTTTTAAGTTTATATTCCCTTGATTCAGTGCCTAAAGGGAGTGTGATAGCAAAAGAGTAAAAACCCTGGATCTACAGTCATACAATAGTTCACACAGATAACCTGTGCACTCCCTATGCGTAATATGGACTTCAAAAGAAGTCTTAAAAGACTACCTATCGTGAGCGCATTTTGATTTCCATCCACTCCACAATCTAAGCTGACAACAAAATGTTATCTCTTCAGGATTATTTAGAATGTATCCTTCCATTTAACATTTGCTTTTCTTTCTTGCTTTTAGTGTACAACTATGGAAAATGGAAAATATCTTAAACAGCATGCTATTTATCAAAAAGTGAATTAAAGTGCATTTGACAACATTCATAAATTGGACTAAATATTAAAAGGATATGCCCTCTGAGTGAAGAAATATTTGTAATGGAAAGATTGAGGTTCCTGTTTTATTTCTTCAAGTAAAATATGAATTCTGAAATCCACTCAATTCTCAATCATATAGTATTTGTTAACCATTTATGAAGCACCGGTATTCTTTATAGTACTATTCTAGATAGTTAGTAGATGTTTACAGAAATTAAAGATATACAAACAATGTAAGAATGGGCTGTATTTATAATTGGTTCTCACCTAAATTTCCTCCACATACCCAAAAGCCTGATGGAAATTTAGAAACTAAACATGTTTATAATCTGCTGACCTCAAAATTTCTACTTACCCTGAGGTCTAAGGCATTAAACCCTCCTTACAATCAAATGTGGAATTCCTCATTATAATCAACTGTGAAATTACTAACAATAAATTCACTATTTCTACTGAAACAACAATGACAAGGATATTGTACTTCATTATGTTTAAATAATCCAGAATAACATACTAGACTGAGCCTAGCTATAATTATTCCTCTATAAATATATCAACAAAATCTCATGGATTATTTTATTGGACTCTTTAGGTTGATGGTAAGTAGGATTATTTACAGAGGTAGGGCAATGCAGAGTCCTGTTTGAAAAGTGGGCTAAGTAAGTATTATGAAAGAAATTTGCATATGTTTGCAAATTTTGCATACCTGTATACATTTGCCTACATGTCTTTCAGTATGTATTTTCTAGGCTAAAAGCACAATAGCACAGAGCATAGAAAATAAAAGTCTATGTTTCATTTAATATCAAACTTTGTAGGATCTTACAACTGGAAAAACATTTTACATTATTCAACCAAATTTTCCCATTTCCCACATGAAAAAATTATTTTAACATTGCCCTTACCCCACAAAGGCCCATTATTTTTAGCTGTTACAGATAATTTTAGCAGATACAAAACATGGAGATAGCAAGAGACATGAAAAATCCTTAACTCTAAATAAATGCCCCTTAAAATATTTGTGATATAAGATGTATTTTAAAACATCTCATTAAAAAATTATTTCTCACTGATAATTGGTTACCTGTTCTTTGTAATTATTTACTATGGGCCAAGCACAGTGCTAAATTCTAGAGATTTCATTTGTTAAATAATCTCTTCCATCATTAAGCTCATAATTTAGAAAGAAAAATAAACTTGTATCCCCCTATGATTTTTCTAAATGTTATAAGAATTCAGATGATGTAATATTTAATTTTATAAAATATACCTGGTAACCTTGTATTGCTTTATGATGTGCAAAAATCTTTCACATACTTGTATTCATGAAATTCTTGTAACTCTGTGAACTTGGTACTGTTATCATTGCTAGAATAATAATTACAGAATAATAAATACAGAATAGACATATATGTAACTGAGAAAACCATACTCTTGTCAAGAAAATCATGTCTATTTAACAGAAAAAGAAGTGTTTAATTTCTAAGAGATTTATATCATTAAAAGTTTAATTAATATTATACCATATGATTTATGACATTATTTTAGAAGGCTATTTTCTACTAAAACAAAGAAATCTCAACAATTATCAAGACATTATTATTGCATTCTAGGAATGGTTAAAGAAGGGGATTTTAGTTAAACTGAATTACAGTTTAACTAAGAATCCTCTATGTGTTAAATAGAACAGCCTAAGGCAAGGACACTGATGCATAAGCTATGGGAACATGTGGCCCTAAGCCCTCTCATGAGTGTGCAATTATATTGCTTGCTTTCACAAGTTATTTCTTTTTAGAAATATAGCACTTACCAACCACAAATCTTTAATATAGTGAAACATAGCATCAACCACAAAGTTGAAAGAGAGGTCAGAAATCATAAAGCTTAAATTATTGTTTCTGACATTCTAGAAAACTAAGTAACCTGAACAAACCATTTCAATAGAAAAAAAAAAAAAAACAGAAAACAAAAATGCTGGATAAAATATTTTAAAAATATTTTAACTGCATCCAAGAATTAAAAAACTAGTAAAGAATTACTCAGAAGCCAATAATATAAAAGTAACTAGGACCCAGAAGAAAAATAAGTCGAGGGATGGCGTTCAACTTGTCAACACTTGACAAAAAGGTCAACCTGAACTTTAGTTTTCAGTTCCTCTCAAGACCCAGAGGAAAATATGCAAATCCCAGGAGTGAGCCACGTTGGGTTATCTAATAGGAAATAACCAACCCCCACCCCAACACACACCCAGAAAGCTAGGGTCTCAAGGACTATGCCTTCAAAATAAGAATATACTAAAATCAAGTCTGCCTCCCTCCCCTCCTACCTCAAGAATGCAAAAAAAAAAAAAAAAAAAAAAAAAAGTCCCACTGAACTTTGATACTGAATTCAGGGAAAGAGAAATAAATCCTCTTTGAGAAATCCAGCCTTATGTGAATTTCCAACTTGAATTTCCTTACATGAGTAGTCTGAAAAATCTCTAGCCAAGAATTTAAAGCACCCAGAGCTGGTAAAACCTCCTGGTAGCCTGCAGAAGAAAATGAACATAATTTTTGAATAAACTCACCATTAAAACCCAGGCTTCAAAGGATTTCCAGAGGCAAAGTTTCCAGATTGATGAACTCGAATTCAAAAATCACAAAATACAAAATGAAATAAAATATAAGAAAGCCAACAAAAGCATCAAACATTGTAATCAGACCTACAGATATTCCATATATTTGAATTATTAGAAAGAGAACATAAAAATAATATGACAGATTTAAAAATAAAAGAAGTGGTTAAATATCAGATAAATAAGGAAATATAAAATAAACATAAAAATATCAGTATTGAACTTGAAGAATTGAAAAATATAATACTGAATATGACAAGTTCAATAGATGAGGAAATGTGCTTGATGAAACTTAAAATCAATTTTATTTATTTATTTATTTATTTATTTATTTATTTATTTTTTATTTTTTATAAACATATATTTTTATCCCCAGGAGTACAGGTCTGTGAATTACCAGGTTTACACACTTCACAGCACTCACCAAAGCACATACCCTCCCCAATGTCCATAATCCCACCCCGTTCTCCCAAACCCCCTCCCCCCAGCAACCCTCAGTTTGTTTTGTGAGATTAAGAGTCACTTATGGTTTGTCTCCCTCCCAATCCCATCTTGTTTCATTGATTCTTCTCCTACCCACTTAAGCCCCCATGTTGCATCACCACTTCTTCATATCAGGGAGATCATATGATAGTTCTCTTTCTCTGCTTGACTTATTTCGCTAAGCATGATATGCTCTAGTTCCATCCATGTTGTCGCAAATGGCAAGATTTCATTTCTTTTGATGGCTGCATAGTATTCCATTGTGTATATATACCACATCTTCTTGATCCATTCATATGTTGAGGGACATCTAGGTTCTTTCCATAGTTTGACTATTGTGGACATTGCTGCTATAAACATTCGGGTGCATGTGTCCCTTTGGATCACTACATTTGTATCTTTAGGGTAAATACCCAATAGTGCAATTGCTGGGTCATAGGGCGGTTCTATTTTCAACCAAAGGCAGTCCTGAGAGGAAAATATATAGCGGTACAAGCCTTTCTCAAGAAACAAGAAAGGTCTCAGGTACACAACCTAACCCTACACCTAAAGGAGCTGGAGAAAGAACAAGAAAGAAACCCTAAGCCCAGCAGGAGAAGAGAAATCATAAAGATCAGAGCAGAAATCAATGAAATAGAAACCAAAAAAACAATAGAACAAATCAACGAAACTAGGAGCTGGTTCTTTGAAAGAATTAAAATCAATTTTTAATTTAAAAAATTATTTTAAAAAAAGTAATAGAAGGAAACTTCCTTAGTTGGATAAAAGAGAAGGCCACAAAACCTATGATAAAAATCACAATTAATGGAAAAACATGAATGTTCCCTTTAGTTTCAGGAACATGGTACGACTTCTATTGGACATTATGCTGAAGTTAAAAACCAGTATAATCAGTGAAGAAAAATAAGTCAAATTATTAGAAAGGGAAAAACAAGATTATAATTTTTCTCTGATAATAGCACTATGTTTTTTAAAAAACACCATCTAGGGGTGCCTGGGTGGCACAGATGGTTATGTGTTTCACTTTGGTTTCAGTTCAGGTCATGATATCAGGGTCCTGAGATCAAACCCTGTGTCAGACTCTGTACTTAGCTTGGACTCTGATTGAGATTCTCTGCCCCTGTCCCTCTGCCCCTCCTACTTGTGCTCTCACAAACACTATCTCTCTCAAATAAATAAACAAATAAATAAGTCTTTTAAAAAATCAAGGGTACTAAATAAAAAAAAATGCAGCCAAGAAATTTTTTATCCAGCTAGGCTGTCACTGAAAATAGAAAGAGAGATAAAAGCTCCCAGAAGAAACAAATGAAAAGAATCTGCAGTCACCAAACCCGCCCAACAAAAAATATTGAAAGGGATCCTCTAAGCAAAGAGAGAGCCCCAAAGTAACAGACCAGAAAGGAACAGAGACAATATACACTAACTGTCACCTTACAGGCAATATAATAGCATTAAATTCATATCTTTCAATAGTTACCCTGAACATAAATAGGCTAAATGCTCCAATGAAAAGACACAGGGGATCAGAATGGATTAAACACACACACACACACACACACACACACACACACACACACACAAGACCCATCATTATGCTGTCTGCAAGAGACTCATTTTAGACACAGAGACACCTCCAGATTTAAAGTGAGGGTAGACAACAATTTCTCACACTAACGGACATCAAAAGAAAGCTGGGGTCACAATTCTTACATCAGACAAATTGGATTTTAAACCAAAAACTGTAATAAGAGAGGAGGAAGGACATATCATATCATACTTAAAGGGTCTATCCAACAAGAAGATCTAACAAGTGTAAACATCAATGCCTCTAACATGGGAGCAGATAATTATATAAGCCAATTAATAACAAAATCAAAGAAACACATTGACAATAATACAATAATAGTAGGGCACTTTAACACTCCCCTCCTGAAATGGACAGATCATCTAAACAAAAGGTCAACAAGAAAATAAGGCTTTTGAATGACACACTGGACCAGATGGACTTCACAGATATATTCAGAACATTCCATCCCAAAGCAACAGAATACACATTCTTCTCTAGTGTACTTGGAACATTCTCCAGAATAGGACACATCTTGGGTCACAGATCAGGTCTCGACCCATACCAAAGAACTGGGATCATTCCTTGCATATTTTCAGACCACAATGCTTTGAAACTAGAACTTAACCACAAGAGGAAAGTTGGAATGAACTCAAATACATGGAGCTAAAGAGCATCCTACTAAAGAATGAATTGGTCAACAAGGAAATTAAAGAAGAATTTTTAAAAATTCATGGAAACAAATGAAAATGAAAACGCAACTGCTCAAAATCTGTGGGACACAGCAAAAGGGGTCCTGAGAGGAAAATATATAGCAATACAAGCCTTTTTCAAGAAACAAGAAAGGTTTCAAGTACACAACCTAACGGAACACCTAAAGGAGCTGGAGAAAGAACAGCAAAGAAAGCCTCAACCCAGCTGGAGAAGAGAAATATTAAAGATCAGATCAGAAATCAATGAAACAGAAACCAAAGTACAGAAGAACAGATCAACAAAGCCAGGAGAACTTGTTCTTTGGAAGAATTAAAAAGACTGATAATTCCCTGGGCAGATTTATCAAAAAGAAAAGAGAAAGAACCCAAACAAATAAAATCATGAATGAAAGAGGAGAGCTCGCAACCAACACCAAAGAAATACAAACAATTATAAGAACATACTATGAGAAACTATATGCAAACAAATTAGACAATCTGGAAGAAATGGATGCATTCCTAGAGACATATAAACTACCAAAGCTGAACCAGGAAGAAACAGAAAACCCGAACAGACCCATAACCAGCAAGTAAATCAAAGCAGTAATCAGAACTCTCCCAGTGAACAAGAGCCCAGGACCAGATGGCTTCCCAAGGAATTCTACCAAACATTTAAAGAAAAATTAATACCTATTCCCTGAAACTTTTCCAAAAAATAGAAATGGAAGGAAGACTTCCAAACTCATTTTATGAGACCAGCATTACCTTGATCCCAAAACCAGACAAAGACCTCACCAAACAGGAAAATTAGAGACCAATATCTCTCATGAACATAGGTGCAAAAATTCTCACCAAAATACTAGCCAATACGATTCAACAGTACATTAAAAAGATTATTCACCAAAACCAAGTAGGACATAAATCAATGTGCTGCTACAATACATTAATAAAAGAAAGGACAAGAACCATATGATACTCTCAATAGATGCAGAAAAAGCATTTGACCAAGTACAACATCCTTTCTTGATTATGACTTTATGCAGTATAGGGATGGAGGGTACATACCTCAATATCATAAAAGCCATCAGTGAAAAACCCACATGGAATATCACTCTCAACAGGGAAAACCTGAGAGCTTTTCCCCTAAGGTCAGGAGCACATCAGGGATATCCACTATCACCACTGCTATTCAACATAGTACTTGAAGTTCTAGCCTCAGCAATCTGACAACAGAAAGAAATAAAAGGTATAAATCAGCAAAGAAGCAGTCAAACTCTCAGTCTTTGCAGATGATATGATATTTTATGTGGAAAACTCAAAAGACTCCCCCCCAAAACTGCTAGAACTCATGTCGGAATTTAGTAAAGTGACAGGATATAAAATCAATGCACAGAAATCAGTTGCATTTCTATATATCAACAATGAAACAGAAGAACAAGAAGTTAAGGAGTTAATCCTATTTATAATTGCATCCAATACCATAGATACCTAGGAATAAATCTAACAAGAGGCAAAGAATATGTACTCAGAAAACTATGGCATACTCATGAAAGAAATTGAGAAAGACACAAAGAAATGGAAAAACATTCCATGCTCATGGATTGGGAGAACAACTTTTGTTAAAATGTCTATGGGACCTAGAGCAATGTACACATTAAATGAAATCCCTATCAAAGTACCATCAACTTTTTTCAAAGAAATGGAACAAATAATTCTAAGATCTGTATGAAACCAGAAAAGACCCCAAAATCCAGAGGAATTTTTAAAAATGAAAGCAAAACTGGAAACATCACAATTCTGGACTTCAAGCTCTATAACAAAGCTGTAATGATCAAGACAGTGTGGTACTGGCACAAAAATAGGTCAATGGAACAGAATAGAGAAGTCAGAAATGGACTCTCAACTCTATGGTCAACTAAGCAGGAAAGAATATCCAATTGACAAGACAGTCTCTTCAACAAATGGTGTTGGGAAAAGTGGACAGCCCTATGCAGAAGAATGAAACTAGGCAGTTCTCTTATACCATACATAGAAATAGACTCAAAATGGATGAAAGACCTCAGTGTGAGACAGGAACACATCAGAATCCTTGAGAAGAACACAAGCAACATCATCTTTTACCTCGGCTCAGCAACTTCTTCCTGAACACATCACCAAAGGCAAAGGAAGCAAGGGAAAACATGAACTATTGGGACTTCATCAAGATAAAAATCTTCTGCATAGCAAAGGAAACAGTCAACAAAACCAAAGGACAATCGACAGAATGGAAGAAGATACTTGCAGATGACATATCAGATAAAGTATCAAAAATCTATAAATAACTTACTAAACACAACACCCAAGGAACAAATAATCTAATCAAGAAAGGGGAAAAGGAGGGCACCTGAGTGGCTCAGTGGGTTAGCCTCCGCCTTCAGCTCAGGTCATAATCTCAGGGTCCTGGTATCAAGCCCTGCATCGGGCTCTCTGCTCAGCAGTGAGCCTGTTTCCCCTCCGCTCTATGCCTGCTGCTCTGCCTACTTGTGATCTCTCTATCAAATAAATAAATAAATAAAATTTAAAAAAAAAGAAATCAGCAAAATACATGAACAGACATTTTTGCAAAGACGTCCAAATGGCCAAAAGAAACATGAAAAAGTATTCAACATCACTCGGCATCAGGGAAATACAAATCAAAACCACAATGAGATACCACCAATCAGAGTGGCTAAAATTAACAAGTCAGGAAATGACAGATATTGGCGAGGATATGGAGAAAGGGGAACCCTCCTACATTGTTGGTGGGAATATAAGCTGGTACAGCCACTCTGGAAGACACTATGGAGGTTCCTCAAAAAGTTGAAAATAGAGCTTCCCTATGACCCAGCAATTGCACTACTGGGTATTTACTCAAAGATTCAAATGTAGTGATCCGAAGGGGCACGTGCACCCCAATGTTTATAGCAGCAATATCCACAATAGACAAACTATGGAAAGAGCCCAGATGTCCATCAGCAGATGCATGCATAAAGAAGATGCAGTATATATACATATATATATGTATATATACAATGGAATATTATATACATATATTAAATACGTATTTAATATATGTATATACACACACACACACACAATGGAATATTGTGCAGCCATCAAAATAATTAAATTAGGATGCTTGGGTGGCTCAGTTGGTTAAGCAACTGCCTTCAGCTCAGGTCATGATCTGAGAGTCCCAGGATCAAGTCCTGCATCAGGCTCCCAGCTCCACAGGGAGTCTGATTTTTCCCTCTTCTCCCCTCTCTTCCTCTCTCATGCTCTCTCTCTCTAGCTCTCTCTTAAATTCATAAATAAAATATTTAAAAAATAAAAATAAAATAATGAAGTCATACGTTTGCCATAATGTGGATGGAACTAGAGGGTATTATGCTAAGCAAAATAAGTCAATCAGAGAAAGACAATTATCCTATGATCTCACTGATATGTGGAATTTAAGAAACATGGCAGAGGATATTAGGGGAAGAGAAGAAAAATGAAACAAAAAGAAACCAGAGAGGACAACAAGCCATAAGAGACTCTTAATCTCAGGAAACAAACTGAGGGTTGCTAGAATGGGGGTAGGAGGGATGCAGTGGCGGTGTTAATAGACATTGAGGAGGGTATGTGTTGTGGTGAGCATTATGTGAATTGTGCAAGACTGATGAATCATAGACCTGTACCCCTGGAGCAAATAATACATTATATGTTAATAATAATAAAAATAATAAAAATTAAAAAATTAAAAAACCACATCTACAGATTTTTTAATTACAAATAAGTTTCTAAAAAGTTGCTTGATTTAAAAAAATCGGTGTGAATCATCAATGTATAAAAACCAGTTGCATTTCTAATTAATAGTATCAAGCAGATGGAAAGTGTAACTTTTCAATTTTCACATTTATATTCAGAGTAGAGCATACATTGCTATTCACAGTTAAACAAATATTAATGGAGTGAAGAACCACATAACTAATGTTTAGTCACAAAGTAGAATATTGTCAGCACTGCAGCAACCCCCTACATACTTCTCCTTAATCATAACTACTTCCTTCCCCCTAAGTGTCAACACTATCCTGGTTTGGGACATAATAATTCCCTTATTTTTACCACTAACTTTAAAAAAAATATTTTATTTATTTATTCAAGAGAGAAAGAGAGAGCATGAATAGAGGGGTATTGGTTAGAGGAAGAGTGAGAAACAGGCTACCAGCTAACCAGGGAGCCCCATATGGGTCTTGATCCTGAACCCTGGGATCATGACCTGAGCTGAAGGCAGAGGCTTAACTGACTGAGTCACCGAGGAGCTCCTACAACTAAATTTAACATACTTGTAGGCATGCATAAACAATATAAATTACTTTTGCCTGTTTTTCATCTTTATATAAATATAATCATACTTAACATTCTTTCATATTTTACCTCTTTTGTCAAGGTATCAATAAGAAAAAGAAAAGTAATTCAATAGAACAAAAATGGGCAATGTACCTAGAGAAGGACTTTGCAAAAGAAGAAACTTAAGTAATGAATAAACATATAAATAATCATATCAATCTCATCACTAACTAAGAAAATGCAAATTGAAGACACAATTAGATGCTGTTTCATACCCAACAGAGTCGGGGAAAAAAAATCAAACACATATAGTGATGTGAACTAACTAGAACTCTCATGTATTATGGTGAAATGTGACTTGGTATAACCACTTTGGAAAATGAACTGGCTTTATAAAGTGTAACAAGAAATGCACATATTCTATATTCTAACTTTTCCACTTTCAGGTAAATTATAATAAACAAGTAAACTCTTGCTTAACTAATCATGATATAGTCACAAAAACAGTTCTTAAGAGTACTGATTTTAGAGCAAAACTAGGAAGCTACTCAAATGCAATAATAAAACAGATAATTGAAATAATAAATGAATTACAATTTATAAATACTATACAATACTACAAAATTGATGAGTTATAGTTACAAATCATGAGGGTGAATGCAAATGCTACCATTTCTGCACCTCAGATCCTTTTTCTATAAAATTAAGGGTTTTCCCAGGAAAGGAATTTGTATTACCCCTCACAAGCAAACTGAAAAGGAAAATCCTTTAAGAACAGATTTTTAATACTAAAAAAATAATATTATTCATTAAAGAATAATTCAGTGGCTCCTGGGTTGCTCAGTTGGTTAAGCAAATGGCTTTTGATTTCTGCTCAGGTCATAATCTCAGGGTTTTAAGATTGAGGCTGCTTAAAGATTCTCTCTCCCTCTCCTCTGTCCCTCCCCCAACTCTCTCTCTAAAACAAAAAGGACAATTCTGGATATATTATGCAGGAGTTTGGTTATTTCATTTACATAATTTTTCACTCAACCCTTTTTATTTTTTTAAAGATTTTATTTATTTAAGAGTGAGCAGCAGAAATAGTGACTGAAATAGTAAAAGAGAGCACAAGCAAGGAGAAAGAGAAGCAGGCTCCCCACCAAGCAGGGAGCCCAACATGGGGCTTGATTCTAGGACTCTGGGATCATGGCCTTAGCCAAAGACAGACGCTTAACCAACTGAGCCACCCAGGCAGCCCTCAACAGTGGTTTTGTTGTTGTTGTTGTTTTACAGGGGTCTTTTATATGCGGATGAAGGAATAGTCCATAGTGCAAGGTTATGCCCAAGCAGAATACTGGCCAAAGTGGGTAAAAAATGTGACTAGTTACAACATTTTACCAAGAAATATTTACAATTAGAAAACCAGGTTGAGGAAATGTGCTGTCAGGAAGGAAAATATAAGTCCAAAGCTGAACAGAACCAAAAAATGCTAAGAATAGAGAGAGGGAGCTGATGAGTAACATCTGAAGAAGGTAATCAACAGGCTGTAAGTATATGTCAAAATATACTGGAAGAGGAAGTCTGAGTAAGTTTGGTCCTGTTATTTCTGTTAGGAGTGCTTCCTTATATTGGCAAAACAACACTGGACATCTTAAATGACTCTATGTAAATAAAATCAACTAAATCCATTTGAGAGGTTGGGATGGGGAAGGAGAATTGATTTTCACCAGCTTTACAAATTGAAAATTAATTTCCAATCACTTTTACATTTTTGAGAAACTGATTACATAATCAGTAGCAGAAGGGGAGGCACTAGAATGACATAATAACAGAGAGATTATATTTAAACACAGGAATATGTATCATTACAGTAAAATATTTACTTTCTCCCTTATGACTTTTAATGAAACATCAATAATTGAAAATGCAGATCAATTTGATTCTGTCTACTAGGAGACAAGTATCACTGTAGCCTTGTATCCTACAGACTCTCAAATTGTGTTTCTCAGCTGCTGGCCATTGGCTTACCAGGCCATACTTTCATTGCTTTGCACCTAGAACCATCTTTGCCCCTCATTAATTTGACAGCAATTGGTTTTTCTACCCTCTTTGTTCTCTCTCTCATTCATGGGTCCAGACCAAAAAGGTGGTCTTCAAGTTCACCATTCTGGACCATTTTTGTAAACTGATAATGGTCAGATTAAATTATTTAAAATCCTACACCATATACCTGTTGTATCATGTCTAATTTACTATTATCCTAGGTAGGCAGTATAGGCATAGTAATTCAATATCATCATATTTGCAATAAAACATTGGAAAATAAAAGCCAAATTTAAGTCAGAAATAATATTTAATTTTAGGAATATTGAGTTGCTTTTCCCAAAGGTAGAGACAGAGATGGGGATTCTTGAACAAGTAATTTATGGGAGAATGTTCTCAGGAGAAAGGAAGTTAAGGAAGCAGATACAGCAGGTAAAACAAACAAACAAACAAATAAACAAAAAACAAGAACGTGGTTTATTCTGGATTCTACATTGAGCATGAATCTTACAGGGAATGCTGGAGCATGAACTACACCAGAGTAGGTATTGCCATTTTTATGTCCATACCAGTCTGCTTCTGAGAGTGTGGATAGCAGTAAGTTTAGGGGAGTACATTATCTCTCCAGGAGGATGAAGGCAATTCTCTAGAGAGGGGCCAGCTATAAATGTTAGTAGCCAAAATCCATGACAGCTGAAGGACAGGAACAATAGCCAGGTAAAGAGGATCTTGATATGGTACCAAGAAGGTCTACTAGAAGCAGAAAGAAATTCTCTAGAAACACTTTCAATGATTACTGGACCATGGAATTGAGAGAATAAAAGTTGCCAAGTTTGAATTCTGTACAACATATTGTTTGATACTTCACAAGCATATTCTAATTTACTAGAACAAAAAAGACTGGTTTTTAAGAATACCTTCAGTTTAAAATGAGATAGGATCTACCCTTTCAGGGCATATTTTCTAATAAGATTTCACCGAGCAAGAATACTTATAAACTGAATCACTGATTGTCAAATGGAAGGAACTATACCAATACAAATTGCAGCATTTCAAAAATATTTGACAGAATAATGAGGATTTGGGCATTTTAAGATTCTTATATAATTTTTAAAATATTATATTTATAAAATACAAGTAAATCACATTTATCTGACCAAAAAAGGGGAAAACTTCATAAAGAGAGATATTTCCCCAGAGAACTCTGAGTAGATACACATAGCTTTTCTCTCAAAAAAAAGTCTAAAATCAACATTCATAAATGATCCCAAATCAGATATGATTTTAAAAAGACCCACTGGCAATAAGATTTATCATCATTTATAAACAAAAGAGCTGACTAATTACTATAAATGGTATCCATTAGCATTAAGCCAAGCAAGATCTTAGGCTGCAGCTCAGGCTAGGGTGCTGTCCAGTTTTACTACAAGTACCTTAACTTAGCAATTTTTCCTTCCTCCTACCTCATATAAATGAGACTGGCCATTTTTCCATACCACCTAGTGTAAGATCCCTGAGCTTCACTCTTCTATTTCTAATGACACAGTAAACACTGCTCCATTCCACTGTGCTCACTCCTACCCATTATTGAAAATAGTAGTAATTTTATTTCAAGGGGAAAGTGGAGGATATCAGTATTTGTTGAGTATCTCTTAGAAGACAGGAAATGTACATATGTTTTAATCAAGTAGTAAATTTTGGAGGCACTTGAGTGGCTCAGTGGGTTAAGCATCTTCTTTGGCTTAGGTCATGATCCCAGCATTCTGGGATTGGGCCCCAGGTCAGGGTCCTTGCTCAGAGGGGAGTGTACTTCTCCCTCTGGCCTTCCCCCTGCTTGTGCATACTCTCTCTAGCTCTCAAACAAAATCTTTTTTTTTTTTTTTAGGAAAAGTAGTAAATTTTCACTTCTATTATTTTTTTAGATAAACCTATAAACTTTATTCTCATCCTAAAGCTAGAGAAACTTAACTTAAAAGAAGCTAAATAACTTGCCAGATATCTCACAAATAATAAATGACTAGGTAGATACTTGAGCCCAAAGATTGGCCTCTTTAAAAATCTGTGCCCTATTATACTAGTTACTCCAAAAGTACAGTCCCTGGACCAACAGCATTACCTCAGAACTTGTTGGAAGCTCAAGTTCTTATACCTTATTCCAGACCTACTGACTATATACTGCCAGATATAGACCCAGAACTCTGCATGAAACTTTCAGATGATTCAGGTGCATCCTAAAATTTGAGAATCTCTGTCCTATACTGTATTTCTTTTTTTCAGTGAAAAGAAACAGATGATGCCTATGATCCAGCTTTATGTACTTTTTCCTATTAGAAATTCTATGATGTATGGACCCCAAAGATAACCCCAAACTTTGACTTTAAACACTGTTTATATTAATAAGTTTATTCAAGTTTTTGTTTACTTCTTCCTTGATGCTGGTAAATAGACCTATTTCCTGGACATCAACCTGAGTCTCTCTAACATTACCACAATTATCACTTAATGCCTCTTTATTCATTCATTCATCCATTTACTCTTCCATGCAACAACTATTATTTGAAAGGCTTCTGTGTCTCAGGGTTTTGTGCAAGGCAGGTTAATGGCCTCACAAAGAGGTCCATATTCTAATATCCAGAAATTCTGAATACGTTATGCTACAGGGCAAAAGAAAGTTAAGCTTGCAGATAGAATTAAGGTTTGAACCAGCTACTTTAAAATAGTGAGATTTTCCTGGATGATTAGCACTTAAAAAATGGGATACCTAGGAAGGGAAGGAAAATAAGATAGAAACAGAGAGGAAGGCAAGCCATAAGTGACTCTTAACTCTAGGAAACAAACTGAGGGTTGCTGGAGGAGGGATGGGTAAGGGGATGGGGCAACCAGGTGATTCATTAATGCAGATACTTGATGGAATGAATACTGGGTGTTATAAGCAACTGATGAATCACTAAATTCTACCTCTGAAACTAATAACACACTACATGTTAACTAAATTGAATTTAAATAAAATAAATTTATAAAATGAAAAAAATCTGTTTGAGAAAAACCACAAGACTCTGCTGAGCAAAATCAAAGAATAACTAAATAACTATATAAATGGAGAGATAGCCTGAGTTCATGGACAGGAAGATTCAGTATTGTCAATATGTCTTTTCCTCACAATTTGATCTATGGATTCAATACAATCCCAACCAAAATCCCAGAAAGTTATTTTATGGATGTCAATAAACTTACTCCAAAGCTTATATGGAGAGCAAAAGACAAAATGAAAAGCTTAAACAATATTGATAGAAAAGAAGAAATTTGGAGGACTAATGCCACCTGCTTCAAGACTTCATATAAAGCTACAGTAATCAAGGCAATGTGGTTTTCAAGAAAGAACAGTCAAAATAATGGGACAAACAGAGAGCCCAGAAACAGACCCATGTAGTTACCTGATTTTTAGTAGAAGAGCAGCAGAAATACAATGGAGCAAAGATAAGGCTCTTCAAGAAATGGTGCTGGAATAACTGGGCACTCACATGCCAGAAAAAAAAAAATTAATCTAGATAAAAATCTTACACCTTTCACAAAAAATACCTCAAAATAGATCATAGAGTTAAATGTAAAATTCAGAACTATAAAATTCTTAATAAGATACAATAGAAGAAAAACTAAAAGACTTTGGATATGGTGGTGACTTTTTAGATAAAACACAAAACACAATTCATGAAAACATAACTGAGAAGCTGGATTTCATTAAAATTAAAAATTCTGCACTGTGAAAGATAACATTAAGAGAATAGGAAAACAAACCAAAGACTGGGGGCAAATATTTGCAAAAGACATATGATAAAAGACTCTTATCCAAAATGTACAAAGAAATTTTTTTAGAGTTTTATTTACTTCTTTGACAGACAGAAAGAGACAGCAAGCACAAGCAGGGGGGTAGAGAGGGAGAAGCAGACTTCCCACCAAGCAGGGAGCCTGATACGGGGCTTGACCCCAGGACCCTGGGATCATGACCCCAGCCCTAAGGCAGACACTTATCTGACTGAGCCATACAGACGCATTTGCAGAAAGAGCATTTATATTCAACAATAAGAAAAAAAAAAACACACCTTATTTTAAAATGGGCCAAGACCGCAAAAGACCCCTTACCAAAGAAGATATACAAATGGCAGATAAATATATATAAAGATGTTCCACATCATATGTCATTAAGGCAACATACCTTAAAACAACAAGACAGCATGAAGCACATATTAGAATGGCCAAAATCTGAAACACTGATGACATCAAATGCTGACAAGTAGGTGGAGTATCTGGAATACCCACACGTTGCTGGAGGGAATGCGGAATGGTTCTGCTATTCTGAGAGATGGTTTAGCAGTTTCTTACAAAATTAAATATTGTCTTACCATACAACCTAGCAATTTACCCAAAGAGGGGTAAAAACTTATGTCCACATAAAAACCTACACATGGATGTTTAGAGCAGCTTTGTTCATAACTGCCAAAACTTGGAAAAAGCCAAAATGTTCTTCAGTAGGTGAATGAATAAACTGTGTTATGTCCAGATAATGGAATATTTTCAGTGTGAAAAATAAATGATCTCTCCACCCATGAAAAGACATGGAAGAATGTTGTATTCATATTACTGAGTGAAAGAAGCCTATATAAGAAGACTAATACCGCATGATTCCACTTGTAGGACACTCTGGAAAAGGTCAAACTATGGAGACAATAAAAAGATCATTGACTGTTGGGAGAGGGTTGGGGGAAATAAATAGGCAGAACACAGTGAATTTTTAGGGAGGTGAAAATACTTTGTATCATATTATAATGGTGGGTATATATCATTATACATTTGTCCAAAATCACTGAATGTACAACACCTAGAGTCAACATTAAGGTAAAGTATGGACTTTGAGCAGTTATAATATATCAATATAGGTTTATCCTTGTTAAAAAAAAAGTACTACACTGGTGAGTGATGTTGATAAGGTAATAGGGTATGCATATGTGTGATCAAGGTATATATGGGAAATATTTGTACGTTTTACTCAGTTTCATTGTAAACCTCAAACTGCTTTAAAAAATAAAGACATAAAAAAATTAAAAGTTCTACTTAAAGAGTAACTTTAGGTCTTTTAAAAATGAGTTGCTTCCTTAGCATTTCTTTCACCAGTGTGAGTGTGTGGGAAGAGAAGTTGTTTTTCTTAAAGGCTTCTAAGTGATCATTCTTTTTAGCTACAGATTTTGAAAGGTATTTAAAAAGAGTTTCACAGTGTACTCTCCTGGATGACATCTTTCTCTTGATGTAAAGGACTTTTTTAAAAAACATATGTTTTAAATAGTTGCTCTCCCCAAGGCAAAGGCACCTCATTCTAATGTCTCTTCAGCCTCTTGCCTCTTTTCACCCTTCAATTTTTCCAAAGTCTTTCAACGTTACTGATAAAATTACCCAATATTTTATTAGATAGGCTGGACCAAATGAAATATTTTATTCTATGTTGTCTCCATTTTGAAGTTATAAAGGAAAAAATCTAGGTAATAGAACTCAATTTTTGCTGTGTTTAATTCCATTACCCATCCTGTTAATTCAACCATTTTTCTCTAATTTTCTTTTTTTAAATAAAACCCAAAAAGCTCAAATCCACATGGTTGGAAGTAGAGATATTAGGATTAAAAATGGATGTGCTTTAAGTGCTCAACAATTAAAAATAAAGAAAATAAACAGTGTCCTGGAGTTTTACTGCAACACCCACAGTAGCAGGAGAGAGGTATCATATTTACTATGATCTTTCTTGATATTTCACCAAACTGTATAATGTAATTTGAATTCCCCAGGCCTTGCTAATAATACAGGAACCTCATATTTGTACATAAACTTCTTCCTGGAGAGTTCAAATCTCTTTTATAACAGTTTCTCTAACCATACCAACATTCTACTTGGAAGTCTTAGTTATTTGTTTTCTTCCCAATGGCACAGATGAGAAAATGAGATGTAAAGACTCAGGATATTTGATAATCTGAGAAATTGTTGAATCAAAACTATGATGTATCACCTAAGTTCCAAACTAATTATCAAGTCATCTTTAATTCTTTCCTAGGTTAAAAGTTAACATTTATTATTTCTGGTGAGAAACTTCTTCTTATATCCAAAACTAGATTTAGCTTCCTGTGTGAAACAACTAAAAACAAAGCAAAATGCGTATTAAAAATGGGTTAGACTCTGTATATAAGTAACATAAAATAATGATCCCTAAGGTAAGGAAAACCAATGGGCTAATACCCTGATTATACCAGATTATCTAGAGAAAGTTTCCAAGCTATAACACAGGGATGGAGAGTGCAAGAAGAATGTGAAGGACACCCTAATTTAGGATATGGAGCTAGAATCTGGGAATACCAAGACAACTAGAGTTTTCAGGACAGTATACTAGACAGGAAAGAGTTTCAAAAAGAGTAAATTTAGAGACCTGCAGAGGGTCCCCAAGTCATCTTCTTAGATCAATGCACATATGTGAGGAATTATCTCATGTCAGGGAAAGAACTACTCAATGACAATTCTCTATGGGTCTCTAAATTAGTATTCCAGGGCTTGCATTACAAAATACCACAAACTGGGTGATTTAAACAATAGAAATTTATTTTATCACACTTTTGGTGGCTGGAAGTCCAAGATCAAGGTTCTAACAGAGCTTGTTTCTCCTAACATCTCCCTTGACTTGCAGATGGCTCCTTCTTGCAGATGGCCCTTTCTTTTCTCTGTGAATGTGTAACTCCGGTATCTCTTCTTGTTTTTCAAGGACATAAGTCATATTGGATTAAAGCCCAGGCCCTATGACCTCAATTAATCTCTATTAGCTCTTTAAAGGCCCTATCTCCAAATACAATCACATTGGGGATAAAAGCTTTGACATATAAATTTTGGAGGTTTATAATTAAGTCCATAGCAATCTATTATTTCTGCATGTCATCCAAGCAGATTTACTAACTGCCTCTGTTCTAGTATATCATTTCAAGGATGTTTATACATTGAACTATCTTATAAGATAGAGAAAATGTCTACCTTGGAAGTAAGGGGTGGCATACTTACTGTCCAATATAAAATATCTATATTCACTAAGCTTAGAGTTTCCTCCTATAATGAAACCTACTGCATGTTCAGGAGTCACCTGGTCCTCTTCACATTGTCCTGTGAGAACTGGGACTCAAAGAAGTTAACTCTGTTCAGATCTTATATCTTCTGTCAAAATTTATGATACTGTGTCAGCTAAGTTGTTGGCTTGCAAGTAGAACAAAAGCTCAGACTCTTCAGAGAACTTCAAAAGAACTATCCAAAAGAATTAGAACAGGGCCAGAAATAGTTCTTGGTCCCACCAATCAAAACGGAAAACTGTAAGTCACAAGGTATATCAGAGAGGACTCAGAATGACACTGATGTAATAATGGAGAAAATTTAGCCCTCAAGACTTCTTTATTCCTATCTGACAAAACTTAAAAGCAAGCCTTGAAAGGATGAAAGCATTTCAAAATAATTTAGCTGAGAAGAAACTCAGAAGAAAGTTCAAGAATATCTAGGGCCTAACAAGGTTTTCTAATGTTCAATAAAATATAACTAGATTCACAAAGAAGCAGGAAATTATATCCACAATAAGGAGAAAAAGAGATCAATAGGAACTGATCCAGAAGTTACACAAATATTAGAATTATTAGATAAAGACTTTAAAACAGTTATCATAACTAATGTCATATGTTCAAGAAGGTAGAAAAAAATTTAGCATATTAAACAAAGACAAACTCATAGAAATTTAAAAATCACTGACTAACTGAAAAAAATTCATTATATAATATTAACAAGAGATTAGCCATTACAGAAAAAAAAAAAAAAAAGTAGTGAACTTGAAGACATACCAAGTAGGAACTGTCCGAAAAAAAAGAGAAAAAGACTAAAAAAAAAAAAACAAAAGAGCCATATTATTGAATTGTTGTATATCAAGTTCTCTATGTATATGTAAATGGAGTCTTCAAAAGTGAGGAAGAGTATGGTGAACAGGAAAAAAAAGTTTGAAGAACCAATGGCCAAAAATTGTCTAACTTTGAGGAAAACTATAAATCCAAATCCACAAAGTTCAACAACCCACAGGCACAAGAAATATCAAGATATATTTATCATTGCACACCACAATCAAATTGTGTAAAACCACAGATAAAGAGAAAAATCTTAAAAGGAGCAAGAGACAAAAAAGACATTACATACAGGGGAAGAAAAGTAGGAATTATAGCAGATTTTGCACTAGATTCAATGCAAATGAGAAGACATTACAACAGCATTTTTAAAAGAATGGAGGGAGAGAATGGAGGAAGGAAGGGAGGAAGGGAGGGAAAGAAAGGAAAAAAGTAAGGGAGAAAGGAAGCAAGAAAATCGTAAATCCTGAATTAGTACCTAGCAATAATATCTTTCAAGATAAAATTAAAATAAAGACTTTTCATACTTACAAAAGCTGAAATAACTCCTCATCCAGACTTTCATTAGAAATAGAAGTTAAAACAACTCTTCTGGTAGGATGAAAATAATACTAGTTGAAAATCTGTATTTCCTTTGTGAAATACACAAAGTCACAAAGGACTAAAGAAAGTCCTTTTTTGTGAAAGTCACAAAGGACTAAAGAACACCAGAAGTGGCAAATACAACAACTTTTCAAATATTTTTTAACACTCTGTAAAATATAATTGTCAATTTAAAAACATAATAATAATAATAATAATAATAATAATAATAATGCAGGGTATTGTTTATAGCATATATAGAATAAAATCTATAAAGACCATAGTGTAAGGACTGAGACAGGAGAAAACTGTTTGTACCATAGAAAGTACTATAACATTAAACTAAGGAATAGGAAAAATTATATATGTGTCCTGTAAACCTTGAAGCAATCACATAAAAAGAAGAAACACAGTTAATTAGCCAACAGAGGAAATACAATAAAATCGTTAAAAAACCCATTCCCCCCAAAAAGGGCAGAATAGGAAGAGAAAATAAAACAAATAATTGATGCATATAGATAAAATATACAGATGGTAAATTAAAACCCAACCATATCAATAATCACATTAGTTTTAAGTTGTCTAAATGCCACAATAAAAGACAGAAATATATTGAATAATGTAGAAAGGAAGACTAAACCATAGGTTAAACCAAGAAATCCACTTTGAATATGAAGACGAAAGTAGGTTAAAAATAAAATAATGACAACAGATATATCATACTAATACTACCCAAAAGAAGACCAGACCAGTTATATTAATATCAGAAAAAGTAGATTTCATAACAGAATATTCTTTAGGGTGGGGTGCCTGGATAGCTTAGTCAGTCGTATCTGACTTTTTGTTTTAGTTCAGGTCATGATCTCAGGGTCACGAGATTGAGCTCTATGTTGGGCTCTGCACTGGATGTGGAAACTGCTTAAGATTCTCTCTCTCTCCCCCTTTGCCCCTCCCCCACTCCAATAAAAACCAAAAAGAGTCTTCTTTAGGGAAAATAAGAGGCTACTTTGGATACTATACTTCCTGAAGAACAACAAAATATGGTCAATTATTAACTCAAATCTGAATTCTGGTCACTACCCACTTTTTTATTTTTCTGACCTTTATTTTCCTCAGGTATGTGAGAGGGATTTGGACTAGAAGATTCTTAATTCTTGAACATTATTAGATGTCTAGTTTTCCACTACTGAAAATTATCCAACTATTTGGCAACTCATGGGCAATGCTTTTGACAATATTTAGGAATGGTATAAAATATGATGTTATAGTCATCAAATCTCTTATAAAACTGGAATTCTAAGTTTTTATATTAATATCAGTAACACCATATTTTATAAAAGTTTATTAATTACTGAATAAATACCTTACAACAACTCCATGGGAGTTTCATTAGTAGGTCCAAAAAAATTTCTTCCTTGAAAGTACAGTTAAATACTTAAAAAAAAAAACAACTATACACTTTTAAATTCTACACTGGTAGAGAGACCTAGAAGGAGATGAGGAAATCCTGTTTCAAGGCTAAGCAACAGATGGCAGATAAAAGATGTTTCATATACCCTCAACCAGGCAAGATAAAGTGTTCAAATAAATTTTAGCAGCTGCTAAAGCAAATAGAGATAAGGAGATAAAACAAAAGAATTTCAAATGATCCTATGGAGACCAAGGGATTGTGCAGTTTTAAAGCTATATATTTCTCTAAATTCCAGACTTCTCTAAGTTCTTAATTGTTCTTTTTAAACTTTTAACACATCTGGGAACTGTTAATTCTGTGTCTTGGTGCTCTGCCCACCTTAAAGAACTACCAAAAAGTCTAGAGGTGTCTCCTGGGGGAAAAGGGAAACTCAAGATAACCAAGGCCATGTCAATTTCTAGCTACAGAACTGGTTGCTCTCCACACTGAAATATATATCCTAATTGACTTATGGAATTGACTTGACAGGCTAAAAGGTCTGAAGTCACAGTGACCAACAGTGTTGTGTGCTGAGAAGAAAAATGGTCCAGGAATCAGGAGACAGGTCTTTGTTACTATAGTAACAATTTTATGGTCCCTGATAAGTTACTCAGCATTTCAAGGCTCAGCATCTTATTTATACAGAGGGAATTCATCCCTGCATATCTCAGAGACCTCTTTTTTGGATCAAATTATATAAATTCCATAAAATATTTAGAAATAGTAAATAGTATAAAAAGATAAAATGGACAAAAGCCAGGGTAAAATGATTTGTGAATTATTCTAAACATTTTAAAGTGTAGCAGTGCCTAGATGGCTCAGTTGATTGAGTGTCTGACTCTTTCTGCTTGGGTCATTATCTCATGGGTCATGGGTTTGGACCACATCAGGCTCTGAGCTCAGCAGGGAGTCTCCTTGAAGATTCTCTCCTTCCCCTCACTGGCTCTCTTTCTCTATGTCTCTTTCTCTCTCAAATAAATAAATAAATCTTTAAATAATAAATATTTTAAAGTTTGCAATGCTTAATATTTTATACAGTTGACATGTGTACTTATTTCATTATTTTGTCATTATTTTATTATTAAAATTACCCTTTTTATTACATAAAAGAAATATTTAATTTTCCAAAAGAGAACCTGAAAAAGGTGTTGCCCAAGTTCAAAACCTAATTCATAATATAGTCATCAACCTATCTTCTATGGAAGATGTTTCCCAACAATTTGAGGTACCCAGAAAATGGAAGAATCTATCTCCTAAAGAAATAAGTTCCAGTTCTCTAGATATTATAAAGATTATTCCTGCATTGAAAGGAAGGAGGTAAGTGAATATTAAATGAACCCTAAGCTGCCAACTGGGTCTATGTAAAAAAAATAAAAAGGCTAAAGAACCCTAGAGCCTAGTGATTCACCCACAGAATGGGGTTTGGCCTTGATGTGCAGGCAAATGCAAGATCTGAACAAACTGCAAACTATGGAAGACAGTGGGGGGAGAGGCTTGCACAAACTACATTTTTCTGTGGGATAGGAGAAAACAGTGTATTGTACCATCCTCTAGTTGTGATACATGAAAAATGTTTCCCCCATTTGACAATGGCAGTGAACATTTTGTTGTCCAATTTAAGAAGCCACTGCTCTAGAATATTAACCAAACCTGGTAAAATTCTCATTAGATGCGCTAATGTCAGACTTAAGGTTAACGTAACACACACACATACACACAAACACACAACTCTGCTATTAGGCCAGGGTAACCCCCTTGTTCATCATGTCTCAAAAATTAAGTTTCATACATTTCAATGTCAATATATATATCTGTAATAAATAATAAAATTAAAATTCCCACATCTGTTCAAAATCCAAACAATAAAACTGACCTGAGGTTACCTATAAGATACTTGTGTTCATGGAAGAGGAAAAATTTTCAACAATTATATTTTAGAGGAAAACCAAATATTCCCTAAAGGTCTATGTTCCAGTATTTTCTTTAATTGTAAATAAATCTTTAAAATTTACAAATTGTTATTAAAGCATTGAGCTTTTCACTGAGTTTCTAAGAAAGACAGTATTGTATTAACAATATTATAAAGATATTTATAAGAAAGATAGTAATATATCAAACCATTACTAATCCTTATAAGAACTCTATGAGGTAGGTACCATTATTAGCTCTGTTTCAAAATAGGAGTATTGGATTTAGAGAGATTAAAATACTTGCCCACAGTTGCAAAAGTGGAGAAGCCTGGATTTGAACTATTTATGCCCCCAATATGGGAGCAGCCAACTAAAAAAGACAACTGTTAATCAAGATAAAGGGTCATACTGATATGAATACATTAATAGCAGGGGATCTTAACATGCCACCCTCAGTAATAGAAAGATCATCTAAGCAGAAAATCAATAAAGAAACAAGAGCATTGACTGACACATTGGATCAGATGGACCTCATAGATATATACAGAACATTCCACCCTTAAATAAAAGAATTCTCATTCTTCTCAAGTGCACATGGAACTTTCTCCAGAATAGACCACATACTGGCTCACAAATCAGGGCTCAACTGATACAAAAAAAAAAAAAAATTGAGATTATTTCCTGCATATTTTCAGACCAAAATGCTTTAAAACTGGAACTCAACCACAAGAAAAAGTTTGGAAGGAATTCAAACATTTGGAAGCTAAAGACCACCTTGCTTAAGAATGTTTGGATCAGGGGCGCCTGGGTGGCTCAGTCGGTTAAAACCTCTCCCTTTGGCTCAGGTCATGATCCCAGAGTCCTGGGATGGAGCCCCGCATCAGGCTCTCTGCTCAGCCGGGAGTCTGCTTCCTCCTCTCTCTTTGTCTGACTCTCTGCCTACTTGTGATCTCTCTCTGTCAAATAAATAAATAAAATCTTAAAAAAAAAAAGAATGTTTGTATCAACCAGGAAATCAAAGAACTTAAACAATTCATGGAAACCAATGAGAATGAAGACACTTCAGTCTAAAACCTATGGGATACAGCAAAGGTGGTCCTAAGGAGGAAATACATAGTCATCTGAGCCTCCCTCAAAAAAATATAAAAAATCTAGAATACACAAGCTCTCTTTACACCTTAAAGAACTGGAGAATCAACAACAAATTTAGCCAACTCCACACACAAGAAGAGAAATAACCAAAAGAATAGAGAGAGGACCCAAATTAATAAAATTATGAATGAAAAGGGAGAGATCATGACTAATGCCAGGGAAATACAAAGAATCATCACAAACTATTATCAACAGTTACATGCCAATAAGTTAAGCAACCTAGAAGAAATGGATGCATTCCTAGAAACCTATAAACTTCCAAAATTGAATCAGGAAGAAACTGAGAATCTGAATAGACCAATATCTAGTAACGAGATTGAAGCAGTGATCAAAAATCTCCCAAAAAACAAGAGCCCAGGACCTGAAGGAATCCCTGGAGAATTCTACAAACATTCAAAGAAGAAATAATACCTATTCTTTTTTTTTTTTTTTTTATGGTTTAGTTTGCTTTCATTTTTTGTTGCTGTTTTGCTTTTTATTTATTTATTTATTTTTTTTTAATTTTTTATTTTTTATAAACATATATTTTTATCCCCAGGGGTACAGGTAAGTCAAGCAGAGAAAGACAACTATCATATGATCTCCCTGATATGAGGAAGTGGTGATACAACATGGAGGCTTAAGTGGGAATACCTATTCTTTTGAAGCTGTTTCAAAAAATAGAAATAGAAGGAAAACTTCCGAACTCTTTTTATGAAGCTAGCATCACCCTGATGCCCAAACTAGGCAAACACCCCACCAAAAAGGAGAATTTCAGACCAATATCCTTGATGAATATGGATGCCAAGATTCTCAATAAGATCCTAGCTAATAGGATCCAACAGTACATTAAAAAAGATTATCCACCATGACCAGTTGGGATTTATCACTGGGACGCAAGGGTGGTTCGACATTTGCAAATCAATCAATGTGATAGAACAAATCAATAAGAGAAGAGAAAAGAACCACATGGTCCTTTCAAATGATGCAGAAAAAGCATTTGACAAGATACAGCATCTGCTCCTGATTAAAAGAATTCAAAGTATAGGAATAGAGGGAACTAATTCATTTAGAATGAGATCATAGCTGTATGTGATGGCTCTCTGGAAGGAACCATGGTAAGGAATTTGCTTACACGGTTCCACTTAATCCCCTATAACTCCATTAATTCAGTACTATCATGATCCTCTTTACAGACAGGCAAACTGAGATTAGTGAGATCTAGAGTCTCCTAGTTAAGATACCTAAGATTTGGGATTCTCCCCAGGCAGTCTGACTCTAGAGCCAATGTATTTAATTACTGCACTCTACTGCTTTTGCAAAGTACAAGAGGTACTTAAAATGACTTCTGCATAAAAATACTATAATCATCTTATCCTTTACACAATGCAGGAGCATAAATCTTTCCAATTCTTCAAACTTTATTCTATTTTTCATTTGTATTAGTTACTTTCTTAAGAACATGGTACACATTACAAATTTCAAAAACATCCATTCACTGGAGCATCATTCTGGGTTACATGGACCTAAATTCTCTCACTGTGTGAGTACAGTATCCTTTTAGATAGAAAACTTGGTGTTGTTAAGTACAGCCACACAGTAAAAACCTTTCCTAGTTCAAGAATAAAAACCCCAAACACTTACAGAACTAAAAGGCAAGTAAACTGCAGAAATGCATTTGCACAGTATTATTTATCCTTACTTCACTTTTTCAAAAACAGGAAGGGGCTATCATTTGGTAACATTTCCTGAAAACTCCAAATAACAGTATACCTAGTACTTGTTTCTTCTAAAAGGCCTAGCACACAAAATCATTTGTGTGATATTTCTACAAAAAATGCACAACCTGAAACTAATCATGAGGAAACATCATACTAACTTAAATTGAGGGCCATTCTACAAAATAACTGCCCAGTAGTCTCCCAAAATATCCCAGTCACGAAAGCAAAGGAATCGAAGAGTTCTACGTTAAAGAGGACTTAAGAAATATGACAAATGAATTTAACTTGCGATTCTGGATTGGATCATGAACTAGGGAGAATTTTTTTTCTAAAAAAGGTATTGGCACAATTAGCAAAAATTTGCATCAGATCTATGGGTCAGCTGACAGTATTACATCAGAATTAGTTTCTTGATTTAAACAATTGTACTGGGTGATGTCAGAGGTTGTCTTTGTTTTAAAGAAATAAGTAAAGAGATCTTATTTTTACAAATCTCAAATATTTTGGAAAAAAATATGTACCAATCCACTGTTTTCATGAAACCAACTTTCCATGCTTTAACTCTATATTAAATTATATATGGATTCACTGGATGCCAAGAACCAATTTGTTCATTTTTGAAGCATTGGGCATACATTAGCATTTTAGAAAACACGAATAAAATATTGGCAGTGATGTTACCTATATTAACTTTATGAAAATCTAACTTTGGATGATTACTACTCCATAAACCATATCTGTAGTTTGAAACCCTGTTATACCCTAGAAGCTGGCTTAGCTTTTCTAGGCAACATGAGAAAGATCAATCAACACAATGTGCCTGTCAGTTCTCATCCTTGTCAACTCTAATCCTCAACATTACTGGTCATTTCTTAGCCAGCCCTGAGTATCCTGGAAAGCCCTGGTGGTATTGGACTCTGATTCCAGGATGATTCAGACTCTGTCAATATACTGATCTGCATCTACTTTCTACCACACTGGAAGTCTCAAATTCTTGAAACTCTCTATGACCTCAAACTAACCCATGGCATATTATTTCCAGGAATATGTGGATCCTCAGATTAAAAGAGGCACTCTCACACCACAAACCCTCTATACTTTTGTCTACTTTTATATTCTTTTGATTTTTTAATGCTAGATTAAACCCCTATACACTGATAGTTTCTAAGGGATAACTTTTTGAAAGAAATATACAATAGTTAATCAAATTATCATTCAAACAATAAAAAGGAAAGTGTCAGTAAATAAAAAGCTTAGGTAGTCTTATGTATTTTAAGAATAAATGGATCTTTCCTGAGTCACCCTTGAGGATGAAAATCTTTTCTAAAGTAATCCTCAGATCTGTTCACTATAAATCTGATTCTCCATGTAATGTGAGTATAGGTAAAGAGAATTTTAAATACTTCCATGGTTTGTCATTGGGGAAATACTCCCTTTTACCATATGTTATACACTACAAAGCCCTTAATTGTATTTACTTTGAAAACCAGAGATATGGTCATCTAAATTCTTGGTTGATAAGGACCAACAAAAGACCATTAATTAAAGCAAACAATAAAAATCTAAAAACAAACATAGTCTACTGAAACACCTCAAATACATAATAATTTCTTATTTTGAGAAAAAGCTTTATTGTTTGTAAAAGTTTTCACTAATGTTTTCTAAAACACAGATCAGAAGGCCTTAGTCCCATGACCACTCTAGCCTCAACATCAGGACATCCTTCTTTTTGTTCGATCATAGTTTCTGAGCATTTTATTTCCTTATACTTTCAGACCTAGTAACTTGTGCTTATATTCATGCTTCATTCTATAATTCCTTCATCAATGACAACCTTCTAACTTCTTAGTATCTGCCCAATTTTTATCTGCCTTTTTAGCATCAAGTATAGTGTTACCTTCTCACCTACCCTCTCAGTAAGTTAAAGTTAGATTTCTCATAAGCATCCCACAACACTCACATATATGGACTATGGAATATCTTACATGGCCTATACTAATATTGGGTAGATGTGGTAGTTATTTTGTATGTGTCAACTTGGCTAGGCTATGGTATCCAGATTTGATCAAACATAATTCTAAATGATTTTGTGAAGATACTTTTTAATAGGAGATTAAAATTTAAATCAGCAGACTTTGAATAAAGACTACCCTCCATGATGTGGACTGGACTCATCTAATCAGTTGAAAGACAACAACAAAAGACTGAACTCTCCCTAGGAAGGAATTCTGCCAGCAGTCTTCAGACTTGAACTGCCTTCCTCTTCCTCATCTCCCCACCCTCTCTGGATAGATATATATGGATATAAACATATACATACACATCTTACTGATTCTGTTTCTTTGGAGAATCCAGACTAAACTAATACATTGGAGGATACTGGAATGTTTTACTTTGATTCCCTGTATTTTTTTTTTAAGATTTTATTTATTTGTCAGAGAGAGAGAGGGAGAGAGAGCGAGCACAGGCAGACAGAATGGCAGGCAGAGGCAGAGGGAGTAGCAGGCTCCCTGCCAAGCAAGGAACCCGATGTGGGACTCGATCCCAGGATGCTGGGATCATGACCCGAGCCGAAGGCAGCTGCTTAACCAACTGAGCCACCCAGGCGTCCCTGATTCCCTGTATTTTTATGTATCTTTAAATTTCTCCATAACTAAGATCCCACTGGAATTTAGATTAAAAAATGCAGAGGTCTTTTATTAAATTGGATGTACATACTCTAAAATGCTACCAATTATTATATTAGTGTGTCTTTCATGATTTTTATTTGTATTAGTCCATTTTCAAAGTACCATGTCAAGAACAGTATTAGTTATGTTAAACAGAAAGAAAAAAGTTTCCTTCTGTGAGAAAGCATCAGAAATCCCTTTCAGGGGATTCCATTTATCTCTAGGGCTATTTGCACCCTGATTTGAAGACATGTGACTAAATGCTTGAGGTCAGCCATTTTGGAAGGTCAATAAAAAATGATAAATACTGCAGTGAACTAGAGAATGTGTGCCTCATCAATAAATGGCAGTAGCTATAGGTCCAGTAGATCACAATTATAAGTCCTAAAAATATGTTAGACTCTTCTTTTGTTCAAAATATAACAATTTTAAAATGATTACAACTAAGTAAAAAACAACAAAAACAACAACTAACCACTTTGCTTTTCAAACAAACCACTGACAACCCTAATTTCTGGCCTTAGGCTGATACTCCTTTAAATTGATTTAAGTTCTCAGAAATAAAATGTTTTAGCATACCCCACTGAGACTATCATCTTCCAGAGTGGTTCCAAATGCTTCTACACATTGACTAGGGTATGAATTTCAGAGACAGAATTAAAGAATTGCACATATTTATTGATGAAGGATAATTAACTGCATTTAAAGCAGTGTTTCATCTGTCTCTCTTCAGTCAATTCAAGAGATCTCCCAACCTAAAAATTACTCAGTCACATAACTCTAGGCTATTTTAAAAATATATATATGAATAATAAGCTTAAGAAATCATGGACACAATGAATCATGGAATACTACATCAAAAACCAATGATATACTGTATGGTGACTAACGTAATAAAAAGAAATCAAGATCTCTTGCTGACAGAGTTAATTTAGATCAGTGGTTTTCTAAGGTCATCTGTATCACTCACCCCAGGGAAATATTTTAGCTTACCCAAGTGATGGAGGTGGAAAGGTACCAGAATGGAGTATACAGAGGTCCAGAAATGTCCCAGATTGTCCCAAGCATAAAGTACTACCCTGTCCTTCTAGGACTTCCAAACATCCCCCAGTGAATGTTCATGACATGAAAAGCTTATGTGAGGATAGACTCATCTCATTTTATAAAGAAACACAAAGCATGTTTGTAAAGTTTTAAAATAACCTAAATTTTCTAGAAATTCAACTTACAGGTACATTGAGGAAAGCTGTGCTTTGCTCTCCAGAATGTTACCAAGAATTTCTCAGTATTCTAGAAAATTATGCCAGTGAAGTCAAAGCTGCTCATGGCATTTCAGTCGTCCACACTACACATCTGCATCTGTCAGTATGTATAGCTGTCGCAAGTCCACTGATTCTATGGAAAGCTACAAGCACCTGACTATCTCATCATATCTTCTATAACGGTCATACCTAAGAATTTACATAATGAAAATACATTTAAAAAAAAATAAAGTGCTTGGCATTTATGTCTTCTGTAAAGTCAGAATATTATATTGCTTTTGAAAATTTATGTCAGTAGGTTCTATTGCCTATAAATTTTATTTCAGGATATTAAATGAGGCATTAAAATATTTATTATTAAAAGAGATTGTTAGGTCCAATTGAGCTGAGAAACACTAATTTAGAATATATCCTGATTGATGAGCCTAATCCATATTCATGTCCTCAAGGTTAGAAATGCAGTATAGTCATTCCATCTCTGAAATGAAATGTTTTACTTTTGCCAAATTATGGACTTAGCACAGTGCAGAACATCATTTCTTAAAATTTTATGGAAGCTTTCTTGTTTAAAAATTCAACAGCTTGATTTTGCACCTACTTTTTTTTTTCATAATCATTGAGCAGGATTTAGGTATACTTATTTTACCACTCTTCACTATTATGGCTTGTGCAATCTCAAAAAAGAAATAGTAAAACACATTAACGGTACTCATTAAGCATTTATAAAATTTGATTTATGTGCACACCATTACTAGAGAACCTGTTATTAATGATGCTTTGAAGACTATTACCGTCTATTGCCAAAATCAGAGCCCTGTGAGCTAGGGTCCCATTCTCCAATTTTTTTAGATTGCATCTAAAACACTTCGCACACCAAGCTTAAATTGTTCAAGTCTCATTGAGATTTGACTAATAATCCCATTCTAGGAGAAATAAAGAAGTCTTTGTTATTAATAACTTAAGACAGCTTAAATTCCCCTTTAAACTGACCTCCAAAACTTTTTAGACATTCTACCTGGAGGTCAGATGCAGCTATATGCTCATCAAAACCACTTAAGTAAGTCATCATCTGAAATGAAGCATACAGCTTCAGGAAGAAAACAAGATAAGTGGTAAATATAGAAAGGAGCCACACACCTGGCCACCCAGATGAGCTAAATTAATTCTGGATGAATCAATAGGTTGAGGTAGCTATAACCCAATTTCACCTGCCAGAAATATCTTCCTACAATGTCATCTGAATCTATTTAAGCTATTCAAGTCTGCCATAGACATTCTCCTAGTTATCTTGTTACAGACTCCTTAATATCTAATTAGAATGCAGCGTAATAAACAATTAACCAACAAGTAAAAGAATGGAAATATTCTCCCTCCAACCTTTGCTATTTTAGTCAGGGCTACTATCACCACGGCCTCAATGATTTTAGCAGCATAGTATAGCTCTCTTTTTTTCCTAATTATTTCATATAACATTTAGCTCATTCCTATTTTCATTATTTACTTAAAAAAAGTCCTGTCCTGTTTTTCCTTTATTCTCTTACATCTGCAAATAAATTTTACTGTGTCACTTTTCTAACCTAAAGTCAAAATCTCTGAACCTGATACTATTGAACAAGTTGGAGTGAGTGGGTTAATATACTGAAACAGCTTTATTTAACTCATCCTGTTTTCATACCTTCACTGAAATATAACTCCTATAGTATCATTCATTTAAAGTATACAGTTCAATCCTAAGAGAGACCTCATACCCATAAGCAGTCAATCTAAACCTTCCCTCCTCTACCCCACCTTAAGCAACACTAATTTACTTCCTGTGTCTATAAATTTGCCTATTCCATGCATTTCATGTAAATATAATCATACAATATGTGGTCTTTTGCAATGTAGTTCTTTTAACTTCACATTTCCTGGGGCGCCTGGGTGGTTCAGTGGGTTAAAGCCTCTGCCTTCGGCTCAGGTCATGATCCCAGGGCCCTGGGATGGAGCCCCGCATGGGGCACTCTGCTCAGCGGGGAGCCTGCTTCCTCCTCTCTCTCTGCCTGCCTCTCTGCCTCCTTGTGATCTCTGTCTGTCAAATAAATAAATAAATAAATAAAATCTTTAAAAAATAAATAAAAATAAATAAATAAATAATAATAACCGCATTTCCAAGATTCATCCAAGTTTTAACATGTATTGGTACTTCATTCCTTTTTACAGATAATCTACTATACAGATATAGCACACTTTATTTATCTGTTCATTAATTGATGGATATTTGGGTTGTTCCCACTTTTGTCTCTTATATGGTGCTATAAAAATTCATATACAGGTTTGCGTGTGGACACATGTTTTCATTTCTCTTCAGTATGTGCCTAAAGTATGTTGCTACATCTTATGGTAACTCTATGTTTAACCATTTGAGAAACCACCAAAAATTTTCCTAAGTACTTGTAGCATTTACCTTTGTAAGGTGCCAATTTCTACATATCCATGCCAAATCTTGTTCCTGTCTTTTTTTATTACACTGGTTTTGATTTGCATTTTCCTAATGACTAAGGATGTTGAGCACCTTCTCATGCTCTACCTTGTTTGTGTATACCTTCTTTAGATAATTATCTACTCAAATTCTTTCCTTATTTTTTAATTGGGTTATTTGTCTTTCTAATCAAGTTGAGAATTTATATATTCCAGATACAAGTCACATATCAGATATATGATTTAGAAATATTTTCCCCATTCTGTGAATTTCCTTTTCACTTCTTCGATGATGTCCTTTGAAGAAAAGTTTTTTAATTTTGACGTAGTCCAATTCATCTACTTTTTCTTTTATCATTTGTACTTTTGATATCCTACCTGAGAAGTTATCACCTAATGCAAGTACATGAAGATTTACTCCTATATTTTCTTCTAAGAGTTTTATAGTTTTAACTCTTATATTTAGGTCTATGATCTATTTTGAGCTAATTTTTTCATATGATCTTTTTAATATCCTGTTGTATTATATTTTATATGCCTTATTTTTTTAAGATTTTATTTATTCGACAGACAGAAATCACAAGTAGGCAGAGAGGCAGGCAGAGAGAGAGGAGGAAGCAGGCTCCCCACCAAGCAGAGAGCCCGATGTGGGGCTTGATCCCAGCAGCATGGGATCATGACCCAAGCCGAAGGCAGAGGCTTTAACCCACTGAGCCACCCAGGCATCCCTTATATGTCTTATTTTAAAAGTGTTCATACCAATGGGTAGAAAAGATTTAACAGTGAATGCAACACCCCTTAAAAAGTACCAATTATGGTGTGCCACCATTCAGTGTTTGCCCTAAGAACCCAAATTCAGGGATTTAATTTTCACTGTCACAGATATTTTTAAGAATCATAATAGCCACTATGTTCCATATACTTTATGTGGCACATTGAGAGGAATCAATGGATATCTACAGGATATTGGGCAAGTCATCCTATAGACTTCAATTTTGTCATTAGTAAAATGGTGATATAATAGAGCTCTTAAAGGACTGTAATAGGAAATAGTAAAATGCATGTAAAGTGCTCAGAATAGTACTTGGGACACAATAAGCTTATTAGATCTCTTTAATAATAGCAGTCTTAGGGCGCCTGGGTGGTTCAGTGGGTTAAGCTGCTGCCTTCGGCTCAGGTCATGATCTCAGGGTCCTGGGATCGAGTCCCGCATCAGGCTCTCTGCTCAGCAGGGAGCCTGCTTCCTCCCCTCTCTCTCTCTGCCTGCCTGTCTGCCTATTTGTGATCTCTGTCCATCAAATTAAATAAATAAATAAAATCTTAAAAAAATAATAGCAGTCTTACTGTTTTTATTACTAATATCATTATTGTATCTCATTTAATCCCCACAACACAGTCTATTGCAGACAGATTGTATCAGTTAGGAAAACACATATTTCAAAACAGGTAATTTAAAACAGAGAACTAGGTGCAGAGGTAATAGAGAGGGACACAAAAGGGCCAGGGAAGGGAACTGAGAGAAGAAAAACTAGCAAACTCCCGCCAGTTCTAAAGCCAGAGGGATAAAATGGTAGATTATTTTAGTTTATCTCAGAAGACGGGGTTGCCAACAGAACAGGTGATGTCTGAGAAGCTGGTCAAGCAAGAACTGGGAACCTGGATGTAGGGCTACTGTCCAGAGGAGAGCCCTGGTGCAACTGGGACCAAGGAGAAGAAAGTGTCCTGCAGAAACTTCAAGAGATGATGCAGGCTCTGCTAGACCTGCCACCTTAGGAAGAGAAAAAGGGAAGAGAGTCTGGGGGACTACTCCTATCCTCCAGTGTCCTGACAGTGCTACCCATTGGTTAAACCTAACCAGAAGCAAGGCTGACCAGGGAAATGTAGTTTGCAGTAAAGGGCTAAGAGATCTGAGAGCAAACATGCAGACATCTGACACAGAGGCTAAGTATGTGTAAGAATCTTGTCTCCCATCCCTGCTGAGTAAGGATTTGGCATGGGAATTCTCTTTTCATCATTAAATAAAACCTCTCTACAATGCTTAAGGAAAAAATAAAAAAGCACTGGAGAATGCCTGGTGTAATCGTGGCAACAGTAATTTAGATAGTAATTAATTTAATAACTTAGGTGGCAGTCTGCTTTCACTTTAATGGAGACTCAGATTATATTACTAGTTCTAAAATCATAAAACTACTCTGATTATTTCTGTCACCACTTGAAAGAGTCAACTATATTAAAACACAGAGACACGGAGAGTGCTACCTCAAGGTTTAAGATAGTGAGTTGAGTTCGGTCATTTTACTCAGTCTGTGGTACATTGTCCCACATAAGGACCCAGTTTTATGTACTGACTTAATACCTGAATACCTCCCTTTTCTCTATACTCCACTTTTTTCTCCTTCTGTTTTCAGTCCCCATTTAAATTGAATCTTTATATGCGTTTCTTGCAAAGTGTATATTGTTTTATGTGAACACATTTTTAATGCATGTGCAAGTAGTTTTAGCTCTCATTCTGCTTAATTTTTATCACTCAACTCCATCAATGTCTTTAAGATCTATACAAATTACTACTTCTACATCTAAGCTCTTGTTTCTAACTGCTCATAATATTTTAAGCTGTGCACCTACCACATTTGACCTGAACACTCTCCCAGAAATACACAAACAGACTGCCTCTATCTCCCAGGCATACAATCAACACTTCAATAAACTTCCGGTACACATACTCTCATGTGCTTCTATGAAAATTTCACTGGCATATAAATACACATAATCACTAAGACAGGTATATTATATACCTAATTAAATAAAATATTATATATTAGTATTTATATTAATATATATTTTATTAATACACAATAACATTAATATAAATATTATATATATTTAATTTTACTATGTAGTACATATTGCTTCCCTGAATGGCTGCACTGGTCTATAGTTTCAGAAGCAATGATGAGGCTTTTGAGGTCCCCAAATCTCTGATTGCACTTGGCACAACCCAGCAATCTAATTATTACCAGTCTAATTGCTGTAGAGTGATTTTTTTTCTTTCCATTTCTATTTCTCTAACAATAATTTAGGGAATCTCATCACATTCTTGTTACTTTCTTGGGTTTTCTCTTTAGTAAGGTGCTTCTTTAAATCTTTGATCTATTATTATTTGTAACTGTAGTAATATTCTTTATTTGTAGATCATTTTATGTAAAACATAAAACTCTTCTTGATTTTAGACATCACAAATAGATTTTTCCATTTTGTTAACTATGAATTAAACTTGTCTAATGTTCTTCACTGAAAAAGAATGGAATTCTTTAACTTTCATACAGACTCATTAAATTTTTGCCTTTTGGTTGGTATTTTTGAAGTTTGAAGGAATACTTACCTCTGGATAGTAACCTTCTACCGTTTCTTCTATTAACATTGCTGTTTTACCATTCAAATTTTGACCTTTAAGCTATTTATGTTACTTTTCCTTGTGGTGATAGGTAATAATCAAGTTTTATTTTGCTCTATATAGTGATCCTTTTTGCCTACCATTTATTAAACAATCCATTTTCCCCATTAATGTGTGTATCACACCTGTGTGAAGTTCCTACCTATGTCTGTGAACATACTTTGATGTTTCATTTGCTGAATTTTTCTTGCTTTGACAGCACACTCCATTTCTCTGAGGCTTTGTTTTATGTCTTAATATCTGACATGGTCAGTCCTCTATCTTTACTCTTATTTTTAAAGACTGGCCTAGTTATTTCTAAATTTTCATTTATCCATATACTTTTTATAGTAAAAAGTGAGTTTAGTAAGCTCCTCAAATATTGTAATTTTGGTTGGAGTATTATTAAATTTATCAATGAATTTAAAAGAATCAGTATCTTTACAGTATTTTGTCATCTGAATCAAGAGCTTGGAATATTTTGTGTCCTCTATTTGTTCTAAACTTCAATTATAAAGATCTATTTTTCTTATTAAAGCAAACTCCTCAATTACTAATGACAATGTGTTCTTTTATTAAATGTTCCAGTGGATATTTCTGATCATTTTTCTAGAATGATCTTGTTATCAGCAACATAGCAGGTGAACACTTTAAGAATCATTAATTCTGATAGTTTGTTTGGAATCTGTCGGTTTTTCTAGGTTAATCATTTCATCACAAAAAGAGTGTCGGGGCACCTGGGTGGCTCAGTGGGTTAAAGCCTCTGCCTTCAGCTCAGGTCATGATCCCAGGGTCCTGGGATCGAGCCCTGCATTGGGCTCTCTGATTGGTGGGGAGCCTGCTTCCCTCACTCTCTCTGCCTGCCTCTCTGACTACTTGTGATCTCTGTCAAATAAATAAATAAAATCTTTTTTAAAAAGAGTGTCAATTTTATTGTCCTATATTCCAATCCTTACATTTCTAGTTTCTTTCTCTAATGGCAGCTAGGTTGTTCAATCCTAGATTAAAATGCAGCAGTGATAATAAATATACTTGCCTTGTTCTAAATCGCAAAAAGAACATATCTCAGTTACTCCAGTAAGTATAACACACTATTAGTGTGTTAGAATACAAATTTACCAAGATAAGGAAGTTCCTTTATTCTTGCCTTGGTAGAATTTTCTATTTTAAATTGATGAAGAACTATATCAAGTATTTATTCTGAACTATTTAAGATCATTGTATGAATCCTCCCTTAATTGACTTATGTGGAAAACAGTATTGATAGATTTCCTGAATTGGGGGATAGTTTTGCATTTGTAGGATAACCTTGATTATGTTGTATTACTTTAACAAGCTATTAGATTTAATTTAATATTTTATTTGGGATATTGGCAATTATGTAAGAAAAAGGAAAATTCTTATCTGATTTTGTAATCAAGATTATATTATCTTCACAAAATGACCTAGGCATAAGTGTTCCTGTTTTTATATTCTGGTGCATGAGACAAGAGGAAATGAAAGAACAGATACGTGGCCGTTGGGTAGGACTCCTACGTAAAACCAACTATTCTTGGACTTTTCTCAGAGAAGTGGGCTTAACACCATTTCAATTGCTTTGATTCTTATTGGCCTACTGAATTCTCCTTGCACCAATTTAAACATTTTACATTTTTCTAGATGATAGACTTCAATCACATTTTCACCTATATTAATATATGTTTTCACATGCAGTTACTATCTAAATTATTGGATACAAATTCTTTTATTTCATTTTGCCTATTATTTATATCTTCTCTTTTTTCATCTTGACTACATTACAGAAGGTCTGACTACTTTATTAATCTTTTCAAAGTATAATCTTCTATTATGGTAATTTTATATTAATGCTGGTCACTATTTGATATCTACCCTTATATTTTTCTTTTTATTTTTTACTGAAGTATAATTAACATGCAGTGTTATAGGGCTTTACAATATAATGATGCAACAATTCTATACAATGCACAGTGCTCATCATGCTGAGTTTACTCTTAATCTCCTTTCTCTATTTCACCCAATATTGTTTACAATAGCCAAGATATGGAACAGCCCAAAACCTTTTCTCAATTTAAAAATGTATTTTCCATGACTTTTTACATTATTTATTATATTCATTCTGCTTTTGAACTTTAAAGGATTTATATTTATATTATCTATTTTAGAAAATATTTATTTACACTATTCCATATTTTTTTCTTTGACTTTGTCATTTACCTTTTCATTCTTCCCTGTTTTCTATTGGCTACATCAGTATTTCTTTTCTAGGTTTAAAATCTAAACATTTTATTTTGAAGATATATCTGCACTCATGTTTATTGCATTATTCATAATAGCCAAGATAAGGAAATAATCTAAATGCCCATTAACGGATAATAAAGATGTGGTATCTACACACAATGGAATATTATGTAGCCATAAGAAAGGAGGATATCCTGCTATTTGCAACAATATGGATGGACCTTGAGTACATTATGCTAAGTGAGATAAGTCAGATAGAGCAAGACAAGTATGGTATTTCTTACAGGTGGAATCTTTAAAAAAAGGCAAGCCCATTAAAAAAAAATAAAAGCAAAATGGTAGTCACTAGGGAATAGGAGATGGAGAAGTAAGACTGATTTATTTACGGGTACAAACTTCAAATAAGTAGTAAATAAGCCTTAGTGATCCAGTAATCTAATGTACTATGTGATGAATATAGACAAAATATTTGCCATAATTTTGTAATGTACTATGGCTATAACAGCAACCATATTATAATATATAAATGTATCAAGTAACACACTGCACATATAAAACTCAGATGTTATATGTCAAATATAATGGAAGGCAGCTATGCTCACCACTATACCGCCAATGCCGATATGTAAAATACAATGAGCTAAAGAAATAAAAAATAAAATTGAAACATTTTATTTTGCTCTTACATTGTTTGCCCTTAAATTATGATCCATCTGTGTATTTATTTAGCCTATTGGTATTTCAAACCATATCAATACCTATATTGTCCTTATAAAAAACAAAGTACATTAGCATACATTTATTTCTCTTTGTTAAGAGAACATAACCCAGTGTAACAATAATGTCTAAAATTTTCTTTTACTTCTTCTCGAATTTTTCTTAGATACAACAATTACCAGATGTTGATTTACCCATGATTAATAGAAATTTTTCATTTTCACCTGAATTTAACTATAAAAAAGCATTTAAAACCAATTTGTGTATTTCACTCATAATTACCATGGCAATTTGGTCAAAATGTCCTAAAAAAGACTGCCCTTGCAAACAAAATATATAGTATAGTATAGAAGACAAAATAACATCCTTTTTTGTTTCTAGAATTTCTTGCTGGGACAAAGGAAGGATTCATTTTGAAATAATAAATAAAACGTTAAACTCTCTCCTCCAAAAGTTATAAATTTCAGGTCTTGCTTTTCAAGAGAAGAATTCAGGATCTTTTTGCAAAACTTAAAAAATCCCAAGAGCCTCTTATTTTAGTATGATGTTAGACCTTTCAACAGAATATGAACTACAATACTAACTTTAGTTTAAAGATGTGGCACAACCCATTTTAATACAGGTTTTGAACTGAAGTAGGTTAATTGAAGTAGGGGTCAAATAAGGGCATAAACATTACCAATTCGGGATCCTGAAATAATCATCCTGTTCAAGAAATAATTAAGCTTTAAAACTCAGGAATGTGTGGGGATATACCAAAATGACAAATCAACTGATATCATTATACTTTTTCCAAACAGTAATTTAGAATACACCCATTTTTAGCAGTTTCAGAGACACAGTTGGCTAATAAAGTATGTATCAGTGGAGACAGGGCATGGATGGGAACTTTATTTTCTCATCAATTTTCCTGTGAATTTAAAATGAGTTTAAAGAATAAAGGTTTTAAAAAAATAAATTAGTGACTGGCCTCATCATGCCAAATATTTCCACTAAAACTGGAACTAAAAATATCTTTGAAATAATTGCATTATCCACTATGCAAAGAAACACAATAGGACAAAGCAATTTAGTAACTCCTTCACTGATCTGTGTATATTAGAGAACTCTTCCTTGGAAAAGGGATTACTAGTTTAGACATAAGTCTTCCTTTGTCGGGTGTGCACAGATTGAGTATATGCTCATTCATAAAAATACTTCTTGGTAATTAGACTACATTATTCTGGAGGATTCTGAGCCAACTGCAATGGTCATAAAAGATACTTGAAATCAGTTAAAGCTGTAGGTATAAATCTAGCACAGATGCTTTCAGTACCATTAGGTATTTCAACATTTATCATTTATTCAGTAAAAATCTATTAAATTATTTCTACAGATTCAAGTTCTCTTAGTATACAGTAGCTTTATATAACCTCAAGAGAATAATCAAAATCCAATATTGTTAATCCAGGCAACATCAAATTTAAGAATATGTGGTTATACTTATTTTGTCAGTAACCTCTTAGACTCAATGTTCATTATACTGTGCATATTCAGTATTTTTTTAAAGATTTTATTTATTTATTTGGCAGACAGAGATCACAAGTAGGCAGAGAGAGGGGAGGAAGCAGGCTCCCTGCTGAGCATGTGGGGCTCAATCCCAGGACCCTGGGATCATGACCTGAGCGGAAGGCTGAGGCTTTCACCCACTGAGCCACCCAGGCGCCCCCATATTCAGTATTTTTAAAAGGATTTATTTTCTAGCCTAAAGGAAAAGAAGTCATGGATTTAAATTCCATATCTAGAAGTCAAGCAGAGAGAGTCAGTTATCATATGGTTTCACTTACTTGTGGAGCATAAGAAATAACACGGAGAACATTGGGAGATAGGGAGAAGTGAGCTGGGGGAAATCAGAGGGGGGGACAAACCATGAGAGACTGTGGACTCTGAGAGACAAACTGAGGGTTTTGGTGGGGAGGAGGTTGTGGTTTGGGGTGAGCCTGGTGGTGGGTATTAAGGAGGGCACGTGTTACATGGAGCATTGGGTGTGGTGCATAAATGATGAATTTTGGAACACTGAAGAAAAATTAAATTAAATTAAAAAAATTTCATATCTATGATCTGGACTCTAGGTTCTTCTCCATCACATGGGAGGTGGTTGGTGTCTGGAGTGCTAATGCCTATGTTTGAATCCCAGCCATAGTACTTACTTGTAGTGTTACCGAAGTAAAGTTACTCAACACTCCTGAGCTTCAATTTCCTTTTCTACTAATAGCAGCTAACACTAAAATTGTACTAAGTCCCAAGAATTCTTAAGTATACATAATTTGACCTTCACAATAAACCCATTCCTAGATTCTATTTTTATTCTCATTCTTAAAGAGTGTATACTAAAGAATTGATACTAAAGTGCCTTGCCCAAACCACACACTTGATCAGTGACCAGCACTGATACTGAGGCAGGCTGATTTCAGAGTCAACTTCTTTGTGAAGATTAAAAGCTATCAATTCTGTAAAGCATTTATACTGGTTATAGACTTTCACTAATCACTGGTTAAATGTTAACTAACTAATCAAGTATCATAGTATGTGTATTCAGGGGGTGGGGGGTTTAGACTTCACCTTTAGACTTTTGATATAAGACAAAGTATATTTATTCAGAGAGATAAAAATTTTAATCTTTCTATGCAAATATATTAATTTGTTGTAACTAAGAATTTAAATTATACTATGGTTTTTGTTATCACTCTTCAGCACCTCTCTTTTTTTCTTTTTTTAGAATATGTGTACTTTTTTAAAGATTTTATTTATTTATTTGACAGAGAGAGACTGTGAGAAATGAAACACAAACAGGGGGAGCAACAGGCAGAGGCAGAAACAGACTCCCCTTCAAGGAAGGAGTCCGAGATGAGCCTCGATCCCAGGACCCAGGGATCATGACCTGAACTAAAGGCAGACGCTTAATGACTGAGCCACCCAGGCGCCCTGACACTTCATTTTTTTAAAATTTGTGAGATACATTAAAAAATGAAGGCCCAGACAATGAAATATGATTTGACAATAAAAAGGAATAAAGAGCTGATACATGGATGAAACTCAAAAACATTATGCTAAGTGAAAGAAGGTAGACACAAAGACTATGTATTATAGTGTATTATAAGCCATGAAGCAGATGTTGCCTGTCCTGTCCCACCTCCTGAAGCACCAAGACAGCGAAATTCTCTGGGACACCTGCTGGGCCCTGTCTTACCTCACTGATGGCTCCAGAGAGTGCATCAGCCAAGTGGTCAACCCGGGGGTCCTACCCAGGCTGGTTCAGCTCATGAGTAGCTCAGAGCTCAATGACTTGGTAAATGTCCTCAGTCCTGTCTCTGTCTGGGTCTTCACAGGAGAATGTGTGAGTCATACTCCCTTGAACCAGGGTCTCTGCCAGCCCTGGTCTTCCACAGTCGGGTCTCATACTTTATCTAGAACAAATATGCTTAAAGGAAAATATACATAAAAAAAGAAATATGCATAAAAGAAAAATCTCTAGGGACAGAAAATAGATAGTGACTGCCTGGGATTGGGGGTTGTGGGAATGGGAGTGAACATAAATGGGCATAAAGTTTCTTTTCCAAGTGATGGAAATGCACCATGTTATAGTACAATCTAATTTTAGTACAATTTTTATTGTATTTTATGGTATGTATTTTATCTTCCAATGAAGCTATTAAAGAATATGCAAGTAACCTAGTCTCCCTTAGTCTCTGTGAACAACTATAATTAAATACCTGGGTGCTCTTAAACAATTACCTTTTACTGTTACATCATTCCATCTAGCAGAATACTCACTCATCTATCTTTTTTGTTTCACTTTTTAAATTTCAATGTATAATTATTATATAAAAACTGCACATGTTTAACATATACAGTATGAGTTTGAACATCGACATGCACTTGTGAAACTATCACCACAATCAAGATAACATATCTATCACCACCAAAGTCTCTTCCCACCCTTCGTGTGTGTGTGTGTGTGCGTGTGTGTGTGTGTGTGTATGTGTGTTACAAATATTTAAAAGGGGATCTACCCTCCTTAATTTTATAAATGCGCATCAAGGTGCTGTTAAATATAGGCTTTATGCTGTAGAGCAGATCTCTAAGACTTACTCATTTTGCATAACTATAACTTCTTACCCACTGAACTCCCCGTATTCTACTCCCCCAAGCCCCTTGCAACCAGTATTTTACTCTCTGATTCTGTAAGTTTGACTAATTTTAGATAGTTCATATAAATAGAAGCATGCCTTACCTGTCCTTCAGGTTTATTCATGATGTTATGTATGGCATAATTTCCCTTTTTTTTTAAAAGATTTTATTTTTTTATTTGACAGAGAGAGATCACAAGTAGGCAGAGAGGCAGGCAGAGAGAGAGAGAGGAGGAAGCAGGCTCCCCGCTGAGCAGAGAGCCAGATGCGGGACTCGATCCCAGGACCCCGAGATCATGACCTGAGCCGAAGGCAGTGGCTTAACCCACTGAGCCACCCAGGCGCCCATAATTTCCCTTTTTAAAAAAAATATGTATTTATTTATTTATTTGACAGAGAGAGATCACAAGTAGGCAGAGAGGGAGGCAGAGAAAGAGAGAGAGAGAAGGAAGCAGGCTCCCCACTGAGCAGAGAGCCTGACACGGGACTTGATTCCAGGACCCCGAGATCATGACCTGAACCACCCAGGTGCCCCCATAATTTTCCTTTTTTAAGGCCAAATAATATCCTGCTGTATGTGTATACTCCATTTTCTTTATCCATTCGTGTGAAGTGACATTTACTTTCTCATCTAATAGTCCTATCCTTGATAACAGACACCATGTCTTTTTTCTATCACTGTGCCTCCAAGAAGCACTGCAAACATCTGCTTAATAAATGAACAAATGGAGTTATTTTTCTTTTATGTAATTAACTCTTTCAATAAACCCTGAGATTTGGGCAACTTTTCTTCATTTTATAAATGCAAAAACAAAGGCTGGGCATGTTAACTAAAAAGTAATGGATCATGTAATTTGTAAGTATTTGTAGGTAGAATTTAGACTAAGAATGATGACTGTGTCTCTATTATATCTGAACAAAAAGCCTTATGTCTACCCTTCCTCAAGCCCAGGATTGACACACTCTGCAGGAAAGACATAAATCCCTTTAGTCTAAATATCTGAAGGGTGTTTAATTTGACTTTAATTTTCTCTGAAATGCAGAAGCCACTTCTCTATTACAAGCAGTTCTATTTCTCTAACTTCCCAATTTTGACAAAGGCTCTATTAATTTACGTCTGATTATGAGCCAAGGCCACCATCCTCTAACATCCAAATTAAAGGAAAAGTGGCATGAGTTTTAAAAGAGATAAAAAAATTATAAAGCTCCATGTCTGGAAATGTTGATGACGCAGATTTCTTTAGCACTTATCTTTTTAAGCAAATAGTTTAAAATAGTTTGGAATTTTTAACAAAATTTTTCTTGCAATAAATAAGCAGGGATTATTAGTAGCTTTTCTTATGATATTAAACTTCTGTAGGAGGGTAAGAATAAATGTATAATGAAATATAGACATTTCTACTCTAGTTTATAGATGGTGAGTACTTATAACACTTGTAATCAATAAAAAAAAAACTTATCTCTATAGATATATAAAATTGGGCTTTTCAAAGAAAAGGCATAGAGTGTGGATGTGAGAGAAAGAGAGGACGAATATAACAATTTACATCCTACACCTTTATTAGAGACATCTCCAAAAATAAGAATCACATTCCTTAATTAGGAATCTAGCACCATGTAGATTTTTCTACCTTAATGTGTTCATCTCAACTCTCTTTTAAGTATATTTGAAAAGTTATTACCAAAATAAAAGAGATACTGAGATCAGTAAAATAAAATGGCATTTCCATAATTCCAGATAATTGAATAATCCAAACAAGGTAGTAAAGATAAAAAACACATTTTCCTTGTATTTTACCTTGTAAAATACTTTTACCCAGTAATTTGACAAAACACAGAGGTTAAGTTCTGTTAATTATTATATCACATCATATATTTTTGTTTTTAATCAAACTCTATGTCTACAAAGAAATAAATGACACATATGCTTTCAAATAACTATATATAACAAATATTAAGCCAATGTTCCAGAATTGGCTGGCGACTGGCATTAAGATCATAACGTCTAACTAGCCAAGAATGTTATTTTCCTTCTTGGAGTTTCTAGAGTACATACATCCTCTATCACTTATCACATAGTGTTCACAGTCATTCTTTATACTGCTGTCTAGTTTTATTATTCATTCTTGTACAGTGATTTATCATCCACTGTCCTGACTTATGCCCAGTCTAGATTGACACTTCTTATTGAAAAGGACTGGGTATTATATTTCTGAGTGTCCTCTACTGCCTCAAAAGCAGGTGCTGCATACATGGCAGGCCATCAATATTATTTGTTGAATGATTGCAGGGAGGTTGCTGGGCCCAGCATTCCTGTTCATTTGCCTAGGAGAGGGTATACTGATGCTGCCACCCTTTTATTATGTAGGGCAGATATTTTCCATTTGCAGCTGCATGTTCAAGAGAAAAGTACATTCTTCATGTTGTTTTTTCCCCTTTATTCTGATGTTCCTGTTTAAAATTGAAGAAATTTACTGAAGATATTTGCTGATTTGGGAAAAATATATTTCTGACATACTGATAGGAGAAAAACTGAAAAATTCAAATTCATTTCCAGTCAAATTAGAGAAGTGACTACTCTGTTTTCTTGAGACCTATTTTCACACTTCAATGCAAATTTATTAAAACTCTTTTATTTCGGTATCATGGAAATTATAGAATCAAATTTTTCACCTAGAAAGAAATGTCAACTGCAAACAATTAGGGCCTGAATTTGTGAATTTTTGTTTTAGAATGTCTAATTTCAAAGTATTCATGAATGTGAGCTCTAGAAATTGTTTTCAATACTTGCTTTCTTAAAGTTTCTTGCTTTCTAGAGTTTGGAAGATGAGTAGTCATTTTTGTTAATAAACATACTTATGGAAATAAGTTTAGTGTTTAGAGATATTCCAGTAGAAATATTTGTATTTTAAAACTAATGGCATATTTTGAGTAACTCCCATTTATACAAGCATGAAGTTCAGGATATCATCACAAATTGAACATATCATCAATAAAAAAAATCAACAATTTCTACCCCTGAAAAATAGATGACACTTCATTACCAAATTTTAATTTAAAATTACATGTTAATTAGGAGTTCTTTCCAATTCAATAGTCTCCCTTTTGAAACATATTGCACGTACTCCTAAATATGAAAATATAAGAAATGCTTTTTCCTTTTTAAATGAAAACAATCTTTAATCTTAGAATAAATCAAAAAAGCCCTCAGAAGAGACAAAAATTATAAAATGGCAGTTTCTATATCTCATTCTACCAATCAACTAAGAATTTTAGTAACTGACAGTTTGATAGATGTACCAAGAAAAGATGAAACTTGGCTTACTTCCTATTTATTTGTATTTGTATTTAAAATTTAGAATGCATATGAAATTCAGGTATAAGATTTAACACCAATACTGAAATATGAGGCTTTTACAACTTTGTTACAATAAACATGAATTATTAAATATTGTATCCTATTATAATATTTCTCCATTTCTAGCTGAATTATAAATCTATTAAAGGCAAACAACATATCTTGTACTTTTCTATATTGCCTCCAGTTGCTTGCATGAGCCATTGTCCAATTTCTGTTGATCTTATTCTGATCACAAATCTCACAAGAAAAACTTTTTCTGATTTCATAATAAGGAAGAATTAGTAGAAAGTGTATCACTAAATAATGAAATACATTTTAGTCTTCCCTTTAATTTGCTAAGGTATTCCTCCAAGCACTGTGACAAACTGTTGAACAATGTAATTATGAGATCTCCATTTAGAATGAGGTAAAATTCTAAACTGAATAAACATATTATTCTGAAAGCATTATGCTTAATTCTAGGTGCCATAATATATGGAAGATGCCAGTCAGATTGACAATGAATCTCAAGGGTTGTTGTGAAAGCCAAGGAAAACAAAGAAATGAAGAATTCCACATTTTCTGGCATGATGAAAGGCAGCAATACATCTAAGTACTCAGGACAATCAAAACTTGGCAGATGAAAACAGTCCTTTAAACCAAGAGTATTAATACCACCGCTGGATGTGTTTATCTTCCCCCACCCATGGCTCTAGCTTTTGCCACTAATTTATTATTATTTAACAGATGAATACACACATAATAAAGATGACTTTAGAATAATAAGAAACAAAGATTCATGCAGAGAACCAGGATTAAATCACAAACTGGCAATATAACAGAACCTTTATTTCCAGAATGCAAACATCTCATCATTAATTTGTAAACACTGCTAATATAATTCTTTTAAACTTGCATTACTGAGCACTGGATAAATATTTTTAATGAATTAGACATATTAATACTTTCATTCTTCTGTTGGTTTCACATGTGAACAATGATAAAACCATCTCTAACTCATATGCCTTTTCCATGTGTACTGTAGGAAATCTTTCAATTATAAAATGATGCCATGTACACATGCATGCCTTGCACACATCCTCCCATTATATTTAATAATAAATCACTGCTAATTAGTATACGAAGTAATACATTTAATAAATGTTAGATGTGAAATCTTGTCCTTTCATGTGAACAGAAATACTGACTCATCCACTTATTTAATTAAAAGCCCATACTTATGGGTGCCTGGGTGGCTCAATCGGTTAAGCATCCGACTCTTGATTTTGACTTGAGTCATGATCTCAGGGTCCTGGGATTGAACCCTGTCTTGGGTTCCCTGTTTAGCAGGGGTCTTCTTGTTTTCATCTCCCTCTGCTCATGCTCTCTTAAATAAATAAATCTTTAAAAATAAATAAATAAATAAAAGTCCATATTTAACCCATATGCATCATTTGACAGTTTGCACATCCTTTAATTCTGAAGAGATTTGCCAGGTGAAGACATTTTATGATGTGCAATAACTTTTTTTGAGAGAGAAAAGGGTTGGTGGAGGAGCAAAAGGAAAGGAAGAGTATCCTAAGCAGTTTCCACATCCAGTGCGAGCCCAACCTGGGGCTCAATCTCACGACCTTGAGAACATGACCTCAGTAGAAATCAAGAGTAAGATGCTTAACTGACTAGGCTAGTCACATTCTAAAGGGCATTAACTTCTAATGGAAAAAAGTTCTAAAGAAAAATTACCCCCAAAGCGTGTCTTTAAAATTCTTTTAAAAATACCTATTTATAACAGGAATAGACTTGAGGAATAAATACTTTTTCAAGGATAAGGAATTATAAAAAAAAAAAAAATCCATATTCCTAGTGAGCAGATCTGATTCTCTGTTCTATCTAGTTATGTCACATTGAGCTTATATTCAAACCTATTAAACCTCATTTTCTCATCTGTAAAATAGAGACATTTATAACCCCCAGATTTCTGCTTGTTCTCAAGCTCCCTTTGCTAGTTCTGGAAATAGATTAAGTTTTCACTAAATATAAGAGAAAAGGATGCTGGTCCCTCAAGATAATTTTTCATTTTTTTATACATGATGACACATTTTCATCTAGCTTCCCTTAAAAAATTTATCATAAATATAACACACATGTAAAAAACTGCACAAAAACCTACAGCTCCGTTATATGCCATAAAGCAAATGCTCATGGAACCACTCTCCAATCCAAATTTAGAACATTACCACTATACGGATACCCCCTCCTGGGCCACATTTCATTCTGTCTTGCTCACAGGTAATCACCTTCCTGATTTTCCTAAGAATTACATTCTTATTTTTCTTTACACTTTATAAAAGTACATCCCTAGATTTTCCTGTACTTTGAAATATATATCCGTATTATTATATACCACATATCTTGCTATCTTCTTTCTTTCATTCAACATTGTATCTATTTTTCATCTATGTTGCTACATGTGTTTGTAATTCTCCTTTTCATTACTTTGTAGTATTCCACTGAGCAAACATGCAAAAATTTAGGTTTTTATCCATTCTACTATTGATGAATGTTTCTGCTGTCTCCAGTTACTAATATAATGGATAATGTCTATGAACATCCACTCTCATGTGTACTGGTAAGCACATGTGTACATTTTTAAAGGTGTGTTTCTTGAGTTGAATTGCTAGGTAATAAAGCTAAAATATTTTCTCAAGTGACAAAGACCAAAATACAGAATTCTGGTTTTTTATATCATTTTGCTAAGATTTTTGTACTATAATTTTAATATTAGCTATTCTGCAGCAGTATACCATATTTAAACTTACATTTTACTGATGACTGAAGGAGTTTTTAATCCCAGATTATATGTTTATCAGCCATTTGGATATCATCTTTCAAAAATATTTTTTAAAGTTTATTTTCTAATTGTTGCTATCCAAAGGGGAATAAAAGACACAAAAAATTTATGCCTTTTGGTCTCTGTCCTTCACTTCAATCAGATATTGTTGGCCTTCAAGAAGGTATGTTCAGTATTTTTGCCCTGTACGTTATTTTCAGTTATCAGATTAAGTTTAATTACCTACTACACCATTTCTAGAAGACTTGTAACTCATTTGTTATACAGCAATAGCAATTTAAAGAACCTGTAGGAACACGCCTACTTTTTCCATCTTATACCACACTAAACTTACCTTATTGAAGGCCATCCCATTTTCCCAGTTGAAACACCATTCTTTCTGTACTCAGTATCATGGAGCTTCCAAACTCATGATTCTTATATTCAGTATTTGGAATCTTCTAAATACAACCAAAAGGAGAAAAGAGGCTCAAAATAGAAAGGTGACTAGAATCAAGCTTATATCCATATTTCTGTTCCTTGGGTCTGTTGTCTTTCCTCCTCTATGCTTGACTCTTGTTGGATTTTACTTATTAATAAGCTCACCCCACTTTGCTTTGAATCAACACACATCTTCAGTTTTCTCTTTCCCTCAATTATCCACAAACTTCTTGGAACCATCTTGCCCCTCCAGAATTCCAAATACTTTTGCTTTCTAGCCCATCTGAGACAATGCCTTCAGACCTACTGGTCCATGAAACCAGTTAATTCAGTTCATTCTGTATGTGTCCAGGTTCTGAGATGACATAGACACTCACAGTGTTTCAATTCCCCTGTCTGTCATTTTTTTGGTAATGTATTATCCTAATTCCATCTTACTTTTTAGAGTTCTTACTTACTCCTTCAATTGTGCTTCTTTCTTTTCTTATCCCCCAAATGTATGATTATCTGGATACCAACTCCTTTGAAAAGCACAAAGTTCAGGATTCCATTCATTATTATTCTACTATCTAAACCTGCATTAAAAGTTCTGACTTCTGGGGTGCCTGGGTAGCTCAGTGAGTTAAGCCTCTGCCTTCGGCTCAGGTCATCATTTCAGGGTCCTGGGATGGAGCCTCACATTGGGCTCTCTGCTCAGCAGGGAGCCTGCTGCTGCCTTTCTTTCTGCCTGCCTCTCTGCCTACTTGTGATCTCTCTGTCAAATAAATAAATAAGTTCTGACTTCTACAAAAATTACAGCTAATTCTAATTGCCAATGGGTCACAAAATCCAAAACTGTCATCTTAATATCACCTACATTTGTCAATTTGGTATTTTAATGACATCATTCTTTCCATTGTCCCTCAAAGTTAGTAATCTGAAAATATGAATGCTAATTTTTCTTAAAATATCCTTCTAATTTGTCTTCTACTTTATATACCCAGTACATAGAAGTAGAGTATGTAGACTGGGGTTTTTCATTCAAGGGTCCATGGAGTTATGGGGAAGTGATAGCGAATCTGTGAATCCATAGAAAGTGTACATAATTTTGTATATACCTATGTGAGTTCATAAAGCAACACTATTAATTTTCATTAGTTTATTAAAGGATTAAGAATCAATGTTCCAGATTATAATCACCTTATACTAGGATTATTGCAGTAACCCCTTGGGCTTAATAGGCTTGCTTTCTAAATTTGGTTGATCCGGGTGATGAATCTTTAAACAGCTATTTTAATCCATCCAATATTAATTTATTCATTTAATAAATATAAATTGAATATCTCCTATGTGACAAATACTATTCCAGGTTCTGGTTTACAGTGGTAGACAAGATAGAAAAAAATCCCTCTTCTCATGGAGCTTACATTTTAATGAGCAAAGAAAAATCAAATAATCTATCAATAAATAAAGAATTGAGGAAATACCCATTAGTCCTACTTGCTGTCCATATAAGTAAATAGGGAGATTTCATAGTTATAGAGTAGCTATTTCAGAAGAGATGGTCATGAAAAGCCCCTCTAAGAACACGACAGCTCTAAATGAGAAGAAACAACACACATACAACCGGAAAAGCATCCCATCAGACGTATACCTTAACACAAAAAGCCAAAAGGGGGTAATGACCTGGTACTTTGTAAGAACAAAAGAAGAGGCCAGTTTTGCTCAAGTACAGTGAACAAGAGGGAAAAGTGGGGGTGAGGTCAAAGGGATAGGTAGAAGCAGACAATTTAAGTCTTTGGAAGTGAGAACAGAGCTTGGATTAAGTGTAAGCACAATGAAAATTCAGCAGAAGAGATGGTATCTGATTTACCTTCTGTAAAGAATGAAAGCATTTTGACAAAGTAGAGGAGAGGCAATTGAAGTATTGCAGCTAGGAGATTGTGGAGGTCGAAATACTTGTCTCTGCAAAGCCTACACTATTTTCTTCTTGGGGCCTTAGTGTAGTCATGGTGACATTACCTGTGCTTTATTTGTCTCCCCTCGCTTTTGCACACATTACCTCCTTTCCTCCACATCACAACTCCACAGTATTAAACCTGTTACACAAATACTATTTAAAAAAAAAAAAAAAAAGGAAGACACCAGAATGGTTGAGATTGATCTTGAAACAAGTGGCAAAGTGAACTCATTATTATATACATGTGTCCTTTAAATTCTGTTATAACTTTAACTACCTTATTGACAGACCCTGGCCTCTGTACTATTTGTACTAACACACATATTAAGCACTATGGCAAAATGTAAAAGTTCAGGTTTTTAAGTACTTTATTGATAAAAATAATAGTCAAAATACTGTTTTATCTTTAAAATGCTAATGAATACATTGTAAAAAAGGAAACATTTTAAAATCAATATTAATCAATGCCATTTTTAAAAGCAATTATACATCATGAGTCGTGATTATAATTGTATGGAAACTACCTTCAGCTAATAAACAAGTAGGATTAAAATTAAGATGTTTTGAGGGTAGATTTCATCTATTATAACTAAATTGTGTTACTTCTACCCTAATTCTGTTCTTAAACGCCATTCTCTTCTTCAAGTTTCTTTATATATCATCCTGTCCCCTTTTATTTCAAACATTCGTGCCCAACCTTGTCTCTATACATGCATTTTTAAAACTCTTTTAGCTATCAGCAATGTTTAAATATTATGTGCCAGAAAGTTATGAAAAACTGATGGTGAAAGGAAGCAACATGAAAGTCATATTACGTGGATTCTTAGTGGAAGACCATTATGACATTTGTGGTTGGAGAAATCGAAGTTAGGTTCAACAAATGCATTTAATTTTTCTTATACCTAATTTCTAGTTAATCTGTCTACAAAGGAAAAAAAAACTGATTAAAAGCCCTTGGAAAACTTAAGGCTTAGAAGGACCTTAAGGCTTGCATTAGGCAGAAAGTTAGTTTTGTGTAGGTAATAATTGCACATTATCTTGAATGTACAGAGAAAAGATACTAGAATAAATGAAAATTCCATCAAATTAACATCAAACCTGAATATTCCTGACTCCTACAAGCAAACCAACTATCTTAGCTAAAATTCAAATCAGGGCACAATTATGCTGAACTTGTGATTATCAGAAATAACCAAGTTCTACCAGTAAAACATCATTTATCACTTCATTCACTTTCCAACTTCTTGGAAATTAATTACATATAATCCAGGAATCCCACTTCAGGGTATCTATCCAAAATAATTAAAGTCAGTATCTCAACAAGATATATTAGCACCCCCATGTTCACTGCAGTACTATTCATAGTTGCCAAGTTGTGGAAACAGATGAAAAATTCTTTTAAAGGTGTGGTATACACATACAATGAAATATTATTTGGCTTTAACAAGGAAGAAATTCTGACACACATTACAACATGAATGAAACTTGAGGGCATTATCCTAAGTGAATTAAGTTATAGAAGGACAAATGCTGTATGACTTCACTTATATGAGGTATTGAAAATAGTCAAATTCACAGATTCAAATAATAGAATGGTGGTTTCCTGTGGCTGGGCAGAGGGGGAAATGGGGAGTTTGTAATCAATGGGTATAAAGTTTCAGTGTCAGCAAGATGAATAAGCACTGCTGATCTACTGTACAAGATAGTGGCTATAATCAGAAACATTGTATTCAACACTTAAAAATTTATAGACCTCATGTAGTCATTACTGCAGCAAAATAAAAAGTAATAATTATCCCTATATAAAAACTAACCATTCTGTTGCTCCTGTAGTGCAGTGTTTTCAGTTCTATACTGATTTCATTATAGTTACTAGTTTATATGTCTGCTTTTCCTATCAGAAGAAAAGTTTTGGCCATTACATTTTATCTCCATCTTTACAACATCCTTATGAGACAGAAACAACAGAGATCCCAGACTATATATTAAAAAAGCAAGGCGAATTGATTCAACTGTCAAGAACAAGCTGGAATATCAATCTACTTTCTCAAACTCCAAAGCCATGTTGTACTCATTAGTCCATACCCAGTAGTCCTTGTGTTAAGAACCCTTAGTACAGATGGAAGGAGGGACTTATATTTACTTAAAAGTTCTTTAATGCCCTCAGCCTGTGGGTCTAGATGTCATCCTTAGTTATCCTAAGTTTCAGAGATGAATCAATATTGCAGTGTTTTATAATGGGTTCAGGAAAAAAGTTAGAAAACTATATGTATGCAACCTCCAGAAACCATGCTTCATCACCTCCTCAATTACCATCAATCGAAAAAGTTGCTTTAACTACTTTTCAAGAGGCACTTCTAATGAATGTATGACAAATGAATTACAAACAGAAGGGTACCTTTCTGAATAAAGAAATCCAAATTAAACACCAAAAAAGTTCAATTATGTCAACTGATAGGAACATTTCTCCAAAAATCATCATATGTTGTATTAAATACAAAGTTCAGTTTTTAAAGCAACTTCTTTTCAAAGATCAACTGTCAAGATATGGTTTTTGCCTTCAAAATACCAGTATGTAAAACAGTATGTAAAACATACCAAATGTAAAACAGAAATGATTCCTAGACAATATTAATCAACGTCATTTGTTTAAAAAAGCAATTGGAGCACATCATGAGTCATGATTATAAATGCATGCAAACTGCCTTTGGCTAATAAACAAGAAGAATTAAAACTGTACTGTCAACCAGATCAATGATAACTAATTTGTATAGATTTAAATTATATCTACCTACCTCAGGCAATCACTGATTTCTTTAATAACTGTGTTGGAACATACTTTTGAGCAATTAGAACTCAATTGCTATCAAATAGCTAAGATTTTAAAATGGCATTTAAAAATTACATGCTTGAACATTTAGAAGAAATTAAAATCCTGTTTATTTCTGATTGCTTATTATTTAGGCCACTGAACATCTTCTGAGTTCAATTTAAATAATTTCCTGTGGTATTTTCTAACATTCTTGATATTCATAGGCTTCAAGGATGAGGGTTAAAATAAAACACACATTTGTGGCAAACCACATAAGTAGGATTAATTCCTAACAAATAAAAAAGTGACTAGCCTATGTATCTGGTCTTAACTTGAAAACTCCAGAACTCAAATTAAAGAATCCATTTGACTGAGAAAGTTCCAGGTAAATTTTCTTTCTCTAAATTTCTGGGCTAAAAATCCAAGAGCATCCCCTATTCCATGCATAAGGGAAGAGATCTAAGACTGTCTATGTTCTCTGGTACAATCAAGTTGATTCTAGAAAAATCACTTAAATCTCTGCTATCCACCTCCAAGTAGATAATGGTTTGAAAATTTTAAGCTCCAATGTCCTGTAAAAACCCCTCTCCCTTTCCCTTAGATTCGCTTCAGGAACAGTATTTTTACCTTAATTTGAGAGAATGATTAATAAGATATACTCTTATTCCTTACAAATCATGAAGAGATAATGAAGCCAGCCTCTGAAGCCTGAACCATTACAGTGCCTCACAAATCTGTGCTAAGGGCTGACCATAAAACTATCCTATTGCAAAGAAGTGATCATTGAAAATATAATTTAAAGGCCACCTGGATGGCTTATTTGGTTAAGCAACTGCCTTTGGCTCAGGACATGGTCCTGGAGTCTTGGGATCGAGTCCCCCCTCAGGCTCCTGGCTCTGTCTGCTTCTCCCCCTAACCTTCTCCCCTCTCATATTCTCTCTATCTCTCTCAAATAAATAAGTAAAATCTTCAAAATTTTAAAACCAAGACTGTTTAGATTTTCACTTCTTGAAATCAAGTAGATAATAGATTCCAACTCTCCCTTAGAGAACAATTTCTAAAAACTCTTTAAACAGCTTCTGAAAAACAATGAAGAGACAATATGATAGTGAAGAAGATATAGGAATGAAAACCTGAAAGAATTAAAAGAGCTCTCAAAGCTTATTTTGTTTTGATGACATTTTCTGATCTGAAATAAATATCTAAAAAACTAAGCTGCAATTTTGGCAACATCATACAACAACAGGAAAATGCAAAGTTCAGGGCCTTCCTAATGTTGGACTCTGACATTCCACTCATTGAGAATATATGTATATGCATACATGTTTATATATAAACAAAATGAATGGCAACAATGTTAAAAGGAACAAGAGGGGGAAATTAGGATCACTTGTTATGGTAAGGCATTCATACTACCCTTGAAGCCATTTTACTGTCACTTGAAATTGGATTGGATTAGTTGTAAATGTACACTGAAAACACTGAAAACAACCTTAAAAAGAAAAAAAGTACAACTGATATGCTATGCTAAGAGAGGAAGTAAAGGGGACTTATATAATATACTCAATTAAAATCGAAGAAGAGTGAAAGTTAAAACTAGGAACAAAGAATAAGGGAAACAAATAGAAAAGAGTAACAGATACTGATCCAACTAAGTAATCAATAAAGACTTTGAATGTCAGTGATCTAGACACATTGTCAGAGAGGATTAAAAAACAAGATTTTATCTTGTATACCAGAAACTCACTTTAAATGTAAAGATACATATGCTGTAAAAGTAAATGGTTGGAGAAAAATGTATCATGCTAACACAACTCAAATACAAACAGAGGTAAGATATATTAACTTCAGACATAACATAATTCAGATCAAGAAAAGTTATCATCCATAATGAGGGACAGTGGATCATGATGAAAATCCATTCTCCAAAAAGATATAACAATCTCAAAATGTATGCAATTAACAAGAGCATCAAAATACATGAAGCAAAAACGGACAGAACTGTAAGAATTAATAGACAAATCCACTATTACAGTTGGACATTTTAACATCCACCTATCAGAAATGGGTGGATCCAGCAGGCCAAAGTCCATAAGATATAAACAAACTCAGTAACACATCAACTATGTAGATATGATGGATATCTACAGATTACTTAAGCCAACAACAGAATAAAAATTCTTCTAAACTTCACATGGAACATGCACCAAGATAAACAACATTCTTGGCCATAAAACACAACAAATGTAAAAGAATGGAAGTCATACAATATCTATCCACACATCACAAGAGAATTAAACTAGCAGTCCACAGCAGAAAAGTAGCTGCCAAATACAACATACCTGGGGATTAAACAACACATTTCTTAGTAACATATGGGCCAAAGAAGAAATCATGAAAGAAATTTTAAAATAGTTCAAACTCAAGGAAAAAGACAAACAGTTAACCAAAATTTGTGGGATGCACTGAAAGTAGTAATGAAAGGGAAATGTATAGCATTGACTCTATATGTTGGATTAGAAAAAAAAAAAAAAGATCTAAAAATCAGTCATCTAAGCTTCCCTTTAGGAAACTAGAAAGGGAGAATAAATTAAACACCAAATATGCAGGGAAAAAAGCAATAATAAGAGAAAAGTTAAGATGGCTGCATAGTAGGAGGACCCTAGGCTTGTCTCGTTCCTTAAAAACTATCAAATCATTCTAAGTACTTCAGAAATCAACTTGAGGACTGACAGAACAAACTCCATAACTAAAGGGAGAGAAGAAGCCATATCAAAGAAGTAGAAAGTGCAGAGATGTGGTTTGAGAGAGAAGTGGATCATCTGTGCTGCGGAGGGGAGGGAATCCTGGGTGCAGAGAAGGGTGAGGGTGAGAGGGACAAAGGGAGAGAGGAGAACATGGGGGAATATACAAGGAAGATATTTCCCCAAAGCTACTGGCTGGGAAAAGGAGAGGAGATGATCTTCCTGAGTTCTTGCTACCAGGGGCTTGAAGACTAGAGTTTTAAAGAACAGTGAGCTTGGCTGGGATAGAACCCAGAGGGTTCTGCCTTACTCCTTAAGAGTAGGCAGGCAAACAACCCAGGGACAGATGGGCATAGAAACAGAGATTTGAAGAAAGCCTGGGGCACACCGGGGGCAGATGATTTGCTCATCTTGGGGCACATCCCTGAGAGGCAGAGTTTTGGGAGATGCCTCTCCAGGAACAAAGGAGCTGATGGGCACCAATTCCTGCCCTGCCCCTCATCATTAACACAGAGCCACGTGCAGAAACCAGCTCAACCCTGACACCGGCTGCCTAACCTGCTTACACCATGTCCCACACCTCTGTGCACTGGCAAGACTTGCCTCAGTTCCAGCGTGGCAGGGCCCTCCCCCAGAAGACCAGCACAGGCCCTTGCCCACACCATGTACCTAAGGCTGGACTTTTAAAAATCAGTGGGCTTGGATGGAATAGTGCCTAGAGGGCACTGCTCTTCTCCTGGAGAAAAGGCAAGCAAATAACCTGGAGGCAGACAGTGTGGAAACAGCATCTGCAAAACACAGGGGGCACATGGGGGAGGCGGGGATTATTCACACTTCTTGGAACACTTCCCTGAGAGCAGTGGGCTTGGAGACTGCTCTCTGGGGACAAAGGAGCTAGTTGGTGCCATTTCCCTCTCACACCTCTGAACATAAACAGAGTCACCTGCAGGAAGCAGCACAGCACAAACCCTGGCTGCCTAATCTACTTACTCCAGGGCCCACACCCCTGGTTTTGGCAGTACTGTCATTCTCCGTAAAGCCTGCCTCAGTTCTAGCCAGGCAGGCCCCTTCCCCACAGGACCACAGGAAGCCCCTGCCCAGACCATGTCTCCCAACCAGAAAGTTCTGTGGGCCTTCAGTTCTAGTGCAAGTAGTATGGGGTCTCATTTCATAAGCAGGTCAGAGCACACCACATTCTGTCCAGGAACCAAACACTGCCCACTACAGGCAAGGAGAGCCTCTGCAGATGACTGGTCTGAGGGATAGAGCAGTCAAAACACAACAGCAGAGTGCACACAGCACACATGGAAGATATGTGAAGACACATGAAGCACCAGGACCTGGACAATACATGACCTCTTCATAAAGCAATTACTCTCAGGAACAAGAAATGTAATGGGATTTTCTAAACAAAGAAGAAGACAGAGACTTAGACAAAATGCCAAGATGGAGGAATTCATCCCACATGAAAGAATAAGATAAGGTCAGAGCCAGATATCTAAGTGAAACAGATTTAAGTAACATCCTGATGGAGAATTTAAAGCAACACTTATAAGGATACTCACTGGACTTGAGAAAAGAGTAGAAGATTTTAGGGAAACCCTTATCACAGAGAGAAAAGAGTTAAAAAACAATCAGAGTGAAATGAAAAAGTCAGTAACTGAAGTTGGAAACAGTCTTAATACAATAAACACAAGGCTGGAAGACCAAAAGAATGCATAAGTGATACAGAAGATGAAATAATGGAAAATAATGAAGCTGAACAAAAGAGAACACAAGAATAGACTTATGGAACTTAGTGACTCCATCAAACATATTAACATTTGTATTATAGGAGTCCCAGAATATGAAGGAAAGGGAAAAGTGGGCAGAAAATTTATTTTAGGCAATAATAACTGAAAACTTCCCTGATCTGGGGAAGGAAACAAACATCCAGACCCAGGAGGCACAGAGATCTCCCATCAAAAATCAACAAAAGCAGGCCAACACCAAGATATATTGTAATTAAATTAGCAAAATAGTGATAAAGAAAAAAAATCAAAACAGCACAAAAAAAGTAGTCCCTAACTTACAAGGGAAGACCCCTATGGCTAGCTGCAGATCTCTCCACAGAAATTTGGCAAGCAAGAAGAGAGCGGCATGATATATTCAACATGCTGAATAGTAAGAATCTGGAGCAGAGAATAATCTATCCAGTAAGGATATCATTCAGAATAGGAGGGGAGACAAAGAGTTTACCAGAAAAACAAAAACTGAAGGAGTTTGTGACCGCTAAACCAGCCCTACAAGAAGTATTAAAGGGGACTCAATGAGTGGAAAAATCTCCAGACACAAGAACAAACTAAGTAGTAAGATGGTAATAAATATATATCAGTAATTACTCTGGATGTAAATGCACTAAACTGTCCAAAAGACACAGAGTGTCAAAATGGATATTAAGAAAAAAATAAAAATAAAAAATAAAAAAGCACAAGACTGAGGGTTCCTGAGTGGCCCAGATGATTAAGTCTCTGCCTCCGGCTCAGGTCTTGATCTCCAGGTCCTAGGATAGAGCCCCGAGTTGGGATCCCCTCTCTGAGGCGAGTCTGCTTCTCCCTCTCCCCGTCCTTGTGCTCTGAGTAAATAAAATCTAAAACAACTACAACAAGAACAATAAAAAAAACATAAGAGTCATCATGACACCTGGGTCAGTCAGTCAGTTAAGCGTGTGCCCTCAGTTTAGGTAATGATCCCAGGGTCCTAGGATAGAGCCCAACATTGGGCTCCCTACTTAGTGCAACATCTGCTTCTCTGCTCCTGAAACCCCTCCCCCAACTTGTGTCTTCACTTTCTCTCTCTCAAATAAATAAATAAAAACTTAAAAAAAACCCACAAGATTCATCTATATGCTGCCACAAGAGACTCATTTTATACCTAAAGACAACTGCAGATTTAAAGTGAAGGGATAGAAAAATATTAACCATGCAAATAGATATCAAAAGAAAGTTGGAGCAGCAATACTTATAAAGGACAAACTAGACTTTAAAACAAAGATTGTCACAAAAGATGACGAAGTATATTGCATCATAATAAAGGGGACAATCCAACAAGATCTAACAATTGTGAATATTTATGCACCCAACATGGGAGCACCCAAATATATAAAACAATTCTTTTTTTTTTTAAAAGATTTTATTTATTTATTTGGCAGACAGAGATCACAAGTAGGCAGAGAGGCAGGCAGAGAGAGAAGAGGAAGCAGGCTCCCTGCCGAGCAGAGAGCCTAATGCGGGGCTCGATCCCAGGTCCCTGGGATCATGACCTGAGCCAAAAGCAGAGGCTTTAACCCACTGAGCCACCCAGGGGCCCCATATAAAACAATTTTTAACAAACATAAAGGAACTCATTGATAATAATACAATAATAGTAGGGGACTTTAACACCTCACTTAGAGCAATGGACTTATCACCTAAGCTGAAGATCAACAAGGGAAACAGTGGCTTTGAATGATACACTGGACCAGAGGGACTTAACAGATATAGTGAGACCACTTCATCCTGGAACAGCAGAATACACATTTCTTTCAGGTGCACATGGGGCATTCTCTAGAACAGATCACATACTAGGTCTCCCATCAGGCCTCAGCAAGTACAAAAGAGTGAGATCATACCACGCACATTTTTCTTTACTACAATGCTATGAAACTTGAAGTCAACCACAAGAAAAAATTTAGAAAGACTGAAAATACATGAAAGTTAAAAAACAGAAGCAAACAATGAATGGATCAACCAGGAAATAGAGAAAAAACTAAAAAATACATGGGAAAAAAATGAAAATGAAATCATAATTGTCCAAAACATTTGGGGTGGAGCAAAAGTGGTCCTAAGAAGGAAGTATAGAACAATACAAGGTCTACCTCAAGAAGCAAGGAAAATCTCAAATAAACAACCTAAACTTACCCCTAAAGGTGCTAGAAAAAGAACAAATGAAGCCTAAAGCCAGCAGATAAAGGGAAATAATAAATCTGAGAGTATAAATGAAAGCAAATTAAAAAACAATAGAACAGATCAACAAAACTAGAGCCGGTTCTCTGAAAAAAATTAATAAAATTGATAAAGCCATAGCCAGATGTATCAAAAAGATAGGACCAAAATAAATAAAATCACAAATGATAGAGGAGAAATGACCAATAGCACAGAAATACAAATAATTATATGAGAATATTATGAAAAACTAAATGCCAACAAATTGGACAACCTAAAAGAAATGGATGAATTCCTACAAACATATAAACTGCCAAAACTGAAATAAGAAGAAATAGAAAACTTGTACAGGCCAATAACCAGCAAAGAAATTGAATCAGTACATCAAAAATTACCCAACAAACAAGAATTCAGGACCAGATGGCTTCCCAGGGGAATTTTACCAAATATTTAAAGGAAATTTGATACCTATTCTTCGCAAACTCTTCAACAAAAGAGAAACAAAAGGAAACCTTCCAAATTCATTCTACGAGACCAGCAGTACCCAAATATAAAAACCAGAGCAACGCTCCAGTAAAAAAGAGAACTACAGGCCAATATCCCTGATGAACACAGATGTAAAATTTCTCAGTAACATACTAACAGCCAATTTCAACAGTACATTAAAAGAATCATTTACCATGACCAAGTGAGATTTCCTCCTGGACTGGTAGAGTTCATTTTTTGCCAATCAATTAGCATGATATACCAGATTAATAAAAGAAAGGATAATAACCATATGATCCTTTCAACAGATGCAGGAAAAGCATTTGACAAAGTACAACATCCATTCATAATAAAAACCCTCAACAAAGTAGGGATAGAGAGAACATATTTCAATATAATAAAGTTCATCTGTGAAAAATACACTGTTAGTATTATCCACAATGGGGAAAAACTAAGAGCTTTTTCCTCTACAGTCGGAAATAAGACAGGGATGTCCACTCTCACCAGTATTGTTCAACATATTACTGAAAGTCTTAGACACATAAATCAGAAAACAAAAGCAAATAAAGGGCATCAAAATTGGCAGAGAAGATGCCAAACTGTCACCATTTACAGATGACATGATATTCTATAAAGAAAACCCAAAAGATCCACCAAAAGCTTGTAAGAACTGTTACACTAATTCATTAATGTCACAGGATACAAAAATCAATGTACAGAGATTGGTTTCATTTATATACATCAACAATAATGAAGCAGCAGAAGGAGAAATCAAGGAATCAAACCCATTTACAATTATACCAAAAATAGTAAGATACCTAGGAATACACCTAACCAATGAGGTAAAAGATCTATACTCTGAAAACTGTAAAACCGTGGTGAAAGAAATTGTAGGTGACACAAAGAACTGGGAAGACATTCCATGTTCATGGATTGGAAAAATATTGTTAAAATGTTGATACTATCCCAAGGAATCTACACACTTAATGCAAAACTTATCAAAATACCACTTGTATTTTTCACAGAGATAGAACAATCCTAAAATTTGTATGGAACCACAAAAGACCCCAAATAGCCAAAGCAACCCTTGGAAAGAAAAACAAAGCTTGAGGCATCACAATTGTGGACTTTAAGTCATATTACAAAGCTGTAGCAATCAAGGCAGTATTGTACTGGTACAAAAATGGACACATAAGTAAAATAAACAGAAAAGGAAATGTAGAAATGAACCCACAAGTATATGATCAATTTATCTTCAACAAAGTGGGCAAGATTATCCAATAGAAAAAAGACAGTCTTTTCAACAAATGGTGTTGGGTAAACTGGACAGCAACATGCAGAAGAATGAAACTGGATCACTTTCTTACACCACACACAAAAAGTCAAAATGGATTAAAGACCTAAATGTGAGACAGAAAACCATCAAAATCCTAAAGGAGAATACAGGCAGCAATGTCTTTGACTTTGGGCATACCAACTTCTTTACTAGACATGCCTCTGGAGGCAACATAAACAAAAACAAAAATAAACTACTAGGAATTCATCAAGATAAAAAGCTTCCACACAGAGAAGAAAACAATAAACACAACTAAAAGGCAACCAACAGAATAGGAGACGATATCTGCAAATTACCTATCTGATAAATAGCATTCAGTATCTATAAAGAACATACCAAACTCAACACCCAAAAAACAAATAACCCAATTAAAAATGGGCAAAAGACATGAATAAACACTTTTCCAAACACATTTAGATGACCAACAGACACACGAGAAAATGTTCATCATAACTTATCATCAGGGAAATGCAAACAAGACTGCATCAATCAGAATGGTTAAAATTCACAACAAAGGAAACAAAAGGTGTTGGTGATGATGTAGAAAAAGGGAATCCTCTTACACTGTGCGTGGGAATGCAAATTGGTGCAGCCAATCTGAAAAACAGGTTGGAGGTTCTTCAAAAAGTTAGAAATAGAATACCTTACCACTCAGGAATTGCAGAACTAGGTATTTACCCAAAGAATAAAAAGATACAAATTCAAAGGGATACATGCACTCTGATGTTTACAGCAGCATAGTCAACAGTAGCCAAATTATGGGAAGAGCACACATATCTATCAACTGATGAATGGATAAAGAAGATGTGTTATGTGCAACAGAATATTACTCAACCATCAAAAGAATGACATGGACAGAGCTATGGAGTATTAAGCTAAATGAAGTAAGTCATAGAAAGACAAACAGCACATGATTTCACTCATATGAAGAATTTAAGAAACAAAATAAAAGATCATGGCGAGGGGGCACCTGGATGGCTCAGTGGGTTAAAGCCTCTGCCTTCAGCTCAGGTCATGATCTCAGGGTCCTGGGATCGAGCCTTGCATTGGGCCCTCTGCTCAGTGGGGAGCCTGCTTCCTCCTCTCTCTCTGCCTGCCTCTCTGCCTACTTGTGATCTGTCAAATAAATAAATAAAATCTTTTAAAAAAAGATCATGGGGGGCATAGGGAAAAAGAGAAAAATCAAGAAACATACTCTGAACTATGGGGAACAAACTGATGATTACCAGAGGGGAGAAGGGTGGGGGGTGGGGTAAATAGGTAAGGGGGATTAAGGAGGGCACTTGTCATGATGAGTTTTGGGTGTTGTAAGGAAGTACTGAATCACTAAATTGTACACCTGAAACTAATATTACACTCTGTGTTAACTGGAATTTAAATAAAAACTAAAAAAAATCAATAATATGAATTAAAGCAGAAACCAATGAAAAAAGAAACTGATAAAGAAAAACAATAAAACCAAAAGCTGGTTCTGCAAAACTTTCAGTAAAACTGATACACCTAAGCCATAACAACCAATAAAATAATAAAAAAAGAGGACACAAATTACTAACATAAAACACGAGGATAAGACCTCACCAGAGATTCCATGGACATAAAAGGATAATCAAATAATACTATAAATATCTCTATATTCTCAATTTTTATAATCTAAATAAAAAACATTACTTCTTTGAAAGAAGCAAAATTCCAAAATTCATACAAGACAGAATTGAACTGAAGTTATGTTATTCACACAAGAAGAAAAAGACAATCTGAATAGACCCATATTTATTAAATATATTGGATCAATAACAGAATGCATCAAGCCTAGATGGGTTCACTGCTCAAGTCTATATTTAAGGAAGAAGTTGTGCCTATTTTCTACAATCTTTCCCAGATGATAGTAACAGAGGACTCATTTCCTAATGCTTGGCACGAGGCCACACATCAACAAATGATGCTGGATATCCACATGCTCAGGGGAAAAATCTAAACACACACACCTTAGACAGTTTGCAAAAATTAACTCAAAATGGACCACATACCTAAATGTAAAATGAAAAATTTCTAAAAGAAAACAGGCAAAAACCCAGACAATGTTGAGTGTGGTGAGGACTTCTTAGATCTATTACCAAAAGCATGATCCATGAAGGAAAGAATTAATAAACTGGACTTCATTAAAAGTAAAAATTCCTATTCTTCAAAAGACAATATCAAGAGAATGAGAAGAGAATCCAGACTAGGAAAAGTATTTGTGCAAGACATATCTGGTAAATTACTTTTATCCCAAAACATACAAGGAACTTTTAGAACTCAACACTAAGAAGTCAAACAAAAAGTAGGCCAAAGACCTTAATAGAAACCTCACTGAAGATACAGAGATAACAAATAAACCTATGAATAGATACTCCACATCATATGTTATAAGGGCAATGTAAATAAAAACGAGATAGCACTATACATCTACAAGAATGGCCAAAATCCAGATCACTGACAATACCAGATGCTGGCAAGGATGTGGAACAACAGGATTCTCATACAGTGCTGGTGGGAAGGCAAAATTATACAGCCACTTTGAAAGACAGTTTGTCAGTTTCTGATAAAATTACACACACTCTTACTATGCGATCAGTATGCTCCTTGGTATTTACCCAAATGAACTAAAAACTTGTGTCCATATGAAAACCTACACATGGCTGTTTACAGAGGGGTTTTATGACAATGAAAGTATTCTATAGAATACTAGGATGGTAGATAACATGTTTGTTAAAATCCACAGACTGTACAATATTAAAACTGAACCCTGATGTAAAGCATAGACTTTGGGGTGATAATGCTGTATCAGTGTAGGTTCATCAATTCTAACAAATGAGATGATGACTTGGGGGAGGATGGGCATCTATCTGTGGGGATAGAGGGTATATGGGAATTCTCTGTGCTTTCTGCTCAATTTTTCTGTGAACCTAAAAGTATTCTAAAAAAATTAAGTTTATTGTGATTAAAAAGCTTATTTGATCTAAAAGAGTGTGTAAGAAGAACAGTTATAAGGTTGTTTATTCCATGGCAAGGAGTGTGGTTACAGCCAGTTAGCAACTGACCTCACCCCAAATGATTAAACTGTATTCACATAAAAATTAATGTTCACAGGAATTTATTTTTGTGGACATATGAAAAAAATATGCTGTATTTTGATAAATTACCTCCTCTTTTTGTATTTTAATCTTTAGGGACAAGTATGACAAGTAACTTCTTAAAAATCAATGTCTAGATCATACACACAGATAGGAAAATATGACATAAGTGAGAATAATCTGAATTAATTCATCAAAATCGAAAGCTTCTGCACAGCAAAGGAAACAGTGAAGAAAACAAAGAGGCAACCCACGGAATGGGAGAAGATATTTGCAAATGACAGTACAGACAAAAAGTTGATATCCAGGATCTATAATGAACTCCTCAAACTCAACACCCACAAAACAGGCAATCATATAAAAAAATGGGCAGAAGATATGAACAGAGACTTCTCCAATGAAGACATACAAATGGCTATCAGACACATGAAAAAATGTTCATCATCACTAGCCCTCAGGGAGATTCAAATTAAAACCACATTGAGATATCACCTTACACCAGTTAGAATGGCCAAAATTAACAAGACAGGAAACAACATGTGTTGGAGAGGATGTGGAGAAAGGGGAACCCTCTTACACTGTTGGTGGGAATGCAGGTTGGTGCAGCCTCTTTGGAGAACAGTGTGGAGATTCCTCAAGAAATTAAAAATAGAATTTCCCTATGACCCTGCCATTGCACTCCTGGGTATTTACCCCAGAGATACAGATGTCGTGAAAAGAAGGGCCATCTGTACCCCAATGTTTATAGCAGCAATGGCCACGGTCGCCAAACTATGGAAAGAACCAAGATGCCCTTCAACTGACGAATGGATAAGGAAGATGTGGTCCATATACACTATGGAGTATTATGCCTCTATCAGAAAGGATGAATACCCAACTCTTTTAGCAACATGGACAGGACTGGAAGAGATTATGCTGAGTGAAAGAAGTCAAGCAGAGAGAGTCAATTATCATATGGTTTCACTTATTTGTGGAGCATAACAAATAGCATGGAGGACAAGGGGAGTTAGAGAGGAGAAGGGAGTTGGGGTAAATTGGAAGGGGAGGTGAATCATGAGAGACTATGGACTCTGAAAAACAATCTGAGGGGTTTGAAGGGGGGGGGGGGTGGAAGGTTGGGGTACCAGGTGGTGGGTATTATGGAGGGCACAGATTGCATGGAGCACTGTGTGTGGTGCAAAAATAATGAATACTGTTATGCTGAAAATAAAAAATAAATTAAAAAAAAAAAGAAAATATGGATGGAAAAAGAGGATTCTAAAAAGTGATGGACTGGGGTGCCTGGGTGGCTCAGTGGGTTAAAGCCTCTGCCTTCAGCTCAGGTCATGATCCCAGGGTCCTGGGATTGAGCCCCTCATTGGGCTCTCTGCTCACTGGGGAGCCTGCTTCCTCCTCTCTCTCTGCCTGCCTCTCTGCCTACTTGTGATCTTTCTCTGTCAAATAAATAAATAAAATCTTTAAAAAAATTAAAATATAGAAAGTGATGGCTAAGTAGATATTGGAAACATTGTAAGTAAATGAAATAAAAATTCAGTGTATAGTTTTAATAGTAGCTAGATACAACTGAAGATAGAACTACTAGAAAAATTATTGATAATTCAGCCAAAAACAGATAAAATGGATGGAGGCACAGAGCTACAATGACAAGGTCTAACTCATATTTAGCTGTCCCTGAATGAGAGTAGAGAAATATTGGAGAAGGGAAATTTTAGGACCTAAAAACAAATATCCAAAACTTAAGCAAGGTTACTATTCTACAGGAAAATATATATCCATGGGTGGGGGAATGGGTTAAATGGATGATGGGTATTAATAAGGGCACTTGCTGTGATGAGCAGTTCATGTTGCATTTAAGTAATGAATCACTAAATCCTACACCTGAATCTAATATGACACTATGTTAGCTGAAATTTAAATAAAAATTGATGAAAACACATACACACAGAAGCGCTGCAACAGACTCCAATAGAAAACACCACAAATGCCCATCAAAAGTGGAATGCACAGGCAGTGTGCCCAGCAGTTGGGAGGTCTGTCTTTTGTTCCAGCGGTGTTTGGACGGACCCTTCTACCAGCCTCCAACCACCTTACAACACTTTATCGAGATACAACCTTTGGAGCCATCTTCTTGGCCACCCTCTGCCTCCAGGACCAGCCAACACACAGTTTTGAGCTTAACTTCTTATCACTGATCAACCATGAGCTCCCACATTCATTTGTGTTTTCTTTTAAATATTTTATTTTACTTACTTGGCAGAGAGACACAGCGAAAGAGGGAACACAAGCAGGGGGAGTGGGACAGGGAGACCAGGCTTCCCGCTGAACAGGCTCCATCATGCAGGGCTCCATCGGAGGACCCTGAGATCATGACATGAGCAGAAGTCAGACTCTTAACAACTGAGCCACCCAGTTGCCCCCAGCTCCCACATTCCTCAGTAGTATGCCCCCAATGGGGAGGCCACAGTCAACTGTCTGGTCAACGTGCATCTGTGGGCCTCCTACACCTACCTCTTTCCGGGTTTCTATTTCCACCTGGACGATGTGACTCTGGAAGGTGTGGGACATATCTTAGGCTAGTTGGCTCAGGAGAAACCCCAGGGTGCCCAACATCTCCTGAACATGCAAAACCAGCCCAGCGGCATCCTCTTCCAGGACATGCAGGAGCCGTCCCAGGAGGGCACTGTAGTGAAACCGTGGATGCCAGGGAAGCCGCCCTGGTTCTGGAGAAGAATCAGAACCAGGCCCATTTGGGTCTGCGTGTCCTGGGTTCCGCCCGCACAGACCCCCAGCCCTGTGACTTCCCAGAAAATCACATCCTGCATGAGGAGGGGAAACTCATCAAGAAGATGGCAACCAGCTGACTCACCTCCGCAGGCTGGCCGGCCCCCAGGCTTGGCGAGTATCTCTTCGAGAGGCTGACCCTCGAGCACCACTAGGAGTCTCTGAAGCTCAGCAGTCTTTGAGGGACCCCTCTGGCATCACGCTGGTGTCAAGGCTTGTGCCCTGAGCCTCTCCCTGAAGCCACTAGGCAGCTTTTCAACCACCCAGGAGCCCTCTCCCCACCCGTGGACCAAATGGAAACAATAAAGCTTTTTGAATCAAATAATAATAATAATAATAATAATAAATACATCTATGTATAATGCTTAAATGAATTGTGACATACATTCAGTAAATAGTACAAAGCAAATAAAAATGGACAGATTTCCACCTCATGTCTCAACAATTAAGAATCTTGTAAACACAATCCTGAATGATAGAAATGAGACTTCAAATGATACAGTGTGATTAGAGATAAAGTAAAAAATAACTTAATTTTATACATGAGATGGAATTACAAAGTAAGTAGTTATTTCAGCCAGCAGTGGGGTTCAAATCCTCTTAGTACATCCCCCTGCCCTCTTCCATAGCCCCACCTCCTCTGACCTTCACTTCTTTCTTTTTTTTTTTAATTTATTTATTTGACAGAGATCTCAAGAAGGCAGAGAGGCAGGCAGAGAGAGAGAGAGGAGGAAGCAGGCTCCCCGCTGAGCAGAGAGCCCAATGTGGGGCTTGATCCCAGGACCCTGGGATCATGACCTGAGCCAAAGGCAGAGGCTTTAACCTACTGAGCCACCCAGGTGCCCCTGACCTTCACTTCTGCAGGCCAAAATATTCTGATTACATTGGGCCCACCTGGACAACCCAAGACAAAGCTTTTAAGGTCATCTGATTAGCAAACTTAGTTGAATCTCCAACTTTGATTCCATTTTTCAATGCAGCATAACATAGTCACAGGTGAGAGGGGGTAAGGGGAGAGAATAAGGAAGTAGGTGTCTCTGAGAGGGTGGTTATTCTGTCTACAAGTTATATTTTTATTTAAGTTTTGAAACACTTTTTTCTCTCACTATGTTTCTATTCAGCTCACCTAAAGCCACATCTTGAAGTTAAATTCACATTCAAAATTGAGGTAAAATGTGATGCCAAATTTCATTACTGTTCTGCCAGTGGGATTTTACACATTTACTATGCCAATATGGAAATTAAGTTGAATAATCTCCTCTTCCAGCTCACACCCAAATATAAAATGAAACTAAGTAGGTAGATATTTGTAAAAACATACTGATACTCTGGCATAGTATATGGTCTGTTGATATTATTATTCCTTCATTATCATCAAATTCTGATACACATCTTTGAACTAATTGCAGCTACTACCTAATTCTATATCAAGCAAAGGAATGATTTATAATATACATATTGTAGAAAAATTTCACTATGAAGAATGAAAGAAATGGGACACACACACACACACACACAAATAAAATGCATGTTGCTCCATACGTCTCTCTCTATATATGCTGTTCTCAGACAAGTGAAGTTCTTATAGTCCTAGTAAGTCCAGTTAGAAAGTAACTGCCACCTTATTATTTGAGACTGTCTCAGGTAACTATTGGTCTATTTCCTACATTTACAATAAATGAAAACTGGAAAAAGTATCAAAAATATTTTGTTGTTGTTGAACTTGCAATAATACAACCCGAACAGTACTGCATTGAATTTTTCAGACCATCACAATCTGGAAGGTAGTTCTGTATTTTTAAAGGGGGGAAAGTACCAGCTTATGTAGTAAGCATTTCGTCTTACTCACAACACTACTGGGCAACAGGTAAGTAGTTGATTTCTATATCCAATGAAGAGTTGCTAACAGACTTGGGACTGAAATTTAGTCAAGAACACTTAAGGTCACAGGAAATATGCTAGATCTTTGACCAAAGTCAAAGGTCAGATCTTTGAACTGACAGTGTTTTAGCAAAAGGAGGTACTCTTTGTAGAAATGGCCAATATAATTCTTCCTTAAATGAGAACAACTCATCCATCCATTTTCCTATCCATCTTTCATTTCCTCTTCCCCTCCTTCCCTCCCTCTTCTTTACATAGCTTAATAGCATCTACCAACTTTTATTTGACAACATATGTACTCCAAACTTCCATTAAGATGATAATGTGCGGGGTGCCTGGGTGGCTCAGTGGGTTAAGCTGCTGCCTTCGGCTCAGGTCATGATCTCAGGGTCCTGGGATGGAGCCCCGAATCGGGTTCTCTGCTCAGTGGGGAGCCTGCTTCCCCTTCTTTCTCTGCCTAACTCTCTGCCTACTTGTGATCTCTCTCTCTGTCAAATAAATAAATAAAATCTTAAAAAAAAAAGATGATAATGTGCAATTTTTAAAAAAAATCAAAGTAGCTCACCCGTTCTTCAACCTTCAATATTGCTTTTTTTTTAATGTCAAAAATTACCGTATTTTAACAGAGAAACTACTTTCCAGTTAGCATCCCCAACTGTCAAAGTAAAGAATGCTATAGGAAGTTCCCAACAGCTTTAAAAATTACATTCTTGGAGTGCCTTTAATCTTTACTGACTTGCACACTCGTCCAATAGATATTAACTGAGCACTTAATACATAAGTAATGAAAATCTAAGATTTTAAAAGATAATCATTAGAATAGTACTTAAGAACCCATCTCATTTGATAGTTACAATCAAATATATTTGATCTGAAACCTTTTTTCATAGCCTATGATTTTTCAGAATACAAATCGCATCTCTAATTACTAAAGGGACTTGTATCTAGTAATTACCCTGAGTTTCTACATAAAAAAACTATCAATTTGCATAATCCTAAATTTAAAATGTCTGATAACTCCTATTTCTTTATTAGCAATTTTAAATCCCCATTTTTATGCATTTGTCCCTCATTTAAAATTTTATCATCTCTCAAATAAAAATCTCAGTTTGAAGTTGACTTAGAATTCCAATTTGACAATAACTTTCTTCCTGTGAACTTCTTCGTCTGAATTTCACACAGGAGAAAATAATTGCAAAGATAAGAACTCAATTTAAATATATGCTTTTTGGTAGAAAGTTAACGTATCTAGAGCTTGTATTTAAGTGTTGTTCATGCTTTACTAAGTTATGAACAGAAGACACAAATAAAGGTATATATTTCCATGGCAACATATGTCCCAGGTTCTATTATTTACAATCTGGGTCAGTGTAGGCTGCTTGGGCTGCCATAACAAAATACCACAGACTGGGTGGCTTCAACAACAGGAATTAATTTTTTCACAGTTCTGGAGGCTAAAATCAAAAACCGTCATGATCAGTTTTCCATGAGAGCGCTCTGCCTGCCTTAGAGAAGCTACCTTCTCACTATTTCCTCACATGGCCTCTCCTTAGCATGTGTACACAAGAAAAAAGAGAAAGAGACTGAGCTTTCTGGTATACCTTTTTATAAAGACACTAATCCTCTAAAATCAGGGCCTTACCCTTATACCCTCAGTTAATTTTGATTACTTCCTTAGGGCCCCATCTCCTAATACAGCCACACTGGGGGCTTATGGCTTTAGCTTATGAACTGGGGAGGACAGAACATTCAGGCCACAACAGTCAGCTTAAATAGCCATACGTAATGATAATTCATCTTTAAGTGTAATCTGGAAGTATATGTTAGGAGCGCTTTCCTGGCCAGGAAATGCAGGGATACAACCAGGTACCATAAGCCTTTAGGAATTATGCCTCTCCAGAATTCTCTTAAAACAGCCCTCTTAAGCCAATTGTAAGCATAGTTTGTTAACGAATGATATCTCAATACCAGGTCTCCTTCAGAAATATACACTTTTTCAAGCATGTCTCTGTGATGGTCATTACTTTCTGGATGTGATCCACGACAAACACAAGACGTGAAAAAGAAGGTGACACTGTTTTTTATGTGGAGGGTTTCCAAGTCTGCCAAATTTGCTCCAGCTGTATTGGCCTGAGTCACCAGATTCCAGAGCCATTTGTGGTTAACATTAGCTAGGTTTAAAGATAGCTGTGATACATAGAAATTCTCATCCCAAACAGATAAGTGCTATTTCCTGGGACCAGCAAGGGAATAAAATAGGCACAGGACAGAGGTCTGAGGCCCTGGTGTTGCCTAGGTCAAAGAGGCTCAGCTGTTGCCAACAGTTGTGAAGGTGAGGATTGAAGTAGGTAAGGGATCGACTTCAGATAGCAATTAATATAAACAGAGGTCTTCAGAAGTTTTCTACAGACCTGACCAAGGCCTTTCTTTTGTGAGGTTATACAACATTAGTGCTATGTTATGTACAAAGCCCTGCCACTCTGTTTGGGATCAAGGTCCCAAGGAATTCCTACTGCACTGTCTGGCTGTTGCACTTGAATCAGATTCCAGCTTTACGTTCAGAACAGAAAGTGTCCCAGCCATGAATCCCATTTTACAGGTGCAGTAAAAAATGGCACACAGAGAGGAAAACTTGCCCGAAATAATGTATTCATTTTCCCAGAAATCTTACCAGAGTTGCACTGTGATCTGTTTTGTTAGCCAAGCACGAAAACATGAAGAAAATCTATATTGCCCCCACTGGGAATTTCAAGCATAATGTACTCTTATGTAACTGCCAGAGAAAGAAAAAGAGGACTGAGATCCTAAGTCATTGGTTGATATTTCCGTGAGCAGTCTTCCTGCCATGATGAAATTGAAGGGAAATTGGTGTTTTAGTTTCTGAGACTGCGGGAGTTAGTCAGTTGCAGTTGAACTCATTACCACGGGGAGGCGCTGTTGAGCTGTGGGCCCTCCCTAGACTCCACCTTTAGGGATGTTGGCACCTGAACCCGTGCTCTGTGTTGGGAGCCCAGAGAGTACCACAGTATACTGAGCAAGCTGCACCTCACATAAACAAAAGTCATCAAAGGCTGGACAGCAGGTCCCAGCAGAAGGTCTTTAGTCATTGGCCCACACAGACCTAATCACTTAGCAAATAATGGGCATAAAATGCTAAGCATTATTCTAGGCACCAGAGGTATGTCTGAACAAAATGTATCATAATTTCTGCTCTCAAGAAACTTTCATTTATAAGAAAAAAAATTTTAAACCTAGAAACTTGGTTTTAAGGGGGAAACCCCACATTCAAATTGAAAGTAAGCAGTTCAGGTCATGATCCTAGGGTCCCGGGATCGGGTTCCTGGGATTGGGTCCCGCATCTGGCTTCTTTTTCAGTGGGGAACCTGCTTCTTCCTCTACCTGCTTCTCCCTCTGCCTACAGCTCCCCCTGATTGTGTGTGCTTGCTCTCTTTCTGACAAATAGAATCGTAAACAAACAAACAAACAAACAAACAAAAACAGGGTTTGGAAGTGGGTTAAAGTACCAAGAACACTGAGTTTGACTTGGGAAATGTATAAACTCTTAGAAGCATGAAGTATTAGAGATGGACCAACGGGTAAGAACATGATAAAAAACTGACTATGCACACGAAGGAGACACACAAAATGGGATTGGTGAGATCAGGAGGCAAAACTAGGAAAGAGCCTGAGAGAACATACAAGAAAATCACGTTTTATTTAATAGCTATGACTTTACCATGAGCAGGTAGGATGTTAATAAGGGCACTTATCTCATTTACACAAGCACAGTATTTATGATTAAATTTTATGTTAATACTGAGGAACTATAGAAAAAAAATCTGGATTAAGATCCCATACTTTGAAATGTTCCCAGAACAAGTTCTAGCTTTAGCTGCTCACCTTTATTTATTCTTCCATTTTAATTGGACAGCTATCTAGAAAGAAGGCTCTACGCTTTCTTTGTCATGGGATTTATAACAGGTTCCTTTAATTGTCAGTCTCCCTTACTAAACTGTTTTTCTGAAAGAAAAACTACTTTGATGCCATTATCCTTATATTCATTGCTGGCACCTATCACAGTGCCTCATTTCATATTATGCAGGGCCACCTTATATAGTTGTGCAGGCTGTGCACTGCACAACTCCAGGGGCACGGCACTTATAAATATGATGTGAATGGTACCCCTAAAGTCACACAGTCCACAACCTCACAAACATTTATGGGTGCCCTGGACCTCATCAGTGTTTATTAAATTAATGAAAATATTTGCACCACTTATGATTTGTTGTCAGATGTCAAATAAATATGCCAACTTGTGACATACATAAGTGTACATGGCAAGGACAATGGCATTGTATAATAAATGAAATGGATTTCTATTTTAATCTTCGACTAAAAAGAGATGGCTTTGAAAATTTGTGTTGATTACTTAATGAAGTGACAGAACAGAACACTCATTTAAAAAAAAAAAAAAAACAGCCTTCTAGCGTGAGAATAAGTAGATTCCAGTTTCTTATGAAATGGATGATTTTAAAAAGTGGAACTCTTAATATAGTTAAATTAGCAAACTAGAAGATTCACTTACTTGGGTGAACAGCAAGCCTGGGGAAAATATTTTATTTTAATAGAATTTGGTCTCCCCTAAAACATCCCCACAAAGTAATCTTAATAGTTATATATGCTTTGACAATACAGCCACCATTTTCTCCACATCACACAGCCTATAAAGGTGATGTAAAATACTTTTTTCCCTAATTAGCTTCAAGTTTCCTTTAACAGATACAAATTAGCAGGCAAGCCAAAGTGATGAATGTCCACATGTAATCTTACAAATAATAAGTGGAGGTGAAGTGACTAAAAGTGTCATCATTTCCATCTGTGCAAGAAATTTTGCAATTTTGGTGTCATTCTTAATTTTGTTGCTTATGATTTCTTGCTTCTTTTGATTTCTTGCTCATGTACATTGTTAACAGATATATGTGTCTTTAAGAACAGTAGGCAGAAATAGTCTACTAATTTGTATCTAATCATGCTGTCTATGAATGTTTCTATCATCCCAAATGAACATTCATGATCTTTTCCAAATTGTCACTATAAAATGTAATATAAACCACTGCAATCAGAATAAATTGAACTGAAGTTATTTTATCCACAAACACAATGCCTGTTAGAACAAGCTGACATGGGGAGCTTTTGAATATGGTGTCCTCCACTGGTCTCTAATGTGTCATTGATGAGCCATCTAAATATGGTTAACCACTTATAAGGCCTCAATATTTTGAATGAAGCATTTTCTTTAGTAAATAAATAACAAATGTAGCTTTGCTATCATGATTCTACAATTCCAATTAAAGCAGATACTTTTTCAATAAAGGAAAAATAAATTCAATTACTAGAGCAACAAAAATAATTGGTGGTAAAAAACAAAACAAAACAAAAACTGGATCTCAAAACAATGGCCATTTGGGGCACTGGTTAAACGTTCAGATTTCTGCAGTCAAAGCTGGAATACAATCTCAGGTAGATGGAGCTGCAACAGACATGTGATTATTAGACAAGCTCCCAGGATAGACCTGCATGTGCTACATCTTGAGAACAAGTAACTTACAGAATAGTTTTCAAGTTTGTTTAATAGTTTTATTTAGTTCATGTGGCCTGAGAAGTTTGGACATCTGCTTTCTAAACATGGATATATTAAAGAGGCCATGGGTATCTAAAATGAGACTTATGTTTAGCTCTCTTTATGTTATATTTAGATATGTTTGCTAAAATGTCTAAATTCAATTCCCAAAGGAAAAGTCATAGTTTCAAGAACCTGAGGTTTCACTCTGCTTTGCAAGCTAACAAGTTATCCTGTCGGTTTCATGGATACTGGTAGGTAAGTGACTACTGGCTCAGAGATCTTGGGTGGGGGTAGGGTGGGCTCTCCTGGATGGTCAGGAGGGCCTGTTCTAATCACATGAATCTTTGAGAAACTTTCGTGTCTGGGGTCAAAGGAAGAGATGTGAGGATGAAATCAGGGCCAGAGAGATGCTACCTTGCTGGCTCTCAAGACGGAAGAAGGGAGCCATGAGACAAGGAATAAAGTGTCAGCCTTTAGAAGCTGGAAAAGGCAAAGAAATGAATTCTTCCCTGGAACATCCAGAAGGAAGGTCCAGAAGGAACACAGCCATGCCAATACCTTGATTTTAGCCCAGTAAGAGCTGTGTTGGTCTTCTGACCCCCAGAACTGTAAGATAATACATATGTGCTGTTGTTTTCCAATGCAGGGCTTGAACTCACAACCCTGAGATCAAGACCTGAGCTGAGATCAAGATTCAGAGGCTTAATTGACCGAGCCACCTGGGCGCCCCATAAATATGTGTTGTTGTAAGCCACTAACTCTGAGGTAATTTTTTAATAGCAACAATAAAATATTAATACGAGCAGTAGCCAGGGCATCAGCATTTTTGTGCCAGTTCTCCCAAGCCCCAGTTCTCACAGGGTAATTCAGAGAAAGCCAGGTGACAGTCGCACACACAGTGATTCTCTTAAAGGAGAAGAATCCTGAGTTTAGGGAACCTGAATCTTTTGTAATGAGAAATAAGAAGGCCTGAGTTTCACTCCAGAGGGAGACACGATCTCTGTCTCCCAAGGCTGTTTGCTCTACAAATATCCTTGAAAAGATTCTCTGAAGCAAAGGGCAGTTAGTTATTTCACTGGCAAGGTTAGCAGAAACACAACAGATGAATACACAATTGTTATTCAACACAAGATGCCATCCAAATTCATTACTCAAGTGTTCCTGAAATACAGAGTTTTCATAATTCAAACTGAGTGACTATAGTTTTTAACATAACAATAGGTGATGAAATTGATACAGCTGTATAAGCAATGTCTGCTAATGAGAATAAAAAAAAAATGAAATCCATTATTATAAAACCAAAATTAACATGAGTATATGCTAGGGTGGTTTTATTTATCATACTAAACATACACGAACACACAAAGATGCCATCACTATTGAAATTGCTACAGGTAAAGAAATCTCATTATTGCTAGTCTGGAACTTTTTGTACTCTAAACTGCTTTCCACTTGAAACAATTGTTTTTATTATGGAATTTTTTAATACTGTGAAGTTTTTTAGTACTCTCCCTCGTATTATAGCAAAAGTAGGCTGTGCTTTTTTAGATAAGATTTATTTTTCTATAAAACTTAGAAATAGATTTTTATTGGTATCTTGTTTAAATTGGCCCAAGTTGCAAAAGGATGAGTATAAATTGCATTTTCCAGTAAAAACAGCTGAAAATACCAGCGTGTGATAAACTTTCTTGTCCTTCTTGAGTTGATAGGCTAAATTAAAGCCTAGTTACTCATTTAAAAGAAGTACTTTACATCCTCTAGCTATTATTAAATGAAATAGTATCTATAAATGGAGATATATTTCAACAGCAGTAGAAAATATACTGGGTCATGCGGTTTGCCTCATAAACATTACAGTCACCATGGTTACTATTATAATCCCTAAATCACAGGGCCCTCTATTCTGCTCAGGTTTGTCAGTGTTTGTGAAATCTGTTCTGTGTGTCCTTCTATCAGAATATGCTCCTTTATCCAGGTCTGCTCCTGAGGATGTCCAGGAAGTTCCATTTCATCTCAGAACTTAGGGGACCATTCAAGCTTGCCATTTGGTCTCTCTGAAGACTAAAATAATACTCAAGAGAGCAGTTTAAGCACTGACCCTTAATCCCTTTAGAAGAGATGAAAGGGTTACGCTTCTGAATTCTACTTTAGATCCTGTTCCCTCATCCCCATTGTGCTGGCCTTTAAGTTGTTGCCTCTCAACCTCAAACCTACCCCTCTGTACTCTGCCTTGTGGAGCTCTGGCTAAGACTATAGACCCCATTTCTGCAATTCCAGCTGCTCTGTGTTAGGCTTTACAAGAAAGAGTTCCATCAGGAGATGGTAGGGCTCAACATGGGAGGGAGAAATGCGGTCAGAGGCAGAAGGAACTATTCTGTGGGAACCCACCTTCAAGCCTCTCTTTTTGAATATTATAAGCTTTCTTTTGCTCCCCAGTGGTAAGGATAGCAGCTACTTTTTGCAGCTACTACCACTCTGATACCTCAGGGTCCCCTTTTGGCTTTTTCAGTTCTCAGTAATTTAAAAATATTGATTCTTCATTTTAAGTGCTTTCTTTTAAAACAACTGGTGGGCTTTGGCACTCTGGCTCTTGACTGATAGAACCCCCAGTGTTTAGGTTAAACATCTCAGAGTTCACTCTGGACATGAACACAGACTGTCTTGGGGGAAATGAATTCCAGAGCACAGAGTCCTCAAAGAGCCAACGGATGGTCTGATTTTTGATACAAGGAGCCGCATATTCAGTAAACATGAATGGAATACCAAGGGTTTCTCAGGCATCCTGCTTAATGAGAGGTGAAATCTGTTCTCAGGTGACGTAAATCCAGAATAATGATGGAGCCAATACCAGAAAGGTTACAAAGTACAGTAATATTAAGTTGAAAAGCAAAAGAAGTCCTAATAGCAGTACAGGACACACATAAGGTAACAAAGGAGACTGCTCGATGACTTCCTGGCCAGAGAAGTCTTCTTAAACCAAGAGGTTTGCAAAAGTAGGACCAATGAAAGAACTGAAAATCATTCCACATAGGTTATGAGAAATAAGGCCTTACTAAAGATGAGGATGTAAATGTGGATAGGGACCATAATACGAAGGGACTTTTCTGTCTTTCTTGGAAGTTCGGCCTCCAATGGACAAAAGAGGAGGGCCATTGAAAGCATTCAAGACAACTACAACTCTGACATACTTATGTTTTTCCAATGCAGCTTTTTAATGAACTATAACATATAAACAGAGAAGTGTACACATAATAGATATAAAGCTCAGAGTTTTAGAAAACAAACATACCAGTGTAAACAACACCCAGATAGAGAAATCAAGTGTTACCAGTATATCTGAAGGATCTCTCCTATACCTGCCTACTCATGGTCCGCACCAAAAGTAACTGTTGTCTTAACCTAAAACCACGGGTTAAATCAGTGTTTTTTAATTTTATAGAAATTGAATGGAACAGTATGAAGCTCCTTGTTTCTGGCCTCTTTGGATCAACATTACTTGTGGGATTCACTCATGTTTTGTATAGATTTGTTCATTCTTACTGCTATGTAGCTTTCCACTGTACAAATAGTTTACAGACTATTTACATTCCATTGTTGATGGACATTCAAGGCTTTTTCCAGTTTTTAGTTATTAAGATATGTTGCTATGTAAACTTTCATTCAAGTATACATTACTACTGTGTATCTACTAAACAATTAGAATTGTTGTTTATACGTATGTTCACCTTAACAGGATACTGCCAAAAGAGTTGTCCTAATTCACATTCCCACCAACATTTTGAGAGCTCTCTTCCACATACTTGCCAACATTCTTCCTGTCACTTTTTTTTTCTTTTTGCATTTTAGTCTTGTGACAGGTATTTAGTTCTATCTCATGGTAGTTTTAGTATGTGTTTCCCAAATGTATAATAAGATTGGACATATTTTCATATTTTATTAGCTATTTAATTTGATATCCTCCTTTATGAAATGACTAGTAAAGAGTTCTTCTTTTTTCATTATGTCTGGGTGGCTCAGTCAGTTAAGGATCTGCCTTTGGCTTAGGTCATGATTGCAGGTCCTGGGATCGACTCCTGCATGGGGCTCCCTGCTCAGCAGAGTCTGCTTCTCCCTCTACCTCTGCCTGCTGCTCCCCCTGCTTGTGCTCTCTTGTTCTCTTTCTTTCTGGAAAATAAATCAAATCTTTTTTTAAAAAGAGTTTTTCCTTTTTTGTATTTTTTTAAATTTTATTATGTTATGGTAGTCATCATACAGTACATCATTTCCTTTTTTGTATTTTTTTTAATTTTATTATGTTATGGTAGTCATCATACAGTACATCATTAGATTTTGATGTAGCGTTCCATGATTCATTGTTTGTGCATAACACCCAGTGCTCTTAGCAATGTGAGCCCTCCTTAATACCCATCACCAAGCTATCCCTTCTTCCTACCCTTTCCCCTCTAAAACCCTCAGTTTGTTTCTCAGAGTCCACAGTCTCTCATGATTCATCTCACCCACTGATTCCCCTCCCTTCATTTTTCCCTTCCTTCTCCTAATGTTCTTCATGCTATTCCTTATGTTCCCCATATAAATGAAACCATATGATAATTGTCTTTCTCTGATTGACTTATTTCATTTAGCATAATCCCCTCCAGTTCCATCCATGTCAAAGCAAATGGTGGGTATTCATTCTTTCTGATAGATGAGTAATATTCCATTGTCTATATGGACAACTATTTCTTTATCCATTCCTCTGTTGAAGGGCATCTTGTTTCTTTCCATAGTTTGTCCATAATGTGGACATTGCTGCTATGAACATTGGGGTGCATGTGCCCCTTCTTTTCACTACCTCTGTATCTTTGGGGTAAATACCCAGTAGTGCAATTGCTGGGTCATAAAGTAGCTCTATTTTTAACACTTTGAGGAACCTCCACACTGTTTTCTAAAGTGGCTGTACCAACTTGCATTCCCACCAACAGTGTACCCCTTTCTCCACATCCTCTCCAACATTTGTTGTTTCCTGCCTTGTCAATTTTGCTACTCTAACTGGTGTAAGATGATATCTCAATGTGGTTTTGATTTGAATTTCCCTGATGGCTAATGATGATGAGCATTTTGTCATGTGTCTGTTAGCCATTTGTATATCTTCTTTGGAGAAGTGTCTGTTCATGTCTTCTGCCCATTTTTGACTTGATTATTTGTCTTTTGGGTGTTGAGTTTGAGAAGCTCTTTATAAATCTTGGATACCAGTCCTTTATCTTTAGTGTCATTTGCAAATAAGTTCTTCCATTCCTTGGGTTGCCTCTTTGATTCATTGACTATTTCCTTTGCTGTGCAGAAGTTTTCTATCCTGATGAAGTTCCAAAAGTTAATTTTTGTTTTTGTTTCCCTTACCTTTGGAAAAGTGTCTTGAAAGAAGTTGCTGTGGCCAGTGTTGAAGAGGTTACTGCCTATGTTCCCCTCTAGGATTTTAATGGAATCCTGTCTCACATTGAGGCCTTTCATCCATTTTGAGTTTATGTTGGTGTATGGTATAAGAGCATGGTCGAGTTTCATTCTTCCGTATATAGCTGTCTAATTTTCCTGCTTTGCCAAAGATTAGTTGACCATAGAGTTGAGGGTCCATATCTGGGCTCTCTATTCTGTATCTGTTTTTGGTCTATGTATCTGTACCAGTACCATGCTGTCTTGGTGATCACAGCTTTGTAATATAACTTGAAATCAGTCAACATGGTACCTCCAGCTTTGTTTTTCTTTTTAAACATTTCCTTGGCAATTTGGGGTCTCTTCTGCTTCCATACAAATTTTAGGATTGCTTGTTTTAGCTCATTGAAAAATACCATTGTTATTTTGATCAGGGTGGTGTTGAAAGTATAGATTGCTCTGGGCAACATAGACATTTTAACAATGTTTATTCTTCTAATTCATGAGCATGGAATGGTTTTTTTTTTCCATCTTTTTGTATCTTCTTCAATTCCTTTCATGAGTGTTCTGTAGTTCCTCAAGTACAGATCCTTTACCTCTTTGGTTAGGTTTCTTCCTAGGTATCTTATGGTTTTAGGTGCTATAGTAAATGGAATTGATTCTCTAATTTCTCTTTCTACAGTTACATTATTATTAATGTATTGTTTTTAAGTCCTGGATTGAAGTGCAGTACTTAACCTCTAAATATTTGTTGATTTTCTAGTTACCTTATTGATAATGATTTCTAATTTAATTGCATTGGAATCATAAAATATAACTTGTATTTTAGTCCTTTGAAATTTACTGAAACTTGTTATATGGCCCAGAACATGTGTAAGTGCATATTCTATGTGCACTTTTTAAAAATGTGTGTTCTACAGTTGTTGGCTATAATGTACAAAAATATTAATTAGGAAGTTTGTTGGTAATGTTTGTCAGGTTGGGTTATCCAAAAGCAGACATTGACAACTTGTCAGTGTAAGATATTTACTACATAGCAACACCTGTGAATAGGGTGGGGGTAGGTTAAGATTAAGCAAAGAGAAAAATTAAATTGTATTGTAGTCCCAGAAAAGCCTCAGACAATACCATACCACTGTCTGCAATGTAAGTAACCCATCAGGATTATCCCTTAGTGGACTGAAAGCCTTTGATCAGGCATGAAATGTAGAACCCTACCATAATCAATACTTGGATGTGCGTTGCCCAGGTTAACAAGTATGCTCTTGTGGCTCTCTGCAGCTGAGGCAAAATGTGAGGGAAAAAATAAGTGAGGGAACAAATTCTTCCTAGAAGAGATTATTGGTTGTGAATCTTTGTGAACACCAGTATTCTTTAAATCTGCATTCATACTGATTTTTCTCTGCTACTAAAGCTTGTTTCATATGTTTTGAAGCTTTATTGTCAGATATATACTTATTATTGAATCAACTCTTATATGATTATAAGTTAAACTTTTTTTTTTATCTCTGATAATGGTTTGGGGATCTACTTCATCAATATAAACACCACGTCTGTCTTATACTTAATAGGTGTATGGTACTAACTTTTTACAATTCTTTAATTTTAACAGTTTCTGTCTTCAAATTTAAAATGTTTGTTTGAAAACACCATGTAGTTTGGTCTTGCTTTTTTTTTTTTTATTTCTTTTGAGCGTAACAGTATTCATTGTTTTTGTACCACACCCAGTGCTCCATGCAATACATGCCCTCCCCAATACCCACCACCTGGTTCCCCCAACCTCCCACCCCCCACCCCTTCAAAACCCTCAAGTTGTTTTTCAGTGTCCATAGTCTCTCATGGTTCACCTCCCCTTCCAATTTCCCTCAACTCTCTTCTCCTCTCCAACTCCTCATGTCCTCCATGTTATTTGTTATGCTCCACAAATAAGTGAAACCATATGATAATTGGCTCTCTCTGCTTGACTTACTTCACTCAGCACAATCTCTTCCAGTCCCGTCCATGTTGCTACAAAAGTTGGGGTCTTGTTTTTTTTTTTTTTTTGATGTTTTAAATTTTTTATTTTTTTATAAACATGTATTTTTATCCCCAGGGGTACAGGTCTGTGAATTACCAGGTTTACACACTTCACAGCACTCACCAAAGCACATACCCTCCCCAATGTCCATAACCCCACCCCCCTTCTCCAAACCCCCCTCCCCCCAGCAACCCTCAGTTTGTTTTGTAAGATTAAGAGTCACTTATGGTTTGTCTCCCTCCCAATCCCATCTTGTTTCATTGATTCTTCTCCTACCCACTTAAGCCCCCATGTTGCATCACCACTTCCTCATATCAGGGAGATCATATGATAGTTGTCTTTCTCTGCTTGACTTATTTCGCTAAGCATGATACGCTCTAGTTCCATCCATGTTGTCGCAAATGGCAAGATCTCATTTCTTTTGATGGCTACATAGTATTCCATTGTGTATATACCACATCTTCTTTATCCATTCATCTGTTGATGGACATCTAGGTTCTTTCCATAGTTTGGCTATTGTGGACATTGCTGCTATAAACATTCGGGTAACTGGGCGCTGTTCTCTGAGGGCGCACTGAGGAGTGGGGCCCTGGGCTCTCGGCTCCTCCGGGCCGGAGACCAGGAGGCCGCCATTTGTATTCCCGTCCTCCGGAACTCTACGGAAAGCGCTCAGGGAACAAAAGCTCCTGAAAGCAAACCCGAGCGGATTACTCACCCCGGCCCCTGGTAAGAGCGGTACAATTCGGCCTGGGGCAAAGACACTTGAGAATCACTACACCAGGCCCCTCCCCCAGAAGATCAACAAGAAATCCAGCCAAGACCAAGTTCACCTACCAAGGAGTGTGGTTTCAATACCAAGGGGTCTTGCTTTTTTAATCAGATTGAAAATTAATCTTTTGAATTTTTAGCTCCTTAATACTTAACATAATTATTGATATGGTTGAATTTAAATCTACCATGTTTCCATTTTCTATGTGACCTCTGTATTCTTTCAAACTCCTTTTTTTATATTGACCCAATATTTTCATAAGAATCCCTTATGTCTCCTCTATTGGTATGTGTAAATGCTTGCTGCAGTAATAAATTACCTTATCATAGCCTACTCTGAATTAATAGTATAAAAAGTTGACAGTAGTTTAATTCCATTTATACTCTTTTCAATACTTTGGCCTGATAATTTTTTACTTTATTCCACACTTTATATATGAAAAATTTCAAAGGCTTTAGAAGATATTATCTTCTCCCAGGAGAGTTAACCATATATTCAGAGAGAAAAAGTAAATTATGATGAATTACCCTAATCCAATCAGAGACTGAATGTAATAAAAAACAGGTTGCAATTTTCATGAAGTTCCATTTCTCTCTGTTTTACATTCACTTTTGGGAGTGTAACCTGCCGTAGATCCTGAATTAGAGGCTAATGGATTTACTAAGGAGTACCCTTTACTCAGTTCTGAATTCCAATTCCAATTCTAAGTCTGTCCTCTCAACACTATGAAATGGATATGAACGCTGATCTGCTTTTCTTCAGTGAGACAAAGTATTTTTTAAAGCTGAGCATACCAATATATCCTATCCCATATGATGTTACTGCAATTTAATGTTGACAATAAGAGGTAAAATCCATGTTTTTTAGAATATGAGTGAGTCTGCTTCTATGGCAGAAGTGATGTTCTGTCACTTCTGTAACTAAGTCATAAAAGGCAACATGACTTCCTTCTATATGGTCCTTTGGGAATATTCTTCCTTGGAACCCAGCCACCATGCTATGCAGAAGCCTAAAGTCACCTAGAAAGGCCATAAGAAAGTATTTAGGTCACAGCTCCCAAAGGGATCCCAGACAATAGCCAGTATCAACTGCCAGAAACCTAAGTGGTGAAAAATCGAGCTTTTGTATTATTTCGGCCTCCAGTAGCAAGCAGGCCCAGCTGACAATGAGTAGGGCAGAGACAATCTATCCCTTCCAAGCTTTGCCTAAATAGCAGAATCATGAACCAATTAAACATTGCTGTTGTTTTAAGCCACTTAGTTTGGGGGTGGTTTGTTACTCAGAAAGAAATCGTCTAAACATGTGGCTTTCTCTTTAATGCTTTTAGCTGCTGGTAAGATATGAACAACTACCTGGAGAATACTGTCAAGTGCTGCAGGTCACTAGTGTGCTTCCATTTTCACCAGGATCTCAGCCCCATAAGTCCTGGTTCCAAAATCCAATCTTTGTTTCTCAAGCCCCAAGAGACTGCCAAACTTTCTGTTGGTTTTTCTGCTTCTTTTTCCAAGGGGTAGGAGGGAGAGGTTGTATCCTGTACCTCAGGATCTTTATTTTAGTTTATTTTTTCCCACGTTTACTAAGGCATAATGGAGAAATAAAGTTACATATATTTTTCTCTCCTTTTTCATTATACCCTTCATACAGAATTCTCAGCCTTTTGCCCAGTGTCAAGAAGTGACAGATGCCAGAAGAGGGAAAGGAGCTTGTAAAATGTTGGCTTGTCTCTCTCTACTTCACTTTGCACAGGGATCATAACTATTTAAATGGATATTTCTAAGTTATTTTTCTTGGTTTTGTTTTTTTGGTTGTTCTCAATGGCAACATTGGCCTGCCACAATTACTTCATCAGAAATAAAAGTGGAAGCTCACACTGCATTTTTCAAGATCTTCCTGGTATTAATATAGAGAACGGATCTGAGGGAGACCAACCTGGAGTAAGTCAACAACCTGGGTGAGAAATGATGATGGACAGAGCTATAGTAAAAGTAGCAGAGCTAGACAAATTTGTCACTAGTATTTGATGAATAATTAGAGCAGGTACTTTGCAGTGTTTGGTATGGGTATAAGGGAAAAGAAAGTATTGGGAGCTTCGTAGGATTCTTGCATGTATACTGGAGTAAAGGGCAGGGTCTTTCACTGAGAAAAGGAATGTTCTTCACCAAGGAGAGATACACAGAGTTACTATGTTAAATGTGGAAATTGATAGGTTTGATCTGTCATTAGGATATCTAGGTGGAAATGACGAAATGCAAATGGATTAGAATTCAGAAAAGAAATCTTGACTAGAGATAAAAAGATAATTGGAAGACAAAAGTGTATTAGTATTATTTTAACACAAAGTGAATTAAAACTACCCAAGAATAACTCACAGTGAGAAGTAAAAAGATGAGTCTCAGACAGAACCAACTTGCTTCAGCATTCCTTGGAAGGAAACAAAATGGAATAGAACCATGAGCATCAATTTCATGGTTTTACTTCTTTTATTTTTTCATATTGCTGTGAGTCAAAGACAAAGGGAATAGTTTCCTGTGGCTCTCAATTTTAAACAACATAAAATTTCTAAAATAAGTTGGATAAACCATTACATGCTCATATTACAAACCATGCTTATGATCTTGATTGACAGGAAAAATCAAACACTCCAGAAAACACACAACCATAATTTCACTGGATTCATTTCAAAAAAAGGAGAGCTTTAATAGAAATTTCATGAAATATAGATAAAGTGGGACAAATATAGGGAGGTTGTGTAATATTATCAGAAAAGTTTATCACTTACAACTAAAATTAAACTTCTTGAGAAATAACAATATAGAATGCATTCTTCACTGTAACTCACAAACACAACCAGATGCTTTTAATTGTCTGATGACAAATATATTAAATTCTATTTTAATTCTGTTCACAGTGGAACATAATAATTCAATGTGTCATAAAGACAAAAGAAACTACCATTTCTAAAAAAGATAAAATAATGTAATCAAATTAGTGTATAATAAATGACATAACATGAAAGTATACACAGTCTACTATGGACATCTTTGTTTCTTTTTTCTTTTTTTCTTTTTTTTAAAGGTTTTATTTATTTATTTGACAGACAAAGATCACAAGAAGGCAGAGAGGCAGGCAAAGAGAAAGGAAGGGAAGCAGGCTCCCTGCCACACAGAGAACCCGATGTGAGGCTCGATCCCAGGACTCTGGGATCGTGACCTGAGCTGAAGGCAGAGGATTTAACTCACTGAGTCACCCAGGTGCCCCGACATCTTTGTTTTTTAACCTATCATCCATTCCTTCTCCTTTTGATGATGGAATATTCATTTTCCTTTACACAACCAGATATGCCCACTTAACTGTTTCTGGAATTTTTGAGCTTACATTAATTCTAGAAACAAGCAAATGTCCTATGCTAGCTTATCAGTGTACCTCATTTTTCCTGCCATGGCTTTTGGTTCAAGAATGCTCAAGTAACCCAAAATGAAAATCAACTACATGGTTCTGCTGGAGCATTAAGTAAGAAATATTTCCAGTAGGGCTTCAAAGTGGAAATATGTAAGCCTGAAGTTACTTGCATTCATCTTGTTAAGGCCTCCATACATCTCAATTACCTGGGACAACCCTAGCTTATACTAGGGGTCTCACTATACTTAGCATACAATTTATTGTTCAAACCAAGACAGCATTTTATTACTAACTTTACTCTCTCAAGGAAACCTGCCTAAGAATAAATTTCAAATGGAAAAAAAGGACACCTGAGAGAAGAAAATCAATCACAGATTCTAGACATCATTTGATCACCCTGAGTCAGGTGTACCTGCAACTAGGTCTACCTTGGATTTCTCTGTTATGTGTAAGTAAATAAGTAAATAAATAACTCATTTTGTAATTGGGTTTAAGTTGAGTTTCTACTACTTACAGATAAAACAGGAATGATTATGACTATACACTATGTTAAAGTTTTACTTAATGACAAGATAAAGCATACATTTATACAGAGATTTATACAAGGATGAGTCTGAATTTATTTTCAGTGATCTGCAGGAATCATCTGGCTGAAATCCCATTCCGTATTTCATTATTAACAACCTATACTCATCTTTCAAGGCTTATAAAATAAACTTTGTGTCCTCAGGGATGCTTATTTGAACATCCAAGTGGGAGAACACAAATACCTTTGTGTCTACATGCAGCAAACATCTATAACTTTCACCATAATACTGACCATGTATTTCTTAATCAGCTTTATTGAGGTTATTATTTTTGTATATTAAAATTCACCCATTAGGGGCACCTGGGTGGCTCAGTGGGTTAAGCCTTTGCCTTTGGCTCGGGTCATGATCTCAGGGTTCTGGGATCGAGCCCTGCATCGGGCTTTCTGCTTAGCAGGGAGCCTGCTTCCCCAACCCCCAGCTCTCTCTGCCTGCCTCTCTGGCTACTTGTGATCTCTCTCTCTCTCTCTCTCTCTGTCAAATAAATAAACAGAATCTTTAAAATAAATTCACCCATTAAAAAAATTCACCCATGAAAAGTGTATATAGTTCTGACATGCATACATTTTTGACAATTGCATATGATCATGTAACTATCACCACAATAAATATATAAAATATCCATCTCTTCCACAGTTTTCTCTGATTCCTTTGCATTTGATCTCCTTCTTCCACCACAGCCACTGGCAATCATTGATCTTTCTGCTACTATGGCTTTTCTTTTTCTAGATTTTAAATAAGATGAATGAGAAAATATGTAGTCTTTTATGTCTGGATTCTTTCACTTAGCACAACGCTTTTGAGAGTTATCCTTGTTCCTTTAAAATCAGGAACAAGATGGATGGCAAGAATGTGCATTCTCATCGCTTTTATGTGACAGAGTATTGAAAGTTATAGCCCAAGAATTAGGCAAAATGAAATAAAAGACATCCAAGTTGGAAAGGAAGAAAGAAAACTGCCACTATACAGATGACATGAATTTATTTGTATAAAACCCTAAGCACTCCACCAAAAACCTACTAGAAAAAAATGAATTCAGTAAAGTTGCAGAATACAAAGCTAATATACAAAAATATGTTATGTTTTTATACACTACAACAAACTTTAAGAGAATTTAAATGATGGATATTAAGGAGGGTACATGATGTGATGAATACTGGGTGTTACAAGCAACTGATGAATTATTGAACTCTACATCTGAAATTAATGATGTACTATATGTTGGCTAATTGAACTGAAATTTAAAAAAGAAAAAAGATTTTAAGAAAATAATCCCATTTATATTTGCATCAAAAGGTATAAAATAACGAGGAATAAATTTAATGAAAGGAGGGCACATGCTGGGATGAGCACTGGGTGTTATAATTAACTAATGAATCATTGAACACTGAAGAAAAAAAGGTGAAGGACCCATATATGGAAAACTACAAAACATAGCTGAAGGAAAAATGAAAAAGGCACAAATAGAACAAGCAAGCCTAAAATTTGTATGGAACCATACAAGATCTCAAAGGGCCAAAACAATCTTGAGAAAAAAGAAAAAAGCCAGCAATATCACACTGCCTGATAACAAACTATATTAGAATGCTATAGTAATCAAAACAGTATGGTTTCAGTAAAAAACAGACACAAAGATCAATGGGACAGAATAGAGATCGCAGGAATAAACCTACACATAAACTGTCAATTAATCTATGAAAGAGGAGGTAAGAATACACGATGGGGAAAGAGAGCCTCTTCAATCATTGGTGTTGGGAAAACCAAACAGCTACATGCAAGGGAAAGAAAGTGGACCAGTATTTTATACCATACACAGAAATAAACTCAATATGAATTAAAAATTAAAGAAAATAAGACTAGAAGCCATAAAACTCCTAGAAGAAAACATAGGTGAAGATCCTTCACATCACCACTCTTGGTTGTATTTTGGACCTGACTCAAAAGCAATGGCAACAAAAGCAAAAATTAACAAGTGAGACTAATCACACTAAAGGCTTCTGAACAGTGAAGGAAGCTGTCAACAAAATAAAAAGGCAATATACTGAAAGGGAGAAAATATTTGCAAAGCCTATCTGCTAAGATATTAATATCCAAATTAAATAAAGAACACATACAACTCAATAGCAAACAAACAAAAGCAAAAGCAATCTGATTAAAAAATAAGCAGATCTGAATAGACATTTTTCCAAGGAAGACATCCACCTGGCTAACAGGCACTTAAAAAGATGCTCAACATCACTCATCATTAGAGACATGCAAATCAAAACCGCAGTGAGTTACTACCTCACACTTGTCAGAATGACTAAAATCAACAACACAAGAAACAACAGGTGTTGGCAAAGATGCGAAAAAAAGTGAACACTCTTACACTCCTGGTTGGAATGCAAGTTATGCGGCCACTACGGAAAACGTATGGAGGTTCCTCAAAAGGTTAAAAACAGTACTACATGATCCAGTAATTCCCCTCCTGAATATTTATCCAAAGAAAACAAAAACACTAGTTCAAAAAGATACATGCACTCCCATATTCATGGAAGCATTATTCAGAAGATTATTATGTTAAGTGAAATAAATCAGACAGAGAAAGACAAATACCATATGATTTCACTTACATATGGAATCTAAAACACAAAACCAATGAACAAACAAAACGAAATAAAACAGATGCAGAGAAAAGACTGATGGTTGCTAGCAGACGGGGGCATTGGGGATGGGCAAAATGGGAGAAGGGGTCAAGAGGTATGAACTCCAGTCATAAAATAAATAAGTCGAGGGGAGGTAATATACAGCATAGTGATTACAATCAACCTTATTGTATTTGCATATTATGTAACTTTATATGGTGATGGAACAACATAGACCTACTGAAACCATCTTACAGTGTATATAAACACCCAATCATTATGTTGTACACCTGAAAATAATATAATCTTACATGCCAATTATGTCTCATTAAAAGACCTCATAAATATCAACTGAAAAATCATCATGTAATTATAAGTTTAAGGGACTTTTAATGTTATGTACTCCATGCAAAAGAAAAATTAAAGAGAAAAAAGGAAAAAAATCCCAAACATATAATTTATAGTACATCTGTTGGTTGCAATTATATTTAATTACTTAAACTATGAATTTTGACTATAGTTATGACAAAGAAAAATAAAAAGAGGTGCTAAGTTTCTGTGTTTGTATTGTAGTTGACATCATTTGTATTCCTTGTATTATCATTATAATTTTACCAAATAAATATATATTAGAAAAAAATGAAAAAAAATTGTCCTAAAGGTTACAAGTGACTATTCTATGTAAGTTTTTAAAATTTATTGTCAACACACAATGTTACATTAGTTTCAGGTGTACAACATAATGATTCAACAAGCTTATACATTATACTGTGCTTACCACAAGCTACCATCTGAAAGTGACTTTATTCTTTTTTTTTTTTTTTTTTTTTTAATTTTTTATTTTTTATAAACATATATTTTTTATATACATATATTTTTATCCCCAGGTCTGTGAATCACCAGGTTTACACACTTCACAGCACTCACCAAATCACATACCCTCCCCAATGTCTATAATCCCACCCCCTTCTCCCCAACCCCCTCCCCCCGGCAACCCTCAGTTTGTTTTGTGAGATTAAGAGTCACTTATGGTTTGTCTCCCTCCCAATCCCATCTTGTTTCATTTATTCTTCTACCCACTTAAGCCTCCATGTTGCATCACCACTTCCTCATATCAGGGAGATCATATGATAGTTGTCTTTCTCTGCTTGACTTATTTCGCTAAGCATGATACGCTCTAGTTCCATCCATGTTGTTGCAAATGGCAAGATTTCATTTCTTTTGATGGCTGCATAGTATTCCATTGTGTATATATACCACATCTTCTTGATCCATTCATCTGTTGATGGACATCTAGGTTCTTTCCATAGTTTGGCTATTGCGGACATTGCTGCTATAAACATTCGGGTGCATGTGTCCCTTTGGATCACTACATTTGTATCTTTAGGGTAAATACCCAATAGTGCAATTGCTGGGTCATAGGGCAGTTCTATTTTCAACATTTTGAGAAACCTCCATGCTGTTTTCCAGAGTGGCTGCACCAGCTTGCATTCCCACCAACAGTGTAGGAGGGTTCCCCTTTCTCCGCATCCTCGCCAGCATCTGTCATTTCCTGACTTGTTGATTTTAGCCATTCTGACTGGTGTGAGGTGATATCTCATTGTGGTTTTGATTTGTATTTCCCTGATGCCGAGTGATATGGAGCACTTTTTCATGTGTCTGTTCGCCATCTGGATGTCTTCTTTGCAGAAATGTCTGTTCATGTCTTCTGCCCATTTCTTGATTGGATTATTTGTTCTTTGGGTGTTGAGTTTGATAAGTTCTTTATAGATTCTGGACACTAGTCCTTTATCTGATATGTCGTTTGCAAATATCTTCTCCCATTCTGTCAGTTGTCTTTTGATTTTGTTAACTGTTTCCTTTGCTGTGCAAAAGCTTTTGATCTTGATGAAATCCCAGTAGTTCATTTTTTCCCTTGCTTCCCTTGCCTTTTGCGTTGTTCCTAGGAAGATGTTGCTGCGGCAGAGGTCGAAGAGGTTGCTGCCCGTGTTCTCCTCAAGGATTTTGATGGATTCCTTTCGTACATTGAGGTCCTTCATCCATTTTGAGTCTATTTTTGTGTGTGGTGTAAGGAAATGGTCCAATTTCATTTTTCTGCATGTGGCTGTCCAATTTTCCCAGCACCATTTATTGAAAAGGCTGTCTTTTTTCCATTGGACATTCTTTCCTGCTTTGTCGAAGATTAGTTGACCATAGAGTTGAGGGTCTATTTCTGGGCTCTCTATTCTGTTCCATTGATCTATGTGTCTGTTTTTGTGCCAGTACCATGCTGTCTTGATGATGACAGCTTTGTAATAGAGCTTGAAGTCCGGAATTGTGATGCCACCAACGTTGGCTTTCTTTTTCAATATCCCTTTGGCTATTCGAGGTCTTTTCTGGTTCCATATAAATTTTAGAATTATTTGTTCCATTTCTTTGAAAAAGATGGATGGTACTTTGATAGGAATTGCATTAAATGTGTAGATTGCTTTAGGTAGCATAGACATTTTCACAATATTTATTCTTCCAATCCAGGAGCATGGAACATTTTTCCATTTCTTTGTGTCTTCCTCAATTTCTTTCATGAGTACTTTATAGTTTTCTGAGTATAGATTCTGTGTCTCTTTGGTTAGGTTTATTCCTAGGTATCTTATGGTTTTGGATGCAATTGTAAATGGGATTGACTCCTTAATATCTCTTTCTTCTGTCTTGCTGTTGGTGTAGAGAAATGCAACTGATTTCTGTGCATTGATTTTATATCCTGACACTTTACTGAATTCCTGTATAAGTTCTAGCAGTTTTGGAGTGGAGTCTTTTGGGTTTTCCACATATAGTATCATATCATCTGCGAAGAGTGATAATTTGACTTCTTCTTTGCCGATTTGGATGCCTTTAATTTCCTTTTGTTGTCTGATTGCTGAGGCTAGGACCTCTAGTACGATGTTGAATAGCAGTGGTGATAATGGACATCCCTGCCGTGTTCCTGACCTTAGCGGAAAAGCTTTCAGTTTTTCTCCATTGAGAATGATATTTGCGGTGGGTTTTTCATAGATGGCTTTGATGATATTGAGGTATGTGCCCTCTATCCCTACACTTTGAAGAGTTTTGATCAGGAAGGGATGTTGTACTTTGTCAAATGCTTTTTCAGCATCTATTGAGAGTATCATATGGTTCTTGTTCTTACTTTTATTGATGTGTTGTATCACATTGACTGATTTGCGGATGTTGAACCAACCTTGCAGCCCTGGAATAAATCCCACTTGGTCGTGGTGAATAATCTTTTTAATGTACTGTTGAATCCGATTGGCTAGTATTTTGTTGAGTATTTTCGCATCTGTGTTCATCAAGGATATCGGTCTATAGCTCTCTTTTTTGGTGGGATCCTTGTCTGGTTTTGGGATCAAGGTGATGCTGGCCTCATAAAATGAGTTTGGAAGTTTTCCTTCCATTTCTATTTTTTGGAACAGTTTCAGGAGAATAGGAATTAGTTCTTCTTTAAATGTTTGGTAGAATTCCCCCGGGAAGCCGTCTGGCCCTGGGCTTTTGTTTGTTTGGAGATTTTTAATGACTGTTTCAATCTCCTTACTGGTTATGGGTCTGTTCAGGCTTTCTATTTCTTCATGGTTCAGTTGTGGTAGTTTATATGTTTCTAGGAATGCATCCATTTCTTCCAGATTGTCAAATTTATTGCCGTAGAGTTGCTCATAGTATGTTCTTATAATAGTTTGTATTTCCTTGGTGTTAGTTGTGATCTCTCCTCTTTCATTCATGATTTTATTTATTTGGGTCTTTTCTCTTTTCTTTTTGATAAGTCGGGCCAGGGGTTTATCAATTTTATTAATTCTTTCAAAGAACCAGCTCCTAGTTTCGTTGATTTGTTCTATTGTTTTTTTGGTTTCTATTTCATTGATTTCTGCTCTGATCTTTATGATTTCTCTTCTCCTGCTGGGCTTAGGGTTTCTTTCTTGTTCTTTCTCCAGCTCCTTTAGGTGTAGGGTTAGGTTGTGTACCTGAGACCTTTCTTGTTTCTTGAGAAAGGCTTGTACCGCTATATATTTTCCTCTCAGGACTGCCTTTGTTGTGTCCCACAGATTTTGAACCGTTGTATTTTCATTATCATTTGTTTCCATGATTTTTTTCAATTCTTCTTTAATTTCCCGGTTGACCCATTCATTCTTTAGAAGGATACTGTTTAGTCTCCATGTATTTGGGTTCTTTCCAAACTTCCTTTTGTGGTTGAGTTCTAGCTTTAGAGCATTGTGGTCTGAAAATATGCAGGGAATGATCCCAATCTTTTGATACCGGTTGAGTCCTGATTTAGGACCGAGGATGTGATCTATTCTGGAGAATGTTCCATGTGCACTAGAGAAGAATGTGTATTCTGTTGCTGTGGGATGAAATATTCTGAATATATCTGTGATGTCCATCTGGTCCAGTGTGTCATTTAAGGCCTTTATTTCCTTGCTGATCTTTTGCTTGGATGACCTGTCCATTTCAGTGAGGGGAATGTTAAAGTCCCCTACTATTATTGTATTGTTGTTGATGTGTTTCTTTGATTTTGTTATTAATTGGTTTATATAGTTGGCTGCTCCCACGTTGGGGGCATAGATATTTAAAATTGTTAAATCTTCTTGTTGGACAGACCCTTTGAGTATGATATAGTGTCCTTCCTCATCTCTTATTACAGTCTTTGGCTTAAAATCTAATTGATCTGATATAAGGATTGCCACTCCTGCTTTCTTCTGATGTCCATTAGCATGGTAAATTCTTTTCCACCCCCTCACTTTAAATCTGGAGGTGTCTTCGGGCTTAAAATGTGTTTCTTGGAGGCAACATATAGATGGGTTTTGTTTTTTTATCCATTCTGATACCCTGTGTCTTTTGACAGGGGCATTTAGCCCATTCACATTCAGGGTAACTATTGAGAGATATGAATTTAGTGCCATTGTATTGCCTGTAAGGTGACTGTTACTGTATATGGTCTCTGTTCCTTTCTGATCTACCACTTGTAGGCTCTCTCTTTGCTTAGAGGACCCCTTTCAATATTTCCTGTAGAGCTGGTTTGGTATTTGCAAATTCTTTCAGTTGTTGTTTGTCCTGGAAGCTTTTAATCTCTCCTTCTATTTTCAATGATAGCCTAGCTGGATATAGTATTCTTGGCTGCATGTTTTTCTCGTTTAGTGCTCTGAAAATATCATGCCAGCTCTTTCTGGCCTGCCAGGTCTCTGTGGATAAGTCAGCTGCCAATCTAATATTTTTACCATTGTATGTTACAGACTTCTTTTCCCGGGCTGCTTTCAGGATTTTCTCTTTGTCATTGAGACTTGTAAATTTTACTATTATGTGACGGGGTGTGGGCCTATTCTTATTGATTTTGAGGGGCATTCTCTGAACCTCCTGAATTTTGATGCTTGTTCCCTTTGCCATATTGGGGAAATTCTCCCCAATAATTCTCTCCAGTATACCTTCTGCTCCCCTCTCACTTTCTTCTTCTTCTGGAATCCCAATTATTCTAATGTTGTTTCGTCTTATGGTGTCACTTATTTCTCGAATTCTCCCCTCGTGGTCCAGTAGCTGTTTGTCCCTCTTTTGATCAGCTTCTTTATTCTCTGTCATTTGGTCTTCTATATCACTAATTCTTTCTTCTGCCTCATTTATCCTAGCAGTGAGAGCCTCCATTTTTGATTGCACCTCATTAATAGCTTTTTTGATTTCAACTTGGTTAGATTTTAGTTCTTTTATTTCTCCAGAAAGGGCTTTTATATCTCTCGAGAGGGTTTCTCTAATATCTTCCATGCCTTTTTCGAGCCCGGCTAGAACCTTGAGAATTGTCATTCTGAACTCTAGATCTGACATATTACCGATGTCTGTATTGATTAGGTCCCTAGCCTTCGGTACTGCCTCTTGTTCTTTTTTTTGTGGTGAATTTTTACGTCTTGTCATTTTGTCCAGATAAGAGTAAATGAAGGGGCAAGTAAAATACTAAAAGGGTGGCAACAACCCCAGGAAAATATGCTTTAGCCAAATTAGAAGAGATCCAAAATCGTGAGTGGGGAGAAAGGGGATAAAAAGAGGTTCAAAAAGGAAGAAAGAAAAAAGAAAAAAAAAAAAAAAGAAAAGAAAAGAAAAGAATTTTTTTTTAAAAAAGAAAACACCTAAGAAAAATGTAAAAAAAAATATATATATATTAGATAAACTAGTAAAAAATCGTTAAAAAAGAAAAAGGTAACAGTTAAAAAAAAAAAATTTTACCCGAAGGCGAGAAAAAAAAAAAATGAAAAAGAAAAAATTAAATTAACTGCAAGACTAAAAAAAATCACAGGAAAAAAGCCATGAGTTCCGTGCTTGGCTTTCTCCTCCTCTGGAATTCTGCTGCTCTCCTTGGTATTGAAACCGCACTCCTTGGTAGGTGAACTTGGTCTCGGCTGGATTTCTTGTTGATCTTCTGGGGGAGGGGCCTGGTGTAGTGATTCTCAAGTGTCTTTGCCCCAGGCGGAATTACACCGCCCTTACCTGGGGCCGGGGTGAGTAATCCGCTCGGGTTTGCTTTCAGGAGCTTTTGTTCCCTGAGCGCTTTCCGTAGAGTTCCAGAGGACGGGAATACAAATGGCGGCCTCCTGGTCTCCGGCCCGGAGGAGCCGAGAGCCCAGGGCCCCACTCCTCAGTGCGCCCTCAGAGAACAGCGCCCAGTTACTCCCGTCTGCCTGACCTCCGGCCGCGCTCCGAGCTCACCGAGCCTGCGACCGGTTCAAGGTAACACGGAGCTGCGAGCTTACTGTCGGCTCTGTCTCTGTAGCCAGCTTTCCCGTTCCAATACCCGCAAGCTCTGCGACACTCAGACACCCCCGATCCTTCTGTGACCCTGCGGGACCTGAGGCCACGCTGACCCCGCGTGGGCTTCGCCCCGGTTTAGCCTCTGGAGCGATGTCCCTCAGCGGAACAGACTTTTAAAAGTCCTGATTTTGTGCGCGGTTGCTCCGCCGCTTGCCGGGAGCCGGCCCCTCCCCCCGGGGTCTATCTTCCCGTCGCTTTGGATTCACTTCTCCGCTGGTCCTACCTTTCAGAAAGTGGTTGTTTTTCTGTTTCCAGAATTGCTGTTCTTCTTCTCTTCGATCTGCCGATGGATTTTCAGGTGTTTGCAATCTTTAGATAAGCTATCTAGCTGATCTCCGGCTAGCTGAAGCAGTCTCAGCTTGCTACTTCTCCGCCATCTTGACTCCTCCTCGAAAGTGACTTTATTCTTAATCGAGTTCATTCCTTCTGATGGTGTTTTGGGTTTGCCTCTTTGCTTTAATATCATTTTATAAACTATAAGCTCTGTGGTCAAATATTCCTAACTATTCTTTGATAACTGCATTGACATGAGTCAACAGTACACCTTTACTGATATAACAATTGGGCAGAGATGCATGCTAAGAATGAGAATATATGACAGAGGATCCCTTTAGAGATTATGTTTAAAAAACCGGTTGTAAAATAGGATATTTAGGCTTACATAAACTTAATTAAATCTGTAGTTAATGTCTGCATACGTAAGGATATAAACTTATCTGGATCAGTTACAAAATACACAGTAAGTTCACGGAGGTCATTGCATTACAAGAATAAATCTTTCTGTTATACTTAGTTCCCCAGAATAATCACCACCAGGTCCAAAAAGATTCCTGAATTTCATATGCTATGTAAGTAAATCCAGCATCAGTTATCTCTGGGTGTTACTAACCAGTCCTGAGACCATACGTATAGCACATTCTGAAATAGGTTATCTCAGATTTTCCCAAGGTTTTAACAACATCAATATTTTCAACTCATCCTACTTTCATCTCTAGACTTCATGTTCTGAATGTTTTTCTTCCCAAGTAAAGTTCTTTTTTTTTTTTCCCTTTTTTTTTTATTTATTTATTTTTATTATGCATATTTTTTTTTTATAAACATATATTTTTATCCCCAGGGGTACAGGTCTGTGAATCACCAGGTTTACACACTTCACAGCACTCACCAAAGCACATACCCTCCCCAATGTCCATAATCCCACCCCCTTCTCCCAAACCCCCTCCCCCCGGCAACCCTCAGTTTGTTTCGTGAGATTAAGAGTCACTTATGGTTTGTCTCCCTCCCAATCCCATCTTGTTTCATTTATTCTTCTTCTACCCACTTAAGCCTCCATGTTGTATCACCACTTCCTCATATCAGGGAGATCATATGATAGTTGTCTTTCTCTGCTTGACTTATTTCGCTAAGCATGATACGCTCTAGTTCCATCCATGTTGTTGCAAATGGCAAGATTTCATTTCTTTTGATGGCTGCATAGTATTCCATTGTGTATATATACCACATCTTCTTGATCCATTCATCTGTTGATGGACATCTAGGTTCTTTCCATAGTTTGGCTATTGTGGACATTGCTGCTATAAACATTCGGGTGCATGTGCCCCTTTGGATCACTACATTTGTATCTTTAGGGTAAATACCCAATAGTGCAATTGCTGGGTCATAGGGCAGTTCTATTTTCAACATTTTGAGGAACCTCCATGCTGTTTTCCAGAGTGGCTGCACCAGCTTGCATTCCCACCAACAGTGTAGGAGGGTTCCCCTTTCTCCGCATCCTCGCCAGCATCTGTCATTTCCTGATTTGTTGATTTTAGCCATTCTGACTGGTGTGAGGTGATATCTCATTGTGGTTTTGATTTGTATTTCCCTGATGCCGAGTGATATGGAGCACTTTTTCATGTGTCTGTTCGCCATCTGGATGTCTTCTTTGCAGAAATGTCTGTTCATGTCTTCTGCCCATTTCTTGATTGGATTATTTGTTCTTTGGGTGTTGAGTTTGCTAAGTTCTTTATAGATTCTGGACACTAGTCCTTTATCTGATATGTCGTTTGCAAATATCTTCTCCCATTCTGTCAGTTGTCTTTTGATTTTGTTAACTGTTTCCTTTGCTGTGCAAAAGCTTTTGATCTTGATGAAATCCCAGTAGTTCATTTTTTCCCTTGCTTCCCTTGCCTTTTGCGTTGTTCCTAGGAAGATGTTGCTGCGGCAGAGGTCGAAGAGGTTGCTGCCCGTGTTCTCCTCAAGGATTTTGATGGATTCCTTTCGTACATTGAGATCCTTCATCCATTTTGAGTCTATTTTTGTGTGTGGTGTAAGGAAATGGTCCAATTTCATTTTTCTGCATGTGGCTGTCCAATTTTCCCAGCACCATTTATTGAAAAGGCTGTCTTTTTTCCATTGGACATTCTTTCCTGCTTTGTCGAAGATTAGTTGACCATAGATTTGAGGGTCTATTTCTGGGCTCTCTATTCTGTTCCATTGATCTATGTGTCTGTTTTTGTGCCAGTACCATGCTGTCTTGATGATGACAGCTTTGTAATAGAGCTTGAAGTCCGGAATTGTGATGCCACCAACGTTGGCTTTCTTTTTCAATATCCCTTTGGCTATTCGAGGTCTTTTCTGGTTCCATATAAATTTTAGCATTATTTGTTCCATTTCTTTGAAAAAGATGGATGGTACTTTGATAGGAATTGCATTAAATGTGTAGATTGCTTTAGGTAGCATAGACATTTTCACAATATTTATTCTTCCAATCCAGGAGCATGGAACATTTTTCCATTTCTTTGTGTCTTCCTCAATTTCTTTCATGAGTACATTATAGTTTTCTGAGTATAGATTCTGTGTCTCTTTGGTTAGGTTTATTCCTATCATCAAAGCCATCTATGAAAAACCCACCGCAAATATCATTCTCAATGGAGAAAAACTGAAAGCTTTTCCGCTAAGGTCAGGAACACGGCAGGGATGTCCATTATCACCACTGCTATTCAACATCGTACTAGAGGTCCTAGCCTCAGCAATCAGACAACAAAAGGAAATTAAAGGCATCCAAATCGGCAAAGAAGAAGTCAAATTATCACTCTTCGCAGATGATATGATACTATATGTGGAAAACCCAAAAGACTCCACTCCAAAACTGCTAGAACTTATACAGGAATTCAGTAAAGTGTCAGGATATAAAGTCAATGCACAGAAATCAGTTGCATTTCTCTACACCAACAGCAAGACAGAAGAAAGAGATATTAAGGAGTCAATCCCATTTACAATTGCATCCAAAACCATAAGATACCTAGGAATAAACCTAACCAAGTAAAGTTCTTGATTATAATTCACATTCTAAATTTTCTTACAGCCAAATAAACAGCCTGAGTTTCAAGTAATCTGAGATAACCAGTCACCATGAAGTATGCAAAACTTTCAGGAAAGAAACAATGGACTGTCAGGTTCCACTTGGGCATTTGCAGCCTCGGCTTATGAAAATGTTGAGATTTGGCTTTTCAAATAACTAAGTGTAAGGCAACGGCCACCATTTTTGCTTTACATTCATCCATGAATGCAAGCACCTGAGATTAGAAACTCCTGCACCAGTTCTTTTTTTTTTTTTTTTTTTTTTTTTAAGATTTTATTTATTTATTTGACAGACAGAGATCACAAGTAGGCAGAGAAGCAGGCAGAGAGAGATGAGGAAGCAGGCTACCCGCTGAGCAGAGAGCCCGATGCGGGGCTCGATCCCATGACCCTGGGATCATGACCTGAGCTGAAGGCAGAGGCTTTAACCCACTGAGCCACCCAGGCGCCCCACTCCTGCACCAGTTCTTATGGAGGATTGTTTAAGAAAAAAATGTTTCAATCATTAAGTTTCAAAATGTTCTTAGAGCACTGTCAGTGAGGTAGAAAGTCTGAGGGAATAAATGCTGAAGTATGTAAATCTGCATTATCAAAGAGCTTTGAATAATTAATTAGAGCAAAGCTGGATTACAATAAAAGGTTCTTCTTCATAATTCTATCTTTCTGTGTGCCATGATTCAGGCCAGAGGTCTGAATTGGAACACGTAAAGAAAAATTGTTGTATGAATGAATATAATTAATTCACGTAAGAAAAGCTACATATGATTTTAACTTCTAAGTGCAAAAAAATAATAATACAAGGACTCATATAAAGTTGTGCTTATGTCAATAAAAACTTAAAGGACATATTTATATGCCACAGGATTAACAAAAAACAAATTCCACACCCCAGTGATTAATCTGATGTCATCAGGTTGGGAATGTGGAAAAGCAACGGTTGAACCTATTTAAGTCTAATTTGACAAGGGCGGAAGAAATGTTCTGCACAGTTAAGTATTTTGATTAGATGTGTTAGGAGGATAAAGTGTTGGAGAAATTGATTTTAGAAGCGATGTTTTTACTTAATTAGTGAAAAGCAGAGAGGTCACAAGAAAAGAGCTACACAAGATCAAGTCCTTGTCTATCTTGTCTGGAAGACCAAGAAGTGACGAGTATTAGAAATTGTGTAACTGAAAGAGGGAGAGCTTCTAGAAGAGTACCTAGAAAATATGGAAAAACTTAAGATGCTGACAAAGTTGCCTGGAAACAAGACTAGAGGCCACAGCGTCAGTTACAATGTATATGAAGAAGAATGTATCTATTAACATGTTAAAAGTGCTGCCTCAAATTACCTCAAGGAGGATTTTTTCTTTCCTTACATTATTCTTAGTATAATGTAGGTCTTGATATTTTTATATTTTGTCATTAGGCCTGGTATATATTTTAATGACTACTATAACTTGTCTCTTCAGTCAAATGGACATTATACTAGACAAGCTAATTATGAGAGAACTAAAAGGCATCCTCCTTGAGACTTATATTCATTAGTGCTTTTTAAATAATTGAAAAGAATGTTTTCAATATTCATGACGTTTCTTTATAAAAACCTATATTTGCAAATCATGTTGCAAATGCCTCAAAAGGAATCAATAGACAAAGAGTGTAAATGACTTGGTCAAATTGAGCTCCTGGTTCTTTCTCAGATGTTATTAAATTAGTCTAAGGAAGGAACAAAAGTCAAATTCAATTTAATCAGCCAATATTTCTTAAGTGTTTATTAGGTACCAGACACTGTATTCAGCACTAATAACTTCTACCGTTGAGGCAGTAATGAGTTGTGTTAAGGTAATATTCTGGAAAGATGTTACTGAAATTTGCTCTTTCAGGCCTCAGATTAGCAACTGCATTAGCAAAGTGGGGTCTGGAGGTCCAGATCTAACATCTAGACTATGCCTACCTCCCCACCCAACTCAACTATATTGAATACCTATATGACTTACAAGACACTGCTGGCTCATACCATAGTTCACAGTATTAATTTTTACTATAAAAGTAGCATTATTTTCCCCAATGTTTGAAAAAAGTATGAACATACAGAAAGAGTCAATTATTATATGGTTTTGCTTATGTGGAGCATAAGGAATAACACGGAAGACATGGAGAGATGGAGAGGAGAAGTGAGTTGGGGGAAATTGGAGCGGGAGACAAACCATGAGACTGTGGACTCTGAGAAACAAACTGAGGGTTTTAGAGGGGAGGAGGTTGGGTGAGCCTGGTGGTGGGTATTATGGAGGGAACGTATTGCATGGAGCACTGGGTGTGCTTAAACAATGAATTCTGGAACACTGAAAAGAAATTTAAAAAATAAATATATTTTTATATATAACACATCTTCTTTATCCATTCATCTGTTGATGGACATCTAGGTTCTTTCCATAGTTTGGTGGTATATATAAACAATGGAATACTATGCAGCCATCAAAAGAAATGAAATCTTGTCATTTGCGACAACATGGATGGAACTAGAGCGTATCATGCTTAGCGAAATAAGTCAAGCAGAGAAAGACAACTATCATATGATCTCCCTGATATGAGGAAGTGGTGATGCAACATGGGGGCTTAAGTGGGTAGGAGAAGAATCAGTGAAACAAGATGGGATTGGGAGGGAGACAAACCATAAGTGACTCTTAATCTCACAAAACAAACTGAGGGTTGCTGGGGGGAGGGGGATTGGGAGAAGGGGGGTGGGGTTATGGACATTGGGGAGGGTATGTGCTTTGGTGAGTGCTGTGAAGTGTATAAACCTGGCGATTCACAGACCTGTACCCCTGGGGATAAAAATATATGTTTGTAAAAAATAAAAAATTAAAAATAAATAAATAAAATAAAATACTAAAAAATATATAAATAAATTTTTTTTAAAACTATGAACATAAAGATGAATGATTTTTAAGTAACTTGCCCCTATAATAAATGATGGTATATACTTAACCTTGTATATGAACTCCAGAGTGTAGTTTGTTACAGTCACTGGTTTTACAAATATAACTATGTTATCTTTCTGACTATATACAATGCTTAATAAATAAATATCTTCATCTATCTAGGTTCTACTGCTTCTCTTCTCTAGTTTCAAAAAATGCTTTGCAATGGGATATTTATTTTAATGAATATTAAAATATGAAATGCATTGCAACTTCTACAAATGCAATTTTTCATGCTGACTTTTAAAATACAAAGGTAATCAATGAAATTATTAACAAGAGCTTTGCTTTTCTCTAATATACTCTGTATGATCCTTCATCTATTACTCCATGACCATGGAATGAATTCACCCTAGAATATCATAGTGTAGATCCTATGCTTTCTATTGGATTCTTATCTGCTTATATAATCATCTGTTTTGTGCGCATTAATCAAGATTCTTTGATGGATGTGTTTTTATTATACTCAAATTTGGCTATAAGTTCAAACTGCAGGCTGAATCCTAGTTAACAGCAGATGCAGGGATGAGCAAAAATGTGAATGTTATGATACTTCTTGTTTACCAAAATTCAATATTCCCTCTGGCTCTCAACTTTGGTGGTCTCTATTTTACCATTTCACTTCCAATACTATGTGAGCTCAGCTATTTTATACATAGAACCCATATACTTCTAGGTAAATATAATTGAGTATGTGCATTTATCTCTGGTTCCTATTGAAACTCCACCAAAATGACAGTGAAGGAATTGAAAATTTTATAAACCTAGAAAGAAATGGAGAATGGAAGAGAGGATGACAATGGGCAAGATAAGTCATCCAGTCTTTGAAAGAGGAAAGGCAGATGGAAGTTATATATATCTCAGGAAGGGAAGCTGAGGTAGCTAAAACATGCATGTTACAGAGAGACATACTGATGAGTAACAAGTACATTTGCAGAATGCTGGAGGGCATAGGACCTTCATGGTAACAGCTCCTGTGAAGGACTGGGGTGAAGCAGTCACTAGTCACTAGTCACTAGTAACTAGAATATCCTAGTCATTAAACTTCCACATGTTAGAGCCTTTCCCATGAAGGAAATGAATATCAGAGAATCTAGATTCTTGAAGGATGGGAGAGATATGTCAACCTAGGACTCAAATACCCTCAGACAGGAAATTAGAGGTGTTTTTTGTTTTGTTTTGTTTTTTGTTTTTTCTGGAGAAACAATACCTACAGAGAAAATTCTTACCAATAAGGAAGATACTGTTCCTCTTCTAATTACCATAGAACTATGCCCTGTAAGTCAAATATGGCTGGCAGACTGTTTTTGTATATAAACTTTCACTGGAAATCAACCATACTCATTCATTTGCAATTGTCTATGGCTGTTCTCTCATTTCAACAGCAGAGTGGAGAATATGTAACCCTTGAGGCCTGAAATATTACTTTCTGGCCATTCTCAGAAAAAGTCTGCCAGATGCTCTAGAGAAAACCTCTATAAACAATTCCTGTGTATGTTGAGATAACAATTGATTTTTTAGTGCCTCAAAAAAAAAGATATCAACAAGGATCACCATATATTGGAGATAATTTTCTAACACAAATGACATAGATTAAAAACAAACTACCCAATGCAGAAAAAAAGAAAAAGTTGTTGTAAAAAAGAAGATATGTAAGAGATACAAGAAGAAAATGAAAATCAAAATTCTATCAATATAACTTTATGCTACAAGAGGTAGCATTTCATGGCTTAAATGAGAACAGGAAGTTAAGCAAAAGGATTATCAGAAAACAAGAAAGATCTAGAAGTTTCAAATCTGATAATTAAAAATAAAGCAATAGAACTTGTGCTATAAACTGTTCTCTCTTTAAAATCTCTTTTTCCTCTATTTTCTCTTTTGCTATTTAGACCAAGTATAGGCAATGGCTCCAGAGAACATAACTCGTTTGTTATTATCCTTTTCCTTTTCATCTCCCACCCCTCTCTGCCTACCTTTTTCCTTTTTTTAGGCTGCAACATAGACTAAGATCTTTAATTTAAGAACTGTACTGGAGGGCACCTGGGTGGCTCAGTTGGTTGGGCGACTGCCTTCGGCTCAGGTCATGATCCTGGAGTCCTGGATTGAGTCCCGCATCGGGCTCCCTCCCTGTTTGGCAGGGATTCTGCTTCTCCCTCTGACGCTCCCTCTTCTCATACTTTCTCTCTCTCAAATAAATAAATAAATAATCTTTAAAAAAATAAATAGATTATGCTGAGTGAAATAAGTCAAGCAGAGAGAGAGTCAATTATCATATGGTTTCACTTATTTGTGGAGCATAACAAATAGCATGGAGGACAAGGGATGTTAGAGAGGAGAAGGGAGTTGGGGTAAATTGGAAGGGGAGGTGAATCACAAGAGACTATAGACTCTGAAAAACAATCTGAGGGGTTTGAAGTGGCAGGGGGTGGTGGGAGGTTGGGGTACCAGGTGGTGGGTATTATAGAGGGCACGGATTGCATGGAGCACTGGGTGTAGTGCAAAAATAATGAATACTGTTATGCTGAAAATAAATAAATTGAAAATATATATATATATATAAAAGAAAGAAAGAAAGAAAGAAAAATACGAACTGTACCCGAAAAGATGAGAAAACTCCTATTCCTGATGACATCACTGCATTTGTATCAGTTTTGGACTGCCTGCACCCAAACTTTGTGCTTCATGAGAGGGAAAAGGCAAAGACAAATAATGTTTAAGCTGGTTCACCCTTGTTATTTGCAAGAGAATGAAAAGATGGATTTCTAAATGACAGAAACAGGCTAAAGGTCATCTCCCCAAAAGCAAAAGAAAAATATTATTAGATGGAAATGGCAAGGGAAACAGAGGTACGAACATCAAAGGATCAATATAAGCAGTCCAAGACCTGTTGAGGAGGTGTATCACAAAGAAAGAAATGGGGGGAATGGGAGAGAAAATTTTTTGAAGAATTTATTTATTTATTTATTTATTTATTTATTTATTTATTTATTATTTGAGAGGGTCAGGGGAGAGTCAGAGAAGATAGAGAGTGAGGAGGAGAAGTAACAGAGAAAGAGAGAGGACTCCACTCTGAATGCAGAGCCCAGCACAGGGCTCAATCCCAGGACACTGAAATAATGACCTGAGCCAAAACCAAGAGTCAGTTGCTCAATCAATTGAGCCACCCAAATGTCCAGAGAGAAAAGTTTAAAAAATGAGCCAGAGAACATTCCCCCGGAAGGATATGCTCTTTAAATCAAATAATTCTGAGTGCCCAGCATAATAAATGAAAATTTTTCATAGTACCAAGAAAAAGTAAAAGTGAAATTTTAAGACTAGAAAAACAGCATCATTATAATCAGACTGGAAACAAGCTTCTGAAAACCATCTATCTAGTAAAGAAAAGTGTTGGGGGAAAAAAAAACCCTTATTTTCAACTATGAATTTTATATGAATCCAAACATTCAATCAACTTTATAAACAATTTAACAAATAATGAGTCCTTAGCTACTTAAGATAAAGTGATAAGCAAATAAATTTTTAAAAACCCTGCTCTCATAAAGTTTACATTTTAAGGGAAAGACTATAGACAGTAAACAAAATACTTATGTATATTACAGAGAATAGCATAGGATGGTAGGTAATACGGAGAAAAATCAATCAGGGAATTGAGATTGGGTGCTTTGAAGAGTTATTTTCAGGTTGTAAATTTGCCGTTCAGAAAGATGTTCTGAGGAGTTATATTTAAGCAAGGATTTGAAGGAAGTGATAGTGCAGTAAATTGTGAGGTAGGAGCATGTCAGTGACATCCTACCAGGTTCAAGGATTCAAATATGGCCTGAAGCAGAGTAAGAAAGAGGGATAGTCATAGGAGATGAGGCCAAGAGTGGCTCACATATTGCACTGGAGGCTGTGGGTGGGATTTTGGCCTTTATTGTGAGTAAGATGGAAGCCAGCTGAAGATTGAACAGAAAGAAATGTCTGACTTAGGTTTTAAAAGGACTACCTGGGGTTTTTTGTTTGTTTGTTTGTTTGTTTGTTTTGTTTTGTTTTAGAATTGACTAAAACTGAGCAAGGGCAGAAGCAAGCTGGAAGGTGATTAGAATACTCAGGATGAGAGATAATAGTGGCTTGCAACCCAGTGCTAACCAGTGCACATGCCATGAAGTGGTCAGATTCTAGATCTTTTTTGAAGGCCAGTGGGATTTGTTTATGGATGGAAGGCATGTGGAGCATTAAGAGAGAGGATTTCAGGATGTCTCAACAATTAAAACGACAGTAGAGTCATTTAATGAAATAGGGGGAACAGGTTTAAAGAGAGCAGATTCAAGATAAAGGTAGATATGCAAGGATTACAATAGTTTACCTCCTATGTATGCTTTCCCATGAAGCCCCTGGAAGATGTGCTTTAGCAAAAGGGAAGGAGTAAAGTGAGAAAGAGAGAATCGGGTCATCAGGAAATGGAAGATTCAGAATAGTGAAGAAACATCCCAGGATGACAAGAAACATTATGCATTTGACAATAAGAGTTGAGCCTGAAGAAAAAGGATAGACAGCTGAGGGAGGAAGGAATCTGGGAAAGTAAAATATAACTAAAAGAGCATTGAGAATTATGCTTGATCACTTAGAAAAAAAATACCAATACACTTGTAAGGGATCTGTTGTAATACTTGGAGAAAAAGAATGAAAGATACTCAGAAAAACAATCAAATTACAAGGTCACTATAAATGTCAGGAAAAATTAAAAGTGCCATGAGAAAGGAAGTATGTTGAAATGCACTGCTTGATTAAGTATAAAATATTTTGATTAATCATACTGAGAAATTGTGAAGAGGAAACTTCCTAGGGTCATCACACCACAGTTGGCCTACTGTTTGTTTATCATCTATAGTCTTTTATCATGAGAAGACACTGTTCTAGTCTTCGGCATTTCCAGATCCTAGAAAACACATAAGGTATAGTAGACATCCAGAAAATATTTGTTGAAAAAAGATGAGTAAAGGAGAAAATGTGAAGAAAGCTTACATGTTAATAAATTAACACTGGAAGTGTCTAAATGTGATAAGAAAGAGCAGTTTGAACACACTTGTTAGAAATATGTAGGTAAATTCCAGAGGAAAATATGGAATAGAATTAGATGTGCTGCTTCTGGAGAGCAGGACTGGAACGAGGTGCATGAGGGAGTAAGGGTGGGAGATACATGAGAATGCCATTTCATTAAAAAATTACATAACTGACTCTAATTATATCCATGAATTATCTGGGTAAAAATAAAAATGAGTTTGGAATTTTTTAAATGCACGATTTACAAAGTTCTAAGGAAATACTCAGGTCTATGATTATCCTTGATCTTCCAATATGTAGTTTTCTCTTTTTTTCCCTTTGGAAATTCAATAACGAGTGCTGGGTATTATATGCAACTGATGAATCACTACTTTGAAGTTAATAATAAACTATATGTTAACTAATTTGAACCTCAATAAATTAAAAAAAAAAAAAGACAGGGATACCTGGGTGGCACAGTCAGTTAAGCATCTGACTCTTGGTTTTGGTTCGGGTTGTAACCTCAGGGTCGTGAGAATGAGCCCCGCATCAGGTTCTCAATGTGGAGTTTGCTTGAGATTCTCTCTCCCTATCACTCTGCCCCTTCCCATCCTCTCTAAAAAAATAACTAAATAAATAAATAAATAAATCTTTTAAAAAAAACAATAACTTTAGATGAGTACTCAGACGGAATTTCTTTATACCAATGACATCTGATATTTCATGCTATAAAAGTCTAAGACTACACATTTAAGATTACAACTTAAGGGGCGCCAGGGTGGCTCAGTGGGTTAGGCCGCTGCCTTCGGCTCAGGTCATGATCTCAGGGTCCTGAGATGGAGTCCGGCATCGGGCTCTCTGCTCAGCAGGGAGCCTGCTTCCCTCTCTCTCTCTCTGCCTGCCTCTCCATCTACTTGTGATTTCTCTCTGTCAAATAAATGCATAAAATCTTAAAAAAAAAGATGACAACTTAATCATCAAAGTAATCCTATGTGTTTATTTTATATTAGATTGAGTTTCAATCAAATTTATCGGAATTTCTCATGTCTAAAATTTCTTCCTTGATAGGAAAGTTAACCATATCTCACTTGAAAGTTTGTAGTTCTCAAGGCCTTTTTCCCAAGCTCTTTTAAATACATTATCTAACTAGATTCTTTCACCAAACATAGGAAAACAGTATAATATTTTGTTATATGTGATTTTGAGTAAGAAACAAGCCTGGTTTCAAATCCTGCCTCTGCTGTTTAATTATGGAAACTTGAACAACTTGCATTGCTCCTTTTAGTAACAGATTCATCCTTAATAACATGATAAGAATAGTACATGTGTGTCTATGTTGTGGGGATTATGTGAGAAAATGTATGAAAGGGCACATGGCAGCTATGCAGAGCACCCATGTGATGAATAGTATCAAAGAAACTTCCTAAAAATTTGGTAAAAAATGTAGCACATACAGCTGATATATGAGGAAACTGAGTCTCAGAAGTTTTATTTTTGTCTGTTCCAATAATCTATCATGGCTAAAGAAAAGCTAGAGTGTTTTTACTGTTACTGAACTATTCTTATTATTTTAAACCTCTTAGAGAAATTACAGTCTACCGGGAAAAAAAGAGTCATTTTCAAACTCCCAAGAGGTCCAAACTTTTGTTCTGTGAGTTGCATTTGCCTCACGGATCTGTTGTATTTGGTTTGTTAGTGTGTCTGTGTAATTTTTTGAAGATTTTGGAAGGTGTCTCACGTTTACCACATCCTCATAATTCCCTATTATCCCCTTGAAAGTTGACTTGACTCTTACCTGTCTGGGTCCAGAAGGTATTTAAAATCATTATTTATACATTAGTTCCAAGCAATAGTCTTTTTTTATTCCCTTGACTAACTCTCAAGTCGGGTTTTTTTTTTTTATAAATTAATTTATTTATTTTCAGAAAAACAGTATTCATTATTTTTTCACCACACCCAGTGCTCCATGCAATCCGTGCCCTCTATAATACCCACCACCCGGTACCCCAACCTCCCACCCCCCCGCCACTTCAAACCCCTCAGATTGTTTTTCGGAGTCCATAGTCTCTCATGTTTCATCTCCCCCATGCCTATTTCATAGGATATTGGAAGAAATATCTATTGCCCGCTATCTCTCCTGTACCCCAAACTGCTAGAGATATTTAAGATATGGGCCAGTAATTTTTTATCATATAGATAAATTAATGATTTGAATTATATCAAGTGAAATTTAGCCTGGAGTAACCCTTCTTCTGAAATATGAGCACAATCCTGATCTCATGATATTATTTCAGTTACCTTAGAGTAGCAGACTGTGTGAAGTGTTTTTTTATCATACTTTCCTCAACCTTGCAGTACATCTGTTTTCAATTGCCCAATTACTGCAATCATTTATCTTAGTTGTGTGTGGCACTGCTCTAATATTCATGGTACTAACCATTAACATTTGTCAAGAACCCATTACAGGTGCTAGGCATGTTACATAGATTACCTTATTTAATCTTCTCAACAGTATTAAGAGACATGTACTGTTATTAGCCCCATTTTAGAGATGAAAAAACATACTTACAGAAACTAGAAAACTCATCCAGTCACACAGTTGACAAAAGATCCAGTCATTTGAATTCTATGTCTGTAGGCTAGCCACTGTTCTAGTATGAAATATAATAGATACTGTTTGGAGAGGTCTATTGTTTATATTTTCTCTAAGTCTCATTTGATGTTCTTTTCATTTTCATTGTGAAATGACTAAAGGGTTACTTTATAAAAAAAAAAAAAACTTAACTGGAGAAAACTGTATCATATTCTACTAAGCTATAATATTATCATCTATCAAAGGCCTTGCAGGATCAGGGTTACTACAATATTGTTGACTTGCCACAAGATAATGGAACTAGCACAACCAATAGCTAGAGCTTAAAAGGCAACATGGTACCTAAAATCATTATGTGAAATAAACCACTATCCTACTATTACACAGAGTCCTGTTACTCATGGAAAATTTCTTGTTGTTATGTTCAAATAATAGAACAGAAAATGCTTTCAAGTTCTCTAGGCCTTGCAAAATAAAATAAACCTAAAGACAATTGTACTGTTGCTTTTGAAAAAATAAACATTTTATTTTTAATGCTATGCAGAAATGATACACTGATGAGAGTTGAAAATGATGATCAGAAAAACATTCCCTGTCTTATTAGCAAAATCTTCCTATAAAGGCTTCTTTTAGGGCATTTTTTGTTCATGTGTGTAATTTAATAAGAAAGTTAAGAGCCCACACATTCATATGTAACACTCCCACTAAACAGCTGTGGGATTGCAGGCATATGAGGAAATTCCTAGACTTCAAGTTTGTCCTTTTTAAACACAAGTTTATCTTGATACTTCTTGGATTCTGTCTATCTCTAAAGGTCAATAATTCTAGCTCCTGTAAGAGAGCCTTAGAAATAATATTGAAGATAAAATCATTTTTACTTGAAGTTAGGTAAGTTGATGAGGACTCTCGAAGGCTAAGGATGATATCATTAAAGATTTATTTTAATCATCGAAAGTAAAAACAAATTAAATTATAAAAGACACTCAGTTCCTCCACCCACATGCCCTCCACCAACCCAGAGACTAACTGCATCTTTCATTGACAGTCCTATCCATGCTTAGGGCTTCCTACCTCAAGCACTCGGGTCTCTCTGACTAAGGACTTGCTCTAGACATTGAAGCATGCCAGCCAGAGGTATTAGAGAGCTCATACTCTGAGACACATGGAAATGGAGAATAAATACCCAAACATCTACAGTTATTGGTCAGACAACTCTGAAATACGTTCCATACAGGCACTTAGACAGTTCCCAGGGAGTTTAAGCATTACTGCCCCACAAGAGTACACTGCTCGATAATACAGGCTTTACTGGATTTTCTCCTTTGCTCTTCTCCTTTCCCTACGCCCTTTCTGCATTTCCTGGGATCACATCCTAAATTAAACCTTTCCACCAGATCCTCATCTCGGAACATGCTCTGGGAACAACCCGATCTAGGATACACGGCATGAACGGCAGGCCTGAATTCCTTAAAGTTTGTACAGTGTTGAGAAGAGTAATGTTTTAGATTCAAGGCAAGAATCACCATTGGCTTCTAAAACTAGTGTGTGAAGTTTGGTGAGTAACAAAATGTTTACATAGTCTCAAGCTATCTCGCCCAATACAATTGTCAAACACAGAAGGGAAAATGGTAATTTTACACTGAAGAAACAGGGCCCCTCACCAACAGTGTCCATGTTCTAATCCCCAGAATCCCTTTCTGTTCCTTGCATGACAAAAGGGATTTAAAGATGTGACTAAGATTAAGGAGCTAGAGACTGGAGATTATTTTGGATTATCCAGATACACCAATATAATCATAAGAATCATTAAAAGTGGAAAATCTTTCCCAGCTGTGGTCAAAGGGAGATGCTGACCATAGAAAAAAGGTCAGAGAGATGCAGTGTTGTTGGCTTTGAAGATGGAAGAAGAAGCCACAATCCTGTTTGCCACCTCTAGAAGCTAGAAAAACAAGGAAAAGAATTCTTCCCTAGAGTGTCCAGAAGGAACACAGCCCATTGACACTAATTTTCATCAGACCTGTGTCTGATTTCTGACATGCGGAGCCGTAATAAAATAAATTTGAGTTGTTTGAAGCCACTGAATTTGTGGTAATTTGTTAAAGTGGCAAGAGGAAACTAATGCAATAACCAAGTGCCTGAAGTTAACAAAAGTAATAATGGAGAAAATCAACATCATGTGAACCCTAATGTGATAGTATCATATCTATGATGTTCCTGCCACAAAATATATAACCTGAATCTCATCACAAAAAAAAAAAATAAGACAAACTCAAATTGAGAGAATTTCCATTAAAGAACTGACCTGTATTCATTTAAAAAAAAAAAAAAAAGGTTCTAAGAGACAACAAAAGACTGAAACATCCAGATTAAAAGACATTTTTAAAAAATAACCTTATAACATCATACAACTCATGATCCAGGGGTTTATTTTCCAATAAAGGACATTATAGAAACAGTTGGTGGAATTTGAATAAAGTCTTCAGATGAGCTAATATTATTGTATAAATGGTAATTTCCTTTTTATAATTGCACTATGGTTAGGAGTACCCTTAACATCTATCTATCTATCTAATCTATCTATCTATCTATCTATCTATTACATGAATGCAAGTGGGTACATGCCAATATTTCGAGAATATGATTGAAGAGTATACAAGAATTCTTTGTACTGTTCTTGCAACTTTTTCATATCATGTCTGAATCTATGTCAAAATACTTTTTTTTAAAGATTTTATTTATTTATTTGACAGACAGAGATCACAAGTAGGCAGAGAGGGAGAGGGAGAAGCAGGCTCCCCGCTGAGTGGAAAGCCCGACGCGGGGCTCGATCCCAGGATGCTGGGATCATGACCTGAGCCAAAGGCAGAGACTTAACCCACTGAGCCACCCAGGCACCCACCAAAATACTTTAAAGGTAAAGTTTTAGATATATTAGCTGATTATAAAAATACACAGGATAACATAACATGGAAATCTGGGATAATCAAGATATATTCTATTCTAGTTCTAAAAGATAGTGATTATTTTTAAATTAAGTTTTCCAACAAATATGTATTTAGTACATTACTTGTGCCATATATACTTCTGCATTAAAAAAAAAAAAAAAAAAAAAAATTTAACTGTGAAAAAAAATCAAAAATTCCAGCCTTTCTAAAACTTACATGTTACGATAGCTTACATCTTATGGTGTCAGTGAACTAAGGAAGCCATTTGTCTAAGTGAATCATTTTTCATTACATTTTTAATTACACTTTCAGTAATTTGAAATATTCTTCCAATGAAAATAACTCAAACAATTGCTTTGGCCTAAATATCATTCCCTCAACCCAATTTCCACAGTTATGACCTATATATGAATGATTTGAAAGATTTCTGGAAGTCTAAACTTTGATCATTTTTTTTTCAAGTTGACTAATGTGAGAATATATGCTTTATTAGGGTATTTTCTTCCTTGCATAAGATTGCTAACCCCCAAACACATTTGTTTTTAATTCTACAGTGTTTCATGTATTCCAAATTTTAAAAATTATTAATGTAATTATTAGTTGTTATTATTATTTTTATTATTATTGATACCTTTGAAAAAATTATTTTACCTATCACATATAGTTTAAATATTATCTACTTGGCCAATAAAAAAATCTAACTTAATGCAAATGTAATATAAAAGAAGGGTTTGGAGGAAAAAGTCATTGCTAGGTATAGGGGAAGAATCCCCAACAGAGAACAGTGGTAAAGACTGCTCAGAAAAGAAAATATAAAACTATCTAAGGCAATGACAAAATGATTTTTTTAAAGGCCAGGTAATCCACACATGAGTCACCTGGGTGAAGCATAAGGAGATAATGGACAGAAGAAAGGAACATGGGCCCCAAAGGAAACAAGAAATGCTAATGCCATTCCTGCATTCCTGGTTACTACTTAGAGCTTCAGTGCCTATGGTAGACAAGAGAGGGAGAAGCTGGGTACTTAACTCTCAGAAACCAGGCACCTAACATCACTAATAGAATACTAGGCTAGGAGTGTATATACTTAGGGGTCACTGTGGCAGGGTACTAATTAAGCTTCAGAAATTAATATGCAACTTTTCAATGTTGACACGTATTGTATGCCATTTCTCTGTTTGCAACTATGTCTCCCACAGGACAGAAACATATCAAAGTCCTCTGGGAGACAGAGGAATCATCACCATAACCATCATCATCATCATCATCAACCTTTTTTGATAGACTTAAGTGACACCAAGTTTTAAGTACTTTACATGTATATCTATTGTTTTTTTTTTTTATTTTTTAAGATTCTTTTTTATTTATTTGACAGACAGAGATCACAAGTAGGCAGAGAGGCAGGCAGAGAGAGAAGGGGGGGAGAAGGCTCCTTGCTGAGCAGAGAGCCCAATGCGGGGCTCAATCCCAGGACCCTGGGATCATGACCTGAGCTGAAGGAAGAGGCTTAACTCACTGAGCCACCCAGGCACCCATGTATATCTATTGTCAAGCTGAAAAGAACATTGTATTTGGTTTTAAAAAGAGAAATCTGAATAGCAGAGAACTAAATTACCCAGGGTTACACACCCACTGAGTGTCAGAGTCAGGAGCCAAACATAGGCACCAAAGAGGTGTTCTAGAGAGGAACTTATTCTCATACTCTCTTGCTCCAGGATCAGTGTCCTCTGAGGGTATTAAAAGAAACAAGCCAAGGGACACCTGGGTGGCTCAGTTGGTTGAGCAGCTGCCTTCAGCTCAGGTCATGATCCCAGCATCCTGGGATTGAGTCCCGCATCGGGCTCCTTGCTCGGCAGGGAGCCTGCTTTTCCCTCTGCCTCTGTCTGCCTGTGCTCGCGCTCTCTCTCTGATAAATAAATTAAAAAAAATCTAAAAAAAAGAAAAAAAAAGAAAGAAAGAAAGAAACCAAGAGAATCTGAGGCACTGATGTGGAGCCCTGGCATAGCAAGCCTTTATTCTGCCCTCACCTGTGAGCTTCACATTATGTGAGATCATAAATTTGCTTATTGTCTCCCTTTATTTGCATTTGATGCAAGGTTTTTATCACTGGCAGCTGAATAAAATTACTCTTCCTTGATTTTCTTGGTCATACTTTCTTGCCTTCCCTCATCATCATCTTTGCAGAGTTGAAAATATGTGTGGTTCTGATATCTAGTCCGGATTACTGAGAAGAATAATTTTGGTTCTTTCTTCTCATGCCTCACTTTTGAGGTGTATTAATAGTCTGTATGAATGTTTTATGGCATTGCAGAGGGTCTGTCACTTACTATGGACACCACACAGCCAACTTCCATTCCATCTTCAGTCTGTGCTCCACTCTCTAGAATGCCACGTGCACATTTAGCTTTCATTATTATCATTTTTCCTCTGATTTTATCCTTTGCAAGACTACAAGATTTTACAGTGTTTTATCATTCTACCAGCAAATCTTGAAAAATGCAAAACTCTCCTAAGATGATATAAAAATTTAATGCCTCTTAAATTTTTATTTTATTTTGATTTCTTGGCTGACATTATCTTGCTGGGTTTTGTTACAGATTTTAGTCTTATTCAGTGATACACATTTTGGTTTAGATACTCTTCATTGCAAAATCCTAGTTAGCAATAGAAACTCACCACACATTTAATTAAAGGATTATAAAAATTTACATACTTTTTATGGGTCACTAACTTCTTTAGGTTTTCTCATAAATGTATGAGGCATTGACAGACATATCTTTCAAAGAAGGATTCTGGTTGGGGCCCGGGGAAAAAAATTTTTTTCCCCTAAATTTTCACAGCATCTTATAAAAACATACAATTTCCTACATTTGGCAAACAAAGTAGAAATATGTGGTTTATTATGCAAATAGCAGAGTCATGCCAGATAATTGCCTTTTAAAGCAAAATCACACCACCTACCTACTACTAACACCTTAGAAGTAAATAATATACTTTCTCATACTAAGCATTCAAAAAACACTGAAAATTGCTATCAAGTTATTTCTGAGGAAAAGCATGCCTTGGTAACTTACACCCTAAGTATTTAGATGTCAGTTCTAAAAAAAAGCAACCTTCAAACTATTTTCTGGTTTTGAAATTTTGATGAAATACTATTTGGCCTAATTCTTCTCAAATGAATTCTGGTAACACAATTATTATAAAGTAAGTTTGTATCGGCTATTTGAAATGCAAAGTTCCAGATCCAAATACTGTTTTAAAGAATTATCTTATAGTATATGCCTAGACCAAAGCATATGTACAACTTCTTGCCTTATTTTAAAGGACTGTAACCATTCTGATCTTCCTGTGAGAGTTGAAAGCATTTATAAGAATGAAAGATGTAAAGTCAGACTTCCTCAGTTCTTCCCAGCACAGTATGATCTAAGCCAGGGGTTTTCAAAGTATGGTCCCCAGACAGCATCATCAGCGTTTCCTGGAAACTTGTTAGAAATGGAAATTCTCTGACCCCATCTCAAACTTACTGAATTAGAAACTCTCAGGGATAGAACCCAGCAACCTGTATTTTAACAAGCCCCCCAGAGGATTCTGATGTGCCTCTAAGTTTGAGGACCTCTGATATTAGACAACTGAATCAGTCGTGGTCTGCTGTCTTGACTTGCAAATTTATTTAACTCTGAAAAGCTGTTATAAATCCATAATCTGCATTTAACTTGAGGTTTTGCTGACTAGTTAGACTTCTTCTATAGTATATCTTGTTTCAGTTTTCTTAGTAGATACCATCTGTATCTTGAATTATTAGTGTTACTTAGTTGCTTTTTCTAACTGCAAGAATTTGTCTCAAATTTTCCTTAACCTTGATATTATCCATATGTTGTACTTCCACTCATATGTCTAAATAAATAGTGTACACATACAGTGGATCAATCGCTTTTCCTCCCTATTGTCTGCTTATTAAAGGCAAGTTCATTTGTCATTTTTCTATGAGAAATAGCTCAGAACTGCATTACATTGCAAAGGTTACTTTTATTTTACTTCTTGCCATATTCCTAATAGCCTAACAGTAGATGTGAAGTGATGTTACCACTTTCTGAAGCTCTGCCAGGCTGCCCACCTTAGGTCCAAGTAGTAAATTCTTTTTATCAGGTTTTGCTGCTTGATTTCAGTCTACCATGTGCTGCATCCTGAAAGTCCCACATATTTTCATTGAATTACCAGCTATAACATTGTACAGGCATTGATTTTACTTTTCCCGGAATGATTTGATCATAGTAGCAATTTATGAGTGTGAAATTGAGGACAAATAGCCTCTTAAAGCGGCAGATTAATAGAGTCATACCTATTTAATTTAGGCATGTTTATTTTTTAAGAGAGCTCAAAATCAATTATGTATAGATTCACTAGGTTAATGTACTTTACTTCTTATTGCAGACTTCCACTTCCAAGAATGATTACATACTAGCAAGGGGTGGCATGTGTTCTAAAATAAGATTCTATATATTTTTTCATCTTCATATCCTCAATAAAAGAGCATTCAAAAGAGTACTGGACATGATAGCCAAATATCTAATTGTTTCTCCCATGTAACACACACACACACACACACACACACACACACACACACACACTTACACACACACCCCTGGTGGCCACTGCTGTCATCATTCTAAAAATGAGAAAAACAAAGTCTGAAAGAGACTAAATTATAGCCTGAGGTCAGAGCTAATACTAGATTTTAAAATGTGGCGATTTTTCTCAAAATTACCTCTTTAAAATATAGGGTACTCTCATACTCTAGATCAGAAATTTACAATTTTTTTCTATAAAGGGCTAGACAGTGAATAGTTTAGGCTTTGTAGTCCATATAATCTCTCTTGTAACTGTTCACCTCTAATGTTGTGTTGTGAAAGCAGCCATACACAACATGTAAATTAATGGACATGGTTGTGTGCCAATAAAACTTGATTTATAAAAATAGTGGACCAAATATGACATGTAGGCCAGTAGTTTGCTTCCTTCTGTTTTCAGACCCATTACTTCTCAATTTTAATATGTATACTAATCTCCTTATGGGTACTATTACAATGCACATTCTGATTCAATAGATCTGGGCTGAAGTTCTAAATTCTGGTCCCATCTCGTGCCGGATGCTGCTAGTCTGCATGCAAGACTCTTATTTGAGTAGTAACGTTCGACTTTAGAAACCCTTTTGTACTATCTCAATAACTTTTATACAACATAGTCATGATGGAAGAAGACAAATTAGCCAGAAACTACCTTAGTCACAACTCCTTTTAGATATTTAAAATTTTAAACAGATTTAGCAATTATTTAGCATAATCTCACAAGGGCAATTGTTGGGCATCTTTGTAAATAAACATTTTTATAACTCACTTTTTAAAGCCCTACAAAAGTGCTTATGTTGTGAAGATCACAAGGGTAGACTTACAGGATAAATAAATTGAAACTCTATTAATGTTGTGGGAATAGATACTTAGGCCCAGGAATAAAAATTCTGGTGACAATATAAATCATTCAAAATATCTTAGAAGTAAGACGAGTTGATATGAAGTAGAAAATGGATGACTCAAAAAATGGTTGCAGTAAAACTAGGTAACATTTCAATTGCCTACTGAAAAACAAACCATCTCTAAATTAAGTTAGGTTGAAACACAACTTTTTATTTTCCCAGGATTCTGCAATTTGCACCATTTTGCTGGGAATGGCTTGTCTCTGCTCCATGTGGCATTTCTTGGAGTTGCCAAGCATCTGGAAGCTTGACTGGGGCTCTTATATCGAAGATAATCTCTCAACTTTATCATTTGCTAGTCTGATGCAAGCATTATTCCAGCATGGCATCTGGCCTCAAAGAGTGAGCGGTCCAATAGGGTAAGCCTGAATATTCACATGTCACATTTTTATCAAGTCTTCAGTTGCATCACACTTGCTAAAGCTCCATTAGCCAAAGCAAGTCAAAAGACCAAGCTGAGAGGTAAATGATACTACACAAGAGCAGGTGGTATTGTATATCAGGGGTCACAAATATAACAGTCTCCCACTATTAATGACACCTAAGATTTATGTGAGGAGTTGAAATAAACTTCTTTCATAAAATATGAAGGAAATCCCCCGTATATCTAAGCCAATAATATTTATATAACGTGTATTTAAATATGCAATTGAATTATTTAAATATGTCAAATAGTAGAGACAATTTCATCTACAAATTAGTGTATTCACAGTTTTCCAAATTGCAAACATATTCACATTGGAAAAAATGGGGAATTGATTTACATTCAGGATTTCTTTATAGAGTAAGCTTTGTTATCTAGGACAAGCTACTGAGTTTTTGTTACCTCATTTCTAAAACAGGGATTATATTGCATTTGAGATGGTGGTGGGGATTAAGAGAAAGCAGGTATAGGAACTAATTAGGAATAAGATGAAGATATAGAGAAGCAGATTTGAGAGTAAAACAAAGCGGTGATTTTTTTTTTTAATTTTGTGTTTCTATGTCACCATGCTACAGTAGTAGATTGTAAGTAAATTCACTGATTCTGAGTGATTGTGATAATAAATAGGATAATATTTGTAAATGTTACTTATTACTGCAAAGGGCTATGAGAAAGTAAAGCATTATTGTGTAACTTCAGGAAAATGCTTAGAACACCTTTGCGTTAGCCTTGAGCATAATCATACTATGCTCTTTTAGGGCAGGGATGGTCATATTCATCTCCCTGTTAATAAAACATCTGCCAGAGCATGTAGTCAATATTATGTATTTTCTAGATTGAAAGTAGATACCATAAAACTTACAATACTGTGAATTCATTCTCTTATTCCTAGAAGCACTCATGATTTTTGTGTTCTCGTTGAATTATAATTTAGAATTACACACACAAAATTTTGAAAAATATTTCTACATTAGAATTTCCTTTTAAATGTCTAGTCACTTATATTAGCTCATTGCTTATAAAATAATTTAATTAACCAAATAATAAACATTAGTACTGACAAGAGAATCATGAGAACATTGGTATATATAAGGATTTTTTTTAGATTTATCTGCAAGGTTCTCACGCATTTCTTAATCAAATAACATGGAGGGATGCTGTCAAATAAACTTTCTAGGAATCATCCCATTAACTTAAACTTAACTCATTTATACCTGCATTATTACTGAGTAGAAATGACCTCTGTTACTGTTGGTAATAAAAGAGGGCAAGTTTTCAATTTAAAATACAATGGAGTTGATTTTTCAAGAGTAAGTAAATACGAAACTTTAAATTTTGTAAAACGATATGCACACATGAATAACATACATTCCATATCAAATACCTCAAACTTAGGTGTAAAGAATCCTTTTATTTTGTTTTCAGTTTGCTTTCCAGCACTCTACATTCCCCAAACATATTCATTACTCGCCTATCAAGTTACCACTTACTTAAATCTCTCAGAGAACATTTGTTTTTATTTCCCCTTTCTATTTAACATTTCTTATTGATCCTTGAAATTTGCTTATGAATTCTATGTGTAGTTTTAACTAGTCACCACTACTTAAAAGTAGAATAAAAAGAGGAAAATATATTACAGCTGTGAAAATAATTAACAACAGCTTAGTAATAGCCTAATTGTACTATGTCTTTTCTATTTTTATTTTTAAATAAAATTCATTCATTTACTTCAAGGGAAAGCAAATTGAATACAAAAGAAAATCTGTTTTACATGAAAGAAATGATTCTTCTAAGAGTTATCATACCCTAAAAGAGTCCTCTTAACCCAACATATTGTAGAAAATAGTAAGAGGCTGAAGTCATTATTTATTTTTTAACCCATGCTTCAGTTAAGATATTGGTTAACTCCCTGCTTTGTAAGATGAGATGAGCACTCGCTTTTTTTCCACACATCCTGTGATCATGTTAATACTATCTGACCAAGATTTGTAAATTTTACATTCTATTCTGTAACCCTACCAACTATTTGGTATTAATACTATTATAAAGGGATTTAATCATTTTTATCAATTTTATTAATTTCTTTCAGGAATTTTCATTTTAAGTTTTTCAATTGTCTATTTCAATTTCAATAATGTCACAAATTGTAAATTAATTTCTCCCTAAACACAAAACCAAACACAAAGCCTTATGGGTATTCTCCCTCACTTCTTTTGTTAAAATGGTTGGGGGCATCTGGGTGGATCAGTGGGTTAAAGCCTCTGCCTTCGGCTTGGGTCATGGTCTTAGGGTCCTGGCATGGAGCCCTTTGTGGGGCTCTCTGCTCAGCAGGGAGCCTGCTTCCCTTCCTCCCTCTCTGCCTACTTGTAATCTTTGTCTGTCAAATGAATAAATAAAATCTTTTAAAAATTTTTAAAAGGTTGGTTGATACTGTCTATAGTCCCATGCCTGACAATACATTTTTCAGTTAAAATTTCCTTAAGAAGTATCTGTCCAGGGGCGCCTGGTTGACTCAGTGGGTTAAGCCGCTGCCTACGGTCATGATCAGGTCATGATCTCAGGATCCTGGGATTGAGCCCCACATCGGACTCTGCTCAGCGGGGAGCCTGCTTCCTCCTCTCTCTCTGCCTGCCTCTCTGCCTGCTTGTGATCTCTCTCTGTCAAATAAATAAATAAAATCTTAAAAAAAAAGAAAGAAATATCTGGCCATTGGTTTGGATCTTTCTTCTTCAAAGTGACTTAATTTTTCTCTCTGGATGACTAAATAATATTTTTTCACACTTCCACTTCAATAATTGAAGCACAATATGTCTCCGTGTTTCTTGGAATAAGGATTTTCCCCAATCACTTTAGATTGTTCTCCAATTTTAGAGAAATTTTTAACTGTTTCAATCTGTGTTAATTGGGATTCTCTATATTAAATTATTTTTACTTTGAATCATAGTTATCCACATTCTATATCTAATAGTTTTTTTCTAATGGTTTTAGTCCCTTTGTTTTCAGTTTAATCCGTGTTGACCATGATTGTATCAGCCATCTCTCCAGGTTAGTAATTCCATTTTCCATCATTTTTGCTCTGTTCTTCTCAGGTTATTTATTCTTAATTTATTTGTTCTGAATGGTATTTGTTTTTTTCCTTAACCCATTATTTCTTATGATCTGTAATATTCATTTTAATCTCATATCAATCATCTCATCTTTGAGCTCTAGTCTTATTGAATACATATGTTGTATTATAGTGCAAAGGACATGGAGGGAATTATCTTTTCTTCCTTGGGTTATGCTTCATTCTAGGCTGACTAATTTGTGTATTGCATTACCTGCTCCCCCTTCCTGCCTTCCTCACTTTCTTTTCTCTCCTTCTTTTTTCAATAGTTACCATGCTGTTTCTTTTCATCTTGCTGGTGATTTAGGACCCCCTAGATCTGTTTTTTTCAGGTATGCCCTAGAGGACTGTTTTACTCCATTCTCACCACATCAGAGACATGTGTGTCACTCTGAGCTGCACTTTGAAGATATACTGCCTTCCCACTCTACCTGGCCACTTCTCCTGTAACTTGAAATCACAGAAGAAGGGGGGAAAATCTCAGCTTAGACAGTGACTTGCCTTTTTAAAAATATCTTAGACTCAGTTCACTGTTGTGAAAGTTTGTTAAATGCCTTGTTAGGATTTACTCCTTTTAGTTGGAGAATAGTATATAACACTGATACAGAGGAATAACCCTGTCAAAGATAAAAACCAGACATTTGTTAAAGACCTATTTAGTAACCACTGACAGTAAAGGAGAGAGCTGGGCTCAGTTCTAATTTTCACAATGCTTACTGGGTGTTTTAAATGGAAATGAAGGGAGGGGAAGGGGAGCCACTGAGATAAGGGTGTTAGGGGTCATTCAAGCAGAGTCAGGGAAGTAAAAGAATTACAAAGGTTGGTCCGTGTAACTGTGACTAAGCCAGTGGTCTGCAAGCTGGTGATTATCTAAGTTAAGATTCTATCCATGCACAGAGACTGGGATACAGAGGCCCTATCCTTATTGATGGTTACATTTCAAAGAAATAGCTTTCAGATCCAAGAGAAAAACAGTTGAGTTATAGGAGACACATACATGTTATAAAAAAAAAAAAAAAAAAAAAGAGGAAGGGTTGTGGTCCAAGATCTCAATGCAGGAAGACTCTGATTTCACCTCTTCCATGGAATAACAACAAATCACACCTCTTTATAGAGCACTTCTTCTTGAAGAAGAACTGGGGGCTGATGGAGCAGCTTCTGTACAACAAAAGATAGAACATCAAAAGAGAGACAAAGACCTGGTAAAAGAGGAAAACTTCACCCTGATGTGAACTGTGGTAGGGAGGGATAGTACTGAGGGCCTGAGAGCAGATTCCTCAGTCCTTGGGCATAAAATAAAGCCATGATTTAAATGAGCAGCTACTATACAAAAGAACCAACCCTAGAACTCCACCAATGGTGGAGGACATGCCAGGGAAATCCCTTTGGTTCAGAGGGACTGGAGAATGACATGGTGTATGCACCCCTTCACCTTGAAAATTCAGACAAGAGCATGATCCAGATGTTACAGCCAACTTGCTCCTTCAATGAGCCTCCAAGTGCTTTAGCCCACACCAGCCCAAGACACAATGGGGCACAGAAAAAAAAAAAAGCCATGGCTTTAAAAATGTCAACCAGCATATGAAAGAACCAGCTCTAGAACTCTACCAAACTACAGTACAGGGCAGAGAGCTGATAGAACATTCTCCAGAGGGAGGGGCTTGTGGATACCATCTACCTCCTTCTACACCTTAAGAACTGTGTGGAAGCAGAACCCATATGCCCTAACCCTCTTGCTGCCTCAGCTAGATCCAAGTTCCCTGGCCCACATCAGCCCCACATGCCCTTTGACAAAGAAAAATTGCTTCAGTTTAAAAGAACAACTATGGAAAGAACCTAGATGTCCATCAACAGATGAATGGATCAAGAAGATGTGGTATATATACACAATGGAATACTATGCAGCCATCAAAAGAAATGAAATCTTGCCATTTGCAACAACATGGATGGAACTAGAGCGTATCATGCTTAGCGAAATAAGTCAAGCAGAGAAAGACAACTATCATATGATCTCCCTGATATGAGGAAGTGGTGATGCAACATGGAGGCTTAAGTGGGTAGAAGAAGAATAAATGAAACAAGATGGGATTGGGAGGGAGACAAACCATAAGTGACTCTTAATCTCACAAAACAAACTGAGGGTTGCCGGGGGGAGGGGGTTTGGGAGAAGGGGTTGGGATTATGGACATTGGGGAGGGCATGTGATTTGGTGAGTGCTGTGAAGTGTGTAAACCTGGTGATTCACAGACCTGTACCCCTGGGGATAAAAATATATGTTTATAAAAAATAAAAAAATAAAAAAATAAATAAAAAAATAAAAAATAAAAGAACAACTAGCGTATAAAAGAAGTACGCCTAGAACTCTGCCAAACAAGGAGGGAGGGGCTAGAACTCCCTCCATGTGGGAGGAGCTGATGGACAGGGTCAAGGCTCCCCACTTCACCCTGAGAGCCCAGACCAGTGCATGGTCTGAACACCCTAATGAACATGATACCCTCATCAGCCCAAGGCTCCTAGGCCACACCAGCCTCAGGCATCCCACCAAGGCAGCCAAAAGGCAGTGCATACTGGGACAACACTGGGAAGTGCTCACTACAGCTCTAGCTTTCTTCCCAAGGTGACACAAAAGCCCAGTACACCAGAACGCCCAGACCAACACCACTTTGCCTTCAGATGGCTTGCTAGAGCTTGTACAGAGCACCCCAGGACCTCCCAGCTGATGCCTGCTTCTGATCCAGCCACCCCACAAGGGTGACTCCTGCACAGGGTGCCCCAGGAATCTCTGGCTCATGCCTGCCTTTGTTCGAGCCACTCATCCAGTACACCCTCTGTGCAAAGGACCCTGAATATCCCCGCCCATGGCTGCTTCAGCTCCAGTTGTCCAGCCAGGGCACCAAGCACCCCAGCACACCATTGCTGGTACCTACTTCAGCTTTAGCTGTCATGCCAGGGCACATGTTGCATGAAGAATCCAAGGACCACACAGGACCGATACCACTTTGGGTTTAGCTGTCCTGCCAGAGTGCTCCCTGTGCTGAGCACCCCAGGATCCCCTAGCCTGTAACCCACCTTGGCTCCATCTGCCCCTCCAGGGCACACTCTTCCCAGAGAGCCCAGGAGCCCCCAGACTGCAACCACTTCAGCTTCAGCTTTCTTACCAGGGTGCCCTCAGCACACAGAACACTAGGCTGCCTGTACCTAATTCAGCCTGTATCCAGCCTGCACCCAATTCCGTTTCATCTGTCTATCCAGGGTACCTGCTACACAGAAAGCCCTGACCTCCTGGCCCATACCCCACCTCAGCTCCAGACATAATGCTAGGCACCTTCTGTGCAGAAAGCCCCAGGATACCCCAGAAACATTCATTTGAGCTTCAGCTATGCTGTCCATGTACACTCTGCATGTAGGGTCCAAGGACCAAACAGACCTGTACCCACTCCAGACTTAAGCTGTCTTGCCAGAACACATGTTTCATGGAGGGTCCTGGGACTCCCAGCTCACACCAGCCACAGCCACAGCCAGTCATCAAAAATCACCAAGCACACACCTTGTACATAGGGGATGACCATATATAAAACCATTACTTTAAATTTGGCAGACATAGCTGTTCTGCTGAATGCATAGAAACAAACGCAGAAAGTCAAGCAAAATTGGGGAAATAGAATGTGCTCCAAGAGAAAGAACAAAAAATAGAACAGAAAAAAAAGTTTCCAAATTCATTCTATGAAGCCAACATTATCCTGGTACCAAAACCAGATAAACACACTACAGAAAAAAAAAAAAAAAAAAAAAAAAAAAAACTACAGGCCAGTATCTCTGACAAATATAGATGCAAAAATCCTCAAACAAAATATTTACAAACCAAATGCAACAATACATTAAAAAAATCATTCACTATGATTAAGTGGGATTTATCTCTGGGATACAAAGATGGTTCAATATTTACCAGTCAATCAATATGATACATAACATTAACAAGACAAAGGATAAAAACTATTTTATCATCTCACTAAATGTAAAAAAACATTTGACAAAGTACAACATCTAGTCATGATAAAAATTCTCAACAAAGTAGGTTTAGAGGGAACATACCTCAACATAATAAACTCCATATGTGAAAAACCCATAGTTAATATCATACTTATTGGTGAAAAACTGAGAGCTTTTCTTCTGAGATCATTAATAAGGATGTACACTCTCATTGCTTTTATTAAACATAGAACTGGAAGACTTAGCCCCAGCAATCAGACAAGACAAAGAAATAAGAGGCATCCATATTGGTAAGGAAGAAGTACAATTTTGACTATCCACAGATAATACAATGCTATATACAGAAAATCTTGAGGACTCCACCAAGAAACCACTGGAAGTTAAAAATGAATTCAATAAGGTTTCAGGATACAAAATTACCATACAGAAATCTGTTCCATTTCTGTATGAAGTAGCAGCAAGAGATTAAGAAAATAATCCCATAAGCAATTGCCCTCAAAAGAATAAAATATTTTAAAATAAACTTAAGTAATAAGCTTAATTTTTATTAATATTTTAATTTAAATATTTAAAAGTAAACTTAACCAAGGAGGTGAAAGAACAGTACTCTGAAAACTATAAGGCATTGCTGAAGGATACTGAAGATGACACAACCATATGGGAAGATACTCTATGCTCATGGATTGAAAGAACAAATATTATTAAAATGTCTATACTATACAAAGCAATGCACAAATTTAATGTAATCTCTATCAAAATGCAAACAACATCTTTCACAGAACTGCAACAAATAATCCTAAAATTTGCATGGAACTAAATAGAACAAGAATACCTAAAACAGTCTTGAAAAACAAGAACAAAAATGGAACAGAATAGAAAATCCAGAAATGAACCCACAACTATATGCTCAATTAGTTTCTGATAAAGAAAGAAAGAATATACAATGGGAGAAAGACAGTCTTTTCAAAAAATGGTGATGGAAAACTGGACAATTTCTTACACCATACACAAAAAATAATTCAAAATGGATGAAAGACCTGAGAAAAATGTTGGTGGTATTTTGACAGGTATTGCATTAAATGCATAGATTGTTTTGGGTAGTATAGACATTTTAACAATGTTTGCTCTTCTAATTCCAGATTGGAAGAAATTGGAAGAATGGAAAAATGCTTTTCTATTTCTTTGTGTCCTCTTCGATATTTTTTGGAAGTGTTCTATACTTTGTGGAGTACAGATCTTTTACCTCTTTGGTTAGGTTTATTTCTTGGTATCTTACAGTTTTTGGTGGAATCATAAATGGGATTGATTCCTTGATTTCTCTTTCTGCTGTTTCATTACTGGTGTACAGAAATGCAAGATAGACACCTGAGTGGCTCAGTCAGTTAGGTGTCTGACTCGATTTTGGCTCAGGTCATGAGCCAAAAAAATGTTTCACAAAAATGCAACAGATTTCTGTACATTAATTTTGTATCCTGTAACTTTACTGTATTTGTTTATCAGTTCTGGCACTTTTAGTGGCGTCTTTTGCATTTTCTACATAGCGTATCATGTTGCCTATGAGGAAAATTTGACTTCTTCCTTGCTGATTTGCATGGCTTTTATTTCTTTTTGTTTGATAGCTGAGGCTAAGACTTCAAGTATTATGTTAAACAACAGTGGTGAGACTGGACATCCCTGACTTGTTCCTGGCTGTAGAGAAAATGCTTTTAGTTTTCCACCATTTAAGTATGATATTATCTGCAGATTTTTCCTATATGGCCTGTATGATGTACAGAGCTGTAACAAACAATCCTAAAATTTGTATGGAGCCAAAACACTCTTGAAAAAGAAAAGCAAAGCTGGGACATCACAATTACAGACTTCAAGCTCTATTACAAAGCAGTAGTGATCAAGACAGTATGGTAGTGACACAAAATAGACACATAGATCAATGGAAGAGGATAGAAAACCTAGAAAAGGACCCACAAGTATACAGTCAACTAATCATCATGGACCCACAAGTATATGGTCAACAAAGTGGGACAGAATATCCAATGGAGAAAAGACAGTCTCTTCAACAAATAATGTTGGGAAATCTAGACAGAAACATGCAAAAGAATGAAAGTGCACCATTCTCTAGACTACCTTCTTGCACCATACACAAAACTAAATTCAAAATGAATGAAAGACCTTAATGTGTGACCCCAATCCTTTAAAGTCCTTGAAGAAAGCATAGACATTAATTTCTCTGACATCATCCATAACAACTTTTTTCTTGATAGGTCTCTTCAGGCAAAAGAAATAAAGCAAAAATGAACTATTAGGACTACATCAAATAAAAATCTTCTGCACAGTGAAGGAAAAAATCTAAAAAGCAACCTACGGAGTAGGAGAAGATATTTGCAAATTATATGTCCAATAAAGGGTTAGTATCCAAAATATATAAAGAACTTATACTACTCGACATCCCAAAACAATCCAACTTAAAAATGGGCAGAAGACATGAGTAGACATTTTTCCACAGAAGATGTACAGATGCACAACAGACACATCAAAAATGCTCAACATCAGTGATCATCAGGGAATGGAAAAACTATAGTGAGACACCACCTTACACCTCTTCAAAATGGATAAAATCAACAATGCAAGAAATAACAGGCATTGGTGAGAATGTGGAGAAGGGAGAAGCCTCTTGAACTACTGGTGGGAATGCAAATTGATAACAGTCACTGTTGAAAACAATATGGAGTTTCCTCAAAAATTAAAAATAAAACTACTCGGCAATCCAGCAATAGCACTATAGGTTATTTATTCAAAGAATGCAAAAATATAAGTTCAAAGGGATACATTTGTCTCGGTATTTATAGCAGCATTATCTATAATGCCAAATTATGAAAACAATCCAATATTCATTTACTGATGAATAAAGACTGATAAAGAAGAAGTGGTATATATACAGTGGTATAATACTCATTGATAAGAAAGAATGAGTTCTTGCCATTTTCAACATGGATGGAGCTAGAGAGTATTTTGTTAAGTGAAATATGTCAGTCGGAGAAAGAGAAATATCATATGATTTCACTCATGTCTAATTTAAGATACAAAGCAAATGAGCAAAGAGAAAAAAGAGAGGGAGGCAAACCACGAAACAGACTCTTAGCTATAAAGAACAAAGTGATTGTTACAAGAAGGGAGCTGGATTTGGGGATGGGTTAAATAGGTAATGGTGCTTAAGGAGCATACTTTTTGTGGTGAGCACCAGATCATGTAGGGCAGTGTTGAATCATTGTATTGAAACTAATATTGTACTGTATGCTGACTAACTGAAATTTAAATAAAAACTTTTAAAAAATTAAAAATAGAATCAAGAAAGAAAAAAATTATTTTTCATTATTGATTATTGAATTATTATTCATTATTGAATTATTATTCATTATTGAAGGAAACAAAGAGTTTCCCAGATAAACATAAGTTAAAAAATTTATCACCACTGAACCAGTTCTTAAAAGAAATGTTATTGGGTCATAACATTTAAGTAAAAAACAATGGCCATAATTAGACATCAAAACACTATGAATAAAATGTTTACACAATAAACACGGAGAAGGGAGTAAAAAAGAAGTTTTTAAAAAATGTGTTGGAATTTACATTACCATCAACTTCATAGGGACTGCTATATACTTAGGATTTTTTTTTTAAAGATTTTATTTATTTATTTGACAGAGAGAAATCACAAGTAGATGGAGAGGCAGGCAGAGAGAGAGAAGCAGGCTCCCTGCTGAGCAGAGAGCCCGATGCGGGACTCGATCCCAGGACCTTGAGATCATGACCTGAGCCGAAGGCAGCAGCTTAACCCACTGAGCCACCCAGGCGCCCCGATATACTTAGGATTTTTTATGTGAAAGTCTTGTTAACCCACAAATCTGAAATGTATAACAGATACATATAAAGAAAGGAACTCTAGCATAACACTACAGAAACTCATCAGAAAGAAAGAGAGTAAAAGAAGTAACAGAGAACTACAAAAAAAAAAACAAACTCAGAAAACAATGAAATGACAAAGGTACATATATATCAATATTTACTTTAAATGTGAATAGTCTAAATGATCCCTTCAAAAGACATAAAGTGGTGAAATCATTTAAAAAAGAGAACCATCCATATAATGCCTACAGAAGACTCACCTCCCAACCAAAGACACATACAAAATGAAAGTGAAAGGGATGGTAAAACATTTGCCATGCAAAGGGTAACAAAGACAACAAAAAAAGAAAAACCCAGGGTAGCAATACTGAGTCAAAAAAGACAGTTAAATAAAACCTACAACAAGAGGTAAACAAGGTATTACATAATGATAAAAGGATCAATCCAACAAGACGATATAACAATTGTAAATATACACCAAACATGGGAACACTTAAACAAAATTAACCAATATAATACAAGAAATTGACAGCAATACAATAATAGTGGGGGAACTTAACACAACACTTACATCAATATATAAATCATTAAAACAGAAAAGCAGCAAGGAAACAGTGGCTCTTGAATGACATGTTGGACCCGATGAACCTAACATACACTTAGAACATTCCATCAGCTAACAGTGGATTACACATTCCTTTCAACTGAACATGGCACATTATCCAGAACAAATTCCATGTTAGGCTAAAAAACTAGTCTCAGTAAATTCAGTAAAGAGTGAAATCATATCATGTATCTTTTATGATCACAATGGTCTGGAACTAGAAATTAATCACAAGAGAAAATCTGGAAAGAACACAAATACATAGAGACTAAATAAAATGTCACTGAAGAATGCATGATTCAACAAAGAAATCAAAGAGGAAATTTTAAAAAATGCATGGAGAAAAATTAAATTGAAAACACAATGGTTCGAAATTTAGGGGTTCAGTAAAAGAAGTTTTAAGAAGAAAATATATAGAAACACTGGTCTACCTCAAGAAACAAGAAACAAGAAAAAAACTCAATCTAACCTCACACTTAATAGAACCAGAAAAAGAGGAACAAAGTCCAAGGTGGGTAGAAGAAAGGAAATAATAAAGATCAGAAGGGAAATAAGTGACAAAGAGACTGAAAAAACAATAGGAAAAATGAACCCAAGAGCTAGTTTTTGGAAGAGATAAAACAAAATTGACAAACTTTTAGCCAGACTCATCAAGAAAAAAAAGATAAAGGATTGAAATATTAAAATCAGAAACAAAAGACAAGTAACAAGAGACACCACAGAAACAGGATTTTAAAAGAGTGCTATGAAAAATGATATGCCAACAAAATAGACAATCTAGAAGAAATAGATAAATTCCTAGAAACCTACAATATTAAAAAACTGAATTACAATAAATTAGCAAATTTGAGCAAACCAATGACTAATAATGAAACCAAGTCAGTAACCAAAAAGTTATCAAAAAATTTTTTAAAGTCCATAACCAACTAGATTCACAGATGAATTCTACCAAACATTTTAAGAATAATTAATGTTTATTCTCCTCAAACTATTTTAAAAAATAGAAAAGGAAGGAAACTTTCCGTGTACATTTTATGAGGCCAGCATTACCCTGATACTAAAACCAGACAACCACACACACACACACACACCCCAAAGCAAGTATCCCTGATGAACACAGATACAAAGATACTTTAAAAAATATTAGCAAACCACATCTAACAATATATGAAGAGGATCGTTCACCACAATCAAGCAGATTTATTCTGTGTATGCAAGGATGGTTCAATATTAACAAATCAATGAATGAAATACATTGCTGCAACAACAAAAAAGGATAAAAATAATATTATCCTCTTAATAGATGCAGAAAAACCATTTAACAAAATTCAGCATCTGTTTATGATAAAAGTGTCAACAAGGTAGGTTTAGAGGGACCATAACACAACATAATAAAAGGCAATAAATGAAAATCTCCCAGCTAACATCATATTCAACTGTGAAAAACTCAGAACTTTTCCCCCTGTGATCAGGAACAAGACAGGGATGTCCACTCTCACCAATTTTATTCAACACAGTACTAGAAGTCCTAGCCATAGCAATTAAGCAAACAAATGAAAAGAAATAAGAGACATCCACATTGGTAAAAAAGAAATTAATCTGTCAATATATGCAGATGACATGATATTATACATAGAAAACCTTAAGTACTCTACACAAAACTATTACAACTAATAAATGAATTCAGTAAAGGTACAGGATACAAAATTTATACCCAGAAATCAGTAGCATTTCTATATACTAATAATGAAATAAAAGAAAGATTAAGAAACCTGTTCCATCTACAATTGCATCAAAGATAATAAAATACCTAGGAATAAACTTAACCAAGGGGGGTTAAAGACCTGTTCTCTGAAAGCTATAACATATTGACCAAAAAAATGAAGACACACAAATGGAGAGAGATTCCATACTCATGGATTTTAAGAAGTAGTATTGTTAAAATGTTCTTAGTACCCGAAGCAATCTAGATTCATTGCAATACCTATCAAAATACCAATAGCATTTTTTACAAAACTTAAAAAAAAAAACACTACAAGTTGTATGGAATGACTCCAAACAGACAAAGCAATCTCCAAAAAGAAGAATGAAGCTGGAGGTATCACAGAAACAAAAACGGCAAGAGAAACAAAAACAAAAATAAAGTACTGGGACTATGTCAAAATAAAAAGCTTTTTTATAAGGAAGCAACCATCAACAAAACAAAAAGACAACCTACTGAATGGGAGGAGATATTTGCAAATGATATGTCTGATAAGGAGATAATATCCAAAATATATAAATCACTTATATAACTTGAGAAGAAAAAAAAATCTGATTAAAAATGGGCAGAGACCTGAACATTTATAGAATGAATAAGTCACTGGAATAAAAAACACAGCACAGTGAATACAGTCAATAACACTGTAATAACATTGTATGATGACAGATGGTACTAGACTTCTGATGAGCATAGCATAACATATAGAGAAGTTGAATCACTGTGTTTTACACCCGAAATGAAAGTAACGTTTTTGTCAACTATTCCTTAAAATTTTCAAAAAAAGCAGGGCGCCTGGGTGGCTCAGTCAGTTAAGCCTCCGCCTTCAGCTCAAGTCATGATCTCAGGGTCCTGGTATTGAGCACTGCATTGGGCTCTCTGCTCAACAGGGAGCCTGTTCCCCGCCCCCACCCGCCCCCCGGCCACTACCTGCCTCTCTGTCTACTTGTGATCTCTCTCTGTCAAATAAAAAAATAAAATCTTAAAAAGTTTTCAAAAAAAAGCAACAAAAGAAGGATTCATAATTACAAGCCATTTTAGTAAATGTTCTAAAAGAAGTGGGTCAGTGGCCTTCTTTAGGTGTTGGCTAGAAAGAACAGTAAATTCTTTTTGACAACCTGAGTTTTTCTGAGACAAGAACCCAAATGTTCCAACTGACCATGGGAAACAAGAGTTCAATTAATGATTTATGAGGTAAAGAATGAGAATTCTAGGGGCTCTGTGTCTGGCCTTATAGGTAAACAGGGCAGGACATCTATGAGTTTTTATCTAAGACAAAGGGGGAAGAATGTTTCTTTGCATTAAGCCATTTTCGAGGATACAAAAGACTGGGAGAATTTTTAAACATTGTGGTCTTCACAGGATTATAAGGTTCATGTAAAAGCACTGTATATAACCAAAAAAGTATTTTCCCCTCATATCTTGGTGGTGGCAGGGTGAGTATGATTGACATTCATCTACTCTTCTCCCCATCAGACTTTGCACTTGTTTTTTAGTGTACTGGAATGCTCTTCCTCTAAATAACTACATAAATGCTCTCCAATTTCTATGCTCAAAAATTACTACCTTTGAAAGATAGTTTTATTCCACCATATTTAAAATAGTGACATTTTCCCACCAATGAAATTCTTTACTTATTAAAAAGGAATGCTTGTGCACTGTTTGTCATAATGTAAATTGGTACAACCATTATGGGAAACAGTATGAAAATTTATCCCCAAATTTAAAGTAGTGGCACATCTGCCTGGCTCAGTAGGTAGAGTGTGTGACCCTTGATCTTTGGGTTGTGAGTTTGAACCCCATGATGGGTAGAGAATTAATTAAATTTTTAAAAAACCCTTAAAATTAAGATAGAAATACCACAGGATACAGTAATTCCTCTACTGGGTATCTACCCAAAGAAGTTGAAAATATTAATTCAGAAAGAGGCACCCCTTTGTCTATAGTAGCACTATTTGTGGAAGCAACCTACATGGATAAAGAAACGGGTAAATAAATGGATTTCTTTATCAATGGATAAAGAAAAGATGCTATACATATAGAATGGAATATTAAGCAGCCATATAAAAGAATGAGAGCTTGCCATGTGTAACAATATGGATGGACCTAGAGGGTATTATGCTAAGTAAAGTAAGTCAGTCAGAGAAAGACAGATACCATATGATTTCCACTTATATGTTGAATCTAAAAATAAATATATAAACAAAAAGCAGAAATAGACCTATAATACAAAGAACAAACTGGTGGTTGCCAGGGGGGAAGGGGGTAGAGGGATGGACAAAAAGGGTAAGGGAAGTGGGAGATACAGGCTTCCAGTTACAGAGTGAATAAGTCACTGAATAAAAGGTACAGCATAAGGAATATAGTCAATGATATTTTCATAGCATTGCATGGTGACAGATGGTAGCTACACTTGTGAGGACAGCATTATGTATAAACTTGTTGAATCACTATGTTGTACTCTTGAAACTAATGTAACATTGTTTGTCAACTATATCCAAAGAATAATTTTTTAAAAAATCCCTTTCTTCTTTACCATTTTTTATCTAATACACAGTAGGCACTAAATGAATGTTTGTTGCATGACTACATCTTTTATACTTACCATCTGTTTCTTTATCTGTAACAAATCTTGTGTGAGTCAAATAAAAAATATTGGGATGATTATACATTTAAATTAGAGTAGTATTTCCTTACCCCATAAGTCCAATTAAAAGTAAAACTCTAAAAACTAAAAATGGTATGTAATGAGGATCTATCCTTAAGGATGACTTAAACCTTAAAGCCAAAATCTAATTTTAACCATATAAAACGTTTATAAAATGACAGGAAAATCTGTTTGTAGGAGAGTATCCAGATAGCCAAGAATGAGATAGAGGATTCTATTCAATCTGGGTTTCTCTATTCAACATATTCATTTTTCCCTTCTGAAATTGATATTTTAAGATCATCTATTTATAAGTATAGAAAAAAATCATAGTGAATGAAAAAATTTTGGAAAAGAAAAAGTAGGCTACTTATTTTTCTTCAAGAAAGACTGGTCACTCATATTAAGCATAATGCATTTCTCTCTCTTTTTTTTTTAAAAGATTTGTTTATTTTAGAGAGAGAGAGACTGAGAAGGGGGAGGGGGAAAAGGAAGAGGGAGAGAAATAATCTGAAGCAGACTCCTTGATGAGCATGGAGCCTGATGTGGGTCTTGATCTCAGGACCCTGAGATCATGATCTGTACCCAAATCAAGAGTTGGCCTCTTAACTAACTGAGCTACCCAGGCACCCCACACAATACATTTCTAATTATAGCTTTTCTTGAAGTAGAGTACATTTTACCTGCATATTTAGAGTCTTTTTTCACTTCTTGGTTAAATTTACATATTTTATGAAGAGTAAATATGTCATTTCAAATGATGTACAAATATAACACTTGCCAAATTAAAATTGTTGTGTAACACCTTGTCATTTCTATGTTGATATCAGTATTAACTCCTGAAATCTAAGAAGCGGGCAATATTGTAAAATAATTATGCATTTGTTTTTAAGGACATACTTTATTTTTCTCTGAACAAGCCTGTTTTAAGAATTAATTAGGACATTTGTAATGCAATTTGTTCTTCCTCAGAGAAGGTAGTATCTCTTAAAGGAGCAAGAATGACATGTAACTCTATTCATTAGTTCCAGTTGTGAGAACTGTCCAGACAAGGGTTTACAGAAAGAACATTAAATAGATAAAAAAATTTATATTCCAAAGTGATTGAGGATATAATACAGACTATGATTATCATTCTTTAATAGGACTTGCCTTTCAGGCATATAAATTCTATATAAATATGACCTAACTAAAACATTCAAGCTTCTCTTAGGAAACTGTCAAGTGCTTTGGCCTTTGTTTAAAGCTATGCAAACTAGTAAACTTAAGGCCACAGAAAAATCCATGGCCACTTAAAATACTGCTTCCAAGAACGGTCCCCACTGTTTTAATAGCTTAAAGGAAGTGTGCTTACATACTACAAAATTCACCAGTCAACTGATATGATTTAACGATTTTAGTAAATTAACAGTGATGTATAACCATCCAATAAATAGAAACTACCCAACAAATAGAAATTTCCACTACTCCAAAAGTTTTTCTCGTTCCAATCTTACTTAATCTTTACTTCCACGCCCAGTCCTAGGTTACCATTAATTTTGTCTCTATAAATTTTCTTTTCTAAACATTTTCTTCAAATGGAATCATACTATATGCAATGTTGTACTTCTGTCTTTGTTCACTTACTGTGATGTGTTGTAGCGTGTATCAGTAGTTTACTTTTGATTGCTGTGTAATACTTCATTACATGAATATAGTACATTTTCTTTTCAAACTCAACAGTTGATGCATAGTTGGATTATTTCTAGTTTTTACTTACATGTCTTTTTACAGTCCTATGTTTTCATTTTTCTTCGATGGATTCTTAGGGGTCCAATTGCTGGGATGTATAGTATATTCATGTGTAATTTTTTTTTAAAGAAACCCATTGCTTTCCAAAAAGTAGAAACCATCAATGCTCAAGGGTTCCAGTTTTCATATACCCAGTCAATGAGTACATCTTTGGCCCTATATGTATTCAAGGAGGCATGAAGTTGTATTTCACTGTGGTTTTCATTTTTGTTTCCCTAAAAAGTAATGACGATAATCATCTTTACATTTGCCTATTAGCTACTCCTATATCTTTGGTGAAATGTCTATACAATACAATTTTTTTGCCCATTTTAAAATGTCTTATTGGTCTAATTACTGAGTCACAAGACAAGATATCTGGACTTAAGTCCTTTATAATACACAGGATTTGAAGATATTTTTCGTAGCCTGTAGCTTGTCTTTTAATTTTCTCAGTAGTCTATTTTGAAATATAAAAATTTAGAATATTATTAAGTCCAATTTATGAAAATTTTCCTTATAAGGATCATGATTTTGGTATCATAACCAAGAACTTAGTCTAACTGAAGGTCACAACAGTTTTCCCTTATGTTTTCTTCTAAAACAGCATGGAGGTTCCTCAAAATGTTGAAAATAGAACTGCCCTATGACCCAGCAATTGCACTACTGGGTATTTACCCTAAAGATACAAATGTAGTGATCCAAAGGGGCACGTGCACCCGAATGTTTATAGCAGCAATGTCCACAATAGCCAAACTATGGAAAGAACCTAGATGTCCATCAACAGATGAATGGATCAAGAAGATGTGGTATATATACACAATGGAATACTATGCAGCCATCAAAAGAAATGAAATCTTGCCATTTGCGACAACATGGATGGAACTAGAGCGTATCATGCTTAGCGAAATAAGTCAAGCAGAGAAAGACAACTATCATATGATCTCCCTGATATGAGGAAGTGGAGATGCAACATGGGGGCTTAAGTGGGTAGGAGAAGAATAAATGAAACAAGATGGGATTGGGAGGGAGACAAACCATAAATGACTCTTAATCTCACAAAACAAACTAAGGGTTGCTGGGGGGAGGGGGTTTGCGAGAAGGGGGTGGAGTTATGGACATTGGGGAGGGTATGTGCTTTGGTGAGTGCTGTGAAGTGTGTAAACCTGGTGATTCACACACCTGTACCCCTGGGGATAAAAATATATGTTTATAAAAAATAAAAATTAAAAAAAAAGTTAAATAATTTTAGCTCTGAAATTTAGATCTATGTTTCACCTTGAATAAATTTTTATGCACGGTGTGAAGTAAGAGTCGCAGTTCATTTTATGTATGTGGGTATTCTATTCTATTAGCCCTATTTGTTCACATTATTATTCTTCCCCCAGTGAATTGACTTGATATACTCATTAAAATCCAGTTGGCCATAAATGTAAGGGTTTATTTCTGGACTTTCAATTATATTCCAAAGTTTGACATAACTACACTTATGCCAATATCACACAGTCTTGCTTACTGCAACTTTGTAGCTGTGAAATGGAGGAAAGAGAAGTGTGAGTCCAACTTTGCTCTTCTTTTTTAATATTGCTGTGGTTACTGAGGGTGATTTACATTTTCAAATTAATTATAGGACCAGTTGTCAATTTCTTAAATGATTCTTTTTTTCTTCCAGAACATGTAAGGATGTACTTTTTTCTCTTTAATCAAGTATACTTAATATAGTGTTTTATTAGTTTCAAATGTAAAAATAATAATTCCACAATTGAATACATTTCTCAGTGTCTATCAAGATAAGTACACCTTTAATCCCCTTTATTTCATCCATCCTCCCACCGACCTCCGCTCTGGCAACAACCAATTTTTTCTCTGTATTTAAGAGTCTGTTTTTTTTCTGTGTCTCTTTTTAACTCTGTTTTGTTTTTTATTCACACATGAATGAAACCATATGGTATTTTCCATTTTCTGACTTATTTCACTTAGTGCTATACCCTATAGGTCCATGTTGTTGCAAATAGCATGAGCTCTTCCTTTTTTATGGCTGAGTACACACATACACATACACATACACACCACAACTTTATCCATTTACATATTGAGGGACTCTTGGGTTTCTTTCATATCTTGGCTATTGTAAATAGTGCTGCCATTGGAGGGGTGCATATATCTTTTTTGAATTAGGTTTTTTTTATTGTTTTTTTTCTTTGGGTAAATATCCAGTAATAGAATTACTGAATCCTCTGGTATTTCTATTTTTAATTTGTTAAGAAAACCCTACGCTGTTTTCCACAGTGGCTGTATCAGTTTGCATTCCCACTAATAGTATATAACTAATCATTTTTTCCACATCTTCACCAACACTTGCTGTTTGTGTGTTTGTTTGTTTGTTTGTTTGTTTTTAGCTATCCTGTCAGGTATGAGATAATAGCTCGTTGTGGTTTTGATTTGCATTTCGCTGCTGATTCATGACATGGAGAGCCTTTTCATGTGTCTGTTGACCATCTGTATATCTTCTTTGTAAAAATGTTTGCTCCTGTCTTTGGCCCATTTTTAAATTGAAGTATTTGTTTTTTCGGTGTTGCATCATTTATGTTCTTTATATATTTTGGATCCTGCTCTTTATTTGATATGTCATTTGCAAGTATCTTCTCTTACTCAGTAAGTTGTGTTTTAGTTTTATTGTCTCTTTCACTAACCAGAAGCTTTTTATTTTGATGTAGTCCCCATAGTTTATTTTTTTCCCTTTCCTCTGGAGACTTATTTACTAGGAAAAATTTACTAGGAAGAATTTACTATGGAAGAATTTACTAGGAAGAATTTACTATGGTAAATTTTAGGAAGGATTTACTATCAAGAATTTAGTATCGCTGATGTCAAAGAAGTAACTGCCTCTGTTCTTTTTGAGGATGTTTATGGTGTCAGTCCTCACATTTAGACCTTTCATCCATTTTTTTTTTCTTTTTCAAGTTTTTATTTAAATTCCAGTTAGTTAACATACATCATAGTATTAGTTTCAGGAGTAGAACATTCATTCAGGAGTAGAATTCATTATTTATATACAATTCACAGTGCTCATCACAAGTGCCTTACTTAATACTCATCACCCACTTAACCCATATCCCAGCCTACTGCCCCTCCAGGAACCCTCAGTTTGTTCCCTGTAATTAAAAGTCTGTTTTGTCTTTTGCCTCTCTTCCCCCTCACCAAATGTTCATCATTTTCCTCCTTTCATTTTGACTGTTTTTTGCTAGAAATCCAATTGATTCTTTTATTTAATCTTAGATTGTGATATCTATCATGCTATTCCTATTTCTTATTTCTAGAAGTTTTGGGGTTTTTTGGGGGGGCTGATTTCTTTAGGTTTTCTAGATAGAAAACATGTTCTACATTGACAGTTATATTATCTGTTAATCAACACAGCTCTACTTCCGTTCCAATCTGGATTTTTTTTTCCCCTTCATTTAACCTTATTACCCTAGTTAGAACCTCCAGTGCAATGTTAAATAGAAGTGATAAGAGCCAACATTCTTGTCTTGTATCCGATTTTAGGGAGAGGACATTTCATCTTTAATGATTAAGTATGATGTTAACTATGGGGTTCTCATAGATGTTCTTTCTCTCCATTATTATTTGAACCTGCCATAATACATAAAATATACATTCTTGTCCGGATTCACTTTTCTATCTTGTCCTTAAAATCATCTGTCAATGTCAGCTTAGGCAGCTATTATAAAATTTTTATAAATGGGTAGAAATTTGAAGAGGGAAAAAGGAGACTGCTTTAAGGCCAATGGAACAATATTACCAAACTTAAGTACTTCTTATATATTTGGGTATATATCACCGTAATAACTTGTTATATGTCAAAACTTAAGAGACTATAAGGAACTTAGAACTTTTTAGAACACTATCCATACTACTGGATTTAGTCATATACCCTACCTAACTCTAACTGAATGTTACATAAGTTAGACATGGTCTTTTCAAAATATATAGTTATAAATATTATTTGTTATATACAGAAACATCTGTTATTTTTTAAAGATGAAAAATAAGGCAGATTATGTACAAAATCAAATAGGACTTAGTTTTCTTTTATAAGACTATAACCTTAATACACACAGATGTATACACACATATAGAATATCTATAGTAATTTTTCATGTTCTTAGGTCTATGCTTAAAACGTGTAATTTTAATGGTTTTAAATGATGTGGCACATTTTTAAAAAATAAAACATTATGTAAGTGCATACCATGAAAGATAAGTAGACAGATAATGCTAGTTGTTTACATAATATTCACTCTCATGCTTTTCTTATGAAGACTAACACTTTTATTCAGAATATATATTCATATATATATAATGCTTGTATATATGCTTGTATTCTTAAATATATTCTTAAGTATATTCTTAAAGCATATATGCTTTAAGAACGCATACTTGCCCAGACTTTTTGTAGCTAAATGTGGTCTTGCATCTTAACTTTCATAAATAAGATCAAAGCAGAATTTGTAGGCAGGTTTCCATGAAATTACTTTCCTGATAAAAGGGAAGAGTCTCCAGTAGCAGGCAAATTTGCCCTACAACTTTACTCATTTTCTTGCTGCCTCGAATGTAAACTGAATCCTTAGTGGTAGAGCAGCCATCTTTGTAATAACAAAGACTAACCCTGCACATGATGAGATGCAAAATAGGTGGGGGAAAGAATCTCAGTCTCCTGAGTATTGATGTATTGGTTCTTGCCTGTCTATTCATTGATCCCTTGTTTTGTGAAACCAAGGAAACATACTTCAGATTTGGCTAAGGTACCATAGTCAGCTATTGCTACATGTTGTTAAATGCTCACCTTAAATAAGATACCTTTACACAATTGGCTTTCAGTGCTTCGGTCTCTCTTCCCAGAGGTAACTGCAACTAACTCTTATTTCAGTATTCCAAAGAAATTTTATGTATTCAATTCCAGTTTAAAGAGCGGATAAGAATTTTACTTTTTCAAATTCATGATACACTTTCAGGACACTAGATAACCTCCTCCAAATTTTAACATAATTTAAGCCTTCTGCACTTTCCATACATAATTTAAAATGAAAAATACAGCAAGTGCCTCTTGATTTGGAATATGATCAATGACATTTCCAATATTATTTTTTCATCTAAAAGGAAGGCTTAATGAACAATTGAGAAAATAGTTGGCAATCCAGAAAACTTTTTTTCAAGACCACCATCTTTGGGAGGATAAATCTAGTACCTACTAAGGACTTTATAAAATAAATTAATTGCATAATATGTAGAACTTTAGAACATTCTAATAACAAAGATTTCTGCTACTGGCTATGAAAAAAAAAAACAGCCTTTATCAAACAACCTTCTTACACATACAAATTATACAGTCTAAATAAAATATAGGAAACAAATTTATCAAAGCATCAAAGAACAATCAAGACAGAGTAAAGAGAACCAAGATCCAGGAAAGAAGGGACATGAAATGACAGTGAACATATACCAGTTAACATTTTTCCGCTAGAAGCATTTGCTTATCTTCATTGGATATAGAGGCTTAACTAGATACAGTGGCTTATTATTTATAGGAGTCTCACAAGAGTAGAGAGGGAAACATTAGAGTTCAGAGCTATAAAGACAGTCAGTACTTCAAGTGCCACGGCCTCAGAATTTGAGAATATCAAAGACACTCATCTGCAGGGTTGTTGATCAGTATTCAATTTTTCTTAGAAAAATGAATGGAGTGAAAGGCCAAGAAACTAAGAAAAATAAGCAATTGCTAAGAGGCTATACTGCCAAGGAGTTATTTGGACATTCTTAGAGTATTGGTTAGACAAATATTAGAGTCCAGGGACTCTAAAGTTCCCTGCCCTCTGAATAAAAAAAAAAAAAAAAAAAACAACAACAACAACAACAAAAACAAAAACAAAAACAAAAACAAACAAACAAACAAACAAAACCCACAGCTTTATGAGGGCACTCCAAAATTACAGCACAGGAAGATCCTGAACTTACCTCCTGTCAGGCAGACACCAAATCTATAGGTATATACAGGACAATTCTACCCGAAAACGAGCTGAATAGCTCCTCCACATTGAAGGATAAAAGGGCCACATCAAGATGGGTAGGAGAGGCAGAGATGCGATCTAGCCAAAAACCTGAGCATCAGCATGGTGACCCTGAATCTGGAGGGATCTCACAAAGCAAGAGCTTCTCCCTGAAGAGTGAGAGGTTTATGTGCCACAGCAGAATCCAATCTGTGAGACCTGTAACAGAAAGATGAGCCCTCAAAACATTTGGCTTTGAAAAAAACAATGGACTTTACATAAGGAAACCCCAAGGCCATAGGGAACTGAGATATGGCTCACAAGAGAGATAACCACTTGCAAAAAGGGCCAGGGCAAAAGCAGAAGTTTTAAATAGTGCCTAAGCGTTTTCTGAAGGAGATTCATTTGCTAATCTTAAACTATCTGATGAAAAGGTAAGAACCTCTTGAAATTCAGTCTCAGACAGCAGTACTGGTAGGTGCCATTATTGCCCTCTCCGTGTGACTTGCTAGTGCCAACAGATATACAGTTCATGAAATCTGTTGCTCTGTTAAAGCAGGCAGTGCCTGCAAGTCAGAGGGATGTACCTTCTCCTGTACTCCCCAGCTGCCCTACTAAACCTGGCAGGGGTACAGGTCCTGCACTCTTCTACTGTCCTGCTAAAGCAGGTGGACCCCACTCCCCACGACCCTGTATTCTCCAGCTGCCCACTAAAGTCAGAGGACATGCATAGACCACACAAGGTACTTCTTTGGTAGACTGGTTTGGGCTTACTCCTGAGTCACAAAGATCTGTAACAATTGGTGAGATAGTTCTTGGCAGGCTATCACCCCCAGGCCACTGCAGAGGCAAATGACTGAATTATACCTCCAGTCTCTTGTGAAAAAGGCCTATTTACTTGTTCTGGAGCTTCATCCTGATGGGCAGGCTTCAGGTATGTTACATAGTTAGAGAATACAGAGATGCTAATAGGGTCTAAGGCTGTACAACACCATCTTTGTTGTCTCCAGGCCTCACTACAGCTTCCTTGTATCTCCAGTAAAGAAGTGTAAACAACAATTTAACCAACTGTTGCCCAAGGGACACTTCTAGATCCCCTTGTCCAAACATCAGTTGAATTTGCAATTGTGGTTCTACAGAAATGTGTGGGTTTGACAGTCAGCTGGGTTTAACTCTAAGAAAGCTGCAGAAAACTGAGATTCCAATCTTACAGGGCCAGTGTGCTTTATAACTCACTCTAAGAACTAGCATAGAGACAACAGTTTAAAAAGAAAATGGGATATACATGAAGGAGATATTGGCTAATTTTAGTGTATGTGCCTGAGGTGCAAGGATCTATAGAAATGTTCTCTGGGAATGGAAGTGTTTGTAGGTGCCATTTTTTTTCTGGCCCTCCTTCAGTCTAGCTGTCCCAATGCCAATGGGAACCTGTCCTGACATTTTCCATTCAACAGGATAGCACTGCTCAACTCAAACCAGTATTCCCCTGCAGCCCCATCTCATCCAAACTTCCCACCCTGGCAGGTACCCCTTCACAGTGGATCCTACTCCACCATGCCAGACAGGCATATGTGGTCAGCATCAGCATCCTTCCAAAGTGATGATTGCCCCAGAACATGTGGTAGGCGACCCAACAGGACTATCACCTCACCAAAATAATTCCTGCCTCAGGAAGGGAGGTGAGGCAGGCCCATCCACCATCACATACATAGCAATTGCAGCCAGGCCTCTCAGTCGACTGCACCAGGAGCTAATGCTACCCACCAGCATGCCTGCTACAGCTAGGCCTTTCAGTCATATGTGTCAGGGCCAACACTGTCCACAGTACACCCACATAGTCACAGCCAGCCATTGGTGGTCATCCCTTTCAAAAACAGTCAAACCTCAGTGAAAAGACAAGAGTATATGCAGCCCCCACAGGAATGCCTAGTTCTGGTGATCAGGGGGATTGTGCTAGGCCCTATAGAACACCTATACAAGGCCACTATTTTCAACACCAAGAGATGTAGCTGACCTACCAAAAACAAACAAAGAGAGTAAGACACAAAGAGACAGAGGAATACATTCCAAATTAAAGGACAAGGCAAAACCTCAGAAAAATAACTAAATGAAATGGAAATAAGCATTCTACATAATTAAGATTTCAAAGTAATAGTCAAAAAGATGCCCCTGAATTCAGGAAAAGAAGGATGAACATAGTCACAAACAGATACAAAATATATTTTTTTTAAATACCGAACAGAGATGAAGAATACAACTGAAATGAAAAATACACTAGAGGAAATCAGCAGCAGATCAGAAGACAGAGAAGACATCACTGATCAGGAATACAGGGAATGGAAAACATTCATAGAAAATAAATGGCAAAAAGATAAAAGAATTTAAACAATGAGGATAGGTTAAGGGACCTCTCAGACAACATCAATCACACTAACAATCACATCATAGGGAACCCAAGAAAAGACAAAGAGAAAGGCACAAAAAATATATGTGAAGAAATAACAATTGAAAACTTCCTTAACCTGAGGAAGAAAACAGAAATCTAGGTCTAGGAAGCAGAGAGGCTCAAATAAGATGAGCCTCAGAAGGTCTATACCAAAACACATAACAATTAAATTATCAAATATTAATTATAAAGATAGAGTCTTAAAAGCAGCAAGGAAGATATAATAGATGCACAAAAAATAAAGAGAAAAAATCAAAGCACAACATTAAATAAAGTTATCAATCATAAGCAAAGAGAGGAAAAGGAACAGAGAACTACAAAACAACCAGAAAACAATTAACAAAATGACAATAAGTTCATGAATGTCAATAACTATTTTAAATGAAAATCATCTAAATGCTTCCCTCAAAAAATGTAGGGTGAGTTAAGGCTTAAAAAAAACAAAGACCAATCTGTATGCTGCCTATAAGAAACTCATTCCAAACTTTAAAACACAGACTAAAAGTGAAAAGGTAGAAAAAGATATTGTATGCAAATGGAAGCAAAAAATAAAGCTAGGGTAGCAATACTTATAACAGATAAATAGACTTCAAAGAGTATAATAGACTACAAAAGACGGACAAAGAAGACCATTATATAACAATAAATGCATCAAGCCAAAAAGAGGATTTAATTATTATAAATAACTATGAACCCAATATAGGAGCACCTAAATATATAAGGCAAATATAAACAGCTTAAAGGGAGAAATTGACAGCAATACAAGGACAGTAGGGGATTTTAACACCCCACTTTTATCAATGAATAGATTATCCACACAGAAAGTCAGCAAAGAACCAGTGGCTCTGAATGACACATGAGATCAGAAGAACTTAATAGAGATATAACTGAACATAATTTAAAAAGTTGCTTTGTTAACTTATAAATGATATTCAAACATGCTAGGGTTTATTGGGACTTTGTTTCAAAGGAAGTAGGAATACCTTGTATATTTGACATTCTCCACACTCAGGCATTAAAGTAGATTACATTAAAAGAAAAAAAAAAGATATGTACAGAACATTTCATCAAAAGACAGCAGTAAACATATTCTTTATAGGTACACATGGAACATTATCCAGCATAGATCACTTGTTAGGCCACAAAACAAGACTCAATAAATTGAAAAAAGATTAAAATCATATCAAGCATTTCCAACCACAAACATCTGAAACTAAAAATCAATTTCAAGGGAAAAAAACTGGGAAAAAAACGACAAATACATGCACTCTAAACAAATGCTACCAAACAACCAATGAGTCAGCACAGAAAGGATGAAGAAAAAAAAAAAAACATCTGGAGACAAATGTAAATGGAAACACTATTATTCAAAATCTTTGGGATCCATCAAAGGTTGTTACAAGAGTAAAGTTTATAGTGACAGGCCTACTTCAAGAAACAATAATCTCAAACAACCTAACTTCATACTTGAATAAGCTAGAAAAAGAACAAAACACAGAGTTCATAGAAGGAAGAAAATAAAGATCAGAGTAGAAATAAGTGAAATAGAGACAAGAAAACAGAAAAAAAAGAAACTCAAAGCTGTTTCTTTTATAAAATAAACAAAATTAATAAACCATTTGACAGACTCATCAAGAAAAAAAGAGGACTCAAAATCAGAAATAAAAGAGAGGAATTACATCTCACACCACAGGAATACAGAGGATTATAAAAGGGACACCTAGATGGCTCAGTCAGTTAAGCGTCCATCTTTGGCTCAGGTCATGATTCCAGGGTCCTGGGATCAAGTCCTACATTGGGCTCTTTGCTCCATGGGGAGCCTTTTTCTCCCTCTGCCTGTTGCTCCCTCTGCTTATGCCCTCTCTCTCTCTCCTTCTCTGACAAATAAGTAAAATCTTTTTCAAAAAAACAAAGGATTATAAAGACTATTAAGACAAACGATATGCTAACAAATTGGACAACCTAGATAAATTCCTAGAAACTACAATCTTCTAAGGCTGAATCAGGAAGAATTAGAAATTCTAAATTCCTGATAACTAGGAATGAAATTGAGTCAGTTATCAAAACACAAAGAAGAAAAGTCAAGGACCAAATGTATTCACATGTGAATTCTACTAAGCATTTAAAGGAGAGTTAATACCTATCCTTCTTAACTATTCCAAACAATTTAAGAGGAATATGATGTTTCCGAATCCATTTTATGAGACCAGCATTACCCTGATACCTAACATCAAAGACATTTAAAAACAAGAAAATTAAAGTACAATATCCCTGATTAACATAGATATAAAATATTCCACAAAATATTAAAATCCAAATTCAACAATACATTAAAAGTGGAACCAAGTGGGATTTATTCCAGGAATGCAAGGAAAATTTGATATCTACAAGTCAATATAATACACCACATTAACCAAATGAAGTATAAAAATCACATAATTGTATCAATAGATGCTGAAAAAGCATTTGACAAAATTCAACATCCATTTATGATTAAAAAAAAAAACTCTCAACAAATTAGAGAGAGAAAGAAGAGTGAGAGAGAACATTTCTCAACATAATAAAGCCCTCATATGACAAACAGAGCTAACATCGTATGCAATGGTGAAAAGTTAAAAACTTTTCCTCTAAGATCAGGAACAAGAGAAGAAGGCCCATTCCTGCCACTTTTATTCAACATACTACTGGAAGTCCTAGCCCTAGCAATTAAACAAAACATAAAAGATGTCCAAATTGGAAAGAAAAAGTAAAATTGTCACTATTTGCAGATAAGATGTCACCATATACAGACTTGACCAAAAATCTATTACAATAAATGAATTCAATAGAGTTTCGGGAACACAAAATTAATATGTATAAATCTGTTGCATTTCTATACACTAATAATGAAGTAGCAAAAAGAGACATTAAGGAAATAATACATTGTATGATTGCATTGAAAAGAATAAAATACCTAAGAATAAATTGAATTAATGTGAAAGACCTGTAATTTGAAAACTATAAGATATAAAGAAAAGAAATTCAAGATGACACAAATAAATAAAATGATACACCATTCATATGGATTATGAAAATTAATATCCCTATAATGTTCATACAACCCAAAGCAACCTACAAATTCAATGCAATCCCTATCAAAATATAAACAACATTTTTCACAGAACTTTAACAAATCATCTTAATGTGTGTATGGAACCACAAAGAACTCATGAATAGCTAAATTAATCTTGAAAAAGAACAAAGATGGAGGTATCACAATTCTAGATTTCAAATTATACTACCAAGCTACAGTAATAAAAACCCCATGGTACTGACACAGAAATGAACACAGAAATCAATGGAACAAAAAAGAAAGCCTAGAAATAAAACCATTCTTTTTTTAAAATATTTTATTTATTTATTTGACAGAGATTACAAGTAGACAGACAGGCAGGCAGAGAGTGGGTCGCAGGGTGGGAAGCAGGCTCCCTACTGAGCAGAGAGCCCAATGTGGGGCTCGATGTGGGGCTTGATCCCAGGACCCTGGGATTATGACCTGATCCGAAGGCAGAGGCTTAACCCACTGAGCCACCCAGGCACCCCGAAATAAAACCATTATTAAGTGGTCAAGTAATCTATGACCAAGGAAGCAACAATATACAATGGGGAAAAAGAAATTCTCTTCAATAAATGATGTTAGGAAAACTGGATAGCTATATGCCAAAGAATGATGCTGGACCACTTTCTTACATACATACAAAAATAAACTTAAAATGGATGAAAATTCTAATTTTAAGACCAGAAACCATAAGACTCCTAGAAAAAATTTAGGCAGTAAGCTATTTGGCATTATATAGCAATATTTTGGGAGGGGGGTCCTGCCTTTTCAAGGAACAGCAATAAAAGCAAAATTACACAAACAGGGGATGCCTGCATAGTTCAGTTGATTAAGCAGTTAAGCTGCTGCCTTCTCCTCTGGTCAGGATCCCAGGGTCCTGAGATCGAGTTCCACATTAGTCTCCTTGCTCAGAAGGGAGCCTACTCCTCTCTCTGCTTCTGCCTGACACTCTTCCTGCTTGTGTTCTCTCTCTCTGACAAACAAATAAGTAAATAAAGTCTTTTTAAAAAATAGAGAAATGGAACTACAACTACATTAAAATAAAAAGCTTTTCCTAGCCAAGGAAGTGATCAGCAAAATAAAAGGCAACCTACTGAATGGGAAGAGGTATTTGCAAATGATATATCTGATGTGAGTTAATAGCTAGAATGTATAAAGAACACACACAATTCAACACCAAAAAACAAACAAACAAACAAAAAATAATCTGGTTAAAAAATGGACAGAGGACCTGAATAGACATTTTCCAAAGAAGATAAACAGATGGCTAACATACATATGAAAAGATGCTCAACATCACTAATCATCAGGGAAATGCAAATCAAAACCACAATGAGGGGTGCTTATGTGGCCCAGTCAGTTAATCATCTGCCTTTGGCTCAGGTCATGATCCCATGATCCTGGGATCAAGCTCCGTATCAGGCTCTCCGCTCAGCAGAGAGTCTGCCTCTCCCTCTTCCTCTGCCCTTCCCCCTGTTCTTGTTCTCTCTCTCACTCTCTCAAATAAGTAAAATCTGTAAAAAAAAAATAAAATAAAAAAACTGTAAAATATATTATCTCACACTAGTCAGAATGACCACTATCAAAAAGATAAGACACACAAGTGTCTATGTCAAGAAATAGGAACCCTGATGTCCTGTTGACATGAATGAAAATTGGTGCAGTCACTGTGGAAAATAGTATGAAGATTCCTCAAAATATTAAAAATATAAATACCGTATGATCCAGTAATTCTATTGCTGGGTATTTACCCAACAAAAATGAAAACACTAGTTTGAAAGTTAGATGCACTCCTATGTTTATAGCAGTATTATTTAAGATACCTAAGATATGAAAGCGATCTAAATGTCCACTCATATATAAATGGATAAAGAAGATGAAATGACATATTATAGCAAATGACATATTAGCTATAACAAAGGATGAAGTCTTAACATCATGACAACATGCATGGACCTAGAGGGTACTATGCTAAATGAAGTAAGTCAAATAAGAGAAAGACAAATATAACAATCTCATATGTGGAATCTGAAAAACAAAACAAACATACAAATAACAGAAATAGACTCACAAATACAGAGAACTGGTGATTGCCAGTAGGCAGTGTTGTAGGGGGATGGGTGAAATGGGTGAAGGGGATTAAGACGTATAATTTACAGTTATTAAATAAATAAGTCACAGGGATTAAAAGTACAGCAGAGGGAATATAGTAACATTGTAATAAATTTGCATGGTGACAGATGTCAGCTACACTTCTGGTGAGCATTTTGCAGTGTATTTATGTGTCAGATCACTATGTTATACACCAAAAACTGATATAATACTGTATATTAACTGTACATCAACTGAAATATTTTTGAAGATAAAGATGCATGTGCATACAATAGAATACTACTCAACTATAAAGACATGAAATATTTTCATTTGCAACCACACGAATGGACCTTGAGGGAACTGCTAAGTGAAATAACTCAGAGAAAAACAAATACTATAGGATTTCACTGGTATGTGGAATCTAAAAACCAAAACAAGTGGACAAACAAAACAAAACTTAGATACAGGGCGCCTGGGTGGCTCAGTGGGTTAAGCCGCTGCCTTTAGCTCGGGTCATGATCTCGGGGTCCTGGGATCGAGTCCCGTATCGGGCTCTCTGCTCAGCAGGGAGCCTGCTTCCCTCTCTCCCTCTCTCTCTCTGCCTGCCTCTCCATCTGCTTGTGATGTCTCTCTGTCAAAAAAAAAATTTAGATACAGAGAAGGGAGTGAGGGTTGGTGGGTAAGGATGGTAGTTGTTGGGCAGGTAAAATGGGTGAAGAAGGTCAAGATGTACAAATTTCTAATTATAAGTCATGGGGAAGTAATGTACATCATGGTGACTCTATTGAAAAATACAATAGTGCACATTTGAAAGTCACAAGGAAAGTAAATCCCAAAAGTTCTCATCCTAAGGGGAAAAAAATTTAACTTTGTATGGTAATGACTGATAACTAGACACTGTGGTGACTATTTCACACTGTATATAAATATCAAATCATTACATCTCTTGAAACTTATGCTATATGTCAATTATAGCTCAATAAAAAATCCATAGCCTCGAGTCATATCCTTATATGAAGAAATCACAATGATCTATTTTGAACTATATATATGTTGAAAGAAAATTAAATTCATTTAGTGGCAGGCATTTCATGGAAAATTATAACTCATTTCAGGAAATAAGACAAAAATTACCAAATGCAAAGAAAAAAATTTTATACAAATGGAAAAGATAAAACCCATACTGACTTTAGCAAACACAGATTTTAAGGTAACTAGCATTAATATAGTCAATATAATAAAGGAAAATTAGAGAATTTTTCTAAAGAGTTGGAATATATATAAAAATGAATCAAGTAAGAATTCCGGAACAGAAATATACCACAACTAAAATTAAGAAATTAATAGGTGGGTTTAACCATGGAATAAACCATCTAGAATAAAACATGGGTGAACAGAAAGATAAATCATATTTCAGATGAAAGCACAGTGAAGAGTATTTGTAAATACAGAAAAGCACATGAGACTTAAGGGACATGATTTTTAAAAATCTTGTTTATAAAAGGATAAAAGAGAATGGGGTATAATTGTTATAAATGAGGTGATTTTTTTACCCTGTTTCATAAAATAACAGATAAGGCTCAAAGAGGTTAAATAATTTTTCCAAGGTAACATGAGATTAGCATCTCAAAAAATGTAGTTCCAAAACTAGCTCTTACTTCAAAGCCTATGCTCTTTTCTGTAAACCATAATACTGTAATACATTTGAAAGTGATCTTTGCAGTTTTGCACTCTACCAGACTTTCCTGATGTGCCATACTTTTAATCTGTACATGGAAAGATGCCATAGGGTAAAAAGCACACACAGAGAAAGCATAGCTCCCACTTGCCAAATTGTTCTTTGGCCTCTTAGAAGCATCCTGCCCCTCTCTTGCTGCTTTACTATGTAATTTAGACCTAGCAAACCCTGTTATCATTGAATCTTTTCAATATGCTTTAAACTAATGTCTTCAAGTTTGTTTGAGCTCAGATTCAACCCTTCCCACTCCACTGCACATACCTTTTAGGGGAGGCATGATCTAATATGTAAATAATATAGGATGAAGATTATACATTTATCTCCTAATCTATCTGGAGACCTTCCTTAATAACAACATCTTTCCCAGTATAATTGTGTTACTATACTTCAGATAAGGAATTTGCAAACTTTTCCAGTAAGAAATTACTTTTCCAAGTATTATTTTATCTTGGGGTATAACAGAATGGTAGTTGTAGTGAGCATGGAAAGAAAAATACTGATTATAAAAGTTACTTAGGCAGGGGCCTATGGCTTTATGACTCTCCATTGAAAGTCATTATAATGGCTGGCAAGGAAAAATAAGGGAGATTTTTTTTTTTAAGTCCAGCACCAAATTAGAACCAAATTAGACTCACAGATTGCAATTTATTTGATGGTCATGTTTCTCTCAGTCTTCCAACCACCCATTATAACCTTACTGCATTTGTCTCTGTCGCACCCTAAATCTTCCATTGTAATTTTGCACAATCTTTACCTCTTCTGAAAAATCCATTTGAATAATAGAGAATATCTGAAGGTGTTTCTGTATTCCCATTACCTCTCTGTATTTACACACCCAGCCTTTGGATCCCTTTTAATGGATTAGTTTCACAGAGGAAGAAATTATTTTAAAATATTGATAATGTGTCATAATTTTTTACATTGAAACATTTGAAATATTTTAAAATAAATTTATTTACAGGGAGGCCTACATTTTTAAGTTCCATTATCACAAAACAACCCAAAACTTGAAATTAGTCACAAGAGAGAAAATATGGTATTGCCAACATGAGTTTATGATAGAAATTCAGACTTAAAAGATGCAAGTGAAAACCTTTCCAGACAAGAGAAAAGTTAATATCCAAAGTCAGAAGAGGCAGTTGTCCCTCAAACATATTTTTAAAAATTTATCAGTCAAAAAAAGGAAAATAGTTTTGAATGCATTGTAATCCACAGGAAAATCATGAGCAGAATCATTCAAATTGACTCCTACCTTTCAACTCATAAGACAAAATAATTATTAGTGATGAATAAAGTCACCTGTTCCAAATTAAACACAATGTCCTACTTAAGGTATATGCATATACACACATGCATGCACAGACACACACACATACACTAGTATGTAGCTTCGAAATTCTGATCCATCAATGAGAGCAGTAGTGAGGGGTATAATAGATGATTGAGTGGTTTGAACATTCAATGAACCATGTCATGATTTTTTATAACAGAACCCCTCTATAATCCATTCTTTCAATTTAATTTATGTGCACTTCTTCAGTAAACGCACTAGTTTATACAAGTCTAGCAAATAAGCTCTTCTCAATCAACTTATAAGGATTCTATACTCAACTTTCTTTGTATCTCTATTAACTCAAAGACAATAATATTTAGAAACAGCTATCTTTCAAGCCCCATGCTATCTATTGGGGGATAAAAAGAAAAAGGAGCTATGGGTGCTGCCAAAAAGGAGCCACAAGCCACTGAAATCTAGTGAATTCATCTTATTTGGAATTGAAGTCATACTAAGCTAGAAAACAGTTCAAGAAGATTTTAAAACATAAAAGGAAACTTTCACTTTTGGAAATCTTTTGGGTTTCATGAATTGTGTCACAATTTGGTTTTTAAACAAGATATTCACAAGCTTTTGAGGTATAGGTTAGTGCAAGTTCATAATATATTTTGTCATCTGAATTGCAGAGAAATACTTGATTCTTACTTTTTTCTCCAATCTATCATGGTAAAAGGCATTTGAAGGTGAATGACTTACATCATGAAAAAACGCAATTGTTCAGCAGACAGCTCTTTAATTATAAATCTTTAAATGTTGGGAGGACTGCATTTTACTTCACTTCCTTTCACACAGTGACATATTTTAAAATACAAATTTTTGTATTCTATAATTAAGAGAAGATATTGCTAAAGAAGGCCAAATGGCAAATTCTTTCAAGTGCACATAATGGTACATGTTTACATGTGGTCTTTTCCATAACATTTAAAACCATATTTATGCAGTGAAGATGGCAGAGTCTCTATTAAAAATATATTCTTTCTGCAGTATAGAACACTTTAACAAAGTAATGCTGGATATGTCTCAAGTCAGTAACTCTAATGGCATTCTTCAATTTCTCATATTACCAAGTCCTCAGAACAAAAGTGCCACTATCAATAGGGTGCAGATTTCCTCACTAACTCATTTTGATTTTCACTGAAACCTTTTCTTCATACTTACATGGACTCTCTAAAAAGTCTTCAAGCTTTTTAAATATTGGATGTGAAGACTAAAGCCAGAAGCTATTTATTTGGGAAATGAATTATCCTAATCTCTTGCAGCCATTTTCACGCTATAAAAATGTAGAAAAGAAATGAAGAATAACAACGGGAGGGACAAATGGGGAGTGACAAAACTGAAGCCCAGTTTGAAGGAGATAGTTTTAGATGTCTGAATGAGGATTTAACAGTAAGATTCAAGAGTGTTCAAAACTAGGTGTCTAGGGTATAGCTGTTAAAATGTAATGCTCTTGCCTTGTAAAATTGGCTTAGAAATGTATAATATCAAAGTCTTAAAAATTCAAACCTATATGGGAAATGCATGTATTTCTAGTCAAAGTATCAAATGCTTTCCTTTAATCCCTCAATACACATTAATATGTTAATGTTAGGCCAGTAGTTTTCAGACTTCTGGTTGCATCAGAATCCCCTAGAGGACTTGTTACAACATAATCTCCTTAGCTTCAGCCTCAGAGCTTCTGGTGTGGGATGGAGCCCAAGAATCTGAATTTCTAACAAGTTCTCAGTCTTATCAATCTAGTAGGCCTTCCATAACAAAATACCAGTGACAGGGTGGATTGATTAAGCAGCAGAAATTTATTTCTCACAGTTCTGAAGACTAGGCAGTCCAAATCAAGGTTACCAGCAAGATAGGTTTCATTGTGAATCCTCTTCTCTTGGCTTATAGGCAGCTTGCATCTTGCTGTGTACTTATATGACTACTTCTCCATGTGCATTTGGAGTGAGAGATCTCTCATATCTGTTCTTCATCTTGTAAGGTCACCAGTTCTATCAGATCAGGATTCCACCCTTATGACCTTTTTTAACCTTAATTATCACTCTAAAGACCCGATCTCCAAATATAGTCACATAGGGGTTTAGGCATTCAAGATATGAATTTTGGGGAAACATGGTTCAGCCTATAGCATCAAGTGATGCTGTTGCCATGGTTTCAAAACCACACTTTGAGAACTAGTATGTTAAGGATTGTGATGAATATAAAAGTATATTTGCAAAGGTTACTGCTTTCAATAAGTTTCTACTATGTTGAGCGACAAGTCAAATACACAAAATATTTGGAAACTAGAGACTCTGGACTCTGAGAAACAAACTGAGGGTTATAGAGGGGAGGGGTGTGGGTGGAGGGCGTAGCCAGGTGATGGATATTAAGGAGGGCATGTGTTGTGATGAGCACTGGGTGTTATATGCAACTAAGGACTCGAACACTACATCAAAAACTATGATACTATATGTTGCCTAAGTCAAAATAATAAAAAAATTATGTATGTGTCAAAACATAACATATATATGGACAAATCAGGTTATTAAGCTCTTTCTTGAGAACACATCACAGAGTTAGTAAAATATTCAATAGTGTTACCACAATCATTAAGATTTTGAGAAATGAGTGTGGAAAACTACATTCTAGGTATAAGAAATTTGGAAAGAAAGAAAGTTTGGAATAAGTAAATTATACCTGGTGGGGGGGGTTAGGGGGGGTCGGGGAGAGGAGTTTGTTGTCGGAAGAAATTTGTATGAAATGTGGTGTGAGATAAGGTTAGAAAATTGAATCGGACTACGAAAAGTAAGAATTATGGTCTCCAAAAATTCCAAAGAAAAATAAAACAAATTTAAATCAGAATCAACAGTGAAAACTGAGTAAGGATAATATCTTGATTGTACAGAGTAGTATCTAAATCTTATCTCCACTTATACTTTGAAGTATTTTAGGATTTTTTAAGACTTTAATTTCATAGAGCAGTTTAATATCACAATAAAATTGAAGGGGAAGTTAGAAATTTCTCCTATATGCCCTGCCCTGAGACTTATATGGCCTCCCTATTATCAATATTCCCCATCAGATTAAAATTTTGTTTTAAGTAATCTACATTGACACATCATTATCACCTATAGACTGTAAGTTGCCTTGGAGTTCACTCTTTGTATTTACATTGTATGGGTTTAGACAGATGTATATTAACATATCCTTCATGGTATCATACAGAGTATTTTCACTGCCCCCAAATCCTATGTGTTCTATTCATCTCTCTACCCTACCACCCTGGGAAACTATGCACCTTTTTGTTGTTTCCAGAGTTTTGCATTTTCCAAAACGTCATAGCTTGTCAGATTGGCTTCTTTCACTTTGTAATATGTGCTTCAGATTCTTCCATGTCTCTTCATGGTTTGATAGTTCATCTTATTTCAGTACTTAATAATAGTCTACTGTCTAGAAGTATAATATTCATATATTTACCTACTGAAGTATATCTTGATTGCTTCCAACTTTTAGCAATAGTGAATAATGCTGCTATAAACATCTACATGCAGGTTTTTGTATGGACAGGTTTTCAGTTCCTTTGGATAAATACAAGGGGGTACCATTGCTGGATCATATCATAAGAGTACGATTAGTTTTGTAAGAAACTGCCAAACTATCTTCCAAAGTAGTTGACTATTTTTCATTTCCATCAACAGTGAGTAAGAATTCCTGTTGCTCCACATCCTCAACAGCATTTGGTGTTGTCAGTGCTCCAGATTTGGGGCATTCTAACAGGTGTGCGATAGTATCGTCTTTTCAGTTGCATTGCCCTGATGACAGATGATGTGGAGCATCCTTTCACAGGCTTATTCACCATCTGTATATCATCTTTGGTGTGGGGTCTATTAAGGTCTATAGCACATTTTTCATCAGGTTCTTCTCTTAATGTTCAGTTTTAAAAGTTCTTTGTATGGAGATTATGCTGAGTGAAATAAGTCAAGCAGAGCGAGTCAATTATATTGTTTCACTTACTTGTGGAGCATAAAATAGCATGGAGAACAAGGGGAGTTAGGAGAAGGGAGTTGGGGGAAATTGGAAGGGGAGGTGAACCATGAGAGACTATGGACTCTGAAAAACAATCTGAGGGGTTTGAAGTGGTGGGGGGGTGGGAGGTTGGGGAACCAGGTGGTGGGTATTAGAGAGGGCACAGATTGCATGGAGCACTGGGTGTGGTACAAAAACAATGAATACTGTTATGCTGAAAATAAATTAAAAATAAATTTTAAGAAAAGTTCTTTGTATAATTTAGGTAACAGTCCTTTATCATACTTATCTTTGCAAATATTTTCTGCCAATCTGTATCTTGCCTTTTTATTATCTTGACATAGTCTTTCACAGGACAGAAATTTTTAGTTTTATAGCAGTCCAGCAAATTAATTCTTTCTTTCGTGGATTGAGTCTTTAGTGTTGTATCTAAAAAATCATTACCATGTCCAAGGTCATTTGGATTTTCTCTTATGTTCTATCTGGGTGTTTCATAGTTTTTCATTTTATAATTAGGTCTGTGATTCAACTTAAATTTTTGTGAAAGATATAAGATCTGTGCCTAGATTTATTTTCTTCCATGTAGATGTCCTTTTGTTGTTGTACCAATCTTTGAAAAGATTATCTATATTCCATTTTATTGCCCTTACTCCTTTGCCAAAGATCAGTTGACTATATTTTTTAAATATTTATTTATTTATTTATTGGGGCAGATGAAGACGGATGGGGAGAGGGAGAGATTTCTAGCAGACTCCCCAGTGAACATAAATCCTGATGTGAGGCTTGATCCCAGGACTCTAAGACCATAACTTGAGCCACAAATCAAGAGAGACACCAACTGAGACACCCAGGCACCACCAGTTAATTATATTTATTTGGAGCTATTTCTGAGCTACCTGTTCTGTACCACAGACATATTTTTCTATTCTCGTACGAGTACCACACTGTCATGATTACTATAACTTGATAGTAAATCTTTAAGTCAAATATATCAATCCTCCAACTTTGTTCTTCTCTCTCAATACTGTAACTTTCTCAGTCTTTTACCTCTCCATATGGACTTTCGAAACAGGTTACTTATATGCGTAAAATAAACTTTCAGAATTTTGATTGGAATTACAATTGAATTGGAATTTTCACTGGAATCTATAGATCAAATTGGGAAGAACTGACTCTTAAAAATAAAGAGCCCTCCTACCCATGAAAATGGAGAACACTCTCTTTAGTTCTTTTTTTATTTTTTCATCAGTTTTGTAGTTCTTCATACAAATATGACATGATATGTACAAGATATATAAATATTTCACTTTTGGGGATGGTAATGTAAATGGGCATTGTGATTTCACTTGTTCATTGCTGTTTTGGGGGGTTTAAAAATTTTTGCCATTTATTTAAATTCAGTTAATTAACATATAGTGTACTGGTTTCTGAGTTAGAGGTCAGTGATTCGTCATTTATGGGATTTTTAAAACTGCAAAATATTGGTGACCAATGACATTTATTATTTCTTAGAACCATAATGCATAAAAATCTTTAACTTCTGGCTTACCAACAATTTACAATCTTACTCCATATTAAAAATTAGATAATGCCAAAGAGCAAAGTTCCAACTAATTATTGACAGAATTTTATCATTTCTTTCATGTATTTTGTGTATTTATTCACCATCATCAAAAAAAATCACTTGCCAGAAATTAGCAGACACTTTAGTAATATATACAGCTTAATTCATGTAAGTTTAATTCTAAGTACTTTTAGTGTACATAAAATATCATAAGATTGTATTTATTTCTTCTGTGTCCATCCTTAGTATAAAGAACATATATTATTTTCCCTATTGTATTTTTAATTGAATGAATGATATTTGTTTTTATAGTTATGACATATATATTTGGAATTTTTTTAGGTAAACCTGGAGAAAAATATGCTAACAGTTGCTAAGGACTGAATCAGTCAACTTTATTTTGCTCTTTGTTCATTTGGATTAATTAGAAGTAGATATATCTCAACTATTCCACTTTGTAATTAAAAAACAAAAATCTAATTCCCAAATGAAACCCAAGGCTTTTACAGAGACAAAGAGAACATAACGTTACTGTTAACGTACACTGTTCATTTGTGTGCTCTGAAATAAAAAAAAAAAAAAAAGAAAACCTCATTTTCTTTTTTTTTTTTTTTTTTTTTTTTTTTTTAAAGATTTTATTTATTTGACAGACAGAGATCACAAGTAGGCAGAGAGGCAGGCAGAGAGAGAGAGAGAGGAGGAAGCGGACTCCCCGCTGAGCAGAGAGCCCGATGCGGGACTCGATCCCAGGACCCTGAGATCATGACCTGAGCCGAAGGCAGCGGCTTAACCCACTGAGCCACCCAGGCGCCCCGAAAACCTCATTTTCAAGGAGACATTTCACAATGCATGAAGAAAGCCTGTGTTTCTTGGCATTCCTCTTGTAAGCTATTTCCTAGGGCATTTAACGTCCATAAATACAAGTTTCTAGTGAAGATGTTGTCATAAACATAATGTTTGTAAAGGGATCCACAATGGTATGAAAACGTATAGATGTTTATTCAATGTGAGAATACAACTGATGAGTTATTGGCAGAAAAAAGCACAGGGACTATTAGCCCTACAATGGTTTTTTATATTTATAAACTCCTTGGTACATGTAGTTATTTTTTTTCCACTCATAAACTCACACGCTCCATCTTTAGTTCTCATTGGTTGAGTTTTATGTAATCCATTGTTCTTTTCAACCTCTAGGTTCTATTAATTTACTGTTTTCCAGTTTAACTGTATCACTTCATCTTCTGCTGTTTATAAAAAATTTTAATGTTCTTAGTAATGTATATTTAATTCTATTTTTAACATTTTTGGAATTAATAAATTTTTACATGGGTCAAAAATTAAAATTTATATATAGAACAAGTTGTACAGTGAAAAATCTCCCTCCTTCCCATCTGGGTAACAACCCACTTTCTCCTCCTTGAGTAGTGGCTATTAATAATTCTTGGGTATCCTTCCATATATTTAAAAACAAATGCTAGCCAATATGAAGATATATTATCCTCTCTCTATTCTAATAAGATAACTTCAATATACTGGTTTTTGGTTTGCTTTTACTTAGTATTTACAGTAAAAAAGAATGTCCCTATATATTTAAGATTCATTTGTATTTCCTATTTTGTAAATCATCTGTTTATGTCCATTAACCATTTTTGGGGGGTGGTTAAGTATTGAGATATTAAAGGGAATATCCTTTTACTTGTGATATGAATTACAATTTTTTTTCATAGTCTGTTGTCTTTTGACTTTACTGATGGTATTTTTTTGCTAGGCATAAAAAACGTATATGTACCTGAATTATCAATCTTTCATATGTGGCTTCTAGATGTGCCTAAAGTAGGAAGATTTTCCTCAATTCCTGATTGTACAAAAATTCTCCCAAGTGTTTATCAAATTAGTTTTTTGTTCTATTTTTTACATTTAAGTTTTTTTTTCTTCTGGAAATTGGTGTGTAGTATGACACAGAGAGTTACTTCTTCCCCTACAAAATTACCCAGTGATCAGAACAGTATTTTTACTTCTTTTATTTTATACCAAATTCCTCCTGCATTTTTGCCATCCTTCCCAATTTCTAGGCTGTGTCTGACTCCTCCAGTAATAAGCCAGGGAAGTAACAGGTGTAATTAGGGGTCCAGAAATTCTTCACTTGACTGGTATCCATGTGTCACGGGGCTTTCTATGATTGTGTCAAGTACTGAAGTCTGAGTCTATTTGGAAGGTTTTTTTTTGTTGTTTTTTTTTTTTTTTTTTTTGTAGTTGTTCTCTAAGGAAATTATGTACTAATAATTCCCTTAAAATTCGTGAGGACTTGTCCGCAGCTGTCAACTAAATATCTTTGCCATTGTTCTACACCATATTTCCGCTGAGGTTTTCTTCCTTGCCTATAACGCTCTAAAGTAAATTCTGAAATTCTCTTCCCCTTATGTTGCCCATATCTGTTCCTCTGATAATGTACATCAGCTAAAAAGCAGAACCTCTTTTTCAAAAAATCCTCTCATTTTGCTTAGTACATGTGCATCGGAAATTATAAGTAATATAACTCATTATTTTTAAATTTCTTTCTAAACCCCATATGTTCATTTTTTGTGACTTACCCTGAACATAACTGGCAGAGAACTTAAATAGTTCAATTTAATATCCTGTTACATAAACTATTTTTCATATTATTTCCTGTATTTCCTTTTTACATGTTTTCTCTAAACTTATTGCTATGTTTTAAATATTCTGTCATGACTGTGGTTTTCTTAATTTCATCTTCTATTTCTCTATTAGTTTCCCATGGCTGCTCTGAAAAATCACCACAAATTTAGTGGCTTAAAACAATACAGTTCCATTATCTTAAGTAAGGGCTAAATAAACTATAGCCATTATAATGTATGTTTTCTATTCTCAGACCTCTTCCACTTCAACTTCAATTCTTTCTTATGTTTGTGGAACTTTTGGTCACTTTTTTGCTTACCTTTAGTTCTCTTTGTTCTCTCTTTATGGAATTCTTATTATATATATATTGAATTTCCTGGATATGTCCTCCAGCTCTCTTATCTTTTTACTCATCACCTTGATTTCATTAACTTTTTCCTCTGACTTCTGAGAAAATGTCTCGGGTCAGTCTTTTAAATTAATTATATGAACTTTTGCAGTATGGACTTTATTGTTTACTGTCTGTTGCATTTTTAAATTTGATCAGCATGTCTACTGATCTGTAAAGGCTGAAAAAGATATGTTAAAATCTCACTGTGACTGCAGTTTTGTCAATTACTTTGAAAATAATATTTTGGATTTCTGATTGATTCCTTTCCACAGTTAAAATATGATGGTTCATTTTAAGGCTAAAAATAATAGATTTTGAAAAGTTTCTTCTGTTTTTCAATAGGAGAGTATGTTCTTGGGGTTATCAACACTGTAGAATATTTTTATCTTTTTTGTTTCACCTTGCTCCAGTCTCCTTCTTAAACTTTTTCATCCTTTTTTTTAAGGATTTTATTTTTTTTAAGATTTTTTTTTTTTATTTGACAGATGGAGATCACAAGGAGGTAGAGAAGCAGGCAGAGAGAGAGGAGGAAGCAGGCTCCCTGCTGAGCAGAGAGCCCGATGCAGGGCTCGATCCCAGGACCCTGAGATCATGACCTGGGCCAAAGGCAGAGGCTTTAACCCACTGAGCCACCCAGGCACCCCAACCTTTTTCGTCCTTCAAATTAAAGATAGATTTTACACGAAATCTTGTTTGTATATTCAAATGTTGTAGTACTGGACAAAGGAGAAAGAATAAAGTTCATATTTTGTTTTTATTTTGCTAAAGTGTGATTTTGAAAGCAAACATAGATTATTACTTTGTTGTACAGTTAATTTTCAGCATTTCATATATAGAAACATCGGGTGAAATTCCCTAAACCTTCTTGGGATCAAAATTCCGTTATTGCCAAAGCAAAACTTTGTTTCTTACCCTATCAAATCTGAGACTGGGAGGCCTATATTTGGCCAGAGCACTAATAACCTTTAGAAATATGGAGGTAACTACCACACAGGGGCAGTATCTTTTATGTCCTCCTATGCATCCACATCTGGTTGAGTGGGTAGCTGAGCATGAAGATGAGTGCAAGTTACATTTCTTGTAGAACCTGACATTGACATTGTCTGGATTGCTACAAGTGCTTCTCTGAGTGAGATGAGTACCATCATCTATGAATGACATCTTGGACCACATGGACTTAACAGATACAGAATAATCCATCCCGGAACAGTGGAATGCACATCTATTCAAGTGCATGTGGAACCTTTTCGAGGAAAGATCACATGTTAAACCACAAAACAAGTCTCAGTAAACTTGAGAAGACTAAAATCCTACCAAACATCTTTTCTGATCACAATGGTACGAAACTAGAAAACAATTACAACAAAACTGGAAAAAACAAAAACATGTGGAAACTAAACAACACGCTATTTAACAATCAGTGAAGAAATTAAAGAGGAAATCAAAAAGTATCTTAGACAAATGAAAATGGAAATGTAATGATAGAACATTTTAGGACAAAGCAAAAACACTTCTAGAAGGAAGTTCATAGCAGTACAGTACTCAAGAAACAAGAAAAATATCCAAATAATCTACCTGACATCTAAAGGAACTATAAAATAAAAATAAAAATAAAGACCAAAGTCCAATTTTAGTAGAAGGAAGGAACCATGAAGATCAGAGCAGAAATAAATGAAATAGAGACTAAAAAGAAATTTTTAAAAATCAATGGAACTAAATTGATTCGCAAATCCTTTGAAAAGATAAATAAAACAGACAAACCTTTAGCCAGACCCACCAAGAAAAGGAGAGGAAGAGCCCCAATACATAAAATCAGATATCAAAGAGGAAAAATTACAACCAATAACACAAAAATACAAATGTTCATAAGTTAATACTATAAACAATTACATGTGAACAAATTAGACAACCTAGACTAAATTCATAGGAAAAAAATCTTCCAAGACTAAGTCATGAAGAAATAGAAAATATGAATAGACTGATCACTAGTAATAAAATGGAATCAGTAATGAAAACCTCACAATCAAAAGTTTAGAAATAGATGATTTCAAAGGTGAATTCTACCAAAATTTTAAAGATTTAAAACCTGTCCTTCTGCAGTTCAAAAATAAAAATAATAATATAAGAGGAAGAAATGCTTCCAATACATTCTATGATCCTTGCACTATCCTGATACTATAACCGAAGATACTACACTACACTACACACACACACACACACACACAATAAGCCAATATTCTTGATGAACACAGATGTAATAATTCTCAACAAAATACTAGCAGACCAAATTCAACAATACATTAAAAGGCTCATACATGACAACTAAGTAGGATTCATTCTAGGGATGCAAATGTGCTAACAGCCACAAATCAAAAAACGAGATACCCCATGTTAACAAAATATAGGACAAAAGTCATATGACCATCTAAACAGATACAGAAAAACTATTTGACAAAATTCAACACCCACCCATGATAAAATCTTTTAATGAACAGGGGACAGAGAGAATATACCTCATCATAATAAAGGCCATATATGACAAATCCACAGCTAACATAATACTCAGTGGTGAAAAACTGAGAGCTTTTCCTCTTAGAACAGAAACAAGACGAAGTTGTCCATTCTCACCACTTTTAAAAAAAAAAAAGATTTTTATTTATTTGACAGACAGAGATCACAAGTAGATAGAGAGGCAGGCAGAGAGAGAGGAAGGGAAGTAGGGTCCCTGCCAAACAGAGAGCCCAATGTGGGGCTCGATTCCAGGACCCTGAGATCATGACCTGAGCCAAAGGCAGAGGCCTTAACCCACTGAGCCATGCAGATGCCCCCATTCTCACCACTTTTATTCAACACAGTATTAGAAGTCTCAGCCATAGTAATAATGTAATAAAAAGAATAAAAAGCCACCCAAATTGATAAGTATCTGTCACTATTTGCAGATAACATGATACACAGAAAACTCTAAAGACTTCACCAAAAATCTATTAGAAGTAATAAATAAATTCAGTAATGTTTCAGGATACAAAATTAATACACAGAAATCTGTTGCAATTATATACACTAATAACAAGATAGCAGAAAAAGAAATTAAGAAAATAATCCAATTTATAATTGCATCAAAAAGAAGTATCTAAGGATAAATTTAACCATGGGGTAAAAGACCTATACTCTGAAAATTACAGAACACTGATAGAAGAAATTGAAGACAAAAGAAATAAAGAGAAAGATATGCAGTGCTCATGGTTTAGAAGAAATAATATCATTCAAATGTCCACACTACACAAAGCAATCTACAGATTCAATGCAATACCTATCAAATACCAATGGTATTTTTCAGAGAACTTCAACAAATGATCCTAAAATATGTACATACCCACAAAAGACCCCAAATACCCAAAGCAATCTTGAGAAAGAACAAAGCTAGAGGCATCATGCTTTCTGAATTCCAAGTATACTAAAGTCATAGTAATCAAACTGTATGGTACTGGCATAAAAACAGACACATAGATCAATGGAACAGAACAGAGAACCCAGAAATAAACCCAAACCTATATGGTCAATTAATCTACAATAAAGGAGACAAGGCAAGTGCACACACTGGGGATAAGAGAAGCTTTTTAATAAACGATGTTGAGAGAACTGGGCAGCACATGTAAAAGAATGAAACTGAACCACTTTCTTATACTATATATAAAAATAAACTTAACTGAATTAAAAACATAAATGTAAGACCTGAAATGGCAAAATTACTAGAGGAAAACATAGGCAGTAAGCTGTTTGACATTTTCTTAGCAGTATTTTTTTTTGATCTATTGCCTCAGGAAAGCATAACAAAAGCAAAAATAAACAAATAGGACTATATCAAACTAAAAGGCTCTTGTACAGAGAAAGAAACCATCAATAAAATGAAATTGCAGCCTGCTGAACAGGAGAAGTTACTTGCAAAGGACAAATACTTTAGGGGTTGAAATCTAAAATATAAGAAGAATGCCTGTAACTCAATACATACAAAAACAAAAACAACCCTATTAAAAAATGGACGGAGGACCTGAATAGGTATTTCTCCAAAGAAGACCTTCAGATGGCCAACAGGTACATGAAAAGATGTGTAACATTACTAATCATCAGGGAAATACAAATCAAAACTACAGTGAGATATCATCTCACGCATGTCAGAATGGCTAAAACAAAACAAAACAAAACAAAACAAAAAACAAAAGAAATAACAAGTGGCAAAGATCCAGAGAAATGGGAGCCCTTGTACTTTGTTGGTTGGAATATAAATTGGTGCAGGTCCTACAGAAAACAATATGGAGGTTCCTCAAAAAATGAAAACTAGAACTCCATAGTCAAGTAATTTCACTTGTGGGTATTTATCACCCCCCCCCAAAACACTAATTTGAAAACATATGCATACCATATGTCACTGCAACATTATTTATAACAACCAAGATATGAAAACAATGCAAGTGCCCATCAATAGATGAATGGATAAAGATGTGGTGTGTGTGCATAGAATAGAATATTAGTCATAAGAAAGAATGAAATTTTGACATTTATTACAATAGACTTAGAGGACATTATGCTAAGTGAAATAAGTCAAACAGAGAAGGATAAATACTGTATGATTTCACTTACATGTGGGATCCAAAAGACAAATGAAAATACATACAGAATCAGAAAAAGACTTACAGACAGAGAGAACAAACTGGTAGTTGCCAGATGAGGGGAAGGTGGGCATGTGGGAAACAGACTAAATGGGTGGAAAGAATTCAGAAGTACAAACTTCCAGTTATAAAATATGGAAGTCAAGGGATGTGATGTACAACACAGGGAACATTGTCAATAATAGTCTAATAAGTTTATATAGCAACAGATGATAACTAGACCTATTAAGGTGAACATTAACATTGATTAAAAATATTTAATCAATATTTTATAATCTGATATTATAATACTGTATGTAAATTATAATTCAATAAAAATCTGTATGTAAAAGAATTAGGCTAATGATCATTATTCTTATCAATTTCTAAGGAGGTCAGAAGGACTTGGATAGTTAAATACAATGTATCACACGACCACAATAGTGTCAACAGAATAAAAAGTGATCCACACTAATTTGTTTCCTTCCACAAGCCATTTCATACTCTTCCTAAGCAACTGTATCCTTGACTAAAGTTGCAAGAAAAAATAAAAGTTGTATTGGCTCTTGTTCTTTTAATGTTGTTCAGATAGAGAAATACTAAATCATTGTCATTAATAGCAAGAAACATTTATTGTCCCAGTCATCATAGATAGACCACTAAGGTCAATGGAATGGATTTGGATGAATCAACTTACTAGAAATACATTTATTGAGAGCATAAGGCTTTAGTCCAAACTTTCTATGACAGATTAAAAAGAAGATGTATGCCAAGTAAATCATCTCTCCAAAGCTTTCTAAATTTTAAAATAGTATAAGAATAGAGGTATTTGAAATAAACAATGCATACTGGGATTACAGCAATGTGACTATTTGGGAAAGAACAGGTTTCAGGCTAAATAAAACAGTGGGACTGAGGAAAATGACCTGTGTGCAGATACTGGCTTATTATTAAGAGCGGAGATTGTGTTGATGTTTATCAAGGGGCAAGTACAAAAAAGCTTAGAAAACTGTTGTGTATCTAGATATGTATACTTTATCAGTCACTAGACCCTGTGTTTAAAAAAAAAAAAAAGACAAGGACAATGACAAAGATTATGGGGAGGGAGGGAAAGGAAAAGAATAAAGGAGGCAGAGAAAAATTATGCCCTTTTTCACATTAAAAAGCACATTTTACTATTCCAAGCAATTAGTTATATTTAAAATGAGTTTCTGACACTACTGATCAGCTATATTTTTAATTCAACTTCACACAATAAACAGCTTCCAATCAGAATAAAGCTTGCAATGAAGAATCTGAAATACGTATCTCTTGGGGTAGTTGCAGGGTCCCACTTCCAATGACTTCCCATTCTCTAAAAACTGCCTGGCTGCTGGGAAACTCACTTGTATTTTGTGACCCCAGGCCTTTATTTATACCTGAATGAACTTGGGGTGGAATCAGAACCAAAACTAGGCCATTCAGATACTGGTAATTTCGAGAAAGAAAGGTGAGTTAGTTGAGCTATGCTAACTGAATTGCTCATACTGATTGCGTTCCTGATCTCTTTCTGCAGAGGGCCACTGGCCTCCTTGGTTTTGCACTAAGCTCTTCCTGCATCCTGCTGATGAATTCTCTTACTGGTATTGCTAGCCAGAGCTACTCTCAAACCAGAGAGTCAGAATTCAATTCGCTTTGTATCACTGATGCTAAGAACATTTGGTGGCCAAACTGTGTACTGTAACTTCAAATTTGGTGGTGGGTATTATAGAGGGCACAGATTGCATGGAGCACTGGGTGTGGTGAAAAAATAATGAATACTGTTTTTCTGAAAATAAATAAATTGAAAAAATTAAAATAAAATAAAATAAAATAAAATAAAATGACAAAGAAACCAAGTGGTACAATTTGGTTTAAGGAAATATATAAACTCTAGCACATGTCACTAGCATTTCCAACAATGCAAGCATTTCCAAGAATATCAAGCATTTTGCTTGGCTTCTCTTTAGGGGTTTGACACATCTACTTATAATAGTAATCAATTATTTCTGCAGAGCCAATAAAAATTCATTTCAAATAATTTATAATTGGATTTTTTGGAAGAAAAAGCCATCAACTTTGTATCACGAGGACAACAGAATAAATTTTTACATTAATTCATATTTTCAAAATCCTTAACCAAAACTTGTAAGTTAATTCTGATCATGTGGTTAATATAGTCTCAAATAAGTAATTTCATACAAGGAAACTCAAGCACAGGGAAGTGTCCTTAACTCAGGTGTTTAATCAGCATTGTTGCTAAACCAAGAGAACTCCCCAGCATGCAACTTCTAGGCCTGTGAAATTGAATTTAAATTGTAACAGCTTCCTTAAAACTTGACAAATACCCTAAGTTAAAATTTAAGGGCATGTACTACCATAGGAGTTACTGGTCCAAATGCATTTTAACATGACCCAACATGCACATTGCTCTGTGACCATGAGGGTTGTGAACCAAGAACAGATACAGTTGTGTAAGAATTACAGCACTGCTGTGTCTCCAGCACTGACTTATTTTCACATCCAGAAAGATACAGACTTCATCTACTACATTCACCATTATATAGGGGAAATTACCACAGAGATCTCTAAAGATTTTGTTTCCTTTGTGATTTTTGTTTTATGAACTTTGAAACTAGATAAATGATAGGTTTATCAAGATATCTAAGTATTAAATACTTGAACAAAACCACAGGAACAGGCCATGACAAAGCCATTGTCCTATCTTGCCACACGTAACTTCTTTTACTTTTCTCAGCTTAGGAAGAAATATCACTTACCCGACAAGTCCAAATTCTAACTCTTATCTTACAGTTATTGGTTCAACTATTAGAATTCCAGGATCATCCTTAGACTGACACCCCTTACTCTCCCTATATTCTATAAAAGCTTCTATTATAATTCTATATAACATTCAACTCCAAAATCTCGGTGGTTCACAAAAAGCATTTCCTGACCATGGATCCATAGGTCATCTGCAATGATCCAGGCTCAGTTAGAAGTTCAAGTTACTTCTCATTCTGGAACCCAGGGTAAAGAACATCTCCTATTTATAATGGAGTGTTGTTATGGAAAGGTGGGAATTTAACAAGACTTACAGAAACTTACAGTACTTTTTAAAGCTTCTTTTTGAGACTGCTCCAATTTAAAACTGGCACAATGTCACTCTTCCCACAGTCCATTGGTCAAAGTAAATGACATGGTATGCCCATCACCAATGGGGTGAGAGAGAGGAATGCAGATTTTTCTCAACAATACTGTAATCTATTATATATTTTCTGCCCAAGATACTCCAGAAACTTCATATCCTGCTGAGTTTTCAGCCAAGGACTGGGTACCACAGGCCACTGGCAGATTTGAAAGGATACTTTTCAACAAAGAAAAATGAGAAGGTTTGAGACACTCCATGAGCTTTGGTGGGAATATGAAATGTTAAAAGTCAAAGTCATCATGATATGTGGAAATCACTAAAATGTAGTCTCCTTTTGGTATCTTGATCTATTATCACCACTCAATTTAGTATTTATTTTCTTTGACACTTATCAATAGTTTCTAATAAATCTTAAGGAATAACCTGAATATATCTTTAAACTTGAATTTTAACTAAAAGTGGCATGTGCTCAGCTCTTGATCATGCTCCCTCTCATCTCAGGCATCTTGCTTAGAAGAGTGTCAGTTGATAGGACATGCATACAGAGCTGAAGTTCAATATGTTGTTTATTACTTTCTAAAATTTTTTTTTCCTGCTTTAATTAAAGCTTTCATTGATGGTGAAATTATTGGTCCTGGAATGATCCTTGACAATGTTTTGAAAAAACAACAACAACAACAACAACACTTAAACTCATTGTTATATGGTGCTTTTGAACTAGCTTAGCAAGAGAAGAATAGCTATTATGTTGCACAAGACAACTAAATTTTTATTTGTTAATTGCCTCAAGAAATTTAACTCATAAGATACTAAGCTATCTGTGGAGCCCTAGTTTTCTGATAATTTGTCTTTTGTTTTTTCATGCAGACTACTACTTCTATCAGTTCATTAGAATTTTTACATCTGTAGCAAAGAAACAATACTGTGTGTGATTTCTATTTTGTTGGAATTTTAAGTTTCTTACTTAAACAAGATGATGTTGTTAAATTTAACTTTTTGTCATCATGCAGCATTTAGTTTTCAGTACTGAAGTTTTCATTCATTAGTTTGGTTGGGTTTGGGAGGGGTTGCTCTTTTGTTGTGTTTTATGGAGGTTTTTTCCCCACAAGTTTTTTGTTTGATGTCCTTAAAGCCACTCCATGTTAATGTGCCACTTTTTCCTTTGGTGGGCTTGAGATAGATTTCCTGGCTCAAATTTAAATTCAAAATCCCATCTACCCAATTCCAAATATATTATTATTAAATATTTCAGTCAATTTCTCTGAATTCTATATATCATCTCTTGAGAATGAAACACGCAAAGCAAAGGTAGAGTTTGCTACTGGATTTGTAGAAAAGCAACGTAGAATAACTATGGCTTTAAAAGATACATGGAATGCCACCAAATTAAAAGTGGAAGCAGCCAACCTACTGTTCTGTTTTTTAGAAATATGTGCAACAGGATTAGATAAGCTACCATTACCTGAGTGGTTTCTTCTAATTAAGGTAGAAGCCCCACAAGGCCACAAATGGTCATTTCTGTTAGGAAAAAGGAACAGAAAAGCTCTGTCCTAACTTCAGAACATGGACTTTGTGTTCCACTAAATTTGTTTGGAACCCCATCATTTTGAAGCTTGGCATGACCAGATAGCTTGTCTGACAAACCTACCTCTTGCCGAGACTGCTTTGGCTGATTTTCTTAACATATTTTTAGTCAAAGTGAAAGGCAAGAAAGTAGGGTATAAAGAAAGGGGTTTGGGCTAAGATCCTGACATTTCCACTTTACATATCCTTTTTCAGCAAACAAGATGGGTCATGGCTCACAGCTGCAGAATCCAAATGTCTGTTTCGAATGGCTGTTTAATGTATGGGGTAGAGAAAACAGATTCTAAGTTTGACTCAACTTTGCCAATGTGTGATCTTTGTCATATTATTTATCTGTGCCTCAGAGTCCATGTTAATAGAAGCAATGTCTTCATAGTATCCACTTTATAGAGCTGTTATGAGGATTCAATGAAAAGATATATAGAGAAAGCATTTCACATAGCACTCAAGTCAAAGTAAGCAGTTAGTAAATCATAATTTAGAAAGATTGTTCAGTGAAACTACAAGTCATCCAGGAAGGAGAAACAAAACACACTAAGCAACAAAAATGTTTGTTTCTCATCATAGATTTTACTTAATGAGAATCAAGTTGGTCAGGTTAAAGGACACAAGCAAATTATATTCTTCACTGACCACCCTTCATCCTTTCAAATATGCTGTTCATAATAGCATGAATGAATTATTTGGAAGGAATTGCAGCTTTTAGGTGCTTCCATTCTAAGAAATAAGGAAAAGATTAGAGCCATGCTGTTCAACAAAACTACAGTGTGAGCCACATAGGCTCACTATATTTTAAATATTGTAGTAGCCACATTAATAAAGTAAAAACAGGTGAAGTTTATTTCAATATATTTTATCCAATCAGATTACCTAAAACATTGTAAGTCATCTAACTCATAAAGATTGTTGAGATATTTTACATTTTCTCTCTCTCCAAGATCTGATATGCAATTTCTACTTATAGCATATCTCAATTCTGACCAACCAGCCACATTGCAAAGTGCTCAATAGCCATATATGGTTAATGGCTACCATACTTAACAGGTAAGATGTGAAGGATGAGGAAGATGAGGAAGAAGAGTTGGATGGTTGGATGGGGAAATAGGTTATGAGCCTGTCCAGTGGCATTCATATAAATTTTGTGACCTAATTGTTTGCAGGCTGAAAGACATCAAAGAATCATTTTCAAGGCTGCAATAAGCTGCATTATCTGAAGATGTTGGTATGTGTACTAAGATAACTTTATCATCTTAACAGGACATCAATCGGTTATAAGTTATTAGTCAGTTGAGTTTTATTGAGTTATTTATTAATCAGTTAGGTTATGTTATTAATCAGTTGAGAAATTTTTTTGTTTCCTACTTAATAATTTTAAGAGCTCTAACACCTTGAAACTGCTCACTTTTACCATGAAGGGTCTAAGGAAAAGGGAAGATGGTTCTTCAAAATAGTTTACTAAAACTGTGTTGTAGTCTCTCCTAGTCTTATCTTAGCATCCTTCTCAAGATACACCTCTGAGCATGGCTATAAAACTGAGCCTATGTACAGTGTTCTTCATATATGAATATTGATCAGTTTTATCTTGCTCTCTTAAGAATTGCACATTTTATTCTATTAATGCTTCTTACAGTAACTATCATATTAAATCAGAAGTTTAACTTTATGATTCATAAATATCATGAAACTTGACACCCATAAATCAGAGCACTAAATTGGAAGTTTAAAGTTAAGATTTATAAACTAACATACTAAATCACAACTTTAAATTTTAAGATTCATTAATAAGAACTTTTATATGCATGATATATAAATCAAAGCAGTGCACCTGATTCTTGGAAGTTAATGCATGTAAATCAGAATTCTAAAAGTTAATATTAATAAATCAAAGAAAAGCATTTTACTTGGTAAATTTCTTTTTTAAGAGAATAGTTCCTATATTACATAATGGGCACTATCTTCTGAAAAATATGCATCTCAAAATTCCTTTGATAGTCAATTCCAGAACATCTTTATTTTTTTTTTCTGAAAGAGAGAGAATGACAAAAAGCAAGAGCAAGCATGAGTGGGGAAGGGACAAAGGGAGAGAGAGAATCTTAAGCAGGCTCTACACCCAGCACAGAGCCCCACTCAGGGTTCACTCTCATGACCCTGAAATCATGACCTGAGCAGAAATCAATAGTTAGATGCTTAACTGACTGAGCCACTCATGTGCCCCTGCAGAACATCTTTCTTATTTAAGCCCATTGCTCTTATGTGAGCATGAAACTATCTGACATGCACCTTGTTCTTATAAATGTTCTTATATTTGAGGACAGTAATTAAGTCACACTACAGGTTTTCCATTTCTAGGCCAAAAATACCTGCAAAACTTAGCCTTCCTCCATAGGAATCATATTCTGCATCTTTGATCATTTTTAACAAGTGACTACAAGTCCTTTTGAAGGTGATATGAACAAACCTGGACAAAATGTTCTCACATGGGTCCCATTAACACACAGTGTGGTAGATGAATTACCTCTGGACCCTAATATGTCATGCCTGTTTGTAACAGTCCATTTATATCTCACAGCCAAAATACCAGGAACAGCTTGAATTTCCCATAATAATGTGTTACTGTGAGCTCAGTGGTTGAACTGCTTCACACCCTTCATGCTTTACATTCCCTGGGCTTCTATGTAGCCTAAAGTAAACTAGATTCTCTCTTTTCCACTCCATTAAACTGGCTCTTTTTAAAGTCACTAAAGACCTACATGCTTTCCAAGACCAAAAACCAAGTTGAGTTCCTAGAACAAATGAATATTCACTGTTATTTCCCATATCACCAGTATCTGTGATCCTTCCTTTCTCCTACATCTCCAGCAGCATCTTCTACTCTTCTTTATGGTACCTCCTATCTTAAGACCTCCTACTCTCAATATTAGTGTTCCATACAGTTCTCCCTTGAAACGTCTACCCCCCCCCCCACCGCTGCACTATACAACTGCTCATCTTTTCCTACAGGATCTACTCCCACTTAAATGTTGATTATTTATGGGGCTCTTTTCTAAGATCTAGAAATATTTACCAGTTTTTTTTTCCTTATTGCATTACTAGCTTCTCTAAGTTTACATTCTCAAAATGATATTCCTTATTTCTTTTGCCAAGGCAACTTTTTTCAATCCCCAATGCCAACCCCCTACTCCAAATAGCCGAAACTTCTCTCAAATTTCAACCATTCATTTCATTCCTACAGCTACTGTTTTAATTTAGGCCCTCATTAATTCTTTCTTGAACTGTTCCATAGTCTCCTGCTACTCAGCATTCCACAATGACCCTCTGCTTCTACTTTCTCAACTCTATCTCTCTCCCATCATATTCTATACTTGAAATGAATGATTCTCAATTTGGGGAATTTTGGTCCCCAAGGAACATTCATAAATGTCTGAAGACATTTTGGTTTTCCTGATTAGGGGTGTCAGTGTTACTGGCATATAGTGGATTGAGGCTATGGATGTTGTGACATGTCCTCCAATGTACAGGACAGGACAGGACCCCCACAACAAATAGCCAGTCTCAAATTTCAATAGTGCAGAGGTTCATAAGCCCTACTTTAGATGAACTAAATATGCCTGTTTCACCAAGAGAATGAAACTGTTGTGTGGATCTTTGAATATGTCATATAGTTACTATATTTTTCACCAGAAGTACCCTTCCTCATTCACACTCAGCCCCAGGAATCTTTAACCAGTAAGTCCCAGTTCAATGTGGGTTTGAGCTGTGAAGAATTTGGCTCATGTGTTTAAGCATCAGTGACCTACCAATATGGTGGTGCGGAAACACATGCATGGGATTCATAGACAGAATGATCTAGCTTTGAAATAGCATTCCATCTTACTAATGGTATGTACCCATGCAAATTGATTTCTTTGAATCCTAGTTCCTTCTTAGAATTATGAAAATATCAAACCAACAAGTTTATCATTAGGACTTAATCAGATAATGATACAAGAGAAATTCATCTACATATTTGTCACCTCACTGACTACTAAAATTAGTGTAGCTGGTTTTACAGGTTATCAACTACACAGTAAATGGAAAGGGAAGATCATCTCACATAAAGGATATACATTCTTCAATCAAGAGAATATGAGTAACTTGGCTCCCCAAATAGACTCTCCTAAGATGTTTCAAAGTCTATTTGCAGATGAATATAAAATAATAAATATAATACTAAAATGTATATTATCTATCATGAGGTACACTTGCATAATTGGTTTGTTCCAGCAAGGAACCTGTATGGCACCTGATTCATCTACTTTTGGAAACACACTAGTTTATGTGGATTATATAATGAAACATAAGAATTTGTAGTTTAGTTGGAAAACACAGGACTGGAATTTGAAAGAGAGGAGAAAATAGAATGATATAGCTTATCAACTAGTAAAATGATGGCATAGAAAAGCACTATACACTTTTCTTTACAATATAGGTAGTGAAAAGGTAGTACTTGCAACTAATGTATGAAACTCAAGATAGTGTAGCCATCACTCTGTGTGTGTGCATCTGTGCATGCACATGTGAGTTTCCACTCTTCTCCTTCCTCTCAAAAAGATTTTTCAAGCTACTTTTGTAACATGGAAGATGCACACTCTAGAGCACTCTTATTTACCAGAGTTGTAAATATAAATTGATCAAAGTGATGTAGAACTCTAAGGAAAACATATACAAATGCATTTGAAATAATTCTCAAAAATGTTGTGATTAATTCTGCTGAAACTCCCACAACAAATGTTTACTTGAGAAGTTTTTGAAGCTGTGTTCAGATGAATTCAACATTACAGTAAGCAGAGCCATCCTGTCTGCAATAACACTCTTGCATCATCTAAGCTATTCCCAAAGGAAATAATGGGTGAAAGGAAAACCAAGTGAAAAATAACTTTTATCAGATCTACTGTAAAAGGCTTCTCTGACATTAAGGGCATATGCAGATTTTCTTGATAGCCTGATTCCCTGTGATTTAGTTTAGTAATTTTCTTACTTCCCATCACTTACTTTATCTAAGTAACTTGTCTTCTGAATATATAATTTTATGCATAAAATTACATACATTAAGAGGAAATACAACATTAATACCACTTTGAAAATATCACAATGCGTGCCTCTTGAGCATTTATAACATATGTGTGATTCTGAGAATATTATTTGTTCTAAAATTCAAGAAGTTTTAGTTCTCATATTTAGCTACTATTTTTTGTCAATTAACTAATTAAACTCTGAAAGACATATAGTATTAGGTGAAACTGTCTGAAGCTGTCTAATTTTTATCTTTAAATGGCATTTATTACCAAATGAGAAAAAAATTAAAACATTTTCCCCCCTCAAGATTTAGTTCACATGATAGCATTCTATAGTCAAGGAAGAATCTTAAAACATAAAGGAATGTGCTTTAACGTTAATGTATAAAAAGACTGTATGCCATGAACATTATTTTTAAAGGAATGAAGAATTATAATCTAAAAGAAAAATTAAGCATTAGGAGAAGGCATTACTAGTTTAATACATAAGTGTTCTCATAAACAAAATTGGATAAATTATATTTGTAGAAACATGATAAGAGGATAGGAAGAGTTTAAAAAAAAAACACAAAATAGAGATGGCCAATAATGTAAAAATAGCATTAGGTTTACCGGTTATTAAATAAGTTACAATTGAAGAAATCACATCATTTATCTCCCACATGGTTCATCTTTCAGTGCACTGTTACAACCCAGTACTGATGGGCATGTAAATAAAAAGGAATGGTAGTTTTACACACTTCTGGTAGGTATATAAACCCATATAACTTTCTAGGGATAAACAGGTCTTTAAAACGGTGTTATCTTTTGATATAAAAAGTTCCTAGGAATTTATCCTGAGAAAATACCTACAACCGCAAGACTGTCCTGTTATTTCATATCCAAAATCAGAAATAACCTAAATATCTAAGGAAAGGTTATGATTTGAAAAAATTATGGTATACCCATAAGAAGGATTACTATGCAGCCATGAAAAAGATATCCAGGAAATACATTTACTGGTGAAAAAACATGTTTGTAACTCATGGTTGTGTGTATGTGTGTGGGGGGAAGCTTCCCAAAAAATGCAAACCATCTTTTAAAAATGTAAAGCATGATCCTATGTTAGAACTTTTTAGCCATAAAGATTGCTTAATTTTACATAGGTAATAAAGTTTTATTATAACATGTGTCATAGAAAACCCTGCCCAAGAGCTTTCTGTTTAGGACTCATGAATAAACAAGGTAATAGTCCTTCACAACTCAAGATAGGAAAGCAGTTCTGAGGATCAGTTATTCCAACATCTCTCCATGAGGAGGTACTTATTGTTGTCTTCTCCAAGGAGTCTCCTTTTCTTACCTTCCCTCTCCCTTTTTATTTCTATTTCTCTTGCTTCTTATTCATCATTTGTTTCTTTTTCTATGTACTCTACTTCTGTTGTTGTTACTGCTTTGGTTTCTTTGTGTGTCCGAAAGAAAACTCCCTAAGTGAGAGGATCTTATTGAGCCTGGTATCCAGGAGGGTGTGCCATCCCCACACTGGGTAGAGTTCTTATGGTAGGCTACCTCTTGAGCTCCTGGTCCAGTCTTTAGTTGGTTATCTTTGCTTTTGCAATTGATTCATGATCCAAGCAGTTCTGTCTGGGACACTGGAATCACATGGTACAAAACATAGTGACTTATGCAAAGGAGCTACTCCTTCTTGCTTACTTCAAAAGGGAGTGATAGACCTGGAGGACACTTAGGGTTACATTTCTGTGATGAAATTTAAGACTCCATAACAGAATCTATAGCAAAAATCATTTTATTTTGTTCCTTTTAATGGTTCACTTTTTATATTAAATACTTCCACTATATGCCTATAAGAAAAAAATGAAAGTAAGTTTTTATATGTAATGAAAGTAAGTTTTTTGAACCAGTCTCTTGCCTAAACGATATTATAATCCTAAAAACAATTATTTGTACACATAGTCTTCTTTAAAAACATCCATTCTATCTCATTTATCATTCCATCAGCTATTCTTGCTCCTATTTCAACCCTGATTCCTGTAAGAACCTCTTTAATTATGTTTATGAAGGTCAGTGACTTCTAAATACTGAAACACTCCCATTATCAACTTTATGTTTCATTTCATCTTTCTCTAAAAAAAACTATGTGGATATTGCATTTAACTATGTGGATATAGGGAGGAGGTATAGAAACTTATTCAGGATAGAATGAGTCATGGTCAGATGCAGTAGAATGAAGACTAAGTAAGGAAAACTCTTAAGAGAAGCCATTAAGAAAAAACTTCTGGAATGCTCATAAAGTAGGATACTTACACGTTATGCAGAATCTTGTAGAACTTGGTTTTGAGGCCATATGAGCCAGGAGTACATTGTCTTTTTAGAACTTGGTAGTGCTTTTCTATCTTAACAATTTCTTCATTCTCAAAGCCTTTGTCTTTCCAACTTGATTCTTTCCTGGCTTCAGAAATAATTCTCTAAAAATTCCTATATCTGTAGGGGTATTATTTAATATCTTACTTTATGTCACCCTGTTCTATTTTCATTTCTTAAGCCTGCTGCTATGGTTCATTTTCTTGGTAGTGGAGTTTTTTATTTGGCTTTTTTATTCTAACATCAATTTGAGCCCATTCTTTATAGACTTTCTATGATATAAATTGTGTCTATTATTATCACTATACACAAAACTTTGTGCTAGAAATTCTGAGTCATATATGTCCCCTGCTTACTGGTAGAGGGAAGGAATGTATATAGTTATAATATGGGGAAAGGAGACAAAGAAGAGAACAGAGAGCTAAAGATTCTACTAGACAGGCAGCATAGGGAAAATCTGAGAAGTATAGAAGTCATTGGTACTATATTTTTTCCTTTGTATCTCATGTACATAATGAGATCATTATTAAATAAATCATTTCAAATAGAAATCTAATGATTCAGAACAATGTAATATCAAGGTGTCCTTATGGGGAGGGGGTATAGAAACTTATTCAGGATAGAATGAGTCATGGTCAGATGCAGTAGAATGAAGACTAAGTAAGGAAAACTCTTAAGAGAAGCCATTAAGAAAAAACTTCTGGAATGCTCATAAAGTAGGATGCAGATATTCAAATGCCATGTTGCAAAGAGAATGTCAGAAGGATTGTTACCCAAGCAACTGAGCATTCTGGTAGTAAAAAGAGACAAGAAATCATAGAGGAGGAAATACATAAATGGCAGGGGAATGTCCAGAGAATAAAAAAAGATTAATAGCAGGGTGACCAGCACCTCTAAGAACAATATTGGCCAGCTCAAAGTATGACTTGAGATTTTTTTTAAGTACTGTAAAAAAAAAAAGTACTGTCAACACCAAAATCTTTCAGCAATATTCAAAAGTTTACAAGAACCAAATATTTAAAAAGGAAAGAGAAAAAAGTATCTTTCAAAAACCTTTACATGTGTTGTTAAATAAAATAACAATAACAACAATAAATTATGGGGAAAGGAAGGTTTTCCAAACAATACAGTTGGGGAAAATGGATATCCATACCCAAAAGAATGAAATTGAACCTTACTTTATATACAAAAATTAACTCAAAATGGACCAAAGACTTGAATGTAAGGGCTAAAACTATAAAAATCTTGGGAGGAAACGGGAAAACTTCTTGACAGTTCAGCAATGATTTGAATATGACACCAAAGCAAAGATAATTTTTAAAAATAGATAAATATTACAGTTTAAAATTTTGTCTTTCAAAGGAGAATGTGAAAAGGCAACCAGAGAAATAGAAAAAAATCTATAAATCATTTATCTGATAAGGAATATCAAGAATATATAAAGAACTCCTATATTTCAAAAACAAAAACAAACAAAAAATGGTCAAATGACTTGAATAGACATTTCTTCAAAGACAAACAAATGGCCAAAAAGCAAATAAAATGAAGCTCAACATTAATAATCATTAAGGAAATGTAAATCAAACCACAGTGAAAACCATCTCACATCCATTAAAATGGCTAGTATCAAAAAACAAATGGAGGAGGGGAGGCAAGATGGTGGAAGAGTAGAGGACTGAAATGACATCAGGTCACAAGAGTTCAGCTAGCTAGTTATCAAATCATTCCAAACACCTACAACTCAACAGGAAATAGAAGAGAAGAGGAGCAGCAATTCTAGGAACAAAAAAATCAATGACTTTCTGAAAGGTAGGACGTGTGGAGAAGTGAATCCGAAGCAATGGGAAGACAGACTGTGGGGAGGAGGGGCCAGCTCCCAGTAAGCAGAAGAGCAGCAAAGCACAAAATCAGAACTTTTAGAAGTCTGCTCCACTGAGGGATATCGATCCAGAGGCTAATCGAGGGTGGAGCCCACTCAGGGACAGTGTGGTCTCATGTCCCAAAGGGTCACTGAAAGATCGGGGGTGTCTGAGTGTGGCAGAGCTCCCAGGTATTGGAATAGGGAAGCCAACTACAGAGATGGAGCTGAGGAATGCGCTCTCAGCTCAGGGTTACCTTAAACCATGATCCACAGTACTGTCGGGCCACTGCTCTTTGAGTGGGGACCCCACAAGTGACAGATCCAAGGAGACTCACCTTCCCCCTCTGGAGGCAGGAACCTGCTGGGTTTGGAGACTCCAAATGGGGCTGTGTGCATAGACAGAAACACTTGGTCACAGGCTGGGTGAGCCCAAAGTGCAGCCAGAGACCAGAGAGACGGGAGTGATTGACCCATTTTCTCTGAAGGTGCACTGAGCAGTGGGGCCCTGAGCTCTTGGCTCCTCTGGGCTGGAGATTAGGAGGCTGCCATTTTTGTTCCCTTCCTCCAGAGTACTACAGAAATCATTCAGGGAACAAAAACTCCCAAGAGTGAACTTGAGCAGATATTTTAGCATCCTGGCAAGGGCAGAGCAATTCCACCTTGGGCAAAGACATTTGAGAATCACTACAACAGGCCCCTCCTCCAGAGGATCAGCCAGAACATCCAGTCAAGACCAAGCTCACCAATCAAGGAGAACAGTGGAACTCCAGAGGTAGGGGGAAGCAATGCATGGAATTCATGGGTTTCTCCCCACAATCTTTTAGTCTTGCAAAATTAAATTAAATTTTAAAGTTTTTTTTTCTTATTCTAATTTTTTAACCTTTCCTCTTTCCTCTTTTAATGTTTTTTTAACCAGTTTATCTTAACAATACCTTTCTAAAAAAATCTTTTTAAACCTTCATTATTATACTCATAGATTATCCTTCATTGTATTTAACCTTATTTTTTGTACGCATATAGGGTTTTTTTTTTTCCATAAAAGATTTTGAAATACAATTTCTTCTAATAGATTAAAATATACCCTAAATCTAGCACAGGGCATTGGTCTAGTCTCTAGCCTGAGCACATTCACTCTCCCCTTTTTTTTCTTCTCTCTTTTTCCAACCATCTTATCAATTCATTTTATAGAATTTTTTTTAAATTTTCATGTTTTCAGTCATATTTCATCCCTTCATCATGTTTACCCTTATTTTTGTGTGTATATCTATCTATCTATCTATCTATCTATCTATATATATATATATGTTTTTCTTTCTTTAAAATGGGAGGTAGTTTCTTCTAAGAGACCAAACTACACCCAAAACCAAGTGGGTGGCTCTGTTCTATTCACCAGTCTAATATAAAAATATATATGTTTTAATTTTTTAAAATTTTTTAAAAACTTCTTTTTACCCTCTTTTACCCCCATAGAATGGCTAAAATTAACAAGTCAGGAAACAACATATCTTGGAGAGGATGTGGAGAAAAGGGAACCATCCTACACTGCTGGTGGGAATGCAAACTGGTGTAGCCACTCTGGAAAACAGCATGAAGTTTCCTCAAAAAGTTGAAAAGACAGGTACCCTATGACCCAGCAATCACACTACTTGGGTATTTATCCTAAAGATAAAAATGTAGCAATCCAAAGGGGCACATGCACCTGAATGTTTATAGCAGCAATGTCCACAATAGCCAAACTATGGAAAGAAGCAAGATGTTCATCAACAGATGACTGGATAAAGAAGATATGGTGTATATATATACAATGGAATACTATGCAGCCATCAAAAGAAATGAAATCTTACTATTTGCAATGACATGGGTGGTACTAGAGGGTATTATTCTGAGCGAAATAAGTCAATCAGAGAAAGACAATTATCACATGATCTCCCTGATATGAGGAATTTGAGAGGCAGAGTAGGGGATTTGGGGGGTAGGGAAGGAAAAAATTAAACAATATGGGATTGGGAGGGGGACAAACCATAAGAGACTTTTAATCTCACAAAACAAGCTGTGGGTTGCTGGAGGGAGGGCAGTAGGGAGAGGGTGGTGGGGTTATGGACATTGGGGAGGGTATGTGATATGGTGAGTGCTGTGAAGTGTGTAAGTCTGACGATTCACAGACCTGTACCCCTGGGGCAAATAACTCATTATATGTTAAGAAAAATAATAAAAAATTTTAAAACAGACAAACAAAACATGTGTGGGTGAGGTTGTAGAGAAACTGGAACACTTATGTACTGCAGGTGGGAATATAAAATGGTACAGGTATTATGACAAACAGTAGGAGGTTTTCTCAAAAATTAAAACCAGAATTACAATCTGGTCTAGCAATTACACTTTTAGATATATACCCAAAATAACTGAAAGCAAGTTCTCCAAGAGGTATTTCTACATTCATGTTCATAGCAGCATTACCCACAATACTCAAGATGTATAAGCAACTCAAGTGTCCATTCACTGATGAATGAGAAAGCAAAATATAGTACATGCATACAACCAAATATTACTCAGACTTAAGAAGGAAAGAAATTTTAATACATCTTACAACATAGATGAACCTTAAGAACATTGTGCTAAGTGAAATAAGCCAGTCACCAAAAGATAAATACTGCATGATTTCAGTTATATGAGGTATGGAATGTAGTCAAATTCATGGGGACACCCTGCCAAAACATCAAGGAGTTAGGGGAGATGGAAGTTTTCATCTTCTGGAGACTGGTTGCACATAAATTTGTATTTAATACTACTAAACAGTACACTTAAAAGTGGATAAGATGGTAAATTTTATGTGTATTTTACAACTAAAAATAAAAACATATGTATACATATAAATGATTAAGATGGTAAATTTCATGTTATGTGTATTTTATCACAATTAAACAGACAGTGCTCATCATGTCCTGGAAAGCCTATCTACCCTCCCTTAGCCACATACCCTTTTACAATCCCATGAAGGTTCCAGGAACTTTCTCATCTCTCATCTTTGCTCTTGTTCTCTTGGCCTGCAACCTTCCTCCCCACCCCCTATCCTTTTCTTCTCCTTCCCTGGCTATCTTCAAAGCTTTCATATCATGTTATTCTTTGAGGAGGAAAAAAAAAACTTTTTTTGACCATCCAAATCAAAATTATACTCCCAAGTTCTGAAGCTTTACCTTACCTCCTACTTTTTCTTACAATATATTTAAGTAAACATTTTGTGATGATTGTTTCTCACAGCCTATCTTCTTTTGAGGACAGGGACTACTGTCTGTCTACTCAATATATAGCTGCATCCACAACAGGGAACTTGCCTGGCTCTGAGTGAGTTTTCAGTAAATAGGTCTGAGAGTAAGGGAAGCTACTTGCTAGTAAATCTGTTTAGTATTTAGGTTAAATATAGCAAAATAATTTATTGTCAAAGCAGACAGAACTCTAAAAAGGTGTTAGTAACATTTTAGGAGTAGAAGTGAAATCAATACAGTTGACTGACAGCTGTCATTTATTCACATTCCCTCATATATGCCTTCATATACCAACCACAATGCAGGAAGCTAGAATTAAATTAGGTCTCTAAATGCTAATATGTTTCCACCAGTGAGACCCACTCTGAGGATCAAATGGCACAGAAACCATCTTTTTACTATGGCTACTGTCAATACTTGCAAAGCATTCATAAAGATATGTCTGTCTGTGGCCTGATACAGAGTCACAGGGACAAGTCAGTAATGTGTAGGTTTGAGAGGCAGATGTGACACAGCAAGTATAGATGCCAACAGCATCTTCCTCCTCTTTGGATCTCAGCTATGGTGAGTCCAGTGGCAGGCTGTTGACCATTGTTCCTCCATTTTTAAACACCTAAATCTCTGTGTTAAATCTCTTTTTGCTGAAAATACACAGAATGGTCAGTGTACTACACTGAACCTAGACAGATACACATAAAACTTTGAAAAGATCAGAACTGGGAAAATGTTAAGTTTTCCTATTATTGACATACAGCTATAACCTCAAGCCATGGCAAAATTTCAGTACAACAACTAAATCAAGAAGAGGTGATCATTTTCAAATGGAACCAAAGTGATCATACAAAGCTAGCAATAAATTACTAAATGAGTGCCATGGCATGCTAACATTAATTGTTTCTTGACAGAGCCTTTATACTAGAAGATCAGTTCAACACCACACACATAGGGTACTTGCCGTCTCAGGAAACATTTAACAAAAATCCCTCATGCAACTTCCTCTGAGAATCCTGTCCTGATCACTCAAGTATACTTGATAACTATCTTCTCTGCTCCTATATCATTGTGTTTATTCTATTAGAATTATCATCACACTTGTTAGCAGTTAGATTTTAGCATGTCTGTCCCCTCATCCTGCTGCATGTGGAGGTTAGAATGTCAATAAATGTATTTTTTCCATAGAACCCTAAGACCTAGTACAATACTTGTCATACTGTAGGTACGTTCAATAAAATTGAATTTTTGATATTGCATTATGACATAGGTAAACTTAACTGACTGAATAATATTAACCACAAAGAACACTGATTTATGGGTCTATACAAACTGAAGATCGTTCTCCATTAGAATCACTCAGGCCTTTTCATTCTGAGTAACTTTTTTAATCCTAGAAAGTAGTGTTGCCTTGTCTTGTGCCACTGTGTCATAATGTATTAAATTGGTACAGTAGAATTTTTATTTTGCTTTAAAATTGAGCTCATCATTTTGTGTGGGTGGTGTTCAACCTCATTAACTGGATTTATAAATTTGTGACAAGTTTAGGCTTTATCTACCTCTTTCCCTCTGCCTGCTTCATTACCTTCAGAGCTACACCCACAGTGGGTGTGCAGTGGGACCTTTTTGAACGACCATATTCTTGTAACTGGCTCCCTCCCTCTTAGCTGATACCTCTGCTGGCCTCTAAACCTTTATGGCAGGTCTTCTTTCAATTTGAGAATTAGTAAGGGATCAACAGAAGCTATTGTATACTGCCTCTCATTTCATCCTTTAGAATAAACTGATTTTTTTGGACAACACCCATATACTTAAGACACCCACATATTTGGAGTAAATCACTGTAAATAGGAGATCAGGAGAAAACAACAGCCTGTAGAACACATTACCAAGGAGCAGCAGGCAGCCAAGTTTTTCTTAACTGGGCTACTAGCCACCAATTTAAAGCTTTCATCTGAACACACTTTCACCACACAGAAGTCTGTTTTTCTGCACAACATAAATGGAAAGGGACAAAACACTGCTGCTCTAAGTTATATTAAATTGATATTGTTAAAAACAATTCTGGCTTTCAGTCGGTAAACATGTTTTCAAAAATGTATCTTCAAAAAATGAACGATGCTAAAAGTAAAAGAATATATGTAAATATACAGGAAGAGGGGTCTTTCTTGTAAATTACTCCCACTCTCACCATCACCCTTCTATTTCTTAAGATGAACTTGAAACTAACTTGTTGGGGGAGGTATTGGAGTCAGTCCTTACATAATGCCACTGAATGTTTTCTCTGTCATTTAGTCTCTAACAATACTTCCTGCCAAAATGAAGGCAAACAACTACATTCTACTTCATTTGAAGGCTGGAGATCCTTTTTAAATCTTTGATATTTTCAGTTCCAAACCGAAAATAAGCATATTTGAAGAAAAACAAACTATTTGGAGGTGAGTTATTGAGAGTGTTCTACACTAATGATATTTTACCAGAGAGCAACGAATGTGAGCTTATAATCATAAAAATACTTGATGGTGCCTTTTTATCCAAATATCCCAGAGCATTAAAGGAAATTAAAATTCTATCCATTTGCATACTACTTCTGACAGAGAATAAAATAAACAGGCAGAAAATTGTTTAAGGAGTTTATGTGCAATTCACAGTACCAAAATCATTGCCAAGATTATTTGTTTCCCTGCCACCAAAAGTAACCAAACAGACCATTTTCCACAGAAAACTTACATGCGACCTAAAACCTATATTCTGGTTTTAATTGTCAGCCCATTATGTACATTTTGCTCCTTAAAAAATTCTTCATAGATACTGTTTCCTGCATATCCCTTTCTCTATTCCTGTACATCCAGAACTTCAAAACTTTGTCCTAAATTGCACCTTCAGGGGCTTTACATGAAAATCCTTCAGGGATTTCAAAAAAGCAGTTAACCCATTCGCTATTTTCCTGTGTGCAAATAAAATCTTTTCAAATTACTACAAAGATATACTTTGTTGGAGAGAAGCAAAATTAACATCACAAATGGCAACTTAGAAGCCCCAAAGAAGGTGAACCTTGTGGGTCTGGGAGCCAGGTGGCCCCACTCCTTCCCCAGGAGACCTGCTTTTGGTTTTGTTTCCAAACTCAATCCACAGAAAAGAGATAGAAAACTTCCTTCACTCAGACAGAATGCATTCTTTTTCTTTTTTACGCTTTCATTTGAATTCCAATTAGCATACAGTGTAATATTAGTTTCAGGTGTGCCATATAAGGCAGGATGCATTGTTATAGTTCTTACTTGTGACAATTGGAGCTGGAAGACTTGCAAAACATCAAGGCCTGAAAAAACTACCAAGAGTAACTCTACCTTAAGAAGAGCTTAGAAGATCGGAAAGCTCTTTCAAGTCTCCTCATTGAGACCAGTCATTCCATTTAGCTCTTCTCCAAGCCCTTGCTACTTAAAAACTGTTGTTCAGAAGCACTGGAATCATCTGTTCTCCAAACAAGAAACTATGTTTTTTGTTTTTTGTTTTTTTTTAAGATTTTATCTATTTATTTGACAGAGAGAGATCACAAGAAGACGGAGAGGCAGGCAGAGAGAGAGGGGAAAGCAGGCTCCCTGCTGAGGAGAAAGCCCAATGCAGGACTGATCCCAGGACCCTGAGATCATGACCTGAGCCAAAGGTAGCGGCTTAACCCACTGAGCCACCCAGGCACCCCACAAGAAACTATGTTTTAACAAAATTTCCAGGCAATCCAAATTCACAATACAGTTGGGCAGCACTGGTCTCAAAGTGTGTTCAGCTTCTGATGTGATTTGGCAAAATGGTCCTTAGACCAGAAGATATTTAAAGAACTTTTTAGGGGTGCTTGGGTGGCTTAGTCAGTTAAGGGTCTGACTCCTGATCCCAGCTCAGGTCTTGATCTCAGGGTTGTGAGTCCAAGCCCCATGTTGGGTTCCCACACTCAACACGGAGCCTACTTAAAAGGAAATAAAGAATGAAATAACTTTTTAACTCTCAGAGATTTTGGTAGCATACATTCAAGCCTTAGATGGTGGCAACACTCTGCAATGCTCTACAAAGTCTTTGGCTTTGTAGAAGCTGAAGGATGAGGGCCAAATGGTCTTGGTAAGGTTCCCTGGCCTTGCTTCTAACTCATAGCTCTCCAATTCAGACAACAGTTTTCAAAAAATTTCAGAGCTCACACACCAAGAAACAGCCTCACATGAGGGAAGGAAAGAAGACACAATGCCCAGTGCTTACTGGTGGCTAATCGATTACCCCATTCACTTTTTTTTTTTTTAATTTTTTATTTTTTATAAACATATATTTTTATCCCCAGGGGTACAGGTCTGTGAATCACCAGGTTTACACACTTCACAGCACTCACCAAATCACATACCCTCCCCAATGTCCATAATCCCACCCCCTTCTCCCAAACCCCCTCCCCCCGGCAACCCTCAGTTTGTTTTGTGAGATTAAGAGTCACTTATGGTTTGTCTCCCTCCCAATCCCATCTTGTTTCATTTATTCTTCTTCTACCCACTTAAGACCCCATTCACTTTTAAACACATGGACTGAAAGTGTGCTCTTCAAGCAGTGGGGAGAAATGTGTCTGGGGCATAAGACCAGAAGTGTTACCCAGGAAAAAGCCCTTCCAAATGAACTTCCTGATGCCTTTTAGGATATCTTCTTCATTTAAAAAATAATTTATCAATCTGTATATTCAAATGTACAAAAATCCAACTTCCAACAGAAATTATAATGGATTATTTAATCATTTTACTTATAAATATGCTAGGAACACATGCACACATGCCTAAGTTTTGTGTAGTTCAAGAAATCTCTATAGAGGACAAAATACATATTTTTGTATTAAGTGGGTAATTAATAAGTAATTGAAATGAACATGATAGTAAAACAGAAACTTAAAAGTTGTTAGTATACCCTCATTCAGAGGTTTAAATGTAGTTACAGATGGTCTGGGAAAGTCACAGAAGAGTCACAGGAAAGTTACTAAGAATGACTATGATTTCTAAACATTTAAGTTGGGCCTTGTGAATCAAAAGAATGGTGGACTAGAAATACAGACATCTCAATTCCTGTTCCACCTTTACTGCTCACTGACTGTCTGACCTTGTCATGTTTGCTGTTTTTCCATCTGTCTCTAAAGAAAGTAAACTAGCTTGGGAGATATTTCCCATTCCAGCCTGCTATAAAATTGCTTCCAATGGCTTCAAAGACTTAAATATTATTAGCCACATTATACATAAAAGAATGAACATTAGTAATATGCTTTGCTTGTTTTGTTCATTTCTTTTTAATTTTGGACAACTAGCAACTGCCCCTAAATTAGCATTATGGAAAAGAACATGCAGATGATGACTTCATCTTATTAAAAATTTCATCAAAGTTTTAACAAAAACTTTTCCCAAGAAGTTTTCCATATAACTGTAGTAAGTGCTGTGCTTAAAAAATTGATTCCAATATCAAATAACTTGGGAAATACTGGGTTAAACAAGAGAAAAAGAGCTATGCACTGATATTTAGAGCTTTAACATGTTCACGAGAGCTGAAGTATGGTACAGTTGCAAAATTCCCCACATTTATGTGGCCAGTGGAATACTTTTCAGGTGAAATATCCCAAGGGACTGGTATTCTAAGGGAAGTGGAAGTGGAAACTGGGCCCTTATATTTACAATGTCTGTCAGGTGGGGCACGTAACAAAACAATGAGGAAAAAAAAGCTATCATACTTTAAATCTACTGTATGCCTGGAGAAATCTTCTTGCCCATGTAGAAAAACTGACCTTTCTCAGCATGAAGAAAAGGATCACCATGGGGGAATTTCTTGTCTACTTAAAGGGACACACTGCAGAGGATTTATCCTTAGTGGCTAAACTGAGATTATTTCAATACATAAGAAGAAGGATGACCTGCAGAATTGGGACCTTAAGAGTGGAGATATTTCTAGATATAATTCAGTATTTGAATTAAACACAAAACATAGCTGACTATATAGAAGTGTTGAAAGCTCAGCATTTGTACTCAAGTAAGCAAATTGCAGCATTAGATAAACAAATATTTATGACATGTTAAACATTTATGCACTCCTTTAGAAAATGAAGAGTTTGTTTACAAGAAAACCTACTGAAATGAAATCATATGTTTTGATCTTTGCAGGGTAAAAAGAATTTAAAAAATTAAAATGTTGCCTTAAGGCCCCAAAGACAGCCATATGCTTTTGCATACATTTTCACAACTCAGCAGCTGCTCACTGAACCTCTTCCATTTCAAGTTTTCCTGTTGACCACTCTCTTCTGCAAGGCTTCTGTGACTGCCGGATGGAAATATTTATGAAAACACTGGGGCAGCCAGGATCGTCCAAGTGTTTTCAAAATGTTTGCTTGGCAAAGAGTTGCTGGCAGGCAAAATGTGCTCCTACAAGGGTTTCAGTAAGTGTTTATGCCTTCTCAGTGTATTCCATTTGTAAATGTGGGCAGAGACCTAAACTGTGATCTCTAGAAGCTTTAAATGAAGAAGCTGAAATTCACTTTGCCTTAAAAGTCTTCGCACCTGCCAATCCTACCCTTTCCGAATCATGTTAATGGATTCATAAGCAGGCTCCATTTTTAACTACCTCTATAATCGCAGGCACAAACTGAAAAATTTGAGGCTCCCCATGATCTCCATGAAAGAAAATTTGTTTCGGGAGAGTTGCTTCTTGAATGCTTGACATGTAATTTTAAGTGCTAAGAAAGAGAATGACATAGATGGGGAGAACAGGAGGTTTCACATAAGAGGGTAAAGACATAGAAGAACTAGAGAGGATGATGCATTTAAGGAGCTATAATAATATGTAATGACTATTAGAACATTGGTCATCAGATGGGTGAGCCAGAAGATTAATCTGGAGAAATAGGCAAGACCCACATGATAAAGAACTTTCTAAATCATATGCAGGAAACACCACCAGCATTTCTCACAGAACTAGAACAAATAATCCTAAAATTTGTATAGAACCAAGAAAGACCCTGTATAGCCAAAATCATCCTGAAAAAGAAAAGCAAAGGTAGAGGCATCACAATTCTGGACTTCAAACTATATTACAAAGCTGTAATCATTAAGACAATATCATGCTCACACAAACCAGAAAGACTGGACCAAAAAATTGCCAGAACTAATATATGAATTCAGCAAAGTTGCAGGGTATTAAATCAATGTACAGAAATCTGTTGCATTTCTATATACCAATAATGAAGCAGCAGAAAAAAACAGTCAAGGACTTGATCCCATTTACAACTGCACTAAAAATAAAAAGATACCTAGGAATAAACCTAACCATAGAAGTAAAAGATTTGTAACCTGAAAACTATAGAACACTTATTAAAAAATTGAAGAGGACAAAAAGAAATGGAATAACATCTCATGCTCATGGGTTGGATGAACAAATATTGTTAAAATGCCTATGCTATCCAAAGCAATCTATACATTTAATGCAATTCCCTACCACAATACCACCAACATTTTTCACAGAGCCAGAACAAACAATCCTAAAAGACCCCAAATAACCAAAGCGATCCTGAAAAAGAAAGGCAAAGCCAGAGGCTTGATGATTTTGGACTTCAAGCTATATTACAATGCTGTAGTCATCAAGACAGTATGGTACTGATGCATAGATCAAAGAACAGAATAGAAAACCCAGAAATGGACCCACAAGCATATGATCAACTAATCTTTGTCACAGCAAGGAAGAATATCCAATGGAAAAAAGACAGTCTCTTCAACAAATGGTGTTGGGAAAACTGGACAACAACATGCAGAAGAATGAAACTGGACCACTTTCTTACACCACACACAAAAATAAATTCAAAAATCAATGAACAACCAACCATCAAAATCCTAGAGGAGAACAGAGGCAGCAACCTCTGTGACCTTGGTCACAGCAACTTTTATTAGAAACATCTCCTGAGGCAATGGAAACAAAAGCAAAAATGAACCATTGGGACTTCATCAAGATAGAAACCTCTGTATGGTGAAGGAGACAAAAAACAAAACTAACAGGAAATGCTCAGAATGGTAGAATATACTTGTAAATAACATATCTGATAAAAGGTTAGTATCCAAAATTTATAAAGAACTTATCAAACTCAAACCCAAAAAAACAAATAATCTCGTTAAGAAATGGGCAGAAGACATGAATAGACAATTTTCCAAAGAAGAAACATCCAGATAGATAACAGACACATGAAAAGATACAGTATAATGGAAGGATTATAATGGAAAATTATTATATATATATATGACTATTACTCAAAAAGAACAAAATATTGCCATTTGCAATGATGCAGATGGAGTTAGGGTATATTAGGCTAAGAGAAATAAGTAAGAGAAAGACAAAAAGCTTATTATTTGCCTCATATGTGGAATTTAAGAAAGAAAACAGATGAACAGAGGGGAAGGAAGAAATAAGAGAGGGAGGCAAACCAGAACACACTATTAACTATAGAGAACAAATTGAGGGTTGCTGGAGGGGAGGTGGCTGGGGGATGGGCTAGATGGATTATGAGTATAAAGGAGGATACTTGTTGGGATGAACAGTGGGCATTATATGTAAGTAATGAATCACTAAATTCTACTCCTGAAGCTGTCATTCCACTATATGTTAACTAACTGGAATTTAAATAAAAACTTGAAACAAAAAAATCATATGCAAGAACCTGTAGCATCATTGACATGGTTGAAGCAATTTTCTGGTATGATTTTATTTTTATTTTTAAAAAACCATTTGCTTCAAATGGTCCAGAAACTATATTGGAAACTGGAGCAACACTGGACTTGAACCAAATAAGAAAGGACTGGAAAGTTCAAGTGAAGCATGATAATGTTATACAGATGACATCATACAATATGCAAACTTGTGAGAATAGGCTCTTTTACTCAGCATAATATTGTAAGATTCATCCAAGCTGTTGATTGTATCGGTAGTTCCATCCTTTACATTACAGAGTAGTGTTTCATTATATGAATATACCACATTTGTTTATCCATTTGTCCATCTAACGGCATTTGAGTTGCTTCCAGTTTTTGGAGATGATGAATAGAGCTACTTTAAACACTCATGCACAGATGGAACTGTTTTGTTTTCTGATTTGTTACTGTGGTGGGTACACACACAAAATGCAAGTCTATACATGGTTTAATATTTGTAGAACTATATACCATAATGTTAATTTTACTGTATGTTAATTTAAAAATAAAATTTTAAAAATTGATAATGAGCTGAACTAAGTAGCAATGAGACCAAAGAAGATTTTATTTATCTATTTATCTATTCATTTATTTATTTTAAGTTTTTTATTTAAATCCAATTAAGTAACACTCTGTAGTATTAGTTTCAGGTATACAATGTTGTAATTCAGCACTTCCATCCATCACCCTGCGCTCATCACGACAAGCGCACACTCCTTAATCCCCATCATACATTTCACCCTTGCCCGCCCCACCTCCCCTCTGGTAACCATCAGTTTGTTCTCTATAGTTAGCATTCTGTTTCTTGGTTTGTCTCTCCCCCACCCTTGCTTGAAAGATTTTAAACAATTCCAAGGTTGATTCAACAGATTTAGTTTTACTAGACCATAGAAATTTCAAGGAAGTAGATTTCAGCAACTGCAGGGACAATAGTGAGCTTCATCCATTTATTCATCATTTGTTTTCTGCATTTGATGAGATCTTAAGAACAACAATAAAAATAAATAAATAAATAAAAACTAACCCAAAAGACTCTTAGGGAGTTGGTGGTTCTGTTGTTAAGGCTTCCTGGGAGAAACAGCTTCACAGTTGATCAAGTCACAGCTGCCACACCAACCCATCTAGACTCTGGAACTTGCATGATGCAGGCCCAATACTTCTTTGATTCTAATAGGCATCTGCATATGTGCCTATACAATTATTGCTTTAAAATCAAGTAACACCTGGATAAAGAAACAGAAAGGAAAAATCTTATGTAGAAAAAGCATTATGCAGCATATGGTCTTTTTGTCCTCAGCTAAACTGTGTTAGAAAGAGTTCAGAAATCTTGAGATCACACCCCATTAGTAATTCCACATGGGTGAGGCTTGTTAAACCTGGACTCACATATTGAAAAAGCAATTTGGCAAAAATCTTTAGACAATTTGCTATTAAAAAATCAATTTAGAAGAGGGTGGGACAGGGGCAAATTTCACCAGGTAAATAGCTATGGATTTGAATGAATTCATTAATCAGATTCTTTCTTTTTTAATCAGATCTTTTAAAAAATGAATAGCCAACAGTGGGTTGTCAGCAACTTGTCAGTATATGGGTGGTATACAGAGAGAGGAAATTATGAAATGGTTTAGGGGGTGGCCAAGTGCAGGAGCTGAGAAATCAGGTGAAACTCAAGATAGATATTTTTCCAGGAGTGTGTGGTATGTTGATTACAAAAATAACTCAAATTCTTCACCTATCTATATCCAAACCATTTACTATATGACAGAAACTTTACCCGCTAAGAAGTGAAATCTGTTTGACTAACCACTAAAAGCTGGCCTTGTGACCTGCCTTGGCCAATAGACTGTGGTGTACATGACACTGTGTCAGTTCTAAGCTGAAGCATCAAGAGGTCAAGCATCCTTCCTGTTGTATGTCTTGGAAATCTGCCAACCCATCATTTGAAGACTCTTAAGGTAGTTTTTCTGGAGAACATGTGAAACAGAGATGAATCTCCCCTCCCCAGCTAAGGCCTCCCTAGACCAGGCAGTACCTAGCTTATCTGGCCATGTGACCTCATATGCATGAGTAAGCCCATCTGAGATCAGCCAATCCCAGACCAGATCAGCAGAACCCTACAGCTTGCAATCCAAACACTTGCAAGCTGAATAAATAGATGTCATTTTTAGTCACTGTGATTTAGAGTTGTTTATTACATAAACTAGCTCACAGATATAGACCTCAAATGACTTCATCTCTACCTGTATTAATTTCTTGTTGCCACTCTAAAAAAACTACCACAAACTCAGTGGTTTTAAGAAATACAAAATTACGCCTGGATGGTGTAATTGATTAAGCATCTGATTCTTGATTTGGGCTCAGGTTGTGATCTCAGGGACATAAGATTGAGCCTTGCATGAGGTTCCATGCTCAGTGCAGAGTCTGGTTAAGATTCTCTCTCCCTGAATACGTTAAGTGAAATAAGTCAAGCAGAGAAAGCCAATTACCATATAGTTTCACTTATTTGTGGAACATAAGGAATAGCATGGAGGACATTAAGAGAAGGAAGGGAAAAATGAAGAGGGTGCATCAGAGAGAGAGATGAGAAACTATGGACTCCAGGGAAACAAACTGAGGGTTTCAGAGCGGGGGTGGGGTGAGGATATGGGTGAGTCCCATGATGGATATTAAGGAAGGCCCGTATTGCATGGAGCACTGGGTGCTGTATGCAAAAGATAAATCATGGAACTCTACATCAAAAATTAGTGATGTACTATATAGTGACTAACATAACATAATTAAAAAAATGATTATCTCTCTCTACCCCTCGTCTTCCCTCTCAAATAAATAAATCTTAAGAAAATAATCACAAATTTATTCTCTTATAGTTCTGTAGGTCAGAAGTCTGAGATCAGTTTCAATGAGTTAAAAGTCATTAAAGATGTTGGCAGGGTGGTCCCTTCAGAAGCCTCTAATGAAGAATCTATTTCCTCATCTTTTCCAGCTTCTGGTGGCTGCCTATATTCATTGGCTTGTGACCCCTTCCTCCATCTTCAAAGCACATCACTCCAATCTCTGCTTCTGTCATTATACCATCTTGTCCTCTAAATCTGACCCCTCCTGTGTCCTTCTGGCAAGTACTCACATGAATATATCAGGCCCATCTGGATACTCCAGGATCATCTCCCAGCTCAAACTGCTTCATGTAAACAGATATGCAAAGTCCCCTTTGCCATATAAGGCAACATATTCAGAGTCTGGAGATTAGGATATAATCATAGTCTAAAGCCATTAGTCAGGTTTCCCGCTACCTTTTCCTTAAACCCACTACAGCCCCTTTTCCTCTTTTAAATTACGAGTAAAAAGTTCACATGTGGGAAGAGAAATGAATACCACATTCAGTTGTAGCAAGATGAAGGAAAGAAAGAATTATAACATCAATTTTAGTTGGGAGAAAAGTCAACTTAATAATAACAATAACTACCACTTACTGACCTCCTATTATGAACTGGAAACTGTGCTGGGCATTTTACATTTAATTTCTGTAATTGTTAAGTAGTTGCTTGCCTACCTGAAGCCAAGACTAGATATTTAAATAGAACTTGTCTGCACCTTCTAAGTGGCTGAGCTGGGATGTGATCTCAGATCTTTCTGCCTCCAAAGTATATTATCCACATTGCTTAATTAAAATGACCCTTACTCCTTGATACTGATCCCTCAATTTGCAAATCTAATAGTCTACAGGCAAGATTCATACAATAGAAATGTCTCAAGGCAAGAATGAGGAACATTCTCCAACTCCAGGGTAATGAGGGTTCTACTACAGTTTAGTATAACCAGAAATCAAATGTATCTTCAGTCATTTTTTAACATTACTAGACCTTAGTCTTACAATCAGTTAACTAAAAGTTCTTCTGACATTTTAAAAAGATTTTATCTATCCATCTATCTGAGAAAATGCATGTGTTTGACCTGGGGGAGGGGGAGAAATGGAGGGAGAAGGACAAGCAGACTCCTGGCTGAGCACAGGGCCCCATCTCATGACCTGAGATCCTGACCTAAGTCAGATGCTTCACTGACTGAGCCACCCAGTTGCTCCTCTTCTTATGATATTTTAAAACAAACTTTCAAATTTTGACCCATGGCATTAATTATTTCAATTGTCCTATGAATCATGTTTAGTATTAATAAAAAATTGCACTCAGCTTAATTTATTTTCACTTTGACCTAATTTTTGTTCAGGCAACAAAGTTCTAAGTTTGGGTTACTTTACAATTTCTCTGAAATTTTTACTTTGAGAAGTAAATATGAAGAGTCTTTCTGTTAATGAGGCAAAACTGCTGCTTTGCTGAAAAACATTTCATTTGTAACTGAAAAGTTAAAAGCTTTTTTGACTGGGTATGTGTCAGTGGCAAGGAACACAAAGTGCAAATGCATGGTTAAATGAAAACAATTTAAATATGTGCATACTAAATGCATCCTTATTTGAAATATTTGTTAATAAAATATTCATGCACAATTGTTACCAAATACCTGACTTCGGTGTATTTTTAAATATTTGAAGCTATTTTGGAATTTATAAGATCATTTTAAAGGGAGAGAGTACCTTCTGTTACATTGCAAACTAAAACCCACTGATTTATTTTGTGGTAGGGTCAAGTTTATTCACATCTCTTGGTGTACTAGTTTGGTAGTCCTACCATAACAAACAAACAAAAGAGTACGGTCTCACAGTTCTGGAAGCTGAAAGTCTATGATCAAGGTGTTAGCAGGGGTGATTCCTTCTGAGGTCTATGAAAACGAATCTGTCCCCTGCCTCTCTGCTAGCTTCTGATGGTTTGCTGGTGGTCACTGGCATTCCTTGACAAATCATCTCAATGTCTGCTTTTATGTTCACATAACCTGTTCTCTGTGTGCATGTGTGCCCAAATTTCTCCTTTTTGTAATGACACCAGTCATATTGGATTAAGAATCCACCCTACTCCAGTGCCCTCTTATCTCAACTAATCACATCTGCAAATATCCTATATCCACATAAGGTCACATTTGGAAGTACTGGAACTTCAGTGTATGAATTTGTGTGGACGGGAGAGAAAATTCAACCCCTAACACTTGATAGTAAATAAGTTTCAGAGTTGAAGCTTGAGTGTAGCTTTAAAAAAGCAACTAGGAATAAACAAAGACCTACCATAATGATGAGAAAACCCCTACTGCTCTTGCCAAGGAAAGGGACATTTCAGAAACAAAAGGTTTTAATTTGGGCACAGAAGGAACCAAAGAAGTCTGATGGTGAAATTCCAAAACATTTTCATTACATAATGGTGATGTAAATTTATTAATTTCATGGTCTAAGTTTCATGCATGCTAGATAGTATAGCCATCTAAATGAAGATGAAAATTACTAATAGAGAACAGCATAGTGGCAGGGATATCATATTAGAATGAGTGGCTCATCCTTTTCTACTTTTTAGTCCTCAGCTTCTATTTCTTCAAAAATCTTTAGCTACCTGTCTATTTTAATCATTAACAAATCTCCCACCAATTCACAGTACTAAATGCAATAATAGAAAAGCTTCAAGATGTGGGAACTTCATAGAAGAAAAGAATCCTTGATTTGAAAGAAACATGAAAAGTTATCTAGTTCAAATTTCTTCCACTTGCCAAAATCCCCTTGAGAACCCATGACAGAGCCAGGAATACCTCCACTGAAGCTCTTCCAAAATCGATTCCTGCCAAAGATAAGTCATTTTACTTGTGACAGTTCATATTCTACATAGCAAAAATTTATATCTTTATAAATGTACCTATTGGAACTTCTACTGCACTTTCTAACAAGTTACAGTAAGTTTATTCATGTTCCATACAGCAGCTCATAGAACATTTGAAATGATTGGCATGTGCCTATAAGGTTTCTTTTCTGGAGTTAAGCATCTTCATTTCCCCTCTCATATAATGTTCCGTTTGATTATGTTCCAGGAGCATCTCTCCAATGCAACATAAAGTAGGACTGTCACTACAATTGATTGTTTACTCTTCATCAGTGCACACCAAGATTAAAATAGCTATTGTATACACCAGTTCACATTCTTGGCTTAATCTAAAATATATTAAAGAAAAGAAAAGTCAACTCAAAGAACGGTTATGATTTAAGCTAGAAGCCCTAAAAGTAGAAGTGTAGTTAGATGTTGTGGTCTTTGCTTTGGAAGATTACCCTCATAAGGCTATTAGAGAAGATACATTTGGAAGACAGGAAATAAACAAAATGCTCTGCATAACGAAGAAGCAGAAATTTAGAGTTAGTCCTTTGGCAAATCAAGAGGGAAATCATTAAGTCCTTCATGAAAAATAACAAGATTAAGCAAAAACAATACTCTAAAATCACCTGGGAATCCTGGCTATACCAACAAAAAAGTTAAAGCTAATACATAGCTGATCTCATAAGAAAGAGGAACTCATATGTGGAATTTAAGAAACAAAACTGATGAACATAGGGGAAATGAAGAAAAAATAAAATAAGTTAAAAACCAAGGGAGGCTAGATGTCCACCAACAGATGAATGGATAAAGAAGATGTGGTATATATATACAATGGAATACTATGCAGCCATCAAAAGAAATGAAATCTTGCCATTTGCAAGGATGTGGATGGAACTAGAGGGTATTATGCTTAGCGAAATAAGTCAGTCAGAGAAAGAAAACTATCATATGATCTCCCTGATATGAAGAAGTGGAGACACAATGTGGGGGGTTTGGGGGATAGGAAAAGAATAAATGAGACAAGATGGGATCAGAAGGGAGAAAAACCATAAGAGACTCTTAACCTCACAAAACAAACTGAGGGTTCCGGGGTGGAGGGGGGTAGGGAGAGAGTGGTGGGGTTATGGTGGGAAGGGTATGTGTTATGTTGAGTGTTGTGAAGTGTGTAAACCTGGCAATTCACAGACCTGTACCCCTGGGGCTAATAATAAATTATATGTTTATGAGAAATTTAAAAAAATCATTAACAAAAAACAGAGGGAGGCAAACCATGAGACTCTTAACTCTAGGAAACAAACTGAGGGGTGCTGGAGGGAGGTGGGTGAAAGTAACTGGATTATGGGCATTATAGAGGGCACTTGATGTAATGAGCACTGGAGGTTATACACAACTGATAAATCACTAAATTCTACCTCTGAAACTAATAATACAGTATATATTAACTAACTTGAATTTAAAGTTTAAAAAAGGGGAAAATAAAGGCAGGAAATCACAGGGGGAGATGAACCATGAGAGACTACGAACTCCAGGAATCAAACTGAGGGTTTCAGAGGGGAGGAGAGTGGGGGGGATGATCCTGGTAGTGGGTATTAGGAAGGGCACATATTGCATGAAACACTGGGTGTTATATGCAAATAATGATGCACTGTATGGTGACTAACATAACATAATTTAAAAAAACAAAAGAGTAATCCCCCATTCCAGTTGTCAGAAATAAAGAGAGAAATGAAAGCACTATTTTGTTCAGTTGTTATTGCTACTGCTACTCTGTAAAAGGGTGATTGGATACAAAAACAAAGGTCTTTGTTTCTTACATCACATAGGAGACAACATGCAGGACCTGTTCAAGAGAGGAAATTGGAAGCAAGGCCCCAAGAAATATTCAGGACACCCAAAAATCTGCATCTTTGTTTAAACTATTAGAAAAAAAAAATTACTAACCAGCAATGAAACTTTGGCTGTCTAGTGGATGTTAGAAAAAAACCTCCTCTAATAATTCAAAACCTGTTCCTTGGGTCAGTACATATTTGGAAAAATAAAAATAAAATTATATTAACTTATATTAACTTTTTATATCAAAAATATGATCAATGAAATGCATGCGTTTGTGTTCCAAAGCAAATTAGACCCAGCTGAAAAGTAATGATCTGAGTAATATATGTGAAAAAGAATTGCTCTAAATACCACGTCGAGAAAATAGAGATGGAAAGTAGAAAAGATGTTTAAGAGTAATTGGAGATAAAATATAAGTCCAATATATTTTTAGTATATTTTACTGAAAGAAAAAAAAAGAGCACGGACGCCTGGGTGGCTCAGTTGGTTAAGCAGCTGCCTTCGGCTCAGGTCATGATCCCAGCGTCCTGGGATCAAGTCCCACATCAGGCTCTTTGCTCCGCAGGGAGCCTGATTCTCCCTCTCCCTCTGACTCTGCCTTCCACTCTGTCTGCCTGTGCTCGCTCTCGCTCTCTGACAAATAAATAAATAAAATCTTAAAAAAAAAAAAAAGAGCAGAGAGAATGTGCATTAGGCAATATTAGAAGGTAAAATGTCTGAGACTCTTCCAGTATTGACTGAACGGATTGATATTTAAGACGAGAAAAGCATAAGTCCTCAGTGGAATAAACAAAAATTACTCCACATTTATATTAATAATAGGGAATTGTAGACTACCACTAAAAAATCTATGTATCAATACTTAGAATGAAGCTAAAAAGCACTTGGGGAAGAAGGGCAAGATAGTGGAAAAGTAGGAGACCCTGTTTCAACTGGTCCCATAATGTGAGCTAATTATCTACCAGAACACTCTGAACACCCATGAAATCAGCCTAAGATGTAGGATTATACACTTCTAGATCTCTGCAGGGGCAGAGGACACCACTGGAGAGGTACAGAGGAGTGGGAACTATCAGACTTCTAACAGAGGATAAATAGAAGGTGGAGAGAGCCACCAGAAGTATTTCCACCCATTGGAAAGTAATACCCCAATACAAAAGTGCCTTGCAGTTGGGCACCAGCATTAACTTGGAGTCTAGTTAAAAGGACTCAAAAAGAGCAAAAGATCTTAAAGGGAAACTGGTGGAATCAGGTGGTCATGGTCATGGGCCTAAACCCATGGACCCAGGACAGCCACCACTGGTGATCACCCATGCCAGAGAGAGTATGGCAAAGCTGCCAATTCCTGGTCCCTGAGCCCCCATTGCTGCATGGCTTGCACCATCGCTCGCTCAGCCAGGGCACATTTCCACCCCACATGAGGGAGTCTGGAGGTGCTCTCTAGAACCACAGGCTTTTGCACTCTGCATGCACTGCATGCCCAGGGTCTAACCCACTCCCCACCCAAGCCTGAGAAAGCTCCCTGCAGGCACTAGCTGGTGGTCTTTAGGACCAGCCAAGGGACTGGACTGTCTCTCCCCCAGCCTGAAGGAAATCAGTACAATTTTTAGTCTGGATCCCCCAGTGGCAACCTTTGCAACTGTGAGGTCTGGACCCAAGAGAGCAGCCCTGGCAAAAGGAGCCACTGGAAGTGGTCTCCCTGGACCAATATCACTCATGGTTTTAGTGGCATGGCGGTACAGAGACAAGCAGGCAATTTGGGCGACCCCTAAGAAAGTGGCTGGGAACATGCATTGCCAGTGGGAAGCTGCATGGCTCAGTGGAGTTTGCAGAGGGGGAGTCTGTGTGTTCTGGACCACGCAGAGGGGAGCAGACTGAGGTTTCTCTTTCAGATGGAGGTCTGGGTACATTCAGCTTTTCACTAAACCTCTGAAAAGCCTCAAAAAGTCACCAAAGAACAAAAACCTCCAGAGAACAAAAGCCTGAAAAACTGGTTTCCACAGAGACCAGCCCCTTAATAGGGGGCAGGAGAACTCAACCCAAGCAAGACTGACTAAAAAACAACACAGCAGTCCTCTCCACCCAAAAGCCAGCCAAAAGAATGAGAAGACAACCACCACAGGGTCCGTATAAAACATTGGGAGAAAACAATATATTATCCTCCTGGTATTGCCCTAAAACCTGTATATTTCTTAGATACAACTTTTATTTTTAATTCATTCTCACTATTCTTGTTCTTTTTAATTTTTTTGACCAACTTATCATTCCAACTAGAGGTTTAATACATGTTCCATAATAACCTTTTAACTTGAACTTCTTTCATACATATACCTGTGGTTTTTTTTCTTCTCTATTTTTAAAAATATACATACAGATATAAGCTGCAAGGTAATCCCCTTTCCCTAATCAATACTACCCCTATATATAAACCAGTTTTAAACTCCCTTTATCCATAGAAAATTGAGTCCTTTAACAAAGGTATCAAGATACACCCAGGAAGAATCAAAATAACCTTCCTCACCCACATCGAAGATTTATAATCATCCTCCCATCTTTTTCTTCTGCCAGTGTTTCTGTGTATTTGTTTTTGTTCTGGTATTATATAAATTTTATCCTTGGGGTTCATTTTGGCTGGGTTTCTTTTTTTTTTTTTTGTCATTTACTTTTGTTGGTCTTTTTGTTTGTCCATTTTTGCTTGTATACCTTACATATCTTACCATTGGTTTCCATTCAGACTAGGTCTTCTCTTTTGTTTCTCTCTCTCTTTCTCTACCTTTTTTCTTTCTTTTTGGTGGTGACTTCCAATTGCTCCAAAGCATTCCAGGGTGCACCTTGCCTGGATTGTGGTTGATATATTCAGCTATTCATCCACTCAACCACCCACCCAACCACCAAAATGACTAGGAAAAAATTCAGAGACTGTGACCTCTCCATCAGAACTATTGGATATGGACATAAACAGTATGTGAGAAAGGGAATTCAGGGTTACAATTATCCAGGCAATGACTAAGTTGGAGAAAACCATTAGTGACAACAAAGAATCCCTAAGGTCAGAAGTGAAAGCTGCACAGGAAGAAGTTAAAAATGCTATCAATGGAATCCAATCTAATCTAAATACTCTAACAACTAGGGTAACCAAGGTAGAAGATAGAATTAGTGATCCAGAGGACAAAATGATAGAGAGAAAGGATCAGGAGGAGGCATGGAAGAAACAGCTTAGAAACCATGAAAACAGAATTAGGGAAATAAATGACTCCATGATACATTCCAACATCAGAATTATTGGGTTCCCTGAGGGGGTGGAGAAAGAGAGAAGACTAGAAGATATAGTTGAACAAATTCTGGATGAAAAATTTCCCAATCTGGGGAATGGAACCAGTGTTTGTGTATTAGAGGTAGAAAGTACAGCTCCCAAGATCAATGAATCTAAAAAGACTTCAAGGCACTTGATTGTGAGGCTGATGAATCATAATTTGAGACAAGAGCTTCTGAGGGCAGCTAGGGGGAAGAGATTCCTTACAGACAGAGAAAGTCCATCAGAATAATGCCAGATCTGTCCACAGAAACCTGGCAAGCCAGAAAGGGCTAGCAAGACATATTCAGGGCACTGAATAAGAAGAACATGCAGCCAAGAATACTTTATTCAGCAAGGTTGACATTCAAAGTGGATGGAGACATAAAGAGCTTCCAAGACCGGCAAGGTTTAAAAGAGTATGTGACCACCAAGCTGGCACTACAAGAATAATTAAGGGGGAGTTCTATAAAACAAGAACAACCCAAGAGAGACATAGAGCAGAAATTTACAGAGACAATCTATAGAAACGAGGACATCACAAGAAACATGAAGTCAATAAAAACATTATCTTTCAATAATCACTCTCAATGTGAATGGACTAAATGCTCCCATAAAATGGCACAGGGTTGCAGACTGGTTAAAACAACAGGACCCATCCATGTGCTGTCTACAAGACACCCATTTGGAACCAGAAAGATACATCCAGACTGAGAATGAAGGAATTGAGAAGCATCTTTCATGCCAATAGGCCTTAAAAGAAAGCTGGGATAGCAATACTCATTTCAGATAAATTATATTTTAAACTAAAGACTAGTCAGAGATAAAGGGTCTATCCACCAGATCTAACAACTGTAAATATTTAGGCACCCAATATGGTAGCAGCCAACTACATAAGAAAACTTTTAATCAAGAAAAAGAGTCATATTGATATGAATACATTAATCATAGGGGATCTTAACACACCACTCTCAATAATAGACAGATCATCCAAGGAGAAAATCAATAAAGAAACAAGAGCATTGAATGACACATTGGACCAGATGGAACTCATAGATATATATAGAATATTCCACCCTAAGAGAAAAGAATACTTACTCTTCTCTAGCACACATGGAACTTTCTCCAGAATAGACCACATATGAGTCACAAATCTGGGCCCAACTGATACCAAAAGATTGAGATTAGTCCCTGCATATTCTCAGACTACAGTGCTTTGAACCTGGAACTCAACCACAAGAAAAAGTTTGGAAGGAATTTGAACACTTGGAAGCTAAAGACTACCTTGCTAAAGAATGTTTGGATCAACCAGGAAATCAAAGAACATAAACCATTCATGGAAACCAATAAGAATGAAGACACATCAGTCCAAAACCTATGGGATTTGGAAAAGGTGGTCCTAAGGAGGAAATACATAGCCATCTAAGACTCACTCAAAAAACCTGAAAAATCAGAGGAGGAGTCAAGATGGCGGAGAAGTAGCAGGCTGAGACTACTTCAGCTAGCAGGAGATCACCTAGATAGCTTATCTAAAGATTGCAAACACCCGCAAATCCATTGGCAGATCAAAGAGAAGAAGAACAGCAATTCTGGAAACAGAAAAACAACCACTTTCTGAAAGGTAGGACTAGCGGAGATGTGAATCCAAAGCTACAGGAAGATAGACCCCGGGGGGAGGGGCTGGCTCCAGGCAAGCGGCGGAGCAATGGAGCACAAAATCAGGACTTTTAAAAGTCTGTTGCACTAAGGGACATCACTCCAGAGGCTAAACCCGGGCAAAGCCCACGCGGGGTCAGCATGGCCTCAGGTCCTGCAGGGTCACAGAAGGATCGGGGGTGTCTGAGTGTTGCAGAACTTGTGGGTATTGGAACGGGAAAGCTGGCTACAGAGACAGAGCTGACAGTAAGCTCACAGCTCGGTGTTACCTTGAACCAGCCACAAGCTCGGTGAGCTCAGAGCGCGGCTGGAGGTCAGGCAGACGGGAGTTACTGGGCACTGTTCTCTGACGGCGCACTGAGGAGTGGGGCCCCGGGCTCTCGGCTCCTCCGGGCCGGAGACCAGGAGGCCGCCATTTGTATCCCCGTCCTCCGGAACTCTATGGAAAACGCTCAGGGAACAAAAGCTCCTGAAAGCAAACCCAAGCGGATTACTCAGCCCGGCCCCCTGGTAAGGGTGGTGCAATTCCGCCTGGGGCAAAGACACTTGAAAATCACTACACCAGGCCCGTCCCCCAGAAGATCAACAAGAAATCCAGCCAAGACCAAGTTCACCTACCAAGGAGTGCGGTTTCAATACCAAGGAGAGCAACAGAATTCCAAAGGAGGAGAAAGCAAAGCACGGAACTCGTGGCTTTCTCCCTGTGATTTTTTTAGTCTTGCAGTTAATTTAATTTTTTTCTTTTTCATTTTTTTTTCTCGCCTTCTGCTAAAATTTTTTCTTAACTTTTACCCTTTTCTTTTTTAACGTTTTTTAACTAGTTTGTCTAATATATATATATATTTTCTTTTTTATATTTTTCTTTATTCATTTTCTTTTTTTTAATTCTTTTTTTTTTTTCTTCCTTTTTTTCGTTCTTCCTTTTTGGTCCTCTTTTTATCCCCGTTCTCCCCCCTCACGATTTGGGATCTCTTCTGATTTGGTTAAAGCATATTTTCCTGGGGTTGTTGCCACCCATTTAGTATTTTACATGCTCCTTCATATACTCTTATCTGGACAAAATGACAAGACGGAAAAATTCACCACAAAAAAAAGAACAAGAGGCAGTACCGAAGGCTAGGGACCTAAACAATACAGACATTGGTAATATGTCAGATCTAGAGTTCAGAACGACATTTCTCAAGGTTCTAGCCGGGCTAAAAAAAGGCATGGAAGATATTAGAGAAATGCTCTCGGGAGATATAAAAGCCCTTTCTGGAGAAATAAAAGAACTAAAATCTAACCAAGTTGAAATCAAAAAAGCTATTAATGAGGTGCAATCAAAAATGGAGGCTCTCACTGCTAGGATAAATGAGGCAGAAGAAAGAATTAATGATATAGAAGACCAAATGATAAGGAATAAAGAAGCTGAGCAAAAAAGGGACAAACAGCTACTGGACCACGAGGGGAGAATTCGAGAGATAAGTGACACCATAAGGCGAAACAACATTAGAATAATTGGGATGCCAGAAGAAGAAGAAAGAGAGAGGGGAGCAGAAGGTATACTGGAGAGAATTATTGGGGAGAATTTCCCCAATATGGCAAAGGGAAGGAGCATCAAAATTCAGGAGGTTCAGAGAATGCCCCTCAAAATCAATAAGAATAGGCCCACACCCTGTCACCTAATAGTAAAATTTACAAGTCTCAGTGACAAAGAGAAAATCCTGAAAGCAGCCCGGGAAAAGAAGTCTGTAACGTACAATGGTAAAAATATTAGATTGGCAGCTGACTTATCCACAGAGACCTGGCAGGCCAGAAAGAGCTGGCATGATATTTTCAGAGCACTAAATGAGAAAAACATGAAAGAATTTGCAAACACCAAACCAGCTCTACAGGAAATATTGAAAGGGGTCCTCTAAGCAAAGAGAGAGCCTACAAGTGGTAGATCAGAAAGGAACAGAGACCATATACAGTAACAGTCACCTTTCAGGCAATACAATGGCACTAAATTCATATCTCTCAATAGTAACTCTGAATGTTAATGGGCTAAATGCCCCTGTCAAAAGACACAGGGTATCAGAATGGATAAAAAAACAAAACCCATCTATATGTTGCCTCCAAGAAACTCATTTTAAGCCCGAAGACACTTCCAGATTTAAAGTGAGGGGGTGGAAAAGAATTTACCATGCTAATGGACATCAGAAGAAAGCAGGAGTGGCAATCCTTATATCAGATCAATTAGATTTTAAGCCAAAGACTATAATAAGAGATGAGGAAAGACACTATATCATACTCAAAGGGTCTGTCCAACAAGAAGATCTAACAATTTTAAATATCTATGCCCCCAACGTGGGAGCAGCCAACTATATAAACCAATTAATAACAAAATCAAAGAAACACATCAACAATAATACAATAATAGTAGGAAACTTTAACACTCCCCTCACTGAAATGGACAGATCATCCAAGCAAAAGATCAGCAAGGAAATAAAGGCCTTAAACGACACACTGGACCAGATGGACATCACAGATATATTCAGAACATTTCATCCCAAAGCAACAGAATACACATTCTTCTCTAGTGCACATGGAACATTCTCCAGAATAGATCACATCCTCGGTCCTAAATCAGGACTCAACCGGTATCAAAAGATTGGGATCTGGGGTGCCTGGGTTGCTCAGTGGATTAAGCCACTGCCTTCGGCTCAGGTCATGATCTCAGAGTCCTGGGATTGAGCCCCGCATTGGGCTCTCTGCTCGGCAGGGAGCCTGCTTCCTCCTCTCTCTGTGCCTGCCTCTCTGCCTGCTTGTCATCTCTCTCTGTCAAATAAATAAATAAAATCATAAAAAAAAAAGATTGGGATCATTCCCTGCATATTTTCAGACCACAATGCTCTAAAGCTAGAACGCAACCATAAAAGGAAGATTGGAAAGAACCCAAATACATGGAGACTAAACACCATCCTTCTAAAGAATGAATGGGTCAACCGGGAAATTAAAGAAGAATTGAAAAAAATCATGGAAACAAATGATAATGAAAATACAACGGTTCAAAATCTGTGGGACACAACAAAGGCAGTCCTGAGAGGAAAATATATAGCGGTACAAGCCTTTCTCAAGAAACAAGAAAGGTCTCGGGTACACAACCTAACCCTACACCTAAAGGAGCTGGAGAAAGAACAAGAAAGAAACCCTAAGCCCAGCAGGAGAAGAGAAATCATAAAGATCAGAGCAGAAATCAATGAAATAGAAACCAAAAAAACAATAGAACAAATCAACGAACCTAGGAGCTGGTTCTTTGAAAGAATTAATAAAATTGATAAACCCCTGGCCCGACTTATCAAAAAGAAAAGAGAAAGGACCCAAATAAATAAAATCATGAATGAAAGAGGAGAGATCACAACTAACACCAAAGAAATACAAACTATTATAAGAACATACTATGAGCAACTCTACGCCAATAAATTTGACAATCTGGAAGAAATGGATGCATTCCTAGAAACATATAAACTACCACAACTGAGCCAGGAAGAAATAGAAAGCCTGAACAGACCCATCACCAGTAAGGAGATTGAAACAGTCATTAAAAATCTCCAAACAAACAAAAGCCCAGGGCCAGAAGGCTTCCCGGGGGAATTCTACCAAACATTTAAAGAAGAACTAATTCCTATTCTCCTGAAACTGTTCCAAAAAATAGCAATGGAAGGAAAACTTCCAAACTCATTTTATGAGGCCAGCATCACCTTGATCCCAAAACCAGACAAGGATCCCATCAAAAAAGAGAGCTACAGACCAATATCCTTGATGAACACAGATGCGAAAATACTCAACAAAATACTAGCCAATAGGATTCAACAGTACATTAAAAGGATTATTCACCACCACGACCAAGTGGGATTTATTCCAGGGCTGCAAGGTTGGTTCAACATCCGCAAATCAGTCAATGTGATACAACACATCAATAAAAGAAAGAACAAGAACCATATGATACTCTCAATAGATGCTGAAAAAGCATTTGACAAAGTACAGCATTCCTTCCTGATCAAAACTCTTCAAAGTGTAGGTATAGGGGGCACATACCTCAATATCATCAAAGCCATCTATGAAAAACCCACTGTAAATATCATTCTCAATGGAGAAAAACTGAAAGCTTTTCCGCTAAGGTCAGGAACACGGCAGGGATGTCCATTATCACCACTGCTATTCAACATAGTACTAGAGGTCCTAGCCTCAGCAATCAGACAACAAAAGGAAATTAAAGGCATCCAAATCAGCAAATAAGAAGTCAAATTATCACTCTTCGCAGATGATATGATACTATATGTGGAAAATCCAAAAGACTCTACTCCAAAACTGCTAGAACTTATACAGGAATTCAGTAAAGTGTCAGGATATAAAATCAATGCACAGAAATCAGTTGCATTTCTCTACACCAACAACAAGACAGAAGAAAGAGAAATTAAGGAGTCAATCCCATTTACAATTGCACCCAAAACCATAAGATACCTAGGAATAAACCTAACCAAAGAGGCACAGAATCTATACTCAGAGAACTATAAAGTACTCATGAAAGAAATTGAGGAGGACACAAAGAAATTGAAAAATGTTCCATGCTCGTGGATTGGAAGAATAAATATTGTGAAAATGTCTATGCTACCTAAAGCAATCTACACATTCAATGCAATTCCTATCAAAGTACCATCCATCTTTTTCAAAGAAATGGAACAAATAATTCTAAAATTTATATGGAACGAGAAAAGACCTTGAATAGCCAAAGGGATATTGAACAAGAAAGCCAACGTTGGTGGCATCACAATTCCGGACTTCAAGCTCTATTACAAAGCTGTCATCATCAAGACAGCATGGTACTGGCACAAAAACAGACACATAGATCAATGGGACAGAATACAGAGCCCAGAAATAGATCCTCAAATCTATGGTCAACTAATCTTCGACAAAGCAGGAAAGAATGTCCAATGGAAAAAAGACAGCCTCTTCAATAAATGGTGCTGGGAAAATTGGACAGCCACATGCATAAAAATGAAATTGGACCATTTCCTTACACCACACACAAAAATAGACTCAAAATGGATCAAGGACCTCAATGTGCGAAAGGAATCCATCAAAATCCTTGAGGAGAACACAGGCAGCAACCTCTTCGACCTCAGCCGCAGCAACATCTTCCTAGGAACATCGCCATGGGCAAGGGAAGCAAGGGCAAAAATGAACTATTGGGATTTCATCAAGATCAAAAGCTTTTGCACAGCAAAGGAAACAGTTAACAAAATCAAAAGACAACTTACAGAATGGGAGAAGATATTTGCAAACGACATATCAGATAAAGGACTAGTGTCCAGAATCTATAAAGAACTTACAAACTCAACACCCAAAGAACAAATAAATCCAATCAAGAAATGGGCAGAGGACATGAACAGACATTTCTGCAAAGAAGACATCCAGATGGCCAACAGACACATGAAAAAGTGTTCCATATCACTCGGCATCAGGGAAATACAGATCAAAACCACAATGAGGTATCACCTCACACCAGTCAGAATGGCTAAATCAACAAGTCAGGAAATGACAGATGCTGGCGAGGATGCAGAGAAAGGGGAACCCTCCTACACTGTTGGTGGGAATGCAAGCTGGTGCAACCACTCTGGAAAACGGCATGGAGGTTCCTTAAAATGTTGAAAATAGAAATGCCCTATGACCCAGTAATTGCACTATTGGGTATTTACCCTAAAGATACAAACGTAGTGATCCAAAGGGGCACGTGCACCCAAATGTTTATAGCAGCAATGTCCACAATAGCCAAACTATGGAAAGAACCTAGATGTCCATCAACAGATGAATGGATCAAGAAGATGTGGTATATATACAGAATGGAATACTATGCAGCCATCAAAAGAAATGAAATATTGCCATTTGTGACAACATGGATGGGACTAGAGCGTATCATGCTTAGCGAAATAAGTCAAGCGGAGAAAGACAACTATCATATGATCTCCCTGATATGAGGAAGTGGTGATGCAACATGGGGGCTTAAGTGGGTAGGAGAAGAATCAATGAAACAAGATGGGATTGGGAGGGAGACAAACCATAAGTGACACTTAATCTCACAAAACAAACTGAGCGTTGCTGGGGGGCAGGGGGTTGGGAGAAGGGGGGGGGTTATGGACATTGGGGTGGGTATGTGCTTTGGTGAGTGCTGTGAAGTGTGTAAACCTGGTGATTCACAGACCTGTACCCCTGGGGATAAAAATATATGTTTATAAAAAATAAAAAATTTAAAAAAAATTTTAAAAAAACCTGAAAAATCCAGAATACACCAACTCTCTTTACACCTTAAAGAACTGTTAAATCAAAACAAATTAAGCTAACCCCACACACAAGAAGGGAAATAATCAAGATTAGAGCAGAGATCAATGAGATAGAAACTAGGGATACAGTAGAACCTATCAATAAAACTGGAAGCTGGTTCTTTGAAAGAATCAATAAAATTGATAAACCACTGGCCAAACTAATCCAAAAGAAAAGAGAGAGGACCCAAATTAATAAAATTATGAACAAAAAGGAGAGATCACGACTAACATCAAGGAAACAGAAATAATCACCAGAAATTATTATCAACCAATATATGCCAAGAAGTTAAGTAACCTAAACGAAATGGATGCATTCATGGAAACTTATACACTTCCAAAACTAAATCAGGAAGAACCTGACAACCTGAACAGACCAATATCTAATAACGAGATTAAAGCAGTGATTAAAAACCTCCCAAAAAATAAGAGCCCAGGACTTGAAGGCATTCCTGGAGAATTCAACCAAACATTCAAAGAAGAAATAATACCTATCTTAATGAAGCTGTTACAAAAAAATAGAAACAGAAAGAAAGCTTCCAGACTCTTTTTATGAAGCCAGCGTTACCCTGATGCCCAAACCAGGCAAGGACTCAACCAAAAAGGAGAATCTCAGACCAATATCCCTGATGAATATGGATGCCAAGATTCTCACCAAGATCCTAGCTAATACCATCCAACAGTACATTAAAGAATTTATCCACCATGGCCAGGTGGGATTTATCCATGGGATGCAAGCCTGGTTCAACATTCACAAATCAATCAATGTAATAGAACAAATCAATAAGAGAAGAGAGAACAATCACATGGTCCTCTCAATTGATGCAAAAAAGCATTTGACAAGATACAGCTTCCATTCCTGATTAAAAAAATTCAAAGATTTTTATCAAGATCAAAAGCTTTTGCACAGCAAAGGAAAGAGTTAACAAAATCAAAAGACAACTGACAGAATGGGAGAAGATATTTGCAAACGACATATCAGATAAAGGGCTAGTGTCCAAAATCTATAAAGAATTTAGCAAACTCAACACCCAAAGAACAAATAATCCAATCAAAAAATGGGCAGAAGACATGAACAGACATTTCTGCAAAGAAGACATACAGAAGGCCAACAGACACATGAAAAAGTGCTCAATAAGAAATTTTTAAAAACCTAAACCAGTCCAGAAGTTTGCACATGATGGTCTAACAAATTTTCTGGGACTGTTTCAGACTTATTTTAGACAAACAATTCCCAAGAATAGAAAATAGACAAATCACCTAAATCATCCTATCAAGTGAATATAACTCTCATACCTAAATCAGCACTGGCAGTCTGAGAAAAAAACAAGACAAACAAAACAAAACAAAACACAGAGATCAAGAGTTGGCATGTAACTCTTGATCTCAGGGTTGTAAGTTCAAGCCCCAAACTGGGTATAGAGATTACTTAAAAATGAAATCTTAAAAAAAAAAAGACAAATCTTGCTTATGAAAATAAACAAAAATAAGAAAATCAAACTTAGCTATAATTTTAAATCAAAGTTTTTAACAGTTTTATATGAAAAATACAAGGGTGATTTAAAATTAGAAATTTTGACTATAATTCACATTCCCATTCCAAAAATAATTATTGAGTCAAAAATTTGCACATGAAAATAAATAAATGATAAAATTTCCCAAATTATTAAATGCAGAACAAAAAGGATATATTTTTATGGATGCTTGCATTTGTAGTAAAAGGACAAAAATATATTTGGAAAGAATATATAATAACTTCAGGGCAGTGGTCAAGAAAGAGGACAAGAAAAGAGAGGTTTGGGACTTAAGTTGTATATATTGCAATTTATTTCTTTTTAAAAAAGAGATCTGAAATAATAAAGTAAAATGTCCTTATCTTTATTATAGGTCATGTGCATCTCTATTGTAGGAAAAAATTCTGTTTCAAAGGAGAACTGTATATTTTCCAGTAAGCACTTCTGAGTTATCAGATTCTAGCTCTGTTCACCTTCTTTGAGCTATTTTTGTACCTCTTCATAATCTGCAGGTGACTGATTGGTACAAGGCACAACAAAAGTTTGATATTATCACATTAAATTTGTGCAATCTATTAAATAAGCTGGTAGAGATTTAACTGACCTCTTCTCCCATTGTCAAAAATAAAAACCAGGGGCGCCTGGGTGGCTCAGTGGGTTAAGCCGCTGCCTTCGGCTCAGGTCATGATCTTGGGGTCCTGGGATGGAGTCCCACATCGGGCTCTCTGCTCAGCAGGGGGCCTGCTTCCCTTCCTCTCTCTCTGCCTGCCTCTCTGCCTACTTGTGATCTCTCTCTGTCAAATAAATAAATAAAATTTAATAAATAAATAAATAAATAAAAATAAAAAATAAAAACCAGTTTTTTACTCTATTTACAGTCTCTACTTTACTCTGTATAAATGGTGCTATTCTGACTTTTTTTAAACCACTTTAGTAAGGCATAATTGACATACAAAAAGCTGTGCAAAAAAAGCTGTATATATTTAATGTGTAAAACATGATGAGTTTGGAGATAAGTATACACCCATGAAACCATCAATATAATCTATGCTATGAACTCATGCATTGAACTAGTTATAACATCTGTCTGGTTCCCTCATAGCATATGAATCCAATAAATTATTGACCATGTGTTCACTTCTCTATAAGAGTCATGATTTTAACTTTTCTGAAAATCATCTTTAACACCACTTCCTATGTCTGTAACATTTAACAATTTTTAAAAATTAAGTGACAGAGGTTTAGAAAGACCCAGAAGGAGGAACCGGAGTTATCCTAGTGGCAAGGAGCACTGGACAGAAGGAAAAGCACAGTGAGAAGTTTCTCAGAATGGGGAGTCACAAAGAAACTTTGGGACAATGATTTTATTATATATTTTAAATTTATTTCCTCTTCTATTTTCTGTTTTACTTTCTCTTCATTTTCCCCAAACCTTTAACAGTATATTTTACTTCAAAGACCCTTGTGGAGAAGGAGCAAGATGGCAGAGGAGTAGGAAACTGAGATCCCAGAAGTTCACCTAGATAGTTATCAAACCATTCTGGACACCTACAAACCCAAGAGGAGATAGAAGAGAAGAAGAGCAGCAATTCTAGGAACAGAAAATCAACCACTTTCTGGAAGGTAGGATGTATGGAAAAGTGAATCAGGTGGTGGGTATTATTGAGGGCACGGATTGCATGGAGCACTGGGTGGGGTGAAAAAATAATGAATACTGTTATGCTGAAAATAAATAAATTTAATTTAAAAATAAATAAATAAATACAATAAAAAAAGAAGCAACAGGAAGAAAGACCATGGCGGGAGGGGCTGGCTCCCAGCAAGTGAAAGAGCAGCGGAGTACAAAAGCAGAACATTCAGAAGTCTGCTCCACTGAGGGACGTAGCTCCAGAGGCTAAGTGGGAGTGGAGCCCTCATGGGGACAGTGTGGTCTCAGGACCCACAGGGAAACAAAAATGCCAGGGGTGTCTGAGTACGGCAGAGCACCCAGGTATCAGATTGGAAAGCCAGCTGCAGAGATGGAGACGAGCAGATCATTTTATATATATTTATTTATTTATTTATTTATTTATTTATTTATTTATTTTTCTTTATGCCCCCTTTCCCCTTGTGAGTTTCAGGTCTCTTCTGATTTGGTTAGTGTATATTTTTCTGTGGTCTTCGCTACAAATGTAGTGTTTCGTTCTCTCATTCATTCAATTCTTACCTGGATAAAATGACAAGGTAGAAAAGCTCACCACAAAAAAAAGAAGGAAGGGAGGAAGGAAGGAAGGAAGGAAGGGAGGGAGGAAAAGAAAAGAAAAACAGTACCAACTGCTGGGAACCTAATCAATATGACATTAGTAATATGTCAGAACTAGAGTTCAGAATGACGATTATCAAGGTACTAGTGGGGCTCAAAAAAAAGCATGGAAGATATTACAGAATCCCTTTCTAGAGAAATAAATGAACTAAAATCTAACCAGGTTGAAATTTTAAAAAAACTATTAATGAAGAGCAATAAAAAGTATAGGCTCTTACTGCTAGGATAAATGAGACAGAAGAGAGAATTAGTGATATAGAAGACCAAATGATGGAGTATAAAGAAGCTGAGCAAAAGAAAGACAAATCACTAGTGGACGTAGATGGGAAAGTTTGAGACATAAGTGATAACATAATATGAAACAATATTAGAATAATTGGCATTCCAGAAGAAGAAAGAGAAAGAGGGGCAGAAGGTATACTGGAGCAAAGTACAGTAGAGAATTGCCCTAATTTGGCAAAGGGAACAAACAACAAAATACAGGAAGCACAGAGAATACCCCTCAAAAATCAATAAAAATAGGTCCACACTCTGTCATCTTATAGAAAAACCTACAACTCTCAGTTACAAAGAAAAAATCCTGAAAGCAGCTCAGGACAAGAGGTTAGAAACATAGAATGGTAGAAATATTATATTGGCAACAGACCTATCCACAGAGACCTGGCAGGCCAGAAAGATGATATATTCATGATATATTCAGAGCAATGAACAAAAATAATATGAAGCCAAGAATACTATATCTAGCTAGGCTATCATTGAAAATAGAAGGAGAGGTAAAAAGCTTCCAGGACGAACAAAAACTGAAAGAATTTGCAACAGCAAGTCATCCCTACAGGAAATATTGTGTGTGAGAGAGAGATTCTAAAAGTAACAGACCAGAAAGAAACAGAGACAATATATAGTAACAGTCACCTTACAGGCAATACAATGGCACTAAATTCATATCTTTTGATAGTTACCCTGAATGTAAATGGGCTAAATGCCCCAATCAAAAGACACAGGGTATCAGAATGGATAAAAAAAAATCAATATGCTGTCTACAAGAAACTCATTATAGACCAAAAGACATTTCATATTTAAAGTGAGAGAGTGGAAAACAATTTACTATGCAAGTGGACATCAACAGAAAGCTGGGGTGGCAATCCTAATATCAGACAAATTATATTTTAAGCCAAAGACTATAATAAGAGATGAGGAAGGACACGATATCATACTCAAAGGGTTTGTCCAACAAGAAGATCTAACAATTTTAAATATCTATGTCCCTAACATGGGAGCAGCCAACTATATAAACCAATTAATAATAAAATCAAAGAAGCACATCAACAATAATATAATAATAATACAATAATACAATAGGGGACTTGAACACCCTTCTCACTGAAATGGACAGATCACCCAAGCAAAAGATCAACAAGGAAATAAAGGCCTTAATGACAAACTGGACCAGATGGACATCACAGATATATTCAGAACATTCCATCCCAAAGCAACAGGGTACACATTCCTCTTAAGTGCACATGGAACATTCTCCAGAATAGATCACATCCTGGGTCTCAAATCAGGTCTCAACTGGTACCAAAATATTAGGATCATTCCCTGCATATTTTCACAATGATCTGAAGCTAAAACTCAATCACAAGAGGAAGGTTGGAAAGAACCCCAATACATGGAGACTAAAGAGCATCCTACTAAAGAATAAATGGGTCAACAAGGAAATTAAAGAACAATTTTAAAAATTCATGGAAACAAATGAAAATGAAAGCACAACTTTTCAAAATCTATGGGACACCACAAAGGTGGTCCTGAGAGGAAAATATATAGCCATACAAGCCATTCTCAAGAAATAAGAAAGATCTCAAATATACAACCTAACCCTACACCTATAGGAGCTGGAGAAAGAACAGTAAATAAGCCTAAACCCAGCAGGAGAAGAGAAATCATAAGGATTAGAGCAGAAATCAATGAAACAGAAACCAAAAGAATGGTAGAACAGATCAAAAAACTGGGAGCTGGTTCTTTGAAAGAATTAATAAGATTGATAAACCCCTGGCCAGACTTATCAAAAAGAAAAGAGAAAGGACCCAAATAAATAAAATTATGAATGAAAGAGGAGAGATCACAACCAACAACAAAGAAATACAATTATAAGAACATATTATCAGCAAATATATGCCAGCAAATTTGACAATCTGGAAGAAATGAATGCATTCCCAGAGACACATAAACTACCAAAACTGAGCAAGGAAGAAATAGAAAACCTGAACAGACGCGTAACTAGTAAGGAGATTGAAATAGTCACCAAAAATCTCCCAACAAACAAGAGCCCAGGGCCAGACAGCTTCCCAGGGGAATTCTACCAAACATGTAAAGAATTAATACCTATTAATGTGATTAATAATAGGTATTAGGTATTAATAGTGAAGAATAGGTATTAATCTTCACTGCTTCCCAGGAGCATAAGGCTGAGATATATCTCAACATTGCTAGTTCTCTTTTTTGTTTTTGATGAATGAGTATCATTGCTGTTGAATAACACAGAAGCGTTCATAAACCTGAGTGGGGCAAATCAGAGTTTAAGACAATAGTCTCCCAAGGACTCTTGTTGGCATTGTTCCTGTAACACTAGTTGAATGATCTTTTGAGAGTTGGTGACAGAGGTCAGTGGTTTTAGGGTTGGGAAAGATTATCTAAATGAAGGAGAAGTATATAAATGGTTGCCTTTAAGTAAAGATGCAGAAGTTGAACTCTGAGAGTAACTAGTCTAGTGCATTCCAAAAGGCTACTGGAAGAAAATCTTTCAGTTATGTAGCGACACTCCCTGAATTTCCTGAAACAATTAGCTAGGATGTTAATGTTCTTAATGAGGTTGTCTACAGTCCTGCTTACCTCTCATAAAGGACATGTATGACCAAACATCTTGCTAGAATTCCTTAGTGGTCCAGATAGTGGTTTTCCCAGAGAGAATTCCAGCTCATGCATAGTCTGGTGTGGTGATGAGTTCTTCAAAGTTTACAGCAAGTCACTGAATTTCAGCTGGCAAGGCTTCTTCAGACCTTGGGGGAAAGGATCCACTTCAAGCAAACCCAGAGTTCCAATGTTGGTCTGGGTGGTGAAATTTTAGTTCTTATTGACTCAAAGTCAGGTGGTTGGGGCAAAAGTCATAAATATTAGTTTCAATGATTGTAACCAGATATTGAAGGAGACACAAAGAATTAAAAAATTGATTATGTACCACTCCCAGTATTCCATCCAATATGTGCATAAGTAATGAATCTTGGAACAGTCAAAAAAAATAAATTTAAAAAGAATTAAAAATTTGATAAGGTTTGACAATTTGGGCAAGATACAAAATTGTCGGGGTGCCTGGGTGGCTCAGTGGGTTAAAGCCTCTGCCTTCAGCTCAGGTCATGATCCCAGGGTCCTGGGATCGAGCCCCGCATCTGGCTCTCTGCTCAGCAGGGAGCCTGCTTCCTCTTCTCTCTCTCTCTGCCTGCCTCTCTGCCTACTTATAATCTCTGCCTGTCAAATAAATAAATAAATAATCTTTAAAAAGATACAAAATTGTCCATTTCAAATTGCTGCTAGATACCAAAACTGGGTTTTGCATAGTGGGATAGTCAATATAGTCTCTACCAGGAAAGTGAGTTAGGTATCTATCAATTACCTACAATCTTCAGAAAGCTGGAAAATAGCTCAAAGACAATGAATATTATTATTAACATCTGATAAGCCAGAAGACTATACTAAAGATACTGCACAGTTTTCCACTGAAACTCAAAATTCCTATCTCTACCTTTTTCATCAAAAAAAAAAATCAAAGAAAGATTATTCTTGATCACAGAGTAGGACTGTTCTCATTAATCTCATTAATTATTTACATAGGTGAAGTAACATCATTAATTTACTATATGGGCTTCTTTTGTTTTTTCTTTTCCTGGAAACTGGAATTGGACTTTAAAAGCCCTTGAGTCTGAGGTACCAAGCCAAGAACTCACCAAAAGTTTCCATCTGCAGTAAAATATAGATTTGAGCAAACTCCTCTCTTCTGTGGCCCCCCAAAATGTCCTAAGTTTCCTGGGCCTGCCTGGAAGTAACCCTCCTTACTCACCTGTAAGCCTGAGAACCCTATAAGCCAGGCATCAAACCAGTTTTCCCAATAGGACTTTGTAAATATTGGCTCCATAAAATGAGCCTTCTTTCATCAAAAGCATCTGGTAACATTTGATTACATAAGTATCATTCTTAAATATGATCATCCAAGTAAGGTCTTGATTATATAATCAATGTTTCCATATATGTCCTGTTGTTGTCTAATATCAAAGTATTGGGACTCCAATAAATAGAAACATATTATGGACAGGTGGGGCATTGATAATTCTCAGAATTCTCTAGAAAATTTTCATACTGCATACACCATCTAAAATATACTAATAATGTTTTACCCATATATATTTAACCCAGAAAAGGCTAAGTCATTGTTATACATTATCATCATGCTGCACATTATGTCCCCATGAACTTAATTATTTTATAACTGGAAGTTTATACATTTTAACCCCTTTCATCCATTTCCCCTACCCTCCACCCCCCAACCTCTATCATATCCAATCTGTTCTCTGTGTCTATAAACTTGTTGTAAAACGTTATTCTGTATTTTCTATGTAAACTGTATAGCGAAGAGTCTGTGTCATAACAGAATAACCATTTATGGTTTGTGTTGACTTTATTAAATCCTTAATTACTTAAGAAAACAAATATTTCATGGAGCACTGGGTGTGGTGAAAAAATAATGATACTGTTATGCTGAAAATAAATAAATGAAAAAAAAGGAAAACAAAGATTTCTCAGTTAGAAAAGAGCTAAGGTTCTTTATCTCCTATGCTTAATTTTAAAAATATAATATTGGCAGGACACAAAAATATATTATTTTCAGGTGGAACAGTCAGTTAAGCATATGACTTTTGATTTTGGCTCAGGTCATAATCTCAGGGTCATGGAATTGAGCCCCCATTGGGCTCCATGCTTAACACGGAATCTGCTTGCTCCTCTCCCCCTGCTCCCCAACCACCCCCTGCTCTCTCTCTCTCAAGTAATTATGTTATACATCTGAAACTAATACAGTGTTGTGTATCATTTATACTTCAATATAATAAAAATATTTAAAAAAGAAAAACATTTTACAGTTTCTGATTAAAAGCAAATCAATAATCTAAGAAATTTTTGTCATTTTAACAGAAAGAAACCAACCTCTAGTTTTGCATCAGTATAACATGTAACACTAAACCTCTTTGAACTGAATATATTATCTTAAAACCCCACTAAATCTTTGCCAGCTTTGAACACAACATATAAAATTCCCTTTCTGAAAATATCCTACAGATTTCTATATCCATAAACATCCCTTATACTATATCTTCTCATAGTGACAACAATCAATATGTTCATTTGCTGATCCAAATATGTATAACCTTTCAGTATAAGTATATATATGTATATATACATATAATCAAATATGTATAACCTTTCAGCTGATCCAAATATGTTTAGCCTTTATATATATATATATGAAGCAAAAGTACATAAACTAAAGTTATATTTACTAATTAATATCTCAGTATTCCATTTTACCTAGGAATGAACTAGATACACAATTGATATCCACTTAAGTAACCCAAGTTAGTATCAGAACAAGACTTTTTTGTTGTTGTCAGAACAAGACTTTAAATTACTAGAGATTTTGGAAATTTTATTCAAGCTAACATAATACAAAACAATTTCTATTGAAATAAAGCTTGTCAAAATAATGATATGACTCGCTTAAATATAAGTTTACTTTTTTCATAATCTTAAGCACTTAGTACAAGAAATGCTAGCCTATTCAATAAGTAAACCTGTATAATTTAGGAGGAATATACCCAAGTAGAATAATAGTCTAGCAGTGTACTATATTTAACACTCATAAATCAGAGAAAATAAAAAATTTTACTTAACAAAAAATGTCAAGTTAGAGTCATTTTCCAGATACAGTGGTGAGTTCATTTCCGGGATTCTGTTCTGTTCCACTGATCTATGTGTCTATTTTTTTTTGCCAGTACCATATTGATTTGATCACTACAGCTTTGTATTATAACTTGAAATCTGGAATTGTGATGCCTCCAGCTTTGCTCTTCCATTTCAAGATTGCTTTGGTATTTGGGGTCTTTTGTAGTTCCATACACATTTTAAGAGTGTTTGTTCATCTTCTGTGAAAAATGCAGTTGGTATTTTGATAGGGATTGCATTAAATGTGTAGATTGCTTTGGGTAGTAGTATAGCTATTTTAACAATATTTTTTTCTTCCAATCCATGAACATGGAATGTCTTTCCTTCTCTTTGTTTTGTCTTTGATTTCTTTCATCAGTGTTTTACAGTTTTCAGAGTACAGGCCTTTCACCTCTTTGGTTAGGTTTGTTCCTAGGTATCTTATGGTATTTGGTGAAATTCTAAATGAGATTGATTTCTTAATTTCTCTTTCTGCTGATTCATTATTGGTGTATACAAATGCAATAGATTCCTGTACATTGATTTTGTATCCTGTGACTTTATTGAACTCATTTATCAGTTCTCACAGTTCTTTGATGGAGTATTTCAGGTTTTCCATATATAGTATCATGTCATCTACTAGTAGTGAAAATTTGACTTCTTCCTTACTGATTTGTATGCCATTTATTTCCTTGCGTTTTCTGATTGCTGTGGCTAGAACTTCCATTACTCTGTTAAATAAAAGTGAGAGTGGATACACCTGTCTTGTTTCTGACCACAGAGGAAAAGCTCTCCATTTTACCTATTGAGGATGATATTAGCTGTGGATTTTTCATAGATGGACTTTATTATGTTAAGGTATTCTCCCTCTAAGCCTGCTTTATTGAGAGTTTTTATCAAAAATAGATGTACATTGCCAAATGCTTTTTCTGCTTCTAATGAAAGGATCATATAATCCCTACCCTTTCTTTTATAAATATGATGTAGCATGTTGATTGACTTGGGAATATTAAACCACACTTGCAACCCAGGAATAACTCCCCCTTGATCATGGACACTTACTTTTTTATTGTATTATTGAATATAATTTACTAGCATTTTATTAAGAACTTTTGCATCTACGTTCATCAGGGCTATTAACTTGTAGTTCTGTTTTTTAGTGGTGTCTTAATCTGGTTTTGGTATCAGGGTAATGTTGGTCTCACAGAATGCATTTGGAATTTGCCTTCCATTTCTATTTGTTTTTTGAATAGTTTGAGAAGAATAGATATTAACTCTCCTTTAAACATTTGGAAGAATTCCCTTATGAAACTGTATGGCCCTGGACTTTTGTTTGTTGGGAGACTTGTATTACTGATTCAATTTCTTTACTGGCCATTGGCCTGTTAAAGTTTTCTATTTCTTCCTGTTTCAGTTTTGGCAGTTTAAATGTTTGCAGGAATTCATCCATATCTTCCAGGTTGTTTAATTTGTTGGTATATTGTTTTTCATAATAGTCTCTCATAATTTTTTGTAGTTCTGTGGTGTCAGCTGTTCTTTCTTTTCTCTCATTTGAGATTTTTATATATTTGAGTCCATTCTCTTTCCTTTTTCATACATCTGGCTAGGGTTTTATCAATTTTATTAATTTTTTCAAAGAACTAGCTCTAGTTTCGTTGATCTGTTCTATTTTTTTAGTCTCTATATCATTTATTTCTACTGCAATCTTTCTTATTTCCTTCCTTCTGCTGGCCTAGTTTTCTTTTGATGTTCATTTTCTAGCTCCTTTAGGTATAAGAATAGGTTGCTTATCTGAGATTTTTCTTGCTTTTTGGAGTAGGCCTGTATTGCTATATACTTCCCTCATAGGACTGCTTTTATTGCATCCCAAATCTTTTGGACTGCTGTGTTTTCATTTTCATTTGTTTCCATGTATTTTTTATTTCTTGTTTGATTTCCTGGTTGACTCATTCATTTTTTATTAGGATGTTGTTTAGCCTCTATATATTCATGGTCTTTCCAGATTTTTTTGTTGTGGTTGACTTCTAGTTTTATAGTGTTGTGGTCAGAAAAGGTGCATGGTATGTTCTCCATCTTTTTGTGTTTGTTGAGGACTGTTTTGTGACATAATATGTGATCTATTCTGGCAAATGTCCTATGTGCACTTGAAAAGAATGTGTATTCTGCTGCTTTAGGATGGAATGTTCTGAATATATGTTATGTTCCTCTGGTCCAATGTGTCATTCAAACGCATTGTAGTCTTCAAGGTTTTCTATTTAGATGTTCTGTGCATCGATGTAAGTGGGGTGTTAAAATGCCCTACTATTAGTGTATTAATACCAATGAGTTCCTTTATGTTGTTATTAACTGTTTTATTTATTTGGGCAAGCTCATGTTGGGTGCATAAATATTTACAATTTTTATATCTTCTTGTTGGATTGCCCCCTTTGTTATTATATAGTGTCCTTCTTTATCTCTTGTTACATTCTTTGGTTTAAAGTATAGATTGTCTGATATAAATATTGCTACTCCAGCTTTCTTTTGAACTTCATTTGCATTTAAATAAATTTCCATCTCCTCATTTTCAATCTGCAGATGTCTTTAAGTCTAAAATGAGTCTCTTGGCACCGGGGTGGCTCAGTGGGTTAAAGCCTCTGCCTTCGGCTCCGGTCATGATCCCAAGGTCGTGGGATGGAGCCCCACATCGGGCTCTCTGCTCAGCAGGGAGCCTGCTTTCTCCTCTCTCTCTCTGCCTGCCTCTCAGCCTACTTGTGATCTCTATCTGTCAAATGAATAAATAAAATCTTAAAAAAAAAATAAAAAATAAAAAATAAATAAAATGAGTCTCTTGTAGGCAGCATATAGATGAATCCCATTTTTTATCCATTCTGACACCCTATATCTTTTTATTGAAGCATTTATTCAATTTACATTCAAAGTAATGATCAATATGTATTTATTGTCATTTTATTACTTGTTTTATGTTGTTTCTGGAGATTTTCTCTCTTCTTTTCTTATCTTTGTGGACTTTTGGTCTCTCCTTCCTACTCAAAGAGTCTCCTTTAATATTTCTTGCAGTGTGGTTTAGTAGTCATGAACTCCTTTAGTTTTTGTTTGTTTGGGAAACTCTTTATATCTCCTTCTATTCTGAGTGGTAGCCTTGGTAGATTTTTTGCATTCAGTACTTTTGACACATTATACCACTCCCTTCTGGCTTGCCAAGACTTTGTTGAAAAATCTCCAGCCAACCTTATGGATTTTCCCTTGAAAGTTAAGGACTTCCTTTGTCTTGCTGATCTAAAGATTTTTTTCTTTATTGCTATATTTTGTAAATTTAATTACAGTATATCTTGTTCTTGACCTGCTTTTGTTTGATTTTGATGGGAGTTATCTGTGTCTTCTGGATCAGGATGTCTGTTTTCTTCCCCAGATTAGGAAAATTTTATCTTCAAGTAAATTTTCTGCCCCCTTTTCTCTTTTCTTCACTGGGATTCCTATAATACAAATGTTATCACATTTGATCGATTCACTGAGTTCCCTAAGTATGTTCTTGTGTTGCATAATTCTTTCTTTTGTTCAGCTTCATTTCTTTCCATTACTTTCCATTTGTCTTCTAGGTCATTAATTCGTTCCTCTGCTTCTTTCAAGCCTACTATTCATTGTATCAAGCCTATTTCTAATCTCATTTATTTCACCCTTTATCTGTGATCCATTCTTTTTTAAACTATTTTATCTCAGTGGTAAGGGTCTCATTAATGTCTTCTATTCTTTTCTCAAACCCAGGGAGTATCCTTATTGTTGTTGCTTTGAATTCTGCACTGGGTATGTTACTTATATCTCTTTCCTTTAGATCTCTGGCTGTGGCCTTATCTTGTTCTTTCATTTGGGATAAATTCCTCCATCATTGCATTTGTTCAAGTCTCTGCCTTCTTCTATGTGTTAGAAAAAGCAGTTACGTCTGCTTCTCCCTGGAGCTTCAGGGAATCTCTGGTTTTGTGCTGCTTGCCTCCTGCTGTTGTCCTTTGACTGTTCTTTCAGGCCAGTCATCCACAGAAGCTTTCTTTGTTTACAGTGGGCAGGGTTTAGTCCTTAACCAGAATGTGGTTGGTGAGTTTTAACTAGGTGTGCTCTGGTCTGCCTGTATAACTAGACCTGATACTAATTCTAAAACTGAGGCCCTGCAGAACTCTCTGGTTGGGAGATATGGTGTGGGCAGGGGTTTCTGCTGATCTTCTGGGGAAGGGGCCTGCAGCATGGGGACTGAGGCATACTCGACCAGGAAGGATAGTCCGACAAGAGCACAGGAGCATGGGACTTGCTGCAAGCAGGTGAGGCAACCGGTGTCAAGGCATAGCTGCCTTCTGCAGGTGGCTCTGCATTTATTCTGAGAGGTGGAGGTAGTAAATGGCACTGGCCAGCAATGCCTTTGTCCCCAGAGAGGAATATCCATGAATGCTACTTCTCAAGGAAGTGCTGTAAGAAGAGGGAATAATCTCCCTGCTGTGCTCTCCAGGTGTTCCACAGATCTCTCTTTCCATGGCTGTCTTCCCCTGCAGTGTTTGCCTGCCTTCTCTCCAATAGCAGGGCTACACCCTCAGGGCTTTATCCCAACCAAGCCTGCTGACCTTTAGAACGCTAGTTTTCAAGACTCACTGGTTGCAATAACTCAGGAGATTCAGTCCTTCTTATTTTCCAAGCAAATGGCTTTAGGAAAATGTTCTCTTTTTCTGTTCCCCACCATCCCCTTTCTCCACAACCATAGCTCCCTCCCCTTTGCAGCATATGTGATCCATTTCTCCCCAAAACCACATCTCCACACTTACTACCTTCCTTCATGTGGTCTCTTCTCTCCTTCATGTTGTGGAGTTTGTTCTGTCAGTCCTCAAGTTGATTTCTAAGGTATTCAAAATGATTTGATAGTTATATAGTTGTGTCTGAGGGATAAGACTAGCCTAGAGTCCTACTACTCTACTGCCATCTTCCTCTCACAAATTTTTTTCAACCTAATTACTTTAAATTTGCTTACTACCCAAGAAGAAGAGCATTTTTGCCCACTCCATGGACCTTATACATCACCTAAGATGTATTTCTACCCTAAGGGCTCAGGTTTCAGTCTTCAAAATTTGGGACATATTCTGGTTCCCATTATGGGACACTATTCAGTCTAGAAAAAGAAAGATGCTGAAGGGACCATGCATTTTCTACCTATATGGAATCATTAAAATTAATTGCATTTATTTTAAAAATTATTTATTTGACAAACTTCCTTTATACGGGATATAAAGGTAGGGATGATGAAAAGTAAGAAAGTAGAGGGTCAAAGAAATCCAAAACATAAATTGTCAGTCTTTGAAGATGTAAGTATATACAAACCTCAAACTCTCAAATTATTTTTCAACTCTTCAAATAGTAATTAGATTTATGAAAATCTGGTTTTTTTCCTTTATAACTCTTTCAATTGACTCTACATAAGTTAATTAATTCAATTTGTGATTTGTTTGATCATAGAAAGATCAGTTTAACAACAATTTATCATTTTCAAACCTTCCCAAGATGCCCTCTGGATAGATAAATTGGGAATTTACAATATGTATCATCTTTAATACAAATGCATTTTATAAGCTTCAGATGATTAAAAAGATTCATAGTAAACCGCTATAGATTTTCTATCAAAAATTTTTTCAATAGTTTCAATAATGAGTGAAATATAAACTCATATGTCGATTTTCTCTTTTTATGCATGATACATATTTTATACCCATATTAAAATTGTTCCTTTAGGAAGAAAAATATACAATAGACTGGTATTCTATCTTTGTACTTCTATGAGAAATCTTTCTCTACAACTATTCTCAGAGATTCTTGCCAGTATAAATATATGGTTTCAGGATATAGTGGAGGGCGCCTGGGTGGCTCAGTGGGTTAAGCTGCTGCCTTCGGCTCAGGTCATGATCTCAGGGTCCTGGGATCGAGTACCACATCAGGCTCTCTGCTCAGCGGGGAGCCTGCTTCCCTCTCGCTCTCTGCCTGCCTCTCTACCTACTTGTGATCTCTCTCTGTCAAATAAATAAATAAAAATCCAAAAAAAAAAAAAAAGGATAGAGTGGAAAACTTAGAGTAAGTCAAAAATTTCTAGAACTTTTCTTTTTCATGGTTCCTACTTATGGTTTTGCATTAATAAACTCTATCTTTGAAATTCCTGAGTGTATGATGAGTTTTACCCCTCCCAACCAGTTTAATGAGTTAATTTAAAATTTTCTCACCTCTTTGGCATAATGGCCAGGATCCATAAATTTTTTGGTGATGTGATTTAATCCAATTAAAAGGTCCCTTTTTTCCTGCTGTGAGGTAAGCTGCACCTCTTTTTTGTTCCAGTTTTCTAGTATTCTTCCCAAAGGGTGCCAGCCCTAGATTAATTAACAACTTTGTAAACCCTTCCTCACTGAAGTAACTTCAGGACAACATGCTGAGTCTTTCTAAGGTCAGAAGACCAAGATTCCATTCTTTTTCTTTCATATTGGAGTTGTATATGTGTGTCTTTTTCCTCTCGTTGGACATCATAAGTATATACATAAAGATTATAAATACATGTCATGAAACACCTCCCCTAATATGCCATTAAATTTATTCAATAATATTGTGAGGCATTTCTGGTTTATGATGATGAAGGAGGACCTTACCAGGACCTTACCTTAGAGCAGTATTTTATATAAATTAATTGGTTGAGTTGTAGCTTTGGTATGAAAATCTGTGAGCGTTCAATGATTCACAGATGTGGGTGTTAATTGTTCCATTTATTCTATCTGAATGGAAGATAGAGCTCTAAAAAGCACGAGATTTGAACACCTGATAAGTCTCTGTTCCTTAGAAATGTATGATCGTCCCTGTAGTGGTAACTCCTTAGACAAGGATGAGGACTTTCTCATGTCCTGTGAAAGGTGAGAATGCATTATAAAATTATCCTCTCCTCAGGGCATCTGGGTGGCTCAGTTAGTCGAGCATCTGCCTTTGGTTCAGGTCATGATTCCAGGGTCCTGGGATCCTGGGATTGAGCACCACATAAGGCTCTATGCTCAGCAGGGAGTCTGCTTTTCCCTCTCCCTCCAGCCCTCCCTCTGCTCGTGCCCTTGCATGCGCTCCCTCTTTCACTATTTCTCTCAAATAAATAAATAAAATCTTTTATGCACTATTTCAGAACCTGTGCATGTCTGAAGCATCAGCCCTTATGTGTAGAGACAGAACAGAAGTTTTTTGTTTTTTTGTTTTTTTGGTTTTTTTACCCAATTAGAAAGTGTTCTAATGGCTTCCCCCTTTCCTCACATATTATCTGCTACTATTATAACAGAAATCACATAGACACAGATACACTAAAGCTTGGTCATAAAACATTCTCCTCCACAAGAAGCAGAAACTTAGATCCAGATATATAGGTAAGGGCCCTAGCATGCACATTAAGTGAAAGTCAGCTATATACTGGCTTTAAATTTCTTCACTGAATTCTGGGGAGAATTGAGTCCAATATGTTAACAACCACTTGAGTTATTTAGAATTTCTCAGTGGGGGTGCTATTGGCATTTTGAACAGGACAATTCTGTAATATGAATCATCTGTGATCTAAATATTGCATGATATTTAGCATCCTTGGCAGTTGGGCAGTTAATGTCAGTACCACTCAAGTCATTGTGACATCCAAAAACTTCCTACATGTTACCAATTGCCCTGGGGTTGGTGGGGAGATGTACCACATCTAGTTGAAAATATTACCATCTACACAGTAACATTATTCATAATAGCCAAAAGGTGGAAGCAACCCAAATATCCATAGACACATGAATGGATAAACAAAACATATTATATCCATGCAATGAAATATTATTCATCCTTAACAAGGAAGGAGATACATATAAAGGCTACAACATGGATGAAATTTGAGGACATTATGCTAAGTGAAATAAGCCAGTCCCAAAAAGACAAGTACTATGATTCCAGTTATAGAATTATCTAGAATAGTCAAACTCACAGGAACAAAAAGTATAATAATGGTTGTCAGGAGGTAGGGGAGAGGGAGAAGTGAAGATTTGTTGCTTAATGGGTATAATGTTTCTGTCTTGGAAGAGGAAAATATTTTTGGAGATTAGTTGCATGATAATATGGAATATACTTAACACTACTGAACTTTATACTTAAAATGGTTAGAGTGGTAAAATATATATGTATTTTATCATTTTTTAAAAATGTTATTACCAATTTGAAATTTTAAGCAAACATTATCTTAATGTATATAATTTTATATAGCATTATATAATGGGACATCCAAATAGTGAGTTTTTTTCAATAAATTATAACTTTAAATTTGCAAGGGAAGGTAAATAATCATACTTTTCAAGACTTCAGGAAAGATTTCTTTTAAACATGTCCTTTACAATAATACCAGTTCTTTACTTCCTGGAGAGGACTAGAGAAATATTCTATTGAAGTTCCAGGGATTTTCAATACAAGTTATTTCACAGAACTTTTGCCAAATAAATGTACCCAGGCCTAGCTTTGCAGAGACATGTGAAGTTGTGTTAAAGTTAAAATCGATTAACATAACTTTTAGAACTTAAAAAATAACTATACAGGATTTTAGACTCTGAAAAATCTTGTATAATTTTTTTTCATGCTTCCAATCTTATCACAATTATGCATGTACTTACAAGCTAGCTCTGCATGTATCATATTGCTTGTATAGAAACATGCTAAGGAGTGATATTTCATTAGGATGGAACATATTCCTCAATTCACCAAATCATGTTAAATCTTGAGTTTTCTACATGTCACATTAAGAAAGAAACAAAGAACACATTTAAAAGACAATAAATGAACCTGAATCAAGAAAGTCAAGTTTACTTAAGTAGCATTAGGTTACATTAAAGTTTAAGCTAAAAGTAAATTAAAGGCTAACCTAAGATGTCAGTGTCTGAGTGAGATAGAGCCAAGAGAGTTCCATAGTGTTCAAATATTGAGATATGAATTTGGCCATAACATAGTACTAAAATGTATACCACTTTTCTAAAAGAAAATTTTTTATTTTATATATCTGGTTCCTGTCCTTCACTGATGCATAGAATGTCCTTCTTCATGTCTACCCAGTTTATTTCCTTTATTACACTCTTCTCTTCATGGAGTAGTACAAAACTGTAGATGTAGGGGAGGAGAGTTGTGATCATAAATGTTATTTATAAGAAGTCATTGAATTAAGAACAGGAAGTCAATGTGGTGTCAAATAGCAAACAACTAGGGATTTAGGTAAAGAGATACTTTACTCAAAGAAGAAGACTTTTGCAATAGGAGGAGGGGAATTATTACAATAAGGAGTACACTGACCCCATGGTTGGTAAGCATCTCAAAGGTCAGGCACACGGATTTTCTTTTGAAGGACAGAGTAAACAAAAAAGAACCAGGCAGGGCGACTTGGGATAAGCAGGTGGAATGATAGGGCAGTTAAGCAGGAAATATTTTTCTTTGAGCTCAGCCAATTCTCTGGGAGGGACCACTAAGGAAAGTGGGTTATGCATTCAGTGTTTGCTTTAGCTCAAGAGTGGGCCAAAGTTCAGTGGTCTGGGGGACGGAGAGAAGCCTAATAAGTTTGTTCATGTCAAGTCAGCAGGCATCTGTCCATCTGTAAGCTGTTACAGACAGTTCAGCTAATCATTTATGACACAAAGAATGGAAATTCAAAGGGTCTGTGTCTGGTCTTGTCAGAGGTAAACAAGGGAGGCATCTGGGAGTCTTATCTCAGTCTTATACAAAAGGGTGGTTCTTTGCAGTAAGCTCCTTCCCAGAACACAGAAAAGTGACAGATAACTGTCACTGTTTTCTAGGAGTGCAGGGCTCAGGTAAAGCTCAACACTGTCAATAGGCACAGTGGAAAGCATACAGATGCTCAAACAAAGCATCTGGCTTAAGTCTGAACTCTCCAACCTACTGGTAAATTTTTTTGAACATTCTTTATGAGATCAACTGCAGCAGATATCATCTGTACAGTAAGCATAATACTTTATTCCTTTAAAATGTGCTTTATCTTCATTGAAGCTCCTTGCTTCCCTTCAATTTCTGGTCCATTCTACTTGTGTTACTCTTTACCATGGAGATTAAGTAGGCAAGAGTCTCTTCGCATTCGCAGTTATGTTTCTGAAGTGTCAGCTGACAGTTTCTGCTAACTGGGGCTCACAGAAGCCCAGGCTGTTCTGGAATTAATAGTGTCATTTAGGACATCACAGAGTGTTCACCTGCAGCTGAAACAGGTCAACCTCAGGAACGTCGGTATGCTGCTCAGAATTTCTGTCATTGTTATTTGTCTTCCTCTTCCCCTTATTTAATACACTCTGGATGGTTTGACTCTGCCTAATCCCCTTGAAATCTTTGGACCTCAGTATCATTAAAGATAACTGTACATGCTCAACTTGCTTACACAATGGTTGCAAGAATCAAATGAGAAGAATAGGAAATGCATTTTAATGATTTAAATACAATTGCTACTACGAAGTCATCTAGAGTCAGGCCATTTGAGGAACAACTGCTTCATGGTTATTATTTGTCCCTGAAAACATCAATTCCTATTTGTTCAAATTCTGTACTGCTGCCATGAAACCCAATTCAGACTTCATAATTACAGATACCCAGTGTTTTGGGTCATAATTCTCAGCTGTTCACTGTGCAGTAAAACTCATATATAGGGCTGTAAACACTGATAGGACTGGATTTTCATATTCATCCATTTATTCAATTATCACACTTTCATTGGTTCTGGGAAGAAAGGGTCCTAGACACAATAGAAGAGAACTGAGCTCAGTGACTCACTGGTTGGGAAAGAAAGAGCAGTATTACACATTTCATGGTGGACCCTCCCCATATTCTCACCCATGTGATGCAGTTATACGAAAATTTTGCAAAGTTTTTGTAAAAAAACACAAAAATGGAAGCACTGTAATGATTTTAGAGGTTAAAATAGGACACCATGATATCATTTGGGATAAAGTAGATATTTATCAAATTTTAAAATTGAAATTCATTTGTTTTCTCAGCAGAATTACCAAAGTTTCAATAATAAATATGTTCAAAATTCACTCCAGTGCTACAAAAGCTCGTATCTCAGTATATCTTGGGTAATTTGGGGCCCTGTTTTCTTTCCTGTAAGTAAGCACCAATAGGTTTCTTGAACTTACTACTGGCAGGGGCTGCATTCTATAGAAACCTGGCAGTGAAGGGTGGCAGAATATGCCACCCAAAAATACATCACTTTGGCATATTGATTATTTTGAGCTGAAGACAACTGAGAAGAAGCACATTTAAGAAAATCTCTCTGCTTTCCTCCTATATGCATAAAAGCAGGACACAAATTCATAAATGTGTCCTTCTTCTTCTGTATCAAGAAGGACAGAAGTTAATTATCAGAGATAATTAGACCTTGTTTGGCCCAGAGACAGCACTGAGGAACATGCATAACAAGCCTTGCTAAAACTAGCCATGACTCTGCTCATATATTTGCCTTCCTATAACTGGCCACTCTTAGAAGCTCAAAGTCCTCTTCTTTTGTCTTGTCATTTCACCACAAAATAATTGGGCAAGTCCAATCCAAACATTCCTCTTTACCCAGCACAGTTTCTCTGATTAATATTACAATCATTTCCTTAAAAAATATTCCCACTCCCTTGCACTCCCTCACTCCCTTAATTATTCTCACTCAGAAAATCTCAAACATTCAGCTACTTTAACCCAAGCATCTTAATGTTTCTCGGAAAAATAAAATCTACACAGTTTTGGCAACCATTTCTACTTCAAATTCCTAACAACAATCTGAGAAAGGGTACTGAGAGGAAGTGCATTTTCCCACTTTGCAAAATGGCCAGCTTATAGCTATTTCTCTCTCTTCAAACCCCCTACTCTCACATGCCACCCCATTCCCAGCTCTTCAGGTTGCCTCCTATGTCATGAATAAAAGAGAAATAATCAGGCAGTAGCTCTTTCATTCTCTGAGTTGACTAACACCTCAGTGTCTCCACTCTTTTTACAAGGTAGCAAGAGCTCTGCTCTCATCAAAAGCCATCACTTCCATTTGAGCACTGAATGACATCTCTTCTGCCTTCTCAAGGTCAGTGCCTCCAAGGGCAATCCTATCAATGTAAACAACACTTAGGTAATTCCCTTCTTATATAAGAAAGAATTCCCTTTCTTATATCCTCCAGCCACTTTTCCTCTGTTCTTCTTCACATAAAAACTTTTCCTTCCTTCCTTCCTTATTTATTTATTTATTTTTGAGAGAGAGAGGTGAGAGAGAGATCAGGGGAGGGCAGAGGGAGAGGGAGAGAGAATCTCAAGCAGACTCCCTGATGAGCGGTGAGCCCAATGCTGAGCTTGATCCCAGGATCCCAAGATCATGACATCAGCTGAAATCAAAAGTCGAAAACTTAACTGACTGAGCCACCCAGGTGCCTCTCACATAAAGACTTTTCAAATGTGTTGTGGTTTTGGATTCCTCCACTCGATTACCACCTATCTCACCAGCTCATCAAAACTACATCTGTCAAGGCTTCTAAGAGCTTCTATATTTCTTTATCCAAAGGTTCTCATCTTACCTAACTTCTTTATTCTGAACTCTGTCTACCTTCTTGACATAGGTCTATTCTTCTCAAAACATTTCCCTCTCTGGATTGCACAGTTTAGTTTTATCTTACTGTTTACTCTTCAGCCTCTTTTTCTGCTTTCACCTCTTCCACATGATGGAATTGTCCAGCGATCACAGCCCTATCTATGCTCTCTTCTTAGACCAGTGGTTTTCCAGCCTTGCTGCTCTCTCCAATCACTTACAAATCTTTTAAAAAATATGGTACAGGGAATATCCCTTCAAAGACTCTAATTTAATTGGCTTGGCATTCCAAGGTACAATCAGGATTGAGGAACATTGCCTTAGAAAATACTGAAGCCCATAGCTTTAAGTACCAATTGTATGCTGCTTATTCCAAATAGATATCACCAGCTCAGACCTTTTGTCCTGAGCTTTAGACTCCTTCTGCCTATATGATATCTACCTTCAGATTTCAAACATCTCAAAAAGAGTATATTCAAAATGGAATCTGATGTCCTACTTTCTTTCAATCCTATACAGACAATCTAATCTGTCAAGTATTATTGACTTCTTTTTTTTTTTTTTTTTAAAGATTTTATTTATTTATTTGTCAGAGAGAGCGAGAGTGAGAGCGAGCACAGGCAGACAGAGTGGAAGGCAGAGGCAGAGGGAGAAGCAGGCTCCCTGCGGAGCAAGGAGCCCGATGTGGGACTCGATCCCAGGACGCTGGGATCATGACCTGAGCCGAAGGCAGCTGCTTAACCAACTGAGCCACCCAGGCGTCCCAAGTATTATTGACTTCTTAACCAAAATTTCTTGAATGTACCCTTTTCTCTCCCTTTTTTGTCACCACTTCCCAAGTTCAAGCTGCCTTGATTTTATGCCTTGACTGACCACAATGCCTTCCAACTGTTCTTACTTCTATACATCACTCCCTGTCCGTTTTCCATACAGTAAGCAGACTTTGTTAATATTGTCAATCACATCATCTATTTCCCATGCTTTAATGTCCTATAATTGCTTTGCATTGCTTTTACAATAAAATACAAACCTCCTACCATGATTTATAAGACACTATATGATCTCTCCCAAGGTGCTTCTCAAAGTAATTTTCATATGACATTTTCAATTACTCACTATATTCCAATCCAACTTACCACTTTCTCTTCTGCAAACACATCATTATCCTTCTTGCTTTAAGACCTTTGCACTTGCTTTTCCCTCTGTCTGTAATTTATCCCTTTCCATATCCTATACCTCATCTGTCTGTGAAGCAACATGTAATTTCCTCAAAAATAGTATAGTGGCTAAAAACACTCCCTCTGTGTCAAACTACGTAGGTTCAAACACTATCTCCATTATTTCTTTTATTTTGTATTTTTAAATAAAGTTTGTAATCCAATGGACACACAAAGCAAAACTGTGCTGAGGAAACCAGTTTCATAAATTAGTAAGTGTTGGGAACCTGGAGGGAGAGGTCAGGGTAACAGGAAGAGAAGGCAGCCTTTTAGTGTGTGACACTTCCAAATTGTGGGGGCAGGGCCCATGCTATAATGAAATGTACTTATACAAAATAAGTGATAATACAAAGTATGAGCATGAAAATAAAATCTTCTCTTGCCATTTGCAATGACGTGGATGGAACTAGAGAATATTATGCTAAGTAAGATAGAAACAGAGAAGGAGGCAAACCATTAGAGATTCTTAGTTATAGGAAACAAACTGAAGGTTGCTTAATGGGAGGTGGGTGGGAGGTTGGGGTAACTGGGTGATGGGCATTAAGGAGGGCATTTGATGTAATGAGCACTGGGAATTATGTGTACTGATAAATCATTAAATTTTGCCCCTGAAACCAATAATATACTGTATGTTAACCAAATTAAATTTAAATTGAAAAGAATTTTATAAAGAAAATAAGATTTTCTCTGAAAACACATTTTTTGGCACAGATTTTTAAAAAAATGAATGTCAGGGGAATTTGATTTTTTAAGTCAGTATTATACATATTTATATATATTATATATTTATACATACACATATCCCAGGTTCTATACATTTCCATCAAGAAGGAAAATCCTTCTGTTTGCTCTTCTTCAGTTGTAAACTGTACATCCAGGTGAATCAAAGATGGTGGTGGCAAGCGAATTAAGAAAGTTGACACATCTGGGGCACCTGGGTGGCTTAGTGGGTTAAGTCTCTGCCTTCTGCTCAGGTCATGATCCCAGGGTCCTGGGATCGAGCCCCACATCGGGCTCTCTGCTCAGCAGGGAGGCTGCTTCCTCCTCTCTCTCTGCCTGCCTCTCTGCCTACTTGTGATCTCTGTCTGTCAAATAAATAAATAAAGTCTTAAAAAAAAAAAAAAAGAAAGTTGACATATCCAAATGAACAAGGAGAAGGGCAGGGTGGAGACAAAACAACCCAGTGAAATGTTCCCTAACCCCAATATTTCAGCAGAAAACCTGAAGTTCTGTCTTGGAGTCCTCGATGTGTTCAGGTACACCAAGACATCCAAAATGTCACGGCCTGTCTTCACTGTGCAAAAGTCACTCACTAATTTAGCCAGTGTTTCTTAATAGTGTAATCTTCAAAGACTAATGTAAACAATCTGTGTCTCAGTATCTGCCTATGTAAAATTAAGTTGACAACAGGATCTACATCATAAAATTGCTAAAATAGCCTAATCTATGTGAATAGTCACCAGAGAAGGACTTGGTGCATAACAAGTGTCCAATAAATGTTAACAATTCTAATTCTCTATCCTATATAAAGTAGGGTACCTAATCTATCATCCTGTTTTTTGCCTTCAAAACACTTACCTCCTTTTTCCTGATTAATTTGCTAATTTTTATTTTATGTCTTCCCAAACCACACCCACCACCACAACCCAGTTCCTGCCAGAATTTAAATTCCATGAAGGCAAGGGTCTTATCTGTCTTGGTCAGTACTGATTACACAGAACACAGAAAAAGACCTGTCACAGAGGATGCACTCAGTAAATAATTGCTGACTTAATGGTGATTGGCATAAATAGAACATATTTCAGTTAGTACAGACATTCTAAACATCAAGAGCAATTCTGTGGGGGGTAAATCTGACTGTATACCTATTTCAAAAACAAGACTTTCCATAACTCAGAAGTAGAATATGGCATATTACCTCCATGGAAAAAATAAGTTTTTCAAAAATTTGTTATGTATTTTCCACAATCATAGTGAAACCAATTGCATTTTTAGAGGCACCATAACAAAATAAATTCAATTTGTTTTTATCAAACTGAAGTATCTTAATATAATATTTTCATCTAAAAGTTATCAGATCAGTTTGTTTTTTAATACAAATTAACTATATGTTCTGGATACCCGAGGCTCACATTTTCACAAGTGAGTTCTCAAAAGACACCATATTCTTCTTTTTTAATTAAATTTAATTTTTTTCAGTGTTCCAAAATTAATTGTTTATTTCACTTTCTCTAGTTCAATAAAAATATGGAATGATGATTTGGAAGGAACCTATAGGGTTTTGTTTTTACAAGGTAATAAAAGAGACATTTGTCCCTGAAATTCCCATCTGATTTTGCAGAATAGACTCAAACTAAATGATGAGGATATGGTGAAGAATATGGCGTCCTTTTTTTATGCACCACACCCATATGCACCACTCATCATTTAGTTTGAGTAGATTCTGCAAAATCAGATGGGAATTTCAGGGACAAATGTCTCTTCTATTACCTTGTAAAAAAACAAAACCCTATAGGTTCCTTCCAAATCATCATTCTATTTTTTTATTGGACTTGAAAAAGGGAAATAAAACAGAATGAAAATTCTTTATTGTAACACCAATCTTTCAAAACCTAGGCTTATAAATTGTCACCACGCCTCAGCATTGAAACTAATGAATCTCTGCTCTTCTCAGTGCGCTCATGGTATAATAATGTTGAATGACCCAGGAGTCTCAATTGCTCATTTATTTGAATCACAATGGCTGTCTAAGAAAACCCTAAGTATAGGTAGGTTGATGCATGAATTTTCTGTTCCCATATTGTTTTCTTGGAGTCTCAGTGCTCTGGTAATTTCTGCCAACAGGAAAGCACAAAAATAATTTGAATCATACTACAGATTTAATTTCATTTCAAGAACTTGTCATCTCTCTAAAAACCATGCAGAACTATCTTAACATTAGTTCTATATTTTTAATGATCCATGAAAGGTGAATCATCCATCCTTGTACATGTATGAACTGATTCTTTTATATCAAAATTGTTTTTAAGAACTTTTAAAGCACCAGACTCTAACGCACTGCATTGATGACAATTGGGAAGAGACTTGTTCACACAGATTTGGGTATTAACTCTACAATGGCAACAAGTAAATATTATTTTAGAAGAACTCATTTAAACACTGTTTTGAGAAGAAAAAAGAGCTCTTTAAAAAAAGAATTTATAATTAAGAGCCAAAATATCCATTGAATAATGAATGGCCAATGAAGAGGTGGTGTGTATACTATTACTCAGCTATAAAAATGAATGAAAGCTTGCCATTTGCAATGACATGGATGGAGCTAGAGAATATTATGCTAAATAATTTAAATAAGTCAGTCAAAGACAAATACTATATGATCTCACACATGTGATGAATTTAAGAAATAAAACAAATGATCATAGGGGAGAAAAGAAACAGGCAAACCAAGAAACAGACTCTTAACTCTAAAGAACAAACTGATAGCTACCAGAAGGGAAGTGCATGGGGTAATGGGTGAAGAAGGTGTTGGGGATTAAGATGTGCACTTGTTTTGATGAGCACTGAGTGATATATCAAAGTGCTGAATCAGTGAATTGCACACCTGAAACTAGTATTGTATTGCATGTTAACCAACTGGAATTTAAATAAAAACTTTAACAAAATAAAAGCACTTATTGACAAAAAATGTTTTATAATTTATATAAAAAATATTTATAGGGGAATGTATCATTCACCAGATTCTAAATAATAATTTAACTAACAAGTTCCTCATCCATTTTGTCCATATACTATTTAATAAATATATATTTGAATGTCAATGTTAAAATATCATAACGTCAATTCATAGGAGGCTTTACCTGTTTGTAGACTTGATGAAAAGATGCCATAAGATACATCCTGCCTCCAAAGATATCTCCTATTTCACTTCATCTGAAGCACAAGTTACTTGTCAATTATTTGAGCACCTTCTCCAGAAGAACTTGGTTTACATCCACATTTTGCCTCCTAGAATCAAGACACGATTTATCACTACTTTAACAAAGGTATATTTGTCAGATTAGCTAATTTGGAATTCTCAGGAACCAATCCAGAAGTTCTGATACCAAAATAGAGAAGTTTCCATGCATTGTATGGACAGCATGTGGAAAGGTCCACTTGTTCCAGTTTCAAATATTAAGTTTAGATCCAGAAAAGAAAGCAAAATGGAACAATCTAGTCCATGCTTATATCTATTGGATAGGTTTACAAGAGCCACCTCTGTGACCTAAGTGGAGAAGTCAGTTACCAGATAGGTAGTAGAAACAAAATGTGAGTATAGGAATGAGGAAACAAACAATACAGGGGGGAAAGTTTGTGTTAGGGAAAGGAACAGAAAGAAACTAAAAATCTGAAAGAGTCAGAAAAGAGCTGTCTCTGTAGGAATCGCCATGACAGTGAATATTAACCATGCTAGTTTTGAATACTTACTTAAGCATGTGTCTCCTGCCAATGAGAAGAATTTTTAGATAGACAAAGCTATTCAGAGACTTTTGAAGGTTATGCTGAAATAGTGGTTTCTAATTTAGACTATGGACTAATTTAGACTATGGACTAATTTAGACTAATTTAGACTATGGACTTCTGGGTGACATTATTTCTTCAGTAATTGAATCCTAAAATCACCACTGTTATCAACTGGGGAGCCATGAACAACTCTGATATGAAGAACAATATGCTGGACAATCAGTCAGTGGATGGGATTCTTATGAACACAAACATGACCTTTTTTTTTTTCCAACCCTGAAATTCTATTCTCAAAATCCAAGCATGAAAGTGGTACATGTCAAACACACAATACTAGACCATTTTTCTCTTAGGAGCTGGGGAGGATTTGGCAAAAACTAAGGCTAGGTTGATGTGCTTGTGGATGCATTGTGAGCTAGGCGTTATTATAGATATTTGTCAAAGTTGAGTTAATGGCCGAAAGATACAATAATATCTATAAGAAAATCAGTGTATTTGCTTACAATGGCTAAAAGATGGAACTATCTTTTTATCATGGGTTGAATTGTATATTCCTACAAAAAAATATGTGGAAAATAAACTCCCAATTCTGCAGAATGTGACCGTATTTGAAAATAGGGTCATTAAAGATATAATTAGTTAAGATGAGGTCACAGGAGAGTAGGGGAGACCCTTAATCCAATATGACTGGTGTCCTTTAAGGAAGACAGCCTTGCAGAAGCAACCTAAGTATCCATCAATAGATGAACAGATAAAGATGTGGTGTATATATACACAATGGAAAATTACTCAGTCATAAAAAAGGAAGAGATCATGCCATTTGCAACCACATAGATGGATTTAGAGAGTATAATGCTAAGTGAATCAAGTCAGTCTGAGAAAGACAAATACCATATGATTTCACTCATATGTAGAATTTAAGAAGCAAGACAAATGAAAAAAAGAAAAAAAAGAGACTAACAACAAAAAATCAGACTCTTAAATAAAAGAACTGGTGGTTGCCAGAGAGGAGGTAGGCAGGGTGATGGGGGAAATAGGTGAAGGGGATTGATCATTCTTACTGTGTTGAGAACTGAGTAATGTACACACTGTGGAATCACTGTATTGTACAATGGAAACAAATATAACACTGCTTGTTAATTTTACTGGAGCAAAAATAAAATTTAAAAAAAGACAGCTGTGTGAAGCCAGATACACAGGGAGAATCCCATGTGACAACAAAGGCAGATACTGGAATACTGAAAGCCAAGGAATGCCAAGAAATGCAAGCGACCACCAGAAGGTAGGAAGAGGCAAGCAAAGATTCCTCTCTACAGGTTCAGAGGCAGGACAGTCCTGATTTCAACTTGATTTCAGACTTGCGAAAATTGTGAGAAAATGGATGTACTATATTCTAGCCCCATGTGTTATACTCTGTTATGGCAGCCCTAATGCTGGGCTAACTAACACACTCTCCTGGGCTACAAGAGGAGAAAGCTCCAAGTACCATAACATGTCTCCCAGACCCCTTCACACAATGTAAGGCTCCTACAGAATGGAAAATTTAGGGAACTTATTTTCAAAAAATCATTATTTTCTTTTTTAAAAATTTTATTTAATTATTTGACAGAGGGAGAGAGAGATCACAAGTAGGCAGAGAGGCAGACAGAGAGAGAGGGAGAAGCAGGCTCCCCGCCGAACAGAGAGCCCGATGTGGGGCTCGATTCCAGGACCCTGAGATCATGATCTGAGCCCGAAGCAGAGGCTTAACCCACTGAGCCACCCAGGTGCCCCAAACATCACTATTTTCTAGATAGTCTCATCTTGCCTAACTTTTCTGCTCTCTTATGTTATGCTTTGAAAATTCCTCTCTACCTCTGGGTCCTGAACATGTGGTTTTTCCCTCATACTTTTCACCTTTGTGATATTAATCCCTTCAAGTGAAATCCCTCTGCACTCACCTGGGTCTCTCCTCCCCAGTTCTGCCCCAAACCAATCTTCCTGTAAGGCTCATTTCTTCATTATTTGTTGAATATATAAATGAATAAATTCTATCAAATATATGAGACTTAAATAGAATCTTATAGTATACTTAATCATGTGACCTAATTAGAAATAAGAAGGTAACTAAAACATTTACTTAGAATTTTTTTAAAGGAAAGGAAAAACTGAAATTAAACTGCTATCTGAAAGGTAAAGAAAAGGAAAACACTCCATGTGAAAATAAATGGGAGACATCAAAAGTTGTATAGGAGATTAGATATAGATAGATAAAGTACAACTGTTTATATCTTTACATTCTTTCATTATTATTGAAGAAAGAAATTTTGACAGAACTATTAATACTCATGGAAAGAAATTTAAAAGCAAAAGGAAACACAAGAAACTAGAAAAAAGAAATTAAGGTAGATAAAATTAGCCAAGAACTTCAATTAATTAAATATAAAAATCAAACAAAATTTACAGATAAAGAAATTTTTAAAAAAACAAAATCTTTAAAAGACATCCAGACAAGGTGATTCTACAAATGGATTCTGAACTTCTCTTAAAAAAACATTCTGATATTTGTGGGCACCTGGGTAGCTCAGTTGGTTAAGCGTCTGCCTTTGGCTCAGGTCATGATCCCAGGGTCCTGGGATGGAGCCCCGCATAGGGCTCACTGCTCAGTGGGGAGCCTGCTTCCCCCTTTGCCTCCCCCCACAGCCCGTGCATGTGCTCTCACTCTCTCACTCTCTCTCTCTTAAATAAATTAATAAAATCTTCCCAAAAATAAAATAAATGGGTATGTAAAAAGAATAATAAATTATGACCATATAGAGTTTATTCCAGTAATCCAGTAATTCTTTGTTGTTGTTGTTTTTTAATTTCTCTGCTTTATGATATGACTTAATTTCTGGAGAGGTAAATCTCATTTTCCTGCTATTCTTTTTTCAAAATTACTTTGGCTTTTCACAAACCTTTAAATTTGCACAAAGGATTAGAATCAATTTGTCATATTCCTCAAATTTTTCTACTTGGATTTCGAATGGCATTCCATAAAATGTAAAAAAAAAAAAAAAAACAGCTTTTACAATGCTGTTTTATCACTCATTTACCTAGTATATTTTTCCATTTATTCATACCTGCTTTTATATTCTACTTAGGAGAGGTCTAAAATTTTCTCTATAAATGTGTTGTGAATTCTTGGTTAGATTAATTGCTAGTTACATGTTGAATCCTACTGCTAACGTATCCTAGTTTTGATTATATTTTCTAGTTGGATATTGCTGTTTTACAGGAATGCTTTATCTATACTAATTGAAAAAGATGACAACTTTATCTCTTTCAAATCTTTATGTGTATATGTATGTGTATATATATATATAGAGAGAGAGAGAGAGAGAGGGAGAGAGAGAGAGACTGACTTACTCAATTGGCCAAAAGCCAGTTATAAGTGATATCCTTCCCTTAATGACCATTATAGAGGGGAGGATACCTCTTACCCTAATCCATTAAATGTAATAGTGGCTGTTGATTTTGGGGGTTACTACCCATTGGCTATTAGCCTATTAATTTTTAACTTTTTTTTATAAAAATGTATTGAATTTTTCAAATGTTTTCCCTGTACATATTGAAAATTGCATGCATTTTTTCCCTTTAGTTCAAAAGGTGTTTAATGCCTATGAGAGTTTTTTGACTTTGATTTATCTTTCATTGTAAATACAGTCTCTACTTAATTATGAGATAGGTTTTTTTAAGGCACTGTTAGATTCAAATGCCAAGATTTTGCTTAGGATATTTCCAAATGTATTCATAACTGAAATCAGCCAATAAGGGTTTTTTGTACTCTGTTTTTTTTTTCTTTGAATTTGGTAGTGTTTTTTCTTTCTCTGTATTATGTGAAATAAGATTATGTACTTCTTGAAAGTTTGAGAGAACTCATGGCTAAATTCATCTAAATTGGAGACTTCAGGGAAGAGGGATTGTGAGTGAATCTAAGGGTAGAAGGAGATAAATATTTTCAATTTCTTTATGAACTTTTGCTCCATGCATATTTTCTACATGTCATCAGATTTTAAAATATATTTGATTATGGTTGTTTGTAACATTTTAAAATGATTTCAATGTCTATCATATTTGCAGTCATTTTCCATTTTTTTTTAAAGATTTTATTTATTCATTTGACAGACAGAGATCACAAGTAGGCAGAGAGGCAGGCAGAGAGAGAGAGAGAGAGAGGGAAGCAGGCTCCCTGTGGAGCAAAGAGCCCGATGCGGGGCTCGATCCCAGGACCCCGAGATCATGACCTGAGCCGAAGGCAGCGGCCCAACCCACCGAGCCACCCAGGCGCCCCTCATTTTCCATTTTTATTCTACATTTGCTTATCTACATATTTGCTTATTTTTATTCATGTCATTTAGGACTTGTCTATTTTTTAGTCTTTTCAGAGAGTCAGCCTTTGGGTTATTGTTTTCATTTTCACTGGTTTTTGTTCCTGAAGTTCATTCACTTCTGTCTTTAATTTTATTTTTTATTTTATTTCTATGTTTTATTTTTATTTTCTAGCTTCTTTAGTTAAATACTTAGCTAACTCATTAAAATTCTTTTGTTACTGATACAAATTTTTAAATGTATATATATATACTTAAAGAAACTACATAACCACTTTGGTAAAGAAATATGTATATATATTTATAAATATATAAATTATAAATATAAATATATAAATATTTATAATAAACTAAATATATAAATGTATAAACTTTATATATATATTTCTTTACCAATAAATATACATAACTACTATATAACATAACTACATAACCAAAGTGATTATGTAGTTTCTCTAAAAGATGGCAAATTTACAGGCTGCAAAATTCTATGTACATATATATTTCAGTTCAAGCTTAATAATAGTATTAGTCAATTAGCCTTTTGTTGCTTGTTTATTGCCTGCTTAATCTACTGGAAAAGTGTGTAGTAAACTCTATTAATTACAATAGTTGATTTCTGCATTTCTTTGCTTAGTTCAGTCAGTTGTAGCTCTATACATTTTGACACTATTGTCAATGTAAAGATGTTCAAGACTGTTATATCTTTTTGAATTGTGTTTCTTTTTACAAACATATAGAGTGCTCAATGTCAAGTCTCTAATTGTCTGAAATTAAAATTGCCTCCCCAGCTTCTTTCTTTATGTTAATCTGCTGTATCTTTTTCCTCCTGTCTTAGTTTAATAACGAGCTAGATCTGACCTCATGTACTGGTTTGCTCACCTTTTAATCCAAATTCAGGGTCTCTCTATCTGTACACAAATTTAATATATTTTTTATTTATATAATTTTTCATTATATTAGGATTCATTTCTGTACCTCATTTCATGTTTTTAATTAAAACTCATTTTTAATATATAGCATCCTTCTTTTTTTTAACCTTTCATTAGCTCCACCAAATTATTTTCTAGATTGAAGTTTGAATATATTTTTGCTCATCAGATCATTACACTGCATAATTAAGATTAATATCTATATTGATTTTTACCAATCTATTTCTAAATTTGTTTCATATCTAGGGTTTCCGTCCTCTAAACAATTAATTATCTAAGCACACTCTCTCCTCCCTCTGCTCTCCTCCTACCTTAGCACCCTTCCTCTCAGCATTAGCATTGTTCAGAGAGCAGTTTTCAAAGTGTGGTTCTTCTGGGGATTCCCAATACACTTTTTTTCCCCCATAACATTGATTTTTTTTTATCATGTTATGCTAGTCACCATACAGTATATCATTAGTTTTTAATACACTTTGAAAACGTCTGCAAAGTTAAAATTATTTTCACAACATTAAATATTCATTTGCCTCATTCACTCTGCTGCTTTCATGAATATACAGTGGATTTTTACAAAGGCCATATCACATTGTATCAAACCAGACTAAATGCAGAAGCACAGATGAGAATCTAGCTATTTCCTAAAATTGTATACATTAAAGAGATTCACAAAACATAAAGCAAAACGCCAATCCCAAATTAGTTCTTAGAATATTTTCATAAGAAATATGTCATTTATGTTAATGTGCAATAAATTTATTATTGTTATTCTTAATAAATAGTCTTTAAATTTCTGTTTCAATTTATTTAAAGATTTATTTATTTATTTTTTAGGAAGAGAGAGATCGGGGGAAGGGCATAGGGAGAGAACCTTCAAGCAGACTCCCTGCTGAGTGTGCAGCCCCACACAGAGCTTGATCTCACAACCCCGATATCATGATCTGAGCTGAAAACAAGAGGGAGACATTTAACTAACGGAGCCACCCAGGTGCCCCTCTATTTCAATTTTGAATATGTTAAATATTGGTAGACACCCCACATAACCAAAAGATCTTTGGCATTCTTAACAATTTTTAAGAACAAAAATGATTCCTGTGGTCAAACTATTTGAGAACTGCTGGGTTAGAATTTGTTTCTAGGTGTTTGAGAAATACAGTTGTAAAATTATTCTTTGAAGATGGCAATAAGCCATACTAAGTTACTCACTTCTAATTATATTGGTCATTTCTTTTTACACAGAAATGCTTCCTTCAACAGTGTTTTGAAATACTGTGCCTGAGAAAATAAGTGTTATAAGCATTTTATTCCCAAGAAATTTTTTACATTTTCCTATTTATATGATATTTTGGTAGAGATAAAATTCCAAGCTCAACTTTTTTCTTGAACTCCTTTATTATCTCCTTTCACCTACCATTTCTCTTATGAAATATGACATTAATTCTTGATCCTTTAAAAATTTATGTTGTGCAAATTAGAACTGAAAAAATTATCTTAACATTGTGAAAATACAAAATACTTGCATAAAAGATGTAAAGGTTGCATAAAATTACTATAAGTTTTTATCTCTAGTTGGTACAAGTGTATGAATTTTGAAATTTTCTTAAGCTTTTCTGTATTCCTAAGTTTATACAGTGAATATAGATTTCTTTTGTAATCAGAAAAAGAAAGTTTCTCTACAACCTTCCTGAACAAGAGCATAAAAAGATAAAAGGGAAAAACAATTCTTATTGAGTAGGTACTCTATGTTATGTGCTCTGTATGTATTAGATCCTTTTACATTTTACATCCTGAGCACCAGGGTGGCCCAATTGGTTAAGCATCCAACTCTTGATTTTGGCTCAGGTCATGATCTCATAGGGTCCCAAAATCAAGCCCCACAATGGGCTCCATACTCAGCAGGGAGTCTGGTTGAGATTCTCTCTCTTCCTCTGCCCTTCTCTGCCTCTATCTCTCTTTCTAAAATAAATAAATAAATCTTTTAAGAAATAAAGCCTACATCCTTTGACCATCATAGGTACATGGTGAAACACTTAACTATTAGCAACATTGTTGTCATTTCCTATAGTTGGGATTTTGTAGGTTTTTGGCCCAAGGCATGTATTTTTTCTTTTGCTCACAAAATGAAAATGGCCTAATTTTGGATAATTTTTCAGAATAGTGTTTTTAGAAACAGTTATTCTGATAGTGATTAGTGATACCTTTAGAGTTTTTGTTTCCTATTTGGCATTTTTCTTAATGTAACATTATTGTTTTCAATGAGTCATAATGTATATTCATGGCCCCTAAAATGGAAGTTTTAAAATACTTTGAAAATGACAAGGATATAACTGTTAAACATCACTTTGTGTGCCTAAATCTGTAATTGTCATTTGTAACCAAATGGGAAAGGGACTGGAAAACATGATCAATAACCCCACAAATGTAAATAAAACTTTACAGAATTATTTTTAAAAACAGGAATGAATGACAAAATGGGGGGATATAAAGCCCTCAATCTGCATTTATGGTCCATATTCATGTTCATTTATATATAGGATCATAAGACTGATAAAGAAAAGTGATTACAGCAACAAAAAATACAGAGAAGACTTCTCACATGACAAAGCAAATGGGAAATTAGCAGCTGTAAGACAAGTGAAGGTTGGTAGAATCTTGAAAATCAATCTTTACATGATAATTAGGCAGTGAAATACATACAGAAGAGGGACAAATTCAAGAAATAAATTCTCTCAAGTGTCAATGTATATTGCACATTACTAAAGAAAGTACTGCTAAAAGAATAATTTTTTGAGTAAAATTGAACAGCCTTAAACCCAGAGCTCCTGTTCTATTCCTGTTAGGGACCTGAGTCATTGTTTTATCCCAGGCAAGTAAGTCATTTTGCTTCTTTTTGACTCAAATTACTCATCTATAAAAAGCTATACTTCCAGCATTCTTATAGACCATTGCACCACGCCTCTTCTCTATCCACTAAGTGCCGGATATCAGCCCAGAAAGCAAATTTAGGAATTAATTCAGAAATACATGCTCTGACTCCAAAACATAAAGATAGAACATAATGAACAAGCTAACTCTGAAATTCTTTAGTTGTATGTTTCATTTTAGTTCTTGGATATGATTGACATAACCTTTAAAAAAAGTATTATTTGATGTGGTTCAGATTTAATATAACCTATGTTGAAGCTAGACTATAGATACAAAGAGAGCCCACATTATTATCATCTTACTCTGGGGAAAATTATTATATATTGAGTACTAATAAATTTCATAAATTTGTTTTTACTATTATTATTTTACAAACTGTAATGAAAACTATTCTTGTGGAAGTCACCTTGAGCTTTTTTTCAACTTGAGTTTTTTATAAATGAGGGAAAAATATTTTTAATATAATGGAAATAACCATTCACTTAGGAGAAATATAAATTAAAACCACAGTGAGACATTACTTTATATCTGTTAGTACTACCGTTATTAAAAAAAAAAAAAAGTGTTGGTGGAGAAAGTGGAACCTCTGTACACTGTTGGTGAGAATGTAAAGTGGTGCAGCCTCTATGGAAAACAGTATGGAGATTCATTTAAAAAAATAAAAGATAGATAATCATCTCACAATCTATGTAAGTTAAGTCATTATGCTGCAGACCTTAAGCTTACATAAGTGCTATATGTCCATTATATCTCAATAAAATTGAAAAGGCGGGAAAGAAAATTTCAAATTCTCTTTTAGAAAGTAAATTACATGGGGCACCTGGGTAGCTCAGTCATTAAGCATTTGCCTTCCACTCAGGTCATGATCCCGGGGTCCTGGGATCAAGCCCTGCAATGGGTTTCCTACTTCGCAAGAAGCCTGCTTTTCCCTCTCCCACTCCTCCTGCTTGTATTCCCTCTCTCACTGTGTCTTTCTCTGTCAAATAAATAAAATATTTTTTAAAAAAGAAAAGAAAATACATGGGGGAAAAAAGAGAAGAGGGAATAACCTAGAAATCGTAACTAACCACAGTGATTATGCTTTTTTGGATTCTGTCTCAAACAAAATGCAAAAGAAATCATTTACAGTATTTGTGTTAGATTGATTGCAATAATAAACTCAATTAATGGCCTTCCTGACTTTAAAAAATTAAAAATAGAAATGTCATATGATCCAGCAATCCTACTTCTGGGTATATGCCCAAAAGAAATGAATATATAGAGAGTGAAATATTACTCAGCCTTTTCAAAAAAAATCCTGCCATATGAGAAAACATGGATGAACCAGGAGGACATTGTGATAAGTGAAATAAACCAGAAAGACAAATGCTGCCTGATTCCACTTATATGGAATACCTAAAAAGTCAAAGTCATAGAAGCAGAGAGTAGAATGTTGATAGCCAGGGGCCATGGGAGAAGATAAAGGGGAGGTGCTGTTCAATGGGCATAAAGTTTTAGTTAAACAAGATGAATAAGTCCAGAGATCTGCTCTACAACATTGGCTTACAGTTAATAATACTTTAATGTATATCTAAAAATTTATGAACAAGGTAGATCTCATATTAAGTATTCTTACCACAATAAAAAAAAAAAAAATGCTGCAGGGTGCCTGGGTGGCTCAGTGGGTTAAAGCCTCTGCCTTTGGCTCAGGTCATGATTCCAGGGTCCTCGGATTGAGCCCCACAGAGGGCTCTCTGCTCAGCAGGGAGCCTGCTTCCTTCTCTCTCTCTGTCTCTGTCTCTCTCTCTCTCTGCCTACTTGTGATCTCTATCTGTCAAATAAATAAATAAAATCTTTAAAAAATACATTAAAAATGTTGCAAGGAATTACTGCATGGAATTATTAAATATCAAAAGACTAAATAATGGAATGAATAAATTAAAATGAAACTGTTTCTGGATTTATTCTCCCCAGTCCCACTGTCAGGAAGATGGCGATGACCAGAGTGTACTTGGATACAATATACTAAGGATAACAGGCTTTCCCAGATAGCCATAGATAACTTATTTACAAATGATTCTCTATGAAGGAACCAGTATCTGGTCTCTGTGTGAAGAAAATTCATGGGAAAATAACATCAAAAGAGGCAATGCACAATAGTAAAAGGTAATTGAAGAGTCATAAAGTTTCATTTCATCATAGATCTGCTACTGAACACTTATGAGAAAAATGTACTCACATCTCTAGATTTCTGGTACAATGAAAGCATTGAACAAAGTTGGTTGTTTGCAGTTTGTGCTCAAAGAATATTTAGGGAGGGAGCCTCGGTGAGTCAGTCGGTTAAGGGTCGAGCTGAAGGCAGACCTTTAACCGACTGACTCACCAATCAAGCCTCACATCAGGCTCCCAGTTCAGCTGGAAGTCTGCTTTTCCCTCCACCCTCCCCCGCTCCATGATCTGTCTCTCTTTCATTCTCTCTCTCTCAAATAAATAGGTAAAATTGTTAAAAAGAGAAAAAAAGAATATTTAGGGTAACAAAGAACTTCTCTAAGACAAGAGAGCATAGAAATTCTAAAACTTCAGGTAGACCAGCTTTCACTCACTTGTCCAAAATATTAAATTGGCACTCAATTAAACTACTTTTTAAATAATATAAGGTATTACTGCTAAAAGGCAATTACTTCCAAGATACTAAAATTCATCATTGTGAATTTCTTAGAAAATTAAGAATAATAGTATAATATACTACTATACTCCAATAATAGTAAATAATGTATATGAGTCATTTCTGAACACTGTATTCTCATTCATATCTCTGTACCAGTTAGGATATTTTACCTGTAATTAACACTATAGAATTTATTTACTGAGTTATCTGGAAGTTCAGGGTTGGTAAGGAAGAACATAAGACTTTCAGTAGTGTAGTCATGAAAGCTGGATTTATTGAGAATTTAATAAAGCTTAAGCTTTAGAGAAAATCATTTGCATGGACCCCTTCCAAAACACTTCAACTAATTTCATATACAGATTGATTAATTTTCCCAATGAGACCCTACCCCCCATAAATTATTTAATCTTAGGTCCCAGAAAACCTGGATCAATTCTTAGTTTTGATATAATTTCCCAGTGAGTCCTCTAGCAATGCATTCCTGATGGGGCCAGCTTTGCTTAGTGGGTAGCTTGATTCTGATTTTCGAAATGGCTTCCAAAAGGGTAATATGACCTCTTATTCACTTTGAGGCACTCACTTGCAGGCATTTTGTACTTAATGCAAAGTAGGGAACATGTTCTTTCTCTTATAAAGATGAACTATGTCCCTAGTTTCCAGGATAATGTCACATGCTACCTGACTTAAGCCTGGGTTTCAGAACCGACTCACTGGCAGAGAAACGGATGTTTCCTAATAGGATCAGATAAATATAAGCCCACTTCTAGAAATGGAAATGGATTAGCTCACCTAATGAGACATGGGTTATGTAAGAGGAAGAGATTAAGTTGGAGATACCTTACCCAGTACCACATTGACTACATAGAAGGGGGCTGATACCTGAACAAAATTCAGATGTGGGCTGACGTAAGCAAGTTTGGGCCAATGATATTTGAGAGAACCCTTGCTCAGATGTTTCTGGAAAGAAAATTTCTCAGTCAATCTCTGTCTCTGTCTCTCTCTCATCTAATAGGTATGAACATAGAAGTATCTTACCTTAGTGACTGCTGGCAGCCATTCTGCCGTCATGATGGAAGGTACACCAAGCACAAAATCACATATACTAAAAGGCACAGCTTAAAATCACAGAGAGAAAGACAGAGAGAAAGAAACAGATCTAGAGTTCTGCTATTTTCTGCACTAAAACTTCTATTTTTATGCAAATCAAAATCACAATAAGATCTCACCTCATACCTGTCAGAATGGCTGTTATCAAAAAGACAAGAAATAATAAGTGTTGGTGAGGATGTGGAGAAAAGGAAATCCTTATGTACTCTTATAGGAAAGTAAATTCATGCATCCACTATGGAAAACAGTGCAGGGTTTCCTCAAAAAAATTAAAAATAGTACTACCATGTGATTCAGCAATTCTACTTCTGGGTATTTATCCAGAGAAAATTAAAACACTAAGCTGAAAAGCGTATCTGCTACCCCATGCTCAATGTTGTATTTATAATAGTCATGATAGGGAAATAACCTGTGTTTATTGATGGATGAATGGATAAAGAAATTTTCACACATATACATTCACACACACACACACACACACACACACACTCCCCTTACACACAATGGAATATTATTCAGCCATGAAGAAGTATGAAACCCTGCCACTGCAACAATGTGGATGGACCTTGAGGGTATTATACTAAGCAAAATAAGTCAGACAGAAAAAGGTAAATATTGAATGATCTCACGTATTTGTGGAATCCAAAAAAAAAAAAAAAAAGCAAGCTCATAGATATAAAGAACAGATTGATGGTTGCCAGAAGCAAGGGGTGGGGGTGGGCAAAATGGGTAAATGTGGTCAAAAGGTACAAACTTCCACTTACAAAATAAGTCATAGGGATATAATGAACAGAATGTTGACTACAGTTAATAATACTGTAATGCACAGTTGAAAGTTGCTAAGAGAGTAAATCTTAAAAGTTCCCATCATAAGAAAACAAAATTTTAAAACTACATATGATGCCCAGTGTTAACTAGGCTTATTGTGGTGACCATTTCACAATATATACAAGCATCGACTCATTACATTGTACATTTGAAACTAATGTAATGTTGTATGTCAACTATGGTTCAACTTTAAAGAAGATTATAGTCTTTATATTCATGTCTTTTTTATTGTGTTATGATTTTCATCATGATGCCTTTTAGATATCCAAGTGAAGTTGCCAGAAAAACTATTGAACAGAGGAGAGCAAAGTTTAGAAAGTACTCTGGGAAGATACATAAATTTAGGAATCATCTGTATGTAGATGGCTTTTAAAAACATGAGTCCAGGTGAGATGACCTAATATGTTCTATGGACTGCATCTCTCGAGTAAAATGAGGTGATCTGGAAATGCCAACACAGAAAGTGACATTATCATTAAGTGAATTGAGTTAACCACTAGATCCTCCCTGTAATGGATACATTCTCAAATTTTTTAATACTTATTTATTTATTTGAGAGAGAGTGACAGAGTGGGGGAGAGGGAGAGAGAATGAATCAGACTCCTCCCTGAGTGCAGAACCAGAAATGGAGCTTGATCCCAGGATGCTGACATCATGACCTAAGGCGAAGTCAGAGGCTTAACCAGGCAGCCACCCAGGCCCCTCTCAAATTTACTTTAATATAATCAGGACATAATGCTCTCTCTCTGACTGCCAATCATAGTGGTGAAATTACTAAACAGATATTAATTTAGTCCTTACTATGTCTCAGGCTTTTGTGAAGATCATAGAACATTTGACAGCTAGCACCAGTGATAGCAACAGATAAATAAAAAGAACCCTATACTAAAGATTGTTGATGTTTCTAAAGGAACACAGCTAGGGAAGAGGAAAGACAGAAAGCAGTATGAGGAAACCGATAAATGCACTAAACTGCTGAGAAACCATTAATTGTCCCTCCTTCTGAGGGTACACAGGGCCTAGTAATGAGGAACTAATTAATTATGTTTAAAAAAATTCTTGAGAGTAAATATTTTTCTGTATTTATAAAAAATATATTCAAAACAGGAATTTTTAAAGTCTGCTTTATCATGAAAGAAATTTTAAATATGATTTAAATGTAATATTCTCTTAGGTGGTATTTAAATCTCCTGTTGCCTCCCACCTTTTTAAAGAAGCAAAATGGCATTTCAAAGAGGCAACTAAATCTAGAAAGCAAAGGATCACAAAACAGGTTAGCAACAGCTAGAGTTCATGATTATTTTTCTAAATATAGCTACTTGCATTTTAGAAATACACAAAGGGTAATTTAAGAGGCTTTTTTAAAATAATAAAATATATGTCAAGCCCACATTGCAAACCAGATTTAAACTCAGTGAAGTGATCTTTCATACATTATACAGTGGCAATTACCATGTAAATAGATTTTAAATAAAGTGATGTATTATTTAAAACCTCAGTGTTATATAAAGCAAGCTTGGGGAAATGCTTGATGTCTATTTTATTTTCAAATCAGCAATACCTTTCCACACAGAAAAGGACAATGATTGCAGTAGATAATTTTATTTCTCATAATAAAGTGCTGTAGCTTCTATGATTATACATTTTCCCAATATTTGTGGGAAACATTATAATATCCCCTATATAATCATAAGTCTGGCATTTTTCCCACTTAAAGGCATTCTCCTTCCAGAAATTTTTAAATGAGAACTCCTAGAGAGTACATTTAATTCAGACTGTTATAAATGACCTAAAATAATAAAAAATCATGATGAATGAGAGTCAGAATTTCCTCCCAGATTAGGGAAATATTTTCAAGGTGTCCTTGCAGGAGTAGGCTCAAAGGAAAGAGAAAGGTAGAGACGGGAGTTAAGAGGGTTACATGGGCCCTATAGAAGAGATTGGATTGACAGGCCAAGGCAGAGCCAGAATTTGCTGACCACTAGACCTCCTGTCAAAGTGCCTTTTATACTACCATCTAAAATTCACATGGGAATTTAGTAAGTGGCCAACAGTGAAGTCAGTAAACCTTTAGGTTCACCTGGTCTCTACTTGAGTGGGAACTGTGGGGATTTCCTTCTCTTCCTGTGAATCTTCATCTGTTTTCCTGACTCTGGGCCCATTGCGCATCCACCTTACCTATTTAGGCCATGCCTATAAATGCAGGGAGAGGGGAAAGTGGGAACGAATGCATTCCTGAACATCCACTGAGTTGATAGTGATGTGGAAAGAACGATTCCCACATTCACCTAAGAATACTCAGCTTGAGGGGCACCTGGCTGGCTCAGTGGGTTAAAGCCTCTGCCTTCGGCTCAGGTCATGATCCCAGGGTCCTGGAATGGAGGCCCGCATCGGGTTCTGCTCGGCGGGAAGCCTGCTTTTTCCTCTCTCTCTGCCTGCCTCTCTGCCTACTTGTCATCTCTCTCTGTCCAATGAATAAATAAAATCTTTTAAAAAAAGAATATTCAGATTGAGATTCACCTCCTCCACCCACTTCCACTCCTTAAAGAATCAGAGACAAAAGAAAATATCCAGAACAAACATTTCCCACATCCATGATCTAGTCCAGTCAAAGTAAAAAAAAAAAAAAACAAAAAAAAACAAACACAAAAAAACAAAAAAGACACTCTACTTACTATTTGGAAATCACAAACCTAACTCTAAGAAGTATTCAGTTATTATTTATTATCTAATAACCTCTGCATTCTACATTTCCCTGTCTCTTCCTTCTCCTATTCATCATCTCATCATCTCAGTTTTCAACTGGATTCCATTTGTCTTTCTTCCCAGTAGTACCCTTCTACCCACTTCCTATCAGATTACTTTAATAGCCCATTATCTGTTTCCCTGACATCAAACATCCTTTTACTCAACAAACATTTCTCAGCTCCTGCTCTGGAGACTTGGCAGCTAAGAACATGCAGCAGGACCCTATTCCTCTAGTTTGTTACAGTTTTCATCCCTGCACAGATGACCAAAATTTTAATCCAGCTTCATGTCACTTTTCCACTTAGTTCAACTCTATATTACTTTTAAAAGCAAACATAAACACTTCACACTTAACAATCAGTTACGTGCTTATTCATTCTTATCTCCAAACGCTAAATTCCAGACTGTTCACAGAGCAAACTGTAGTTCAGTTGAAAGAATACCAGATGGTGGTATGAATTCTCATTCTTGTTCTGGACACAGGACTTAGCTTTTCTGAAGTCGTTTTCCAATTTCTAAACTAGAGGTAACAGTTCTTCTCTCACAAAACTTTTCAAAGATTGCAATATCACAATGTCAATAAAATTATTTTGTGAACTGTAAAAAACCATATCAAGATAAGTAATTAAATTGCCTTTCACCTTTGTTTCTCTACCAACACCAGGCTTAAACTATTTTGGAAACAGGATTGCCTGCCCTTTTCCTTCCTCCAAATCTAATTTAATCCAGTGTGAGTCTAACAACAATTTCAAAATTAATTTCAAGCACTATACCCTTAACATTCACAATAACATAATAGATAACCCCAACTGAAAGTTTACTATGAGCCATAAATAAAGCCTTTCTAACACATTATCTTATTTCAAATTTTACACTACCTTAAGAGGTCATAAATACTATTAGAATCTTCATTGTTCATGAAGACAGTAAGCATTACCTAACCTGAGGAAGTAGACCACAGTAGCACAACTAATACAGAATAGATTCATGAGTCAAGTTTGGATAAGTCTCCCTGGTTGAAGAGTCCAGGATCATACTGGTACATTATATTTCACTTCTAAAGCCTTCTGTTAGGTCTCTTTCTCACCTTCTATTTCATGTTATACTTTTCCACTTCTGGATTTCTGTAGCAATGAATTTTTATTCAATTCTTCACCTTACAAAGCCTCTAACCCTCTACATAGTAAGCTTGATTTCCCCATAATAGTTATCAACTCCTAAAGGAAAGGGACATTGGATTCTCTTTCACTGATGTTTTGTTCCACAGCTCCTGTACTTCTCTGCGTGGAGAGCAAAATATTAATAAATAGACCTTGCCTTTACTTGACAAGATAAAGGAGACAAGATAAAAGAGAGAAATAATATATACAATAAAGAATGCTGAAATAGCAAAATCTGATAATGAAATAATTCAAGAATTAGAATTCAAGGACTTCTCATTTTATTCTTCTTTAATCACCCAAATCTCCACAAAAATATGTCTTTCTCCCCATCTAGCATGTGTAAGCAATATATCTTGAGTTAGTTAGTAGCGGCTTACTTAATGCTAAAATTCTTTTTAGTGACCTGTTAAAGAGACTTGGTGAGAAATTGTGTTTAGCATGTTAGTGAACTTAAAACCTGTCATGTTATTTAAATGCCCAATTTTGTATGGTGTGTTAACGTGTGTGTTTGTGTATGTGATAACAAACTGTGTGCTGCTGTTTAAATTGAGTTAGTTACCATTGAAGAAGGGATGACTAGTGCCCTGAAGGAAAAGCAGGGAGATGTTTTTTTTACTTTTCATTAGGCCTGGAAGATTTAAGAAGAAACATCTGTTTGTTTGAATTGAACATTAAACTTATAAAAGGGAAATTCCATGTAATACATTTATTTCTAAGTCTTCATGTACACACATTTATTTGGACATAAACATACTCATAGCAATTTATTATCTTCTTAATTAAAAGATATGTGCAATGTAACCAAGCTAATTAATGAAAGAAAACACCCAATTTCACATAGTTTAACCTCTATGAGTATCAATTTTCTCAACTTTAAAAAGCAGATGTTAAATCACACCTCACAAAACATCACAAGAATTCCAAGACATAAGAAAACAGTGACTGGCATATATTAGGCATTCAGTAAATGCTGATCCCTGGTTCTCCCAATACAAAAGTGTTTTTAAATCTCTTATACTGAGACAAAAAATACTGGTGAAAATTGCAAATAAACAATTACTCCTCCCTCAGAAAGGTCAAGAATAAGGAAACAAATTAATATATCTGTGCATGACCTTTACCAGTAATATTCCATGAAAACATGCCTATCCTTAACAACCTGGAAGTCACTGATGATGTCTCTAGGGAATAGATTAAAAAAAAAAAAAGTTTTTAATGAAGTAGAAAAAAAAGGGAACAACTTAGAGTTAGAAGACAGGTTCTCAGCTCATTTTTTAAAAATATTTATTTATTTGACAAACAGAAATCACAAGTAGGCAGAGAGAGAGGAGGAAGCAGGCTCCCCGCTGAGCAGAGAGCCCGATGTGGGGCTCGATCCCAGGACCCCGGAATCATGACCTTCGCAGGACCCCGGAATAATGACCTGAGTCGAAGGCAGAGGCTTTAACCCACTGAACCACCCAGGCACCCCATCAACTCATTTGATTTGATTCCTTGTCCTTTGTTCCACCATGGAATATGAGGAGTAAATATTAGTAACTGAGCCTCAGAATTAAAATATATACCCAAAAATCAACATACATAATTATTACAAATGTCACTTTGTGATACCTTTTACCTATAAAATTTTCTTATTTCCTAGGCTGTGATTGAGAAAGTGGGCATTAACTAATAATTAGCCAAAAGATCTTTTAGTGAGCACTTGCCCTGCATCAATAAGCACCCTAAGCACTGTGAGGCACAGAGAAGTAGAAGCCAGAGTTGAATGCAAGGAATTAAATCCAACAAAATTTCCATTCAGATCAACACACATGCAGGGAGACAGCAATGGAATACTCCACAGAAGATCCAATGACAAACCAAAACATTGTCTTTGCCTTCAAGAAGTATTTGACCCTATAACGAATTACATGAATGCTTTTGGCATAGGGTGTCAGTGCTATAGATTTTGAAAAGAGAAAGCTATCACTGAGCCCAAATGGGATTTTGTCATATTTCATTAAGTAAACGGGAATTTAGTTTTATCTTAAAAGATGGTAGCATTTGAGTAGATGAAGTAGACAGGGCATGGTAATGGGTTACCATGGAAAAGTGAATAAGAAAATAAGTCTCATGGCATCTTCCTAATTGCTAACAACTCTTTCCAGAAAGATTCAGTGGAAATGTTTAGCGATTTGATAGAAAGTGTGAACCATGGATTGTTTTTTGGTTTTTGGTTTTTTGTTTTTGTCATTTGTTTTCAAGAAGTCAGATACTACAGAACAAAGTATAGTTTTTGTGAATCATTGACATGATCACCTGCACTCAGACACATCTAAGTATCCATAGAAAAGAAATACCTATGTGAGCCAAAACTTGTCTTCAGAGATGATTCCTTATCAGAGAGGACTTATCACTGTATTTTTTAAAGATTTATTTGTTTGTTTGTTTGAGAAAGAGAGAAAGTGGGAAGAGGGGAAGAGGCAGAGAATCTTCAAGTGGACTCCCTCCTAAGCATGGAGCCCAATGTGGATTTCGATCTCACCACTCATGAGATCATGACCTGAGCCAAAATCAAGAGTTGGACACTTAATCAATTAAGCCACCCAGACACCCCCAGAAGACTTATAACTTTAATTGGTTATCTATCTTTCATATACACCAACTTAGTTGGGTTAACATGCACTATATGATTTTAGGACATGGCTAATTTTCAAGGTTGCAGAAAAGGTGGCTTTATGTTTTATTATATCCACATATTCTTACCCTTATCCCTGTATATCCATCAAGAGAGAAATATTTTGTTTTCATAAGAAAGGATAGTGTAAATTTTAAATGAGCAGAAATGTGGATTCTCTTTCTATTTACTCTTAATTATATTTTTAAACAGGGCAAATGCTTGGCAAGCCTTTCTCATTAGTGAATACAATAAAAGGCTTAGATAAAAAGAACCTGACAATATAATTATGAACTCAAATTTCTTGTAGACATTTTTAACGTGAGTCATGTAAGAAGTCACCAAGAGATCTGTCAAAAAAAGGTAGCCACATGGAAATAAATAAAGACTACCCAGATGAGAACAAGCATACACTACTTACTTAGAGCTTCCTGTAGCAGACACCCAGCTGCCTTCACTTGCATGTGGAAGAGACTCAAAGGCAGGCAGTAAAGTGTGAAAGCTTATAGTGGGAAAAATGGAAGGCTTCAAATTTGCCCTCACTGGAAGATGTCAGCAGGGGGAACCCAGAGGTGGGCCAACTATAAGTAAGGAATACTATATGATAGGTTAGAGAAGCATATTTGTCATTCTCTGCTTGGGCCTAAGTTGTACATAGGAACAGAAATTAGGGGAGCTGGCAGTTATTGAGCAAGTCTTGACCACTTGGGATCAACTGCTACAGAGGTTATGGTTTGGCTTCCTGGACTGGTTGCTCCATAGGTTGTAGGTCAGAGATCCATTTTTATAGATGGTCTGGCCAGTGTTCCTTTGTATATTCATTCTCTCAACCATGGGTTTCAAATAATTTGGACTTAATGTTATAAATAATCCCTACTTGGGTGAAAAAATATTGTGATACCTTCACCATCATATAATTTCTTCTTTCATCCAATATATTCAACAGTTATAAGCCCTTATTACATGAAAGGGAGAATACAAACAATCACTAAACATTCCTCATATCTAAAGCAATAAAATGTCAGTGGTATGGAAAATTAGTTTACAATATGCTTGTTGAAGCAAATAAAACCTGATAACAATAATTTATCCATTTAATAGAAATATATATATTTATGGGAAAAGAATAATTCATCAATCTTGCTTTGAGTATGCTTTAAGACCTACAAAAACTGGCCCATGATCTTGTAACAATATATTTATATAATATTTTTATTTTCTATTATAAAATAATTTCATTTCCTAAGGGGCAAAAAATAAATCCAAGGCAAAGAAATAATATTTCACTGATCACAGTTTTTAATTCCCTATGTACAAGTACTTTTCTGAGATAATAAAAAGAGAAGTCATTACCATTTGGAAGTTGAAAAACTGAAGATCAGAGAACTATACTAATTTGCCAAAGATCTACATAGTCAATGTTATAAATTAGATTTTATGAATTCTAGTTCCATGTTCTTTTCTCTGCATTCCTCACCTTTTTTCCTTCTGTTTGGGGAGGTAGGTAGGAGGGCAAAGAAAGAAAGAGAGAGTGCAAATCTTAAGCATGCTCTACGCCTAGCATGGACCTGACATGAGGCTCAATCTTACAACCCTGAGTCGAAATCAAGGGTCAGACACTTAACCAACTGAGCCACCCAGGTGCCACTATACCTCCACCTTCTATTATAATTGCTGAAGTGAAATGCAGTTTTATTGGCCCTGGAGTAATATGAAACTTGAAATAGGAAAAAAGAAAAAAACAATAACACACCTGACATGAGAGGCAAATAAAATTACATACAATAATGACCTTTGCTTTCTCTTTTCCCAAGACCAACCCTCAGGGTGCAATCACAGAGTGGAACTCAGTAGAGTGAATGAATGACTGTCAATCCATGCATGAGGTTAAAAAAGGTAGTAATCTTGATGACAGAAGAGGGGAATGATGGATTAACAAGCATAAGGCAGCAGTTGAAGGAGGAAAGAGAAATTTTAGATGGAATAAATTTATATAACTGAAATGCAATAAAAAATTTTTACAGTGGGATCTTTGAAGGAATGTCTTATTCTAAGGCTGAGTCAAAGAAAAATACATCTAGAACACTTTTTTGGTCCAGAAAGTATGAAAATTCTCAAAGAATTATAAGAACAAGTCAAAAGGAAACAGTAGCTAGCTTGAATGAACTTCCACTGGCCAAAACTGATATTAATGATAACAAAGATGACAACAGCAACAACAGCATTAATGGGTTATAACCCATTAAATAAAATAAGAAGTTATGGGTCCATGATGATAGCAAAAGAGAGGCAACAGACACAGTGTCACCTCACTATAGAATATCCACTAATGAATATAAAAAGAACAATAAAGTAAAAGTTAATGCTTTTCCGTAATAATGATTATAATTGATTCAAATAAAAATATCATTGGATGCTAGAACTACAAAGAATATACAAAGGAATTTTGACCATACAATGTACCAAATGCATGAAAATTTAAGAGGGAACAGGATACTCAAAAATCTTCAAAGCATCTTCTCTATATTTTTTATTAACTATAAATGAGAAAAACAACTATACAATGGAGAAACTTGGTAGGCATAATCATATCCAAGCGCTCAAAATAAAAATCACCAATAATTAGGCAAACCAACATCATGTGCCTCCTGATATCATGGACTAATAGAAACACAACATCTGATATGGAGTCTTCCTGCCAAAAATACATAACCTAAATCTAATCAGGAGCACATTTTAGACAATCAAAAATTGAAGGACATTCAACAAAATAACTGGTCTTAACTTTTCAAATGTCAGTGTTATGTAAGATAAAGAAAGCCTTAGGAGCTGTGCAAATTAAGGGAGCCGAAGAAATATGACAACTGAATACAAAATCTGATCCTGGATTGGAGCCTGGACAGGAAAAAGAAAAGTTGCTATAAAAAAATTACTGGAAGAATTGGAGTAATTTGAATACAAATTCCATTTACATGATACTATACTATCACTGATAATTATTCTATGATTATATAAGATGACATTTTTGTTATAAAAACCATATAATAAAGTATGAAATGCTTAGGGGAAATGAGGAAAGATGCCTATAAATGACAAGTAGTTCAAAGAAAAATTATGTGGATATATAGGAATAAATGTAAAATTTCTCTAACTTTTCTCTCTCACTCTCTATCTATGATATCATATCTATGTATCAATTTACCTATCTATAGATACAGAGGGAGAAGGCATGAATGGCAAATTATTATTAGATAGTGAACCTGGGTGAAGATGAAGGATAGAAAAAAAGATGAAGAATAGTCATGAATTATTTGTGATGCTTTTACCACTTTTAAATAGTTTGAAATTATTTCAAAATTTAAAAATTAAAAGGTGGAGTAAAAATAAAAATCACGACATAAAAACTTTTTCACAGCAAAGCTAACCTTCTGGCAGTAGATCTCCTGAACTTTACTAAGCTCAGTAAGTCCTTCCCCTTCTCCAACCTTAAGATCCTCTAATAATAGAGTTCTCTCAAAACTTTGCTATCTTGTGGATTCTTTTTTTTTTTTTTAAAGATTTTATTTATTTATCTGTCAGAGAGAGAGCAAGCGAGAGCGAGCACAGGCAGACAGAGTGGAAGGCAGAGTCAGAGGGAGAAGCAGGCTCCCTGCGGAGCAAGGAGCCCGATGTGGGACTCGATCCCAGGACGCTGGGATCATGACCTGAGCCGAAGGCAGCTGCTTAACCAACTGAGCCACCCAGGCGTCCCTATCTTGTGGATTCTATAGAGGTGGATAGATAACTAGAAAGTGACACATTGAACCATTCTCCAAAGAACCAATTTGTGAGCAGGTTAGCAGGAAAGCTGTACTACTCCTTTCCTCCACCAGGGGGAACACAGCACTGGGGTTATTGTACTATGCCTCCGACAATAATTTACCTTGGTTGTTAATTAACTTATTCTCTTGTCTTTCTTTCCACTCAAAAAGCTAGCCCTCTAAGTCCTTTAAACTAGTCCTCACTTCATATTTATTTCTTTCCTGTGTATCTAATCTTAATGATTGAACAGTTACTCATAATTTTCACCTCTTTCTCAGATGTAAAAGGTAGACCAAAATCAATTTGGTCATTTAGCAAACACCAGGGTGCTCTCTTTAACTTTGGTGTTATGTAGTATTTTCTCTACCACTTCCATGCCATGTGATATAATAGTGAAAGCAAGTCTCAAAACAAATACTGAACAAATATCAAAACAAATATTGCTCTATATACAAAATTTATTCATAAACAAGCATGGAGTTTGTTCTATAACTATGAAAGGATTGTTCTCTGACTAATAACTCAAACAAATGGCATAAGAATATTACCCTTACTACAATCTCATCTATTCTCATGAAAGACTATTGGTCTGTGTAATATTGCTAACTATAAGTCACCCATCTTGAATTCTCTCTCTCTCTCTCTCTCTGTGTGTGTGTGTGTGTGTGTGTGTGTGTGTCTGTCTCTCTCTCTCTCTTATACACAGACACACAGACACACAAACATACACACATGTTTCTGGGGCTGGGGAAAGGAAGTGGTTCTCAGAAAACAAAAATGTAGGTTAAAACATTCACTCATTCAATAATGATGTGACTTGCCTCCTACATGCCCATCATAGCACTTTAAGACATTTTTCTCTTAGGACAGAGTGTGGTAAACTTTTCTGTAGAGGTCCTGAGAGTAAATGTTTTAGGCTTTGTGGGCCAAATGGCTTCTGTTCAAAGAACTCCACTCTGCCCTTGCAATGCAAAAGCAGCCAAAGACAATATGGAAACAAATGAGCATGGCCATGCTTCAACAAAATCACATTTATACCACAGGTGGTTGGCCACAGTTTGCTGACCCATGGATTACAGTATAACATAGACTCATAAACTGTGAAGATTTCAGTGATGGGCTGAAATAGACTGTAATTTCCTCAAAGTTTTCTCTCAAGCTTCTCATCTTTTCATAACTTATTCCATTGTGCTTTTGCCTCATCTTGATTCCCCCATCTTATAAATGCCACATCTCCTCTACAAAACCAAACCACAGCAGAACACTTTGGAATGCACAGGGAATAACTGCAAAGTAGGTGATCTACATAAATGAAACCACTTTCTTTACTCCAGACTGGTTAAATAGATTGTCATCTCCTATATACCATAAACTGACTAAATGCTCTTTCATTCTCAGAGAGTTAAATATATTCTCTTTAAAGGACAGAAAATACCTTTATGTGCTATTTTTATTGATACTCATAGCTTTACTTTATTAATAATTATAACACTGCAAATATATAGGGTTTCACAATTTGCAAAGATTTTTTTTCCCACACACCTAACAACTTTGTGTGGTAGACAAAGTTGGTAGTGTTTTTCCCAAAAAGATCATAAAATTAAGGTCCTAAGACATTCAAAAATCTTCCCATGTCTAAAATTAGAAACCTATCCCACCTTCAGCTTTTTCTACTGCAATATAGAGCACTACAAAGCTCACACAAGGGGTTAAAGATAAGCTCAACAGAATTTCAAAAGTTTAGGACCTTTCATTCTCCAGGACCATAACAAAATGAGACATCAGAAGAGAAAATGTTAAAGACCATGCCCCAGGAAGTGCTGAAGACACAAAATCTGTTTCCTCTTATTTGCAAAAAACACAACTTGTTTCCAGTCCTTTGTGGTAGTATTTTTAGTTTTGCTCATGATAAGCTTTCCCCTTAGAAAAGACAGGACACTATGGAAAAAGAAGTCTCAGCCTATATTATTCAAAGCAAAGAATCAATATAAAACAAAGACTGAGTGGCAGAGGAGGAGTCAGGATGGCAGAGGTGTAGCAGACTCGATGACATCAGGTCTCAGGGGTTCAGTTAGATAGTTATCAAACCATTCCAAACACCTACAAATCCAACAGGAGATGGAAGAGAAGAATAGTGGCAACTCTAGAAACAAAAAATCAACCACTTTCGGAAAGGTAGGACGTGCAAAGTGAATCCAAAGCAATGGGAAGATAGACCATGGCGGGAGGCCCTGTGTCCCAGCAAGTGGTGGAGCAACAGAGCACAAAATTCAAACTTTAAGTCTGCTCCACTGAGGGACATTGCTCTAGAGGCTAAGCAGGGGTGGTGCCCTCACAGGGACAGTGTGGTCTCAGGTCCCGCAGGGTCACAGAAGGATCATGGGTGTCTGAGTGTAGCAGAGCTCGCAGGTATCAGAGTGGAGAAGCTGGGTACAGAGATGGAGCTAAGGAGTGAGCTCTCAGCACGGGATAACCTTAAACTGTGATCCGTGGCACAATCAGACCACTGCTCTTTGAACTGGGACCCCACAAGTGACAGATCCAGGGAGACTCACCTTCCTTCTCTGGAGGCAGGAATCTGCTGAGTTAGGATACTCCAAACGGAACTGTGTGCCAGAGACAGAAATGCTTGATCACAGGCCAGGTGAGCTTGAAGTGCAGCCAGAGACCAGGGGGACAGGAGTGATTGAATGCTTTTCTCCAAGGTTGCACTGAGGAGTGGGGTCCCGAGGTCTTGGCTACTCTGGGTCTGAGATTGGAAGATAGCCATTTTCATTCCCATCCTCCAGAGCTCTACAGAAAGCATTCAGGGAACAAAAGCTCCTGAGAGCAAACTCAAGCAGATTACTTAGCCTTTCCCCTGGCAAGGGTGGGGCAATTCCACCTCAGACAAAGACATTAGAGAATCACTACAACAGGCCACTCCCCCAGAACATTAGCAAGAACATCCAGCCAAGACCAAGCTCATTAATCAAGAACAGCAGAATTCCAGAGGAGGGGAAAACAAAGCATGGAATCCATGGCTTTCTCCCCCATGATTCTTTAATCTTGCAAAGTTAATTAACTTTTTAAATTTTATTATTACTTTATTAAGTTTTTAAGAACGAAAATCTAACCAAGTTGAAATCAAAAAAGCTATTAATGAGGTGCAATAAAAAATGGAGGCTCTTACTGCTAGGATAAATGAGGTAGAAGAGAGAATTAGTGATACAGAAGACCAAATGACAGAGAATACAGAAGCTGAGCAAAAGAGATACAAACACCTACTGGACCAAGGGGAGAATTTGAGAGATAAGTGATGCCATAAGACAAAACAATATTAGAATAATTGGGATTCCAGAAGAAGAAGAAAGAGAAAGGGACAGAATATATATTGGAGCAAATTATAGTAGAGAATTTCCCTAATATGGCAAAGGGAACAAGCATCAAAATCCAGGAGGCACAGAGAACCCCCCTCAAAATCAATACAAATAGGTCCACACCCCAATAGTAAAACTTTCAAGTCTTAGTGACAAAGAGAAAATCCTGAAAACAGCTCAGGAAAAGAAGACTGTAACAGGGGCGCCTGGGTGGCTCAGTGGGGTAAGCCGCTGCCTTCGGCTCAGGTCATGATCTCAGGGTCCTGGGATCGAGTCCCGCATTGTGCTCTCTGCTCAGCAGGGAGCCTGCTTCCCTCTCTCTCTCTCTGCCTGCCTCTCCGACTACTTGTGATTTCTCTCTGTCGAGTAAATAAATAAAAATCTTTAAAAAAAAAAAAAAAGAAGACTGTAACACACAATGTAGAAATAATAGATTGGCAGCAGACTTATCCACAGAGACCTGGCAGGACAGAAAGAACTGGCATGATATATTCAGAGCACTAAATGAGAAAAACATGCCGCCAAGAATACTATATCCAGCTAGGCTGTCATTAAAAATAGAAGGTGAGATAAAAAGCTTCCAGGACAAACAAAAATTGAAAGAATATACAAACACCAAACCAGCCCTACAGGAAATATTGAAAGGGGTCCTCTAAGCAAAGGGAGAGCCTAAAAGTAGTACACCAGAAAGGAACGGAAACAATATACAGTAATAGTCACCTTATAGGCAATACAATGGCACAAAATTCATATCTTTCAATAGTTACCCTGAATGTAAATGGGCTAAATGCCCCAAACAAAAGACACAGGGTATCAGAATGGAAAAAAAAAAACCCAAATCCCATCAATATCCTGTCTACAAGAAACTCATTTTAGACCCAAAGATAACTACAGATTTAAAGTGAGGGGGTGGAAAACAATTTATGATGCTAATGGACATCAAAAGAAAGCTGGGGTAGCAATCCTTATATCTGATAAATTACATTTTAAGCCAAAGACTATAATAAGAGATGATGGAGGACACTATATCATACTCAAAGAGTCTGTCCAACAAGATCTAAAAATTGTGAATATCTATGCCCCTAACATGGGAGCAGCCAACTATATAAACCAATTAATAACAAAATCAAAGAAACACACTGACAATAATACAATAATAGTAGGGTACATGAACACCCCCCTCACTTAAATGGAGAGATCATCCAAGCAAAAGATCAACAAAGAAATAAAGACCTTAATGACAAACTGAACTAGATGGACATCACAGATAAATTCAGAACATTCCATCCCAAAGCAACAGGATACACATTCCTCTTAAGCGCACATAAAACATTCTCCAGAATAGATCACATCCTGGGTCACAAATCAGGTCTCAACTAGTATCAAAAGTACGAGTATTCCCTGCATATTCTCAGACCACAATGCTCTGAAGCTAGAACTCAATCACAAGAGGAAAATTGGAAAGAACTCAAATACATGGAGGCTAAAGAGCATCCTACTAAAGAATGAATGGGTCAACCAGGAAATTAAAGAAGAATTTAAAAAATTCATGAAAACAAATGATAATGAAAACACAACTGCTCAAAATTTGTGGGACAAGGCAAAGGCAGTCCTGTGAGGACTTTCTCAAGAAACAAGAAAGGTCTCAAATACACAACCTAACACTACACCTATAGGAGCTGGAGAAAGAACAGCAAATAAAGCCTAAACCCAGCAGAAGAAGAGAAATCATAAAGATCAGAGGAGAAATCAATGAAACAGAAACCAAAAGAATGGTAGAACAGATCAACAAAACTAGGAGCTGGTTCTTTGAAAGAATTAATAAGACTGATAACCCCCCGGCAAGACTTATCAAAAAGAAAAGAGAAAGTGCCCAAATAAATAAAATTATGAATGAAAGAGGAGAGATCACAACCAACACCAAAGAAATACAAGCAATTATAAGAACATATTATCAGCAAATATAAGTCAGGATATTTGACAATCTGGAAGAAATGGATGCATTCCTAGAGATGTATAAACTACCAAAACTGAACCAGGAAGAAATGAAAACCTGAACAGACTCATAACCAGTAAGGAGATTAAAGCACTCATCAAAAATGTCCCAATAAACAAGAGCCCAGGGCCAGACAGCTTCCCAGGGGAATTCTACCAAGCATTTAAAGAAGAATTAATTCCTATTCTCCTGAAACGGTTTCAAAAAATAGAAATGGAAGGAAAACCTCCAGACTCATTTTATGAGGCCAAAAATAGAAATGGAAGGAAAACCTCCAGACTCATTTTATGAGGCCAAAATTACCTTGATCCCAAAACTAGACAAAGACCCCATCAAAAAAGAGAATTACAGGGTCGGGTCAAGATGGCGGAGAAGTAGCAGGCTGAGACTACTTCAGCTAGCCGGAGATCAGCTAGATAGCTTATCTAAAGATTGCAAACACCTGCAAATCCATCGGCAGATCGAAGAGAAGAAGAACAGCAATTCTGGAAACAGAAAAACAACCACTTTCTGAAAGGTAGGACCGGCAGAGAAGTGAATCCAAAGCGACGGGAAGATAGACCCCGGGGGGAGGGGCCGGCTCCCGGCAAGCGGCGGAGCAACCGTGCACAAAATCAGGACTTTAAAAGTCTGTTCCGCTGACACATTGCTCCAGAGGCTAAACCGGGGCGAAGCCCACGCAGGGTCAGCGTGGCCTCAGGTTCCGCAGGGTCACAGAAGGATAGGGGTGTCTGAGTGTCGCAGAGCTTGCGGGTATTGGAACGGGAAAGCCGGCTACAGAGACAGAGCCGACAGTAAGCTCACAGCTCGGTGTTACCTTGAACTGGTCGCAGGCTCGGTGAGCTCGGAGCGCGGCCGGAGGTCAGGCAGACGGGAGTAACTGAGCGCTGTTCTCTGACGGCGCACTGAGGAGTGGGGCCCCGGGCTCTCGGCTCCTCCGGGCCGGAGACCAGGAGGCCGCCATTTGTATTCCCGTCCTCCGGAACTCTACGGAAAGCGCTCAGGGAACAAAAGCTCCTGAAAGCAAACCTGAGCGGATTACTCACCCCGACCCTGGTAAGGGCGGTGCAATTCCGCCTGGGGCAAAGACACTTGAGAATCACTACAACAGGCCCCTCCCCCAGAAGATCAACAAGAAATCCAGCCGAGACCAAGTTCACCTACCAAGGAGTGCGGTTTCAATACCAAGGAGAGCAGCAGAATTCCAGAGGAGGAGAAAGCAAAGCACGGAACTCATGGCTTTTTCCCTGTGATTTTTTTTAGTCTTGCAGTTAATTTAATTTTTTTCTTTTTCATTTTTTGTATTTTTCTCGCCTTCTCGTAAAATTTTTTTTAACTTTTACCTTTTTCTTTTTTAACGTTTTTTAACTACTTTATCTAATATATATATTTTTTCTTTTTTATATTTTTCTTATTTGTTTTCTTTTTTTTAAATTCTTTTCCTTTCTCTTTTCTTTTTTTTTTCTTTCTTCCTTTTTGAACCGCTTTTTATCCCCTTTCTCCCCCCTCACGATTTGGGATCTCTTCTAATTTGGTTAAAGCATATTTTCCTGGGGTTGTTGCCACCCTTTTAATATTTTCCTTGCTCCTTAATATACTCTTATCTGGACAAAATGACAAGACGGAAAAATAATTGGGATGCCAGAAGAAGAAGAAAGAGAGAGCGGAGCAGAAGGTATACTGGAGAGAATTACTGGGGAGAATTTCCCCAATATGGCAAAGGGAACGAGCATCAAAATTCAGGAGGTTCAGAGAACGCCCCTCAAAATCAATAAGAATAGGCCCACACCCCATCACCTAATAGTAAAATTTACAAGTCTCAGTGACAAAGAGAAAATCCTGAAAGCAGCCCGGGAAAGAAGTCTATAACATACAATGGTAAAAATATTAGATTGGCAGCTGACTTATCCACAGAGACTTGGCAGGCCAGAAAGAGCTGGCATGATATTTTCAGAGCACTAAATGAGAAAAACATGAAAGAATTTGCAAACACCAAACCAGCTCTACAGGAAATATTGAAAGGGGTCCTCTAAGCAAAGAGAGAGCCTACAAGTGGTAGATCAGAAAGGAACAGAGACCATATACAGTAACAGTCACCTTACAGGCAATACAATGGCACTAAATTCATACCTCTCAATAGTTACCCTGAATGTTAATGGGCTAAATGCCCCTGTCAAAAGACACAGGGTATCAGAATGGATAAAAAAACAAAACTCATCTATATGTTGCCTCCAAGAAACTCATTTTAAGCCCGAAGACACCTCCAAATTTAAAGTGAGGGGGTGGAAAAGAATTTACCATACTAATGGACATCAGAAGAAAGCAGGAGTGGCAATCCTTATATCAGATCAATTAGATTTTAATCCAAAGACTATAATAAGAGATGAGGAAGGACACTATATCATACTCAAAGGGTCTGTCCAACAAGAAGATCTAAAAATTTTAAATAGCTATGCCCCCAACGTGGGAGCAGCCAACTATATAAACCAATTAATAACAAAATCAAAGAAACACATCAACAATAATACAATAATAGTAGGGGACTTTAACACTCCCCTCACTGAAATGGACAGATCATCCAAGCAAAAGATCAGCAAGGAAATAAAGGCCTTAAACGACACACTGGACCAGATGGACATCACAGATATATTCAGAACATTTCATCCCAAAGCAACAGAATACACATTCTTCTCTAGTGCACATGGAGCATTCTCCAGAATAGATCAATCCTCGGTCCTAAATCAGGACTCAACCGGTATCAAAAGATTGGGATCTGGGGTGCCTGGGTGGCTCAGTGGGTTAAGCCACTGCCTTCGGCTCAGGTCATGATCTCAGAGTCCTGGGATCGAGCCCCGCATCGGGCTCTCTGCTCGGCAGGGAGCCTGCTTCCTCCTCTCTCTGTGCCTGCCTCTCTGCCTGCTTGTCATCTCTCTCTGTCAAATAAATAAATAAAATCTTAAAAAAAAAATATTGGGATCATTCCCTGCATATTTTCAGACCACAATGCTCTAAAGCTAGAACTCAACCACAAAAGGAAGTTTGGAAAGAACCCAAATACATGGAGACTAAACAGCATCCTTCTAAGGAATGAATGGGTCAACCGGGAAATTAAAGAAGAATTGAAAAAAAAATCATGGAAACAAATGATAATGAAAATACAACGGTTCAAAATCTTGGGACACAACAAAGCAGTCCTGAGAGAAAATTATATAGCGGTATAAGCCTTTCTCAAGAAACAGAAAGGTCTCAGGTACACAACCTAACCCTACACCTAAAGGAGCTGGAGAAAGAACAAGAAAGAAACCCTAAGCCCAGCAGGAGTAGAGAAATCATAAAGATCAGAGCAGAAATCAATGAAATAGAAACAAAAAAAAAAACAATAGAACAAATCAACGAACCTAGGAGCTGGTTCTTTGAAAGAATTAATAAAATTGATAAACTCCTGGCCCGACTTATCAATAAGAAAAGAGAAAGGACCCAAATAAATAAAATCATGAATGAAAGAGGAGAGATCACAACTAACACCAAAGAAATACAAACTATTATAAGAACATGCTATGAGCAACTCTACGCCAATAAATTTGACAATCTGGAAGAAATGGATGCATTCCTAGAAACATATAAACTACCACAACTGAACCAGGAAGAAATAGAAAGCCTGAACAGACCCATAACCAGTAAGGAGATTGAAACGGTCATTAAAAATCTCCAAACAAACAAAAGCCCTGGGCCAGATGGCTTTCCCGGGGGAAATCTACCAAACATTTAAAGAAGAACTAATTCCTATTCTCCTGAAACTGTTCCAAAAAATAGCAATGGAAGGAAAACTTCCAAACTCATTTTATGAGGCCAGCATCACCTTGATCCCAAAACCAGACAAGGATTCCATCACAAAAGAGAACTACAGACCAATATCCTTAATGAACACAGATGCAAAAATACTCAACAAAATACTAGCCAATAGGGATTCAACAGTACCTTAAAAGGATTATTCACCACGACCAAGTGGGATTTATTCCAGGGCTGCAAGGTTGGTTCAACATCCGCAAATCAGTCAATGTGATACAACACATCAATAAAAGAAAGAACAAGAACCATATGATACTCTCAATAGATGCTGAAAAAGCATTTGACAAAGTACAGCATCCCTTCCTGATCAAAACTCGTCAAAGTGTAGGGATAGAGGGCACATACCTCAATATCATCAAAGCCATCTATGAAAAACCCAATTCAAATATCATTCTCAATGGAGAAAAACTGAAAGCTTTTCTGCTAAGGTCAGGAACACGGCAGGGATGTCCATTATCACCACTGCTATTCAACATAGTACTAGAGGTCCTAGCCTCAGCAATCAGACAACAAAAGGAAATTAAAGGCATCCAAATCGGCAAAGAAGAAGTCAAATTATCACTCTTCACAGATGATATCATACTATATGTGGAAAACCCAAAAGACTCCACTCCAAAACTGCTAGAACTTATACAGGAATTCAGTAAAGTGTCAGGATATAAAATCAAAGCACAGAAATCAGTTGCATTTCTCTACACCAACAGCAAGACAGAAGAAAGAGAAATTAAGGAGTCAATCCCATTTACAATTGCACCCAAAACCATAAGATACCTAGGAATAAACCTAACCAAAGAGGCACAGAATCTATACTCAGAAAACTATAAAGTACTCATGAAAGAAATTGAGGAAGACACAAAGAAATGGAAAAACGTTCCATGCTCGTGGATTGGAAGAATAAATATTGTGAAAATGTCTATACTACCTAAAGCAATATACACATTTAATGCAATTCCTATCAAAGTACCATCCATCTTTTTCAAAGAAATGGAACAAATAATTCTAAAACTTATATAGAACCAGAAAAGACCTCGAATAGCCAAAGGGATATTGAAAAAGAAAGCCAACGTTGGTGGCATCACAATTCCGGACTTCAAGCTCTATTACAAAGCTGTCATCATCAAGACAGCATGGTACTGGCACAAAAAAAGACACATAGATCAGTGGGACAGAATAGAGAGCCCAGAAATAAATCTTCAACTCTATGGTCAACTAATCTTCGACAAAGCAGGAAAGACTGTCCAATGGAAAAAGACTGCCTCTTCAATAAATGGCGCTGGCAAAATTGGACAGCCACATGCAGAAAAATGAAATTGGACCATTTCCTTACACCACACACAAAAATAGACTCAAAATGGATGAAGGACCTCAATGTGCGAAAGGAATCCATCAAAATCCTTGAGGAGAACACAGGCAGCAACCTCTTCGACCTCAGCTGCAGCAACATCTTCCTAGGAACAACGCCAAAGGCAAGGGAAGCAAGGGCAAAAATGAACTATTGGGATTTCATCAAGATCAAAAGCTTTTGCACAGCAAAGGAAACAGTTAGCAAAATCAAAAGACAACTGACAGAATGGGAGAAGACATTTGCAAACGACATATCAGATAAAGGACTAGTGTCCAGAATCTATAAAGAACTTAGCAAACTCAATACCCAAAGAACAAATAATCCAATCAAGAAATGGGCAGAGGACATGAACAGACATTTCTGCAAAGAAGACATTCAGATGGCCAACAGACACATGAAAAAGTACTCCACATCACTTGGCATCAGGGAAATACAAATCAAAACCACAGTGAGATACCACATCACACCAGTCAGAATGGCTAAAATTAACAAGTCAGGAAATGACAGATGCTGGTGAGGATGCAGAGAAAGGGGAACCCTCCTACACTGTTGGTGGGAAAGCAAGCTGGTGCAGCCACTCTGGAAAAGAGCATGGAGGTTTCTCAAAAAGTTGAAAATAGAGCTACCCTATGACCCAACAATCCCACTACTGGGCATTTACCCCAATGATACAAATGTAGTAATCTGAAGGGGCACATATACCCAAATATTTATAGCAGCAATGTCCACAATTGCCAATTTATGGAAAGAACTGGGATGTCCATCAACAGATGACTGGATAGAGAAGAAGTGAGATATACACACACACCCACAACAGAATACTATGCATTCATCAAAAGAAATGAAATCTTGCCATTTGCCACAACATGGATGGAACTAGTGTGTATTATGCTGAAATAAGTGAAATAAGTCAATCAGAGAAAAACAATTATCAAATGATCTCCCTGATATGAGGAATTTGAGAGGCAGATTGGGGGGTCTGTGGGGATAGGGAAGGAGAAAATGAAACCAGATGGGATCAGGAGGGAGACAAACCGTAACAGACTCTTAATCTCACAAAACAAACTGAGGGTTGCTAGGGGGAGGGAGGGAGGGAGAGCGTGGTTGGTTATGGACACTTGGGAGGGTATGTGCTATGATGAGTGCTGTGAAGTGTGTAAGCCTGATGATTCACAGACCTGTACCTCTGGAGCTAATAATACATTATATGTTAATAAAAAAAAAGAGACGGAGTTAAAAAAGGACAAATATTGCTATTGTAGTGACAATATCCAAAATGTTACAGAAATGTTGAAAGAATGAATAAAGACAACACTGTTTCTTTTTTAACTAAGAAAAAAATAACTTTGGGGGAAATATTTTAAAATTTGATTCAGTAATGCAGTTATAGTTTCCCAAAATTATAGGGATTCAACAGTTTTCTTCCAAAATTTACTTATTAGAAAGTAAGTAAATCAGGTACATATTTAAGAATATAGTTTCTATGTTTCCTATGGCCTAAAGAGATAAGAGTGAATAAATTACCCATTTGCAACTGCTTAATAAAATCCCAAACTGTATTCATTAAAGGCATAATGTTCATTAAGGGAAGTTGATCTTTATTGAAATGTTTTCCACTCAAAGCACTGAATTTAAATGCTATATAAAAGGTTATCTTTTCATCATCCAGGAAAAAAGTATTGTCATTGGAGAGGATCTCATTTACTAACCATATCAAGTATCTTCAGCCAACTATTTACTTTGTTCATTATTCATTACTTTGTTCATTATTGATATCCACTAGTCTTCATATCAACCAAAGACTAGAATGTATTGATTAATACTTTGACAATCAGAAGTAGGACTCAAATGCTTGGATTCTAGCTGGGGATTTTTTTCTTATATGCTGATTTTTTTCCCCCAGCATAAACTTGTTTTAGATCAAGACTTCTAGAGGAAGAAATACCATAAAAGCTGTAATTAAGAGGTCAAAAAATGCCACCTGGTGCAATTTTCCATAGGTCACTTGCTTTTTCACTGCAATAAAAGGTCTTTTAAACAAAGAAAAGACAGAAAAGTGGATTTTCACAAAGACGTATTGTGAATTTTATCTGGTAAAAAATGGTTTTGAATGTGATCTTTATGATACACATTCACCTAAGAATTACAATATATTTTATTCAAATACTCCATTGTCTCATGGAGTACAAATGCTTCCATCCATATTTTCTCATCTGATTCTTGCAGCAACCCTGTATTGTCACTACATTCCTTTACCAAATGAGAAACTGAGGCCCAGAATGGTAAGAAAAAAAAAATTTGTCTGACAGAGGTAACAATTAACAAGGTGTTCAACCAAAAATAGATGGGGGAGGATCCATTTAGCTTGAGTTGTGTGGGTAAACTGCTCATAAAAAGGGAAGGCATATTAAAGCTACCTCAAAACCAAAGGCAACAAGCAGGTGTACTCTTAAGTGCCAACTCTGATGTCATTATAAAGACTCTCTAGACTAGGGGTCATCACACAAGGGCCTATATACTAGCCACCTGGTTTTGTAAATATTATTTTATTGGAACACCACTCTATCCAGTTGTTTATATAATGTCTACATCTGCTTTTGCACTACAAATTTGTACCACTGCTACTGCTAATTGCAAGATACTGTGCTGCTCACAAACAAATAAGTCCTGTCTGACCATTTAACATGATGTTCACTGCTCTAGATTACTGTATCTAGGAAGATTGTGATGTTATATTTTAGTCTTCATGATTGATTATCATTGTCTTCCATGGATAAGGGAAGAGGGAAATTGTTACTCTTGGACTGCCATAGACACAAATGTCACCTTGATTAGGCTGACTCTTTCATTCGCTGGATATTCTCTCTCTGTTCTAGTGTTAGGTCATCAGGCTTGTGTTTTCAGAAACTCAGTTTATTAGGTTCACTCAGCAATAATGCTTAGTGAGTTAATTCATGCTATCTCATCAAAACTACATTTCAGCATGGTTTAATTCTAGCAAGGCTTGGTGCAGATTGTGAACTGTCCCAGGCATAGAATTCTCATACATTCATATCTATAATATGTCTGATAGCAGGCTCTATTTGGTGTTATACACCTCTCTATTTTTTCTTCATTTAGAAGAAGAGAATCCTTAATTGAGTCCCTAAACTCTCCACAGTTAAAAACCATTTTTCACAGGTCTTTTATTAACCAAGCATAGGACTAGTCATGGTACTCCTAGGCATTTAACAAAAATACATTGGTATAAAGTATAGCTTCTGAGATGAAAAATTAATGAGTCGCTGAGTAAAAGAGATCCCAGGACTCACTTTAGCAATAGTCTTTCAATGAAGCAACCAGAAGGAAGTAATTTCTGAGTGACAGTTTTAAGGAGCTATTTTTTGAGAATCAGGGTTTTACTTGCACTACTATTCATAAAACTACAGACTTTCTTGTGTGTCATATCCACAGGCAGGGGTAGGAAGTGACCAATTTTTTTATCCATGATCTAATAGCATAATAACACTACCTTGCATATTAATAACATCCTTCTTTTGATGTACTCAAAGCTTTTTTCAGAGATAATTATCTACTTTATCAGCAAAACACTTCTCACAGAGAAGGATGAGTAGGAAAATGTACTGCTATTCTATTGTTACAGAATGAGAGACTGAGACATAAAATTATTTCATAATCCTTTTTTTTTTCAAAGATTTTTATTCAAGTAAACCAGGTAACTCTGACTAAGTTTCACAGTATCTATGCTCTGGGCATATCTACCCTTCCAAGTTGCTTGACTGAGCTGTACTCATTTTTTGAGTTACAAACGGAAAAAATGAGAAGTATATATAATTTATAAGTATATTTTATAAATTTAATTCACACATTATATATGTTATACATATAATTTTTATATACATACATATACACATATTCAAATGCCTTTTATCTTTTGCCTTATTTTTCAAGTTAAGAAAGTTATATCAAATTTCCTTTCACACATTTTTTCTATTAGAGCTTATTTCTATTTTCTCAGCTAAAATGAATATGACAAAACTAATTAGTTTGACCAAAAACTAAGATTTTTCACTTCCATAAATTGCTAAGATGTCTTTCTATAATCTCTATAAATCTGTATTTCCAGATTTGGCAACTCAAAATTTACTTCTAAATTGTGATCTCCTTGAGAGAACAAGGTACAAGTTATGGCAAGCAACTAACATGTACATAGTTTGTTGTTTTAAAAACACAAAATTCCTGTTACCAGGACATGCAAACTATGTGTAGCACATGTACACAAAAGAGCTTAGAATATTGAGCTAGACAAAAATTGGGAAATCACCAGATTCCCTTGTCTTAAAGATGAGTAGCCTAAGGCCCGAAGAAGTTATCAAGGTATGAGTGAAATAGGCTGGATCAAGTAATCAGGCCATAAGGAACAAAGATATCTCTGACTCAGATAGGCATGGAGAGAAGGAAACTAAACAAAAAGAGTACCAGAAAGAAGTACAACCTTTGGAAAAATAATCTAAGAGGAAAGAGAATGGAATCTGGTCCCAATTTGTTCATAAATGGCTGATAATCCTATCTCTCATGCAACTTTTCTTATGATATGGGTATTATTCTACTAGCATATTCAGTATCATGGGGGGTATAAATGTCAGTGTGGTGTAATGGAATGTGGGTGAGCTCTTGCTCTTGAGTAATCTGGGCCCAATCATCTTGAGATTCATAATCCTATCCACCATGGTCTTTCTCGTGCCAGCTTTCTGCCATTTGCAGAGCTGGTTAACAGAGTTGATCTTTCCACTACTGACTAAAACTCTGAGTATTCAAGGAAACTGAGTCATGGACTCTGAAGCCAAATGACTAATATATAAAATAGATATTATTAACTAAAATATCAGACAATTCTGTTTTCTCATGTCACATTCCTAGACCCACAACTAATTTCAGCCATAGCTGCTATGAATAAGATATCTCCACTCTGTTGTGTATCATTTTCAGAACTTCCCTAACATGGCAGGAATCCACTCGTTTTAATAGGAAGTCCAGCCCACAAGTATAGGTTGTCCTAGAGGCAACACTCAAACAGTAATGAATGGAAGTTAGAGGATAAATATTCCCACCTGCCACCCTTAAGGGAAACAACTTGGGGCAGCATTCTGTATGTTTCTTGGACCCTGGAAGAATGGGGTTCTGGATGTTTTCTCAAGTGACCTTGATAAAACACACTTCTACTGGCTTTTCATTCTTCTCATCCTTTACTGTTTTGCTTCTCCCTTCATGGAAGGCTGGCAATCACTTAATATATGTATGCAGGAAACTTGCCTCAGGATGTGCTTCCAGAGAAACCTAGGCTAATGAAATTAAAACTGTTATTTTAGGCAATTTGCTTAAATTTAATAAGCCTCAATTTTCTCACCTTTGAAATGGAGATGAAGAGATCTGTCATGTAAGACTCAGGAAACTTACACATCAAGTGCTTAGCATAATACTGTACTGAACTCCATGAGAGCCTTGAAGATGAAGATAACAATGACAGTGATAAATGTAAAATGCAAATTTAAAAATTCAATGTACAACTACCTTGGAAATTACTTTGTTTATCTAATATGATATATCAATGCAATCATGTGCACATAATATATCACCAGCACTGAAGTCACCAAACAAGTCTAGAATTATTCTGTAGTTTCAGAGTATATCTATTGCCTTTAGACACTAATCTAAAATCTGAATACCATAGTTGACAAACATAGTATTATCAAGAACTATACCACAAAACTATTGTTAAAAACTGACTCATAAAGTTTTATCAGAGACTTCACCAACCTGAATTCATAATACAGCATGATAGTTTATTCCAGAAAAGTAAGAATGATTCAAAGTCAGCAAATATATTAGTTTTAGTCACCATATACGTAGGTTGAAGAAGAAAAGCTACATGATCAGATCAGTAGATATGAAAAAGTTTCTGGATAAAATAAATATCAATTTCTGATTTTCAAAAATACTTATCAGTAGGAACAGAAGGATAGTTCCATTGCGTGATAAAGCTATAGGCATAACAAAAAAAAATCCCTAGTCGAAAAATATACTTTGTCATTAATATAAGGAATAAGACAATAGGTTTCATCTATGCTACTTAAGCATTGCTAGCCAAAGCAATTAAATAAAAGAATGAAGTAATGGTAGTATATTGATATTTTATATATATATAAATTTATGATTTTCAGATGCTATTATTGTCTAATGGTAAAGCCCGAGAAGATTAACTAGAAAAGAGAAAACATGAGCACTTAGTAAAATTGGCAATACAAAATAACTCAACAGAATTCAATACTTTTATGTGAGCAATAGATAATAAAATAGGAAAAAATTATTTCGTAAACAGTATCACACTAAAGTAAAATATCTGAGAATAAATTTAGTAAGAAGTGTGTAGGATTCATATGAAGAAAACTATAAAACTATACCAAAGAACCTCAAAGAAGTTATAAATAAGTAGAGGTTTGTTTTGTGTTTTTAAATAGAAAAAATTCCATGATGTGAGATATCATTTTCACCCCATCAACATTCCATAAACTAATCTGTACATTCATTGTAATCCTAACCAATGTCTCAATGATTTATTTTTCTTTCAAGTGTTCCATTTAATGAATTTTGGGAAGTGTATACAGTTGCATAGCCAAAATCACAATCAAAGAGCATTTGTATCACTTTAGGAAGTTTTTTGTAGTGAATCCCCTTGCTTCAGTTCCTGTCAGCCACTGATCTAATTTTGTCCAAGAACAGGAAAATTCTTAGTTATCAAATATTTGCAAACTACATAACACACTTCTAAATGTTTTCTGTGGATCAAGAAGAAATCCTAAAGGAACTAAGAAAATATTTTGAGCAAAAAGAAAATGAAAATATAACCTACCAAAATTTGTGGGATGCCACAAAGATAATACTTAGGAGGACACTTATTGCACTAAATTCCTGTATTTGAAAAGAGGAAAGATTTAGAATCAGTGGCCTTCGTTTCCATCTTTTTTATAATAATATTTTTTTATTATTAACATATAATATACTATTGGTTTCAGGAGTACAGGTCTGTGATTCATCAGTCTTACATAATTTACAGCACTCACCATAGCACATACCTTCTCCAATGTCCATCACCCAGCCACCCCATTCTTCAATGCCTCTCCCAGACAAAGCGACTGTCACTTTGTTTCCTATGACTAAGAGTCTTACAGTTTGTCTCTCTCTCTGGTTTTGTCTTGTTTCATATTTTCCTCTCTTCCCCTATGATCTTCTGCCTGTTTCTTAAATTCCACCTGTAAGGCTTACTAAAAATGAGCCCTCCCTGGGGTGCCTCAGTGGGCACTCAGTGGGTTAAAGCCTCTGCCTTTGGCTCAGGTCATGATCTCAAGGTCCTGGGATCGAGCCCCACATCGGGATCTCTGCTCAGCGGGGGAGCCTGCTTCCCCCTTTCTCTCTCTGCCTGCCTCTCTGCCTACTTGTGATTTCTGTCTGTCAAATAAATAAATAAAATCTTTTTTAAAAATGAGCCTTCCCTGACACCCCCAGCCCAAGTGAATTCCCCATGTTTGATTTTCTCAGGCTACCCTACATGTTTCCAGTATAAAAGTTATTGTAATTTTTAATTCTATATGTTGATTTTTTTAAATATTTTATCTATTTATTTGACAGTGAGCGAGAGAGAGAGAGACCCTGAGAGAAGGAATACAAGCAGGGGGAGTAAGAGAGGGAGAAGGAGGCTTCTTGTAGAGCAGGAAGCCCGATGCAGGGCTTGATCCCAGGACGCTGAGATCATGACCTGAGCCGAAAGCAGATGCTTAACAACTGAGCTGCCCAGGTGCCCCATATGTTAAATATTTATCTATGTTATTTTATTAGTCCATTTTTAGTAGTGGACTTTAACCACTACAACTACAAAATCCTACAGTGCTCATTCAGCACAATATTTTTTATTATGATTAAATATACATAACAAAATTTACCATTTAACTCTTTTTAAGTTTACAGTGCATTAAGTACATTCACATTGTTGTGCAACCATCACCACCATCCATCCCCAACTGAAATTCTACACCCATTAATCAGTAACTTTTGAAACACAAAAGTTTGACATAGGGCAATTTACCTATTTTTTAATTTTTTGTTTGATTTGGGTGTCTTTGCTCAACATTTTATTCCCAGTGTCTAATTCATAGGAAGCACTTGATAAATATTAATTAAATCAAAGACATAAGAATATAGGGTTATAGGTATAGATAGAATTGATTCTCATTATTTTCAGTTGTTATAGTCCATAAAGTCTCCACAAACATCTAATTAGCAAATACTGATAGATTGCTCTTAAGGGAAATAGAGGGTTAAGTTCTCGCAAACCTCTGGTCACAACATTTTCATCAACCAATCAATACATAATGCTAATTTATGTGTATTTCCATCTAAAGACAACTTAATTTATTTTGGTGACTTATGAGCATTGGACTTGTGGTCAACATTATAATTTAGATCTAAATAATGCTTATCAAACACACCTTTTTTTTCATAAGGTACATCACAATTTCCTTGCACTTCAGAACATCAGACAGCACTTCTACTGTTTTCTTGGGGGCCATTTTAAGCATTAAAATCACCAACAGAAATCACAAAAAGACCCCCCCCCAAAAAAAACCACCAAAAACATGGCAATGAAAAAGACACTTATTTATACTGTGATGGCTGAAGCAAGTAGGCAGAACATCACTTTGTTGGACCTCAGCTGGGAATGTATGTGTAGAGTGACTCAAAGTTTTCACCATTCTGTGCATGTCCATAAGTAACCACAAAACTGCCACAAGTACTGATTTGGGGGTTACAAATAAATTTAGCAAGTAAGCGAATTTGCACATACAGCATTCATAAATAATGAAGATTGAATCTATTAGATATATAGGTATAGACATAGTCACAGATATATATGCAGATTTAGACATATTCATACACATTAACCTAGATATATGGATATAGCCATAGTTCTTCCACGAGCACAGACCCTAACACACACAGACACAGACATCAATACACATACATGTATATGTATTTACCAGACTGACAAAGATTGATAATAGCAAATTACCACCAACATTAGGAAGTGTATGTGGAAAGGTCTATCAAAAATTTAAGAGTATATATATTTCATCAAATATCCACTTCTAGAAAACTATCCTATAATATAATTGTGGAAGTGAACAATTCTACAAGCACAAAAGTCTTCAATCTGGCATTATTTCTCATCATAAGAAATTAAAAATAAACAAAACTGCCTTTGAGAGAAACTGGTCAAATACATCATGGGCCATCCATACAATGAAATATTATGTGGTTGTAAAAAATAATGATCTGCATGTGGCAACATGGAACAATACTCATGACATCTGTAAAATAGGAAAAGGAAATTGCCTTATAGTATGTAAATTGTGAAATAACCTTGTAGAATTCATACATGTTTATATGTAATTCATGTAGTGTGAATATTTTATTTTATTCCTCTCTCTTTTATTCTATTATGCAAACAAGATAACCAAAATGATATTAACATTGGTTATCTGTGAGTCACAACCTGGCCTTTGGCTCTCAGATCCTTACCCACCTTTCTCTGTCCTTTACTGCATCACAAGAAACTACATTTCTTTGTGTCCCTTTCCCTCTGTCTTCAAGGTAAGTTTAAGAATCTGGGGACAGGGGCACCTGGGTAGCTCAGTTGGTTAAGCCACCGACTCTTGATCTCAGCCCAGAACTTGATTTCAGGATCCTGAATTAGGGCCTTCACACTGGGCATGGCGCCTACTTAAAAAAAAAAAAAATTGAAGGCAGCATTAGAAGGCTAAAGAGTGGGAGGAGGGAAAAAGCCAGGGTCTCTCCTCCCCTTATTTTCTGCTTTGGTTTGTATCTATTCCTCTCCCTGTAGCAAGCCTTCTTTTCGGGGGCGTGTCCCACCAGGCTGACCTAGTATTGTTCCAGTTCCACCATAAGCTCCTCATCTTCAGTAATGCTGCTTCCCCCTTTATCCCTTCAGGCTAGGTTGTGGGAGCACTTAAGCACTGCTTCAACTAACGTCTGGATTCCCTTCTGTACCACCATCACCAACACCACCGCCCACTCCCACCCTCTCCCCTGCTTTGGATTCTCAGTTTGTCAATGACTTTCATAAATCCCTGTATAAAATCCCCCCCTGTTTAAAATATCTAGAGTGGTTTCCCTTTTCTGACTGGAACCTACCTGACAGGTATTTGGGTGGAGAGGAGGGAAAATACTTTCTATTGTTTGTTTGACAAAATAACTGGGAGGAAAGGGGGAAATTTTTAATCTTTCTTCCAAAAAAATGAAAGTCTGAGGAAACTTTACATTTTATGGGGTAATCAATCCCAGAGTAAGAAAAGAAATTCTCTTTCAACCTGACCATTATGCAACAAATTACTGGAGTTCATGATCCTTCCTCATCCTAAAATGAACTTTCTGTAACATTCATTACCATTTTTTAGTGTAGTTTCAGTTCAGACTAGAACCAAATCAAACCTTATATTCTTTGGGTCTGCTTTGATCTGTGGCAACATATTTTCATATGACATATTATTCTGTTTCCTGATTTGGTTACTTGCTGACTTTACAGGAAAGGCCTAGGTAGCTATTCCTAGAGAGCCATACCAGATTGGCCAAGATTAAAATGATGGATAGTATCTACTGTGGGTGAAGGTATGGAAATATGTAGACTTATTCTAATTTGGAATATTGTCAGATTGTCCTTAATTATCATTACACTGTAAGTTCTTGGAAGGCAAGGATTATTTATTTTCTTTTGTAAACCTAGTTTACAGTACAGTATCTTAGACTTAACTAGGTGTTCAGAAAGATATTGTCTTGATAAACCCTGTATTTCACTAAGTCACTTTTCTATTCCTGACCAAGAAAAAGTTCACATTTCTCCTCTACTAGTTTAAGGGCTTAAATAAATACCATCAAAATTAAAATGGACTGGAATGGGGATACCCTACACTCAGTCTTAGAACTCTTTCATCACATCTTGAAACACTGAAGTATTACTAAATTTTTAGACCCTGCTTATATGCTACCTGTTCCATGAAATATTGCTATCTTGGCTGAAACTAATCTTTCTCTCTTCATTCTGAATTATTTTTATAGAATTTATCATAATCTCCCTCAAATAATTTATATACTTCTCTCCATTACTGAGTTATAGGATGTTCCTGCCACTTAATAGAGACAGGAATTGTTCCTAATATATTATGAGACCTCCGAAGTGCGAGCACACTATTTGCAAATATAATTTATCTGCTAGTTGTAAAAATGAATGAATGAATGAATGAATGACCAAGAGAGGAATGATTAATCCAGACAAAATGAGTCCAAATCCTGAAAGGTAAAAGATCCATTACATTTAATTTAAGCCTATGCAAAAATTTTTAATCAGTACAATATTTAATCATTTTGGTAGCATGTTTTTTCATAATTGCATGAATTTTCACATCTTTATAATGCTGTTAACTTTTTGAAAATATTTTTAGTATCATTATGAAAATGTCACAAAGTGAAAATTGTTATTACCTCCCACACCTATAATTTCTAAACATGGTTAAAATTATAATAACAGGATTTTTACTGAATTTGGATTATAGTCTGTAACAATTAAAACATGATTTCTACCATAAAATGCTTTTTATATATGGAGTTGAATATTTCATAAGCATTCCTTTGTGATTTTATAGCAATGGTGATAATTTTAATATATTTTCTGTCATTTAAAAACTCTTTATCTGATTAACCATAAATCAACACAAGCCATTAGCCTGGAAATATGGAATATGTCACAGACATCACTTACCTAATCCTAGCCTGGTATTTGATAATATTTTTCATATTATTGTTATAGGTAAAAATGAAGGAATGCAGCTTGGATAAATACCGTTAAGTTGGAAGTATAGTGGTTGAACAACCAGACCCAATGGGTATTGTTTCCTGGAATGGTCACCATGGAGAGAGCTCGCTGGTGGTCTGTCCACTCCACTCTGTTATATCAACAGGCTTGATAAATACATTAACAGAATGCATATTGGTTTGCAGATGATATCAAGTTCAATATATTTAAAGACAAAAGTGGGTTTTCAAATATCTTGTTAGTACTTGAAAAATAACTGCAAATCAATAAGACAAAATTTTAAATGTACCTAGGGGGAAAATCCTTCTTGATATTTGGGACAAAAAATAGCCAATGCATCAATTTCAATGCAATGTAGTATGGAAGGGCCTCGGGCAGAACCATAGCCAAATATCTGATTTTTCATATACCACTGCCTTTGTGATCTTATGAACTTGGGCAAGTGTTTAACTCTCTAAACTGTGTTTGGACCATGGGGAAAATAATTCCTGCTTTACAATGTTTTTAGTAGAATAAATTCATAGTATTCATGGCTTGTAATAAGCTTTTATTGATGGTACTATAATTATTGCTCTAATGCCAAAAATAAATCTAGACATAACCAAAAGTAGTTAGGGTCCGGTTCCAGGGAGGTGATATATGCTGGCCTAAACACATACAAATTATGCCCCATTTTAGACAGTACACTTCAGAAGGATTCCTGGAGAACATCCAGAGAAAATCTAGACAAATTCATTTACATAAAGAACTTTTGAGGAAACTAGATATTTTTGTCTTAAGAGGAAAGCCTAAAGAGACATGATAGCTCTCTCCAAATATTTTGAAGTACTATGTTGTGGAGGAAGTAGTATTTTTAGTCAGTGTTACTCCAGGAGGCAGAAGAAAGACCAATACTTCGATGTTTTAGGAAAATAAATTCCGTTATGATCTGAAGACCCTTTCAACAATGACATCTGTTCATCAATGAAGCAGTCTGCTTCAACGAACACCACATTCCCCATTTTTTAAATACTAGGAAAATTATAAATAAAATTTACTGTGCATTTTTAGATGTGTTACATTACTTAAAACCTCTCATTAACCTTGTAAGTCATTTATTATAATTCTTTTCCCCATTTTTCAGATGACAGACATTTGACTTGCCCCAAATCACAGTGACAATAAGTCAGGTCGATATTCTCAGAATTCAAAATCTATGCTTATTTCTAAATATAAATTTGACTGAGGGATTAATAGACTGGGTGTGAGTTTGTGCAAGACATCTTACAATAAGTATCTTAAGAATCATGAATTAATAGTCAATATACTCAAGTTTTTAGGCCATATTCAGTCTGATTACATTCTAGTCGACAAGCAGTTTTCCTTTTATCTATACTGTGTCAGGAATGGAACACTCATTATTTGCTAGGATTTGTACAGCAATCCAATGAGGTAAGAATCAGGTATTATTCCTGTTTTGAGTATTGAGAAACCAAAATTTTGAGAAGCTAAATGATTTGACCAAGGTCACAAAGCTCAGTAATGAAAAAGAAAAAAAAAACAGGACTTCTGACTCCATACATACTGTACTTTCTATTATACCAGTTACCATGAAATTAGTGAAAGATTCAAGATTTCCATAATGGACTAGGATGTGTAAGCACAGACGATTATTGCAAAAAACTAAGGAGCAACCAATGCCCTAACTTAAATTTATTTTTGTCAATAAATTCTTTATATGCAATATCCTTGACAAAATTCTAAATTTATAGAACTGCAAGATCATTTTTCAATTAAATAGAAAGCTATATAAATATTCCTATAAATTTTATTAGATGATACACTATATCTTAGTAGAATATTCAATATTTCACAACTCTTAGAGTCAGGAAATACTTCTTAATTTATGACCCAAATTCCTGCTGCTCCAGTTTCCACCACGTTCCCTCATGGCCTGCCCTCCGTGGAAAAAGAAACAAACAAAAAAGCTTCTTGTACATTTCCTTTCATCTCTATAATCATCACTAAATTATTGAAAGAAGGCTTCACTGTGCTAAATCCTGCTTTCATATTCTGACATTGTCACCTATTCTGCTTAGATCTTTCTTTATAAAAATATTATCTTTATTTACTCCATTCTTACATTACCTGAAAGACAAGGTCATTTGAACCAATTTTTTAATTAGTTATGTACTTCCTTCCCTTAAAAATGTCACAAAATAGTAATCATGTTGAAATAACTTCAGCTTCCCCATATGACTAAATATATAAGTAATGAGTAAAGATTTCTCAAAAAGTTTAAGATCTAAGTCAGAACTTTTATTAAACTGAGAAATACAGAGTCAATCTTCATTTCTTGTAGTCTCAATTCCAGATTCCCAAAAGTAACAGTCAAGAACTATATTCCAACAATTATGATATGTAACAAATCACCCCACACCATGATAGGGGAAAAGAACCATTTATTATGCTCAAGAATTTATGGCCAGGAAATTAGATGGAGAACAGAAGAGAGAGTTTGTCTTTGCTCTATAATGTGAAGCTGGAAGAATCCAAATCGGTCTTATCTCAGATGGTATCATCTGAATGCTCCCTCAGTTTGAAGTTGTTGGTTGGGAGACTCAGTTCTTCTCCACTGGGGCATCTCATGTGGTCTCTCCACATGGGCTATGTTGGGCTTTCTTACAGTGTGGAGGCTGAGATACAAGGACAAACATCCCAAAAGTGACAGAGAGCCAGGATAAGCTGCAATATTTTCTGACCCAGCTTTCAAAGTCACAAAGTATTACTTCTACAATATCAACTGGCTGGAGCATTTACCAGACCCTGGCCAGATTCAAGGGAAAGGAATACTTTTCCACCTCACTGTGGGAAGAATGTCAGCCATACTGCAAGAAGAACATAGAGAAATAAACGTATATATAGGTATAGCCATAATATGGAACGTTTCCTCTGCCACAGTGAACTCTCTGACTGTAACAATTTACATCCCTCTCACATGCAATATACATTCATATCTTGACCAAAGAGGTGCCATTATGGTATTAGAGCCAGGCTCAACATCCAGAATGTCATTATCTAGATTAGGTCCCGGCACAAATAAGACTCTTCAAGTGCAGTTCAAGCATGGATCCTCTAGTATCATTTCTCTCAGTTTGAGGACCTCTAAACTGTAAACAGTTTACCTGCTTTCCTACACACCCAAAGAGCAATGACTGGACAAGTATAAGATAGTCACCATAGATCATTTAGTTTAAAAATGGGGGAGGGGACGGGGGAAATTGGAGATACAGAAGAGTCACAGGTCCATAGCAATTCTGAAATCCAGCTAGGCATCTGTTGCTAGTTTTTTGATAGGAACCAGTCTTACTGCCCGGGAACGGTTCTTGGCTCTGCCCTCTGCGTTCTTGGTTCTACCCTCTGAGTCACCGTTTTCTATAACAAAAAGTACCCTGTGGCTGCACCTTAATAGTTTTTGCACTGTGTTTCCTACTTACAGATATTTTGAAAGTCAAATTGTTTCTTTTCATTTAGTACATTTCCCATCCCTTTCAGTCCAAAGTGACATAATTCTTTTAAAAACATTGTGCATTCCTTGTGAATCAAGTTATAATCTACCCAATAAAAGCCACACTCATTAACCTTTGCAACATAAGTCCTCTCTATACTAGATAGAAATAATGCCCTAAAGATTATTAAACTCTTCATCCTGCTTCACAGAGAGACTGAATGGCCCTCAAAGACATCACCTTAGATCTTTCTGAGGTCTTTAAGTGTCTTATAGTCGCATCTTAGATATACTCTGCTCCAAAACTTTTCTTTTTTTTAATATTTTATTTATTTGACAGACAGAGATCACAAGTAGGCAGAGGCAGGTGGGGGGGGTGGCAGGCTCCTGGCTGAGCAGAGAACCTGATGCAGGGCTCGATCCCAGGACCCTGGAATCATGACCTGAGCCAAAGGCAGAGGTTTTAACCCACTGAGCCACCCAAGCACCCCCAAAAACCTTTCTTAATATAAGAAATCTTGGAGAAACTTGAACTTTATTTAAGAATCTTGGAGAATCTTGGGGCGCCTGGGTGGCTCAGTGGTTTAAGGCCTCTGCCTCCGGCTCAGGTCGTGATCTCAGGGTCCTGGGATCGAGCCCCACATCGGGCTCTCTGCTCAGCAGGGAGCCTGCTTCCTCCTCTCTCTCTCTGCCTGCCTCTCTGCCTACTTGTCATCTCTGTCTGTCAAATAAATAAATAAAATCTTAAAAAAAAAAAGAATCTTGGAGAATCTTGAACTTTTTTTTTTTTTCAAATCTAGTAATTTCTGGCCCTCTTATAATAGTAATTCCTTTGGTATAACTCCTTCCTCTTATGTTTTATTACAAGTATTTTTAATGTTTTTATTAACATATAATGCATTATTTGTTTCAGCGGTATAGGTCTGAGATTTATCAATCTCACACAATTCACACAGCACTCACAGAGCACTCACCATGGCACATACTCTCCCCAGTGTCCATCACACAGCCATCCCTCTCACACGGCTCCCCTCTAGCAACCCTCAGTTTGTTTTCTGAAATTAAGAGTCTCTTGTGGTTTGTCTCCCTCTCTGGTTTCATCTTGTTTCATTTTTCCCCTCCCTTCCACTATGATCATCTGTCTTCTTTCTCAAATTCCTCATATCAGTGAGACCATATCATTGTCTTTTTCTGATTGACTTATTTCACTTAGTATAATAGCCTTTAGTTACATTCACATCATTGCAAATGGCAAGACTTTATTTTTATGGCTGCATAATATTCCATATTATATTGGATATATATTGAATATTATTGAATATTATGGAATATATATATATATATAATCTTCTTTATCCATTATTCTCTTGATGGACATCTAGGCTCTTTCCATAGTTTGGCTATTGTGAATATTGTTGTTATAAACATTGGGGTGCACATGCCCCTTTGGATCATTACATTTGTATCCTTAGGGTAAGTACCCAGTAGTGCGATTGATGGGTCATAGGGTAGCTCTATTTTCTACTTTTTGAGAAACCTCCATGCTGTTTTCCAGAGTGGCTGCTCCAGCTTTGCATTCCCACAAACAGTGTAGGAGGGTTCCCCTTTCTCCACATCCTCACCAACACCTGTCATATCCTGGCTTGTTAATTGTAGCCATTCTGACTGGTGTGAGGTGGTATCTCACTGTGGTTTTGATTTGTATTTCCCTGATGCCGAGTGATGAGGGGCACTTTTTCATGTGTCTGTTGGCCATCTGATGTCTTCTTTGCCAAAATGTCTGTTCATGCTTTCTGCCCATTTCTTGATTGGATTCTTTGTTCTCTGGGTGTTGAGTTTGATAAGATTTTATAGATTTTGAAGCCCTTTATCTGACAGGTCATTTACAAATATCTTCTCTCATTTTGTCAGTTATCTTCTAGTTTTGTTGATTGCTTCCTTTGCTGTGCAAAAGCTTTTGATCTTGATGAAGTCCTAGTAGTTCATTTTTGCCCTTTTCCCTGGCCTTTGGTGCTGTTTCTAGGAAGAAGTTGCTGCAGTTGAGGTCAAAGAGATTGCTGCCTGTGTTCTCCTCAAGGATTTTGATGGATTCCTATCTCACATTGAGGTCTTTCATCCATTTTGAGTCTATTTTTGTGTGTGGTATAAGGAAATGGCCCCATTTCATTCTTCTGCATGTGGCTGTCCAATTTTCCCAACACCATTTGTTGAAGAGACTGTCTTTTTTCCATTGGATATTCTTTCCTGCTTTGTTGAAAGGTAGTTGACCATTGAGCTGAGGGTCTATTTCTGAGTTCTCTATTCTGTTCCATTGATCTATGGGTCTGTTTTTGTGCCAGTAGCATACTGTCTTGATGATAACAGCTTTATAATAGAGCTTGAAGTTCAGAATTGTGATGCCACCAACTTTGGTTTTCTTTTTCCACATTCCTGTGGCTATTCAGGGTCTTTTTTGGTTCCATACAAATTTTATGATTATTTGTTCCATTTCTTTGAAACAAATTTGATGGTATTTTGATAAGGATTGCATTAAATGTGTAGATTGCTCTGGGTAGTGTAGACATTTTCACAATATTTCCACCCCCCATTCATTAACATCGAATGTTTTTCCATTTCTTTGTTTCTTCCTCAATTTCTTTCAAGAGTACTCTATATTTTTCTGAGTACAGATTCTTTGCTTCTTTGGTTAGGTTTATTTCTAGGTATCTTGTGGTTTTGGGTGCAATTGTAAATGGGATTAACTCCTTAATTTCTCTTTCTTCTGTCTTGTTGTTAGTGTATAGAAATATAACTGATTTCTGTGCATTGATTTTGTATCACGACAAGTTACTGAATTCCTATTTTAGTTCTAGCAGTTTTAAAGTGGAGTGTTTGGGTTTTCCACACAAAATATAAGCATTTTTTTAAAAGCCAAATGGTACCTTTGACAGTCTGCCTGGAAATCTCTTTAGCTATATCAGTCAGTTCATTAGCTGCATTCTCAAATTCCATGCTATCAGAGGTGACAGTGTTAAGTTTTTCACCACTACATAAGGATCCTGGTTAGAAGAAAGGAACCTCTGTCCCCCAATTTCTAGCAATGTTTTCCTCACTTTCCCTTGGGTCTCACTGACAGCCTCTCTCACAGGCATAACAATCTCCTTAAGGCTATCCCAAATTCTGTCTCCTGGTTCCAAAACCAGTCATTTTCTAGGGTTATTTTTTAATAGCAGCACTCCATTTCCAGGTACAAAACCCTGTTCCAGTTACCAAATGATAGATACAAAGCACTCCAAAACATAGTAGTGTTATCACAATATGGCATCTGGCTTTTCCCAGAGCAAGCGATCCAAGAGGCCAAATAAGAAATTGTAATGGTTTTTATTATAGGTCCTTGAAGCAGGCATCATTATTTCTACCACATTCTACTGATCATACTTAATATATTCTGATTAAGTGTGAGAGGAGACTACACAAGGGCCTGAATACCAGGACTCATGGATCTTCTTGAAGGTTGATGACCACAAACTAAAAGAGACAGGTACACATTAAATGTGATCTTCTACACCCTCTAACATACTCAGATGTATTCTTTGCATCAGTTTTTAGGCTGTCTCCTTCTCTCCTTACTGACCATACTTCCCTTGGGTCCTCTTTATTGACTTATATTTCCCTGACTTCTTAAGTGTACTCTAACATCTGATCTTATAACTAACAGTAATGTACAGCCCAAATTGAGAATCATTGTTCTAATCCAGTTCTTCTCAAATAGAGATCACTCCATTATCTTGTTAAATTGTAGATTCTGATTTAGTACGTCTAGGACAAGGCCAAATTTCTGCATTTCCAAAAAGCTCCCAGTCATTGGTGCTGGTCACAGACTACATTTTTGTGTTGTGAGGCTCTAGATGGTTGGTTCAAAACCTTTGCTATAGAAGATGGCAGAGAAGTAGGAGACCCTGTTTCAACCAGTCCCCTAAAGTGAGCTAATTATCTACCAGAACACTGAATATCCATGAAACCAGCCTGAGATGTTGGATTATACACTTCTGAATCTGTATGGGGGCGGAAGATGCCAGTGGATAGGTAAAGCATACTGGGAATGATCAGACTGATATTGGAGGATAAATAGAAGGGGGAGGGAGCCACCAGAAGCATTTCCACCCATTGGAAAGTAATACTCCAATACGAGAGTACCCTGTGATTGGGGACCAGCATTAACTTGGAGTCTAGTTAAAAGCACTTAAAAAGAGCAAAAGATCTTAAAGGGCAACTGGTGGAATTGGGCAGTCATGGGTGCGGGCCTAAATCCAGGAACCCAGGATGGCCACCACCAGTGACCACCCGTGTCAGAAAGAGTACAGTGGTGGAGCCTCCAGTTCTGGTTCTGGAGCCCCCAGGGTTGTGTGGCTTGCACCACCACTTGGGCTGGGGCGCACTCCCACCCCTGCATGAGGGAGTCTGTTGGGCGCACTCTGGAACTACAGTCTTTTGCACTCTGTGCTCACCGTGCAACTGGGGTCTGACTCATGCTCCCAACCCACACCTGAGAGTGCTCTGTGGGGGCACCAGCCAGTGGTCTCTAGGACTGAGAGTCTGAATACTCCCAGCCAGGACTTGAAGGAACTACCCCAGACAGCAGTCCTGGCAAAGGCAGGCACCAGAAGCAGGCTCCCTGGACCATTATCACTCACAGTTTTGGCACGGGGGTGCAGGGACAGGCGGGTGCTTCGGGTGACCCCTGAGATGGTGGCTGGGGAGATGCACTGTCTGTGGGAGGTTGCACAGCTCTGTGGAATTTGCAGAGGGGAATTCTGTATGTTCTGAACCACCCAGAGGGGAACAGACTGAGGTTTCTCTCTCAGATGGAGGTCTGGGTGTAGTTTGCTTTCCACTAAACCTACAATAAGCTGCAAAAAGCCACCAAAGAACAAAAACCTCCAGAGAACAAAAGCTTAAAAAACAGGTTTCCAGGGGCACCTGGGTGGCTTAGTGGGTTGGGCCTCTGCCTTTGGCTCGAGTTGTGATCCCACGGTCCTGGGATCGAGGCCTGCATCGGGCTCTCTGTTCAGTGCAGAGCCTGCTTCCTCCTCTCTCTCTCTCTGCCTCTCTGCCTACTTGTGATCTGTCAAGTAAATAAATAAGAAAAAAAATATTTTAAAAAAATCAGGTTTCCACAGAGTGCAGCCCCTTTATAAGGGGCAGGAGGACTCAATCCAAGCAAAACTGACAGAAAAACAAAGTGACAGGAGCTTCCACCAGAAAGCCAGCCAAAAGAAAAAGAGGACAACCATCACAGGGTCCCCATAAAACTGTAAAACCCCAATAATGGGGGAAAACAATATATTAAGCTCCCAGTATTGCCCTAAAACCTGTATATTTCATAAATACAACTTTTATTTTTAATTCACCTCATTATTCTTGTTCTTTTTAATTTTTTTAACCTACTTACCATTACAACTAGAGGTTTAATACAACATATTCCATAATAACCTTTTAACTTAAACTTTTTCATACATATACCTGCATTTTTCTTTTCTATTTTATTTTTTAATATATGTATAGATATAAGCTTCAAGGTAATCCTCTTTCCCTAATCAATACTACCCCCATATGTAAACCAGTTTTTAAAATTTCTTTCCAGCATAACAATATTCATTGTTTTTGCACCACACCCAGTGCTCCATGCAATCCATGCCCTCTGTAATACCCACCACCTGGTTCCCCCAACCTCCCACCCCCTGCCCCTTCAAAACCCTCAGATTGTTTGTCAGAGTCCATAGTTTCTCATGGTTCACCTCCCCTTCCAATTGCCCTCAACTCCCTTCTCCTCACCATCTCCCCCTGCCCTCCATGCTATATGTTATGCTCCACAAATAAGTGAAACCATATGATAATTGCCTCTGCTTGACTTATTTCACTCAGCATAATCTTTTCCAATCCCATCCATGTTTATACAAAAGTTGGGTATTCATCCTTTCTGATGGAGGCATAATACTCCATAGTGTATATGGACCACATCTTCCATAGCCATTCGTCCGTTGAAGGGCATCTTGGTTCTTTCCACAGTTTGGCGACCGTGGCCATTGCTGCTATAAACATTTGGGTACAGATGGCCTTTCTTTTCACTACATCTGTATCTTTGGGGTAAATACCCAGTAGTGCAATTGCAGGGTCATAGGGAAGCTCTATTTTTAATTTCTTGAGGAATCTCCACACTGTTTTTCTCTCTTTATCTCTAGAAACTTGAGTCCTTTAACAAAGATATCAAGATATACCCAGGAATGTGCTATGGTGAATGCTGTAAAGTGTGTAAACCTGGCGATTCACAGACCTGTACCCCTGGGGATAAAAATACATTATATGTTTATAAAAAATAAAATAAAATAAAATAAAATTTTAAAAAAGATATACCCAGGAAGAACCAAAATAATCTTCTTCGCCCTCATCGAGGATTTATAACCACCCTCCCATATTTTTCTTCTATCAGTGTTTCTATGTATTTGTTTTTGTTCTGGTATTATATAAATCTCATCCTTGGGGTTCATTTTGGGTGAGTTCTTTTTTTGCTTGTCAATTAATTCTGTTAGTCTTTTTGTTTGTCCATTTTTGTTTTTATGCCTTATAAATCTTACCTTTGGGGCCCATTCTAGCTGGGTCTTCTGTTTTTTTTTTTTTTTTTTTTTTTTCTGTCTTGTTGTCTCTCTCTCTCTCTCTTTCTTTTTTCTTTCTTTTTGGTGGTGGCTTCCAATTGCTCAGAAGCATTCCAGGGTGCACCTTTCCTGAATCGCAGTTGATATATTCTGCTACACATTCTCTCACCCACCTCTCACCAAGATGACTAGGAGGAGGAACGACCAACAGAGGAAAAATTCAGAGACTGTGCCCTCTCCACCAGAGCTATTGGACATGGACATAAACAGTATGTCAGAAAGGGAATTCAGGGTAACAATTATACAGTCAATGGGTGGGTTGGAGAAAACCATTAGTGACAACATGGAGTTGATTAGAACAGAAGTGAAATCTTCCCAGGAACAAGTTAAAAATGGTATCAATGAGATCCAATCTAATCCAAATACTCTAACACCTAGGGTAACTGAGGCAGAAGATAGAATTAGTGATCTAGAGGACAAATTGATAGAGAAAAAGGATCAGGAGGAGGCATGGAAGAAACAGCTTAGAAGTCAGGAGAACATAATAAGTGAAATAAATGATGCATGAAACATTCCATCAGAATTACTGGGATCCCTGAGTAGGAGGAGAAAGAAAGAAGACTAGAAGATATCGTTGAACAAATTCTCCATGAAAATTTTCCCAGTCTGGAGAATGGAACCAGCATTCATGTCCTAGAGGCAGAAAGATCACCCCCCAAGATGAAAGAATCTAGAAAGACCTTATGGCACTTGATTATGAGACTCGCAAATCATAATTTTAGACAAGAGTTTCTGAGGGTGCTACAGGGAAAAGATTCCTCATAGACAGAGGAAGATCCATCAGAATAACATCAGACCTGTCCACAGAAACCTGGCAAGCCAGAAAGGGCTGGCAAGACATATTCAGGGCACTGAATGAGAAGAACATGCAGCCAAGAATAATTTATCCAGCAAGGCTGGCATTCAAAATGGATGGAAAGAGAAAGAGCTTCTAAGATCAGCAAGGTTTAAAAGAGCATGTGATCACCAAGCTGGCACTACAAGAAATATTAAGGGGGGGAGGGGTCCTATAAACAAGAAAGAACCCAAGAGTGTCATAGAACAGAAATATACAGAGACAATCTATAGAAACAAGGACACCACAGGCAACATGATGTTAATAAAAACATATCTTTCAATAACCACTCTCAAGGATAACAGCCTAAACATTCTCATAAAACAGCAGAGGGTTGCAGATTGGATAAAATAACAGGACCCGTCCATATCTTGTCTACAAGAGACCCATTTGGAATCTAAAGATGCAACCAGATGAAAGTGAAAGGATGGAGAAGCATCTTTAATACTAATGGGCCTCAAAAGAAAGCTGGGGTAGCGATTCTCATATCAGATAAATTAGATTTTAAACTAAAGACTGCAGTCAGAGATAAAGAAGGACACTACATCATTTTTAAAAAGTCTATCCACCAAGAAGACCTAACAATTATAAATATTTAGGCCCACAATATGGGAGCAGCCAACTACATAAGACAATTGTTAATCAAGATAAAGAGTCATATTGGGGTGCCTAGGTGGCTCAGTGGGTTAAGCCTCTGCCTTCAGCTCCTGTCATGATCTCAGGGTCCTGGGATCAAGCCCTGCATGGGGCTCTCTGCTCAGCAGGGAGCCTGCTTCCACACCCGCCCCCACCACCTGCTGCTCTGCCTACTTGTGATCTCTCCCTCTCTGTCAAATAAATTTAAAAAATCATTTTAAAAAGATAAAGAGTCATATTGATATGAATACATTAATAGTAGGGGATCTTAACATGCCACTCTCAAGTAATAGATCATCCAAGCAGAAAATCAATAAAGAAACAAGAGCATTGAATGACATGTTGGACCAGGTGGACCTCATACATATATATATAGAACATTCCACCCCAAAACAACAGAACACTCATTCTTCTCAAGCACAGATGGAACTTTCTCCAGAATAGACCACATACTGGGTCACAAATCAGGGTTCAACCAATACCAAAAGACTGAGATTATTCCCTGCATATTCTCAGACCACAATGCTTTGAAACTGGAACTCAACTACAAGAAAAAGTTTAGAAGGAATTCAAACACTTGGAAGCTAAAGACCACCCTACTTAAGAACGTTTGGATCAACCAGGAAATCGAAGAAGAACTTAAGCAATTCCTGGAAACCAATGAGAATGGAGACACTTCAGTCCAAAACCTATGGGAGATGGCAAAGGCTGTCCTAAGGAGGAAATATATAGCTATCCAAGACTCCCTCAAAAAAAAAAAAAAAAAAACCTAAAAAATTCAGAATACACCAGCTGTCTCTACACTTTAAAGAACTGGAGAATCAATAACAAATTAAGCCAACTCCACACACAAGAAGGGAAATAATCAAGATTAGGGCAGAGATCAATGTGATAGAAACTAGGGATACAGTAGAACACATCAACAAAACTAGAAGCTGGTTCTTTGAAAGAATCAATAAGATTGATAATCCACTGGCCAAACTAATCCAAAAGAAAAGAGAGAGGACACAAATTAATAAAATTATGAATGAAAAGGGAGAGATCATGACTAACACCAAGGAAATAGAAACAATCATCAGAAATTATTATCAGCACTTATATACCAATAAGTTAAGCACCCTAGATGAAATGGATGCATTCCTGGAAACCTATAAACTTCCAAAACTAAATCAGGAAGAAACTGAGAATCTGAATAGACCAATATCTAGTAACAAGATTGAAGCAATGATCAAAAACCTCCCAAAATACAAGAGCCCAGGACCTGAAGGAGTCCCTGGAGAATTCTACCAAACTTTCAAAGAAGAAATAATACCTATTTTCCTGAAGCTGTTTCAAAAAATTGAGGCAGAAGGAAAATTTCCAGACTCTTTTTATGAAGCCACCATTACGCTGATGCTCAAACTAGGCAAAGACACAACCAAAAAGGAGGATCTCAGACCAATATCCCTGATGAATATGGATGCCAAGATTCTCAACAAGATCCTAGCTAATAGGATCCAACAGTACATTAAAAAGATGACCCACCATGACCAGGTGGGATTTATCCATGGGATGCAAGCCTGGATCAACATTCACAGATCAATCAATGTGATAGAACAATTCAATAAGAGAAGAGAAAACAACCACATGGTCCTCTCAATTGATGCAAAAAAAGCATTTGACAAAATACAGCTTCCATTCCTGATTAAAACAATTCAAAGTATAGGGATAAAGGGAATATTCCTCAACTTCATAAAATCTATCTACGAAAAACCCACAGCAAATATCACCCTCAATGGGGAAAAGCTGACAGCCTTCCCTTTGAGATCAGGAACATGACAAGGATGTCCAAACTCGTCACTCTTGTTCAACACAGTACTAGAAGTCCTTGCAACAGCAATCAGACAATGAAAAGAAATAAAAGGTATTCAAATGGGCAATGAAGAAGTCAAACTCTCTCTCTTCGCAGATGACATGATACTTATACAGAAAACCCAAAAGACTCCACCCCCAAACTACTAGAACTCATACAGCAATTCAGTAATGTGTCAGGATACAAAAACAAAGTACAGAAATCAGATGCTTTCTTATACACTAACAATGAAAATATAGAAAGGGAAATTAGAGAATCAATTCCATTTACTATAGCACCAAGAACCATAAGATATCTGAGAATAAACCTAACCAAAGAGGTAAAGGATCTGTGCTCAAGGAACTACAGCACACTCATGAAAGAAACTGAAGAAGACACAAAAGATGGAAGAGCATTCCATGCTCATGGATCATAAGACTAAACATTGCTAAAATGTCTATACTGCCTAGAGAAATCTATACTTTCAATGCCATCCTGATCAAAATTCCACCAGCATTTTTCAAAGAGCTGGAACAAACAATCCTAAAATTTATATGGAAGCAGAAGAGATCCCAAATCGCTAAGGAAATGTTGAAAAAGAAAAACAAAACTGGGGGCATCACATTGCCTGATTTCAAGCTTTACTACAAAGCTGTGATCACCAAGACAGCATGGTACTGGCACAAAAACAGACTAGAGAGCCCAGATATGGATCCCCAACTCTATGGTCAAATAATCTTCAACAAAGCAGGAAAAAATATGCAGTGGGAAAAAGTCTCTTCAATAAATGCTGCTGGGAAAATGGGACAGCTATGTGTAGAAGAATGAAACTTGACCATTCTCTTACACCATACACAAAGATAAACTCAAAATGGATAAAAGACCTCAACGTGAGGCAGGAATCTATCAAAATCCTAGAGGAGTACATAGGCAGTAACCTCTTCAACATCGGCCACAGCAACTTCTTTCAAGATATGTCTCCAAAGGCAAAGGAAACAAAAGTGAAAATAAACTTTGGGGACTTCATCAAGATCAAAAGCTTCTGCACAGCAAAGGAAACAATCAACAAAACAAAGAGGCAACCCATGGAATGGGAGAAGATATTCGCAAATGACAGTACAGACAAAGGGCTGATATTCAAAATCTATAAAGAACTCCTCAAACTCAACACACACAAAACAGATAATCATGTCAAAAATGGTCAGAAGACATGAACAGAGACTTCTCCAATGAAGACATACAAATGGCTATCAGACACATGAAAAAATGTTCATCATCACTAGCCCTCAGGGAGATTCAAATTAAAACCACATTGAGATATCACCTTACATCAGTTAGAATGGCCAAAATCAACAAGACAGTAAACAACATGTGTTGGAGAGGATGTGGATAAAGGGGAACCCTCTCACACTCTTGGTGGGAATGCAAGTTGGTGCAGCCACTTTGGAAAACAGTGTGGAGATTCCTTAAGAAATTAAAAATAGAGCGTCCCTATGACCCTACAATTGTACTACTGGGAGTTTACCCCATAGATACAGATGCAGTGAAAAGAAGGGCTATCTGTACCCCAATGTTCATAACAGCAATGGCCACAGTCATCAAACTGTGGAAAGAACCAAGATGCCCTTCAACGGACGAATGGATAAAGAAGATGTGGTTCATATATACTATGGAGTGTTATGCCTCCATCAGAAAGGATGAATACCCAACTTTTGTATCAACATGGACAGGACTGGAAGAGATTATGCTGAGTGAAATAAGTCAAGCAGAGAGAGTCAATTATCATATGGTTTTGCTTATTTGTGGAGCATAAGGTATAACATGGAGGACATGGAGAGAAGGTAGTTGGGGGAAATTGGAGGGGAAGACAAACCATGAGAGACTGTAGACTCTGAGGAACTAACTGAAGGTTTTGGAGGAGAGAGGGGTGGGAGGTTGGATGAGGGCATGTATTGCATGGAGCACTGGGTGTGGTGCATAAACAATGAATTTTGGAACTGAAAAAAAATAAATTAAAAAAAAAAAGAGTGACTGGGGTGGCTAGGTGGCTCAGATGGTTGGACGTGTGCCTTTGGCTCAGGTAATGATCTCCAGGTCCTGGGATCAAGCCCCATGTCAGGCTCCCAGCCTGCTGAGGAGTCTGCTTCTCCCTCTCCCTCTCCCCATGCTTGTGCTCTTTCTGCCTGTCTCTCTCTTTCAAATGAATGAATAAAATCTTAAAAACAAACAAACAAACAAAAAACCTTTGCTGCATATTGGAATCACCTTAGGAGTTTAAAGAATGCTGATATCATGGGATCCCATCTTCAGAGATCCTGATTTTATTGTTTTTGCAGTAAACCCCAGGTACTTGGATTTCTTGAATCTTCCCAGGTGATCAAAGTGTGGAAGCAAGGTTGAAAATCATTCATCCAGTCTGAAATTGGGGTTTTTTTAAGGATTTATTTATTTGACAGACAGAGATCACAAGTAGGCAGAGAGGCAGGCAGAGAGAGGAAGGGAAGCAGGCTCCCTGCTGAGCAGAGAGCCCAAAGCAGGGCTCATCCCAGAACCCTGGGATCGTGACCTGAGCCGAAGGGAGAGGCTTTAACCTGCTGAGCCATCCAGGTGCCCCCCAGTCTGAAATTAGATCAGAATTTGAGGAGAAGCAGAAGAACACTGGTTAATACTCCCAAGAAACTGGAAACTGATTATAGGGGCAAATCCTAAAAGGGAGAAAACCTTTGCTCAGGAAGACTCCGGTTCCCTGAGATGAGATCTGTTCATGTTCCCAGGGAAAGAGTAGAGTTGAGTCATTAAAATGTACTAGCTATTCCTCTAGTCAGTGTCTATTGGTGCCTTTGCCTGGTAAGTATCCTTCATCTGGCCAGAGGGATTCATGACTTCCTGCATCCTATGGCTTTGCCTGGTCCTTCTTCAATCACCCTGAACGGAAACCCCCTCCCACATACCAAATAAGGTCTCAGAACATCTGAGACCAAGAGAAAGGGACAAGACCTAGAACACTTTCTGCAATGGTCAAACTTAACCAGTACAATATTCCCTCTACTGGTTACTTGCTATGTACCTGCACCATGCTATACTAATTGTTTTTATGTGTACTATCCCATTTAATCCTCCCCCCACCACTGTAACATGAGGGCTATCCTGTTTTACTGATAAGGAAACTGAAATCCCAGGAAGTTAACTAACAGAACAAAATTTCCTGGTTCAAAAGTAGTAAATTTTTATTTCTATTTAATTTCAGAGTCTAGTTTCTTAACCTCTGTATTGTAATGTGTCCTCCATAATATTTAAGTAAATATTTGGTAATTCTAAATAGAGATAGATATATGTTACAGTCAACATGCAAATTGCAAACTTGACTGATTGTAATGTTGATTCATAGAAAAGTGTCTAAGATAATTTTCTAGGCTCTATCTTTGGAATTGTGCAGATAGTGGTTTTGTTAAATGAAGTAGGCGAAAAGGTCCAAGCTGAGAAGAGAATGATTTTCATTCATTACACCTTGAGCTTGAAGTGCTGACTTGAAGATGCCTACCTGTCAATAGCATACTTAGACACAGATCTCAGAAGTAAAATGAATGGGAGTTTTTGGCTTATATGCTGTGGTTGAAAATATGAATGAACATTCTGGGAGAAAGTACTTGAACTGAAAAATTAAGTGGTCCTGAGACAGAACATCACTTAGAGCTTCAAATTTAAAGATAGAAAAAGGGAATCTGCTAAATGACACCATCATTCTAAGAAAGAGCAAGATGTGATGACATGGGAGCAGAAAGAGCACATGTTTAAGAATGGAATGAACAAATAAGTGAAACCATAGATAATTTACTTCCATGAGAGACTATGGACTCCGGGAAATAAATGGAGGGTTTTAGAAGGGAGCGGAGAGAGAGGATTGGGTGAGCCTAGTGATGGCATTAAGGAGGACATGGAGTGCATGGAGCCCTGGGTATTATATGTAAACAATGAATCATGGGACACTACATCAAAAACTAATGATGCGCTGTATGGTGACTAATATAACACAATAAAAAAAAAAAAGAATGGAATGAACAACTGTGCCAATACCTGAATGATGTCTAGGTAAGGGAAGGGATGAGAGGGTTTACCTTCTGAAAGGAAAGTTTAGTGCACATTTGGGGAACCCAAATATTAGAAGTACTCCAGAAAGTTATATCTGGTCTCCTTGTGATGTGCTCCCCTCCCCCAGGTATGAGCCAGGGATTGTTCCACATGATCTCCAACACTTATTTTCTGTTGTTCACACCCTAGTCATTCTAGTGGGTGTGAGGTGGTATCTCATTGTGTGTTTTATTTGTATCTTCCTAATAATAAATAATAGAAATTGAAGAAGACAAAACTAAATGTTCATGGGTTTGAAGAATTAATATTGTTACAACTTTGTATGACCCAAAGTGATCTACAGATTCAATGAAATCTCTATCAAAAGTACAAAGACATTTTTCACAGCAATAGAAAAAGCAATCCTAAAATTCATATGAAACAACAAAGGCACCAAGTAACCAAAGCCATCTTGAGAAAGAAGAACTAAAACTGGAAGTTTCATATTTCATGATTGCAAACTATATTACAAATCAAATAATCAAAACAGTGTGTTACTGGCATAAGCACAGATGCAAAAACCAGTGAAACAGAATAGAGAGCCTGTGAATAAACTCATGTATATATGATCAACTAATCTTTGACAAGGGCACCAAGAACACACAATAGAAAAAAAATAGTCAATTAATGGTTTGGGGAAAACTGGTATACACATGCAAAAGAATGAAATTGGACCCCTGTCTTACAGTCTTCACAAAAATTAACTGAAAGTGGATTAAAGACTTAAATATAAACCTGAAACCATAAAATTTCGGAAAGAAAACATGGGGGAAAGACTCCTTAACATTGGTCTTGACAATGATCTTTTTTGGATATGACACTAAAAACATAGGTAACAAAAGCAAAAACAAATAAGTAGAACTACATCCAACTAAAAATTTTCTGCACAGCAAAGGAAACAATGAACAGGTGAAAAGCCAAACAATGGAATGTGAGATAATATTTGCAAACTATGTATCTAATAAGGGATTAATATCTTAAAAAGATAGGGGCTCTTGGATAGGTCAGTCAGTTAAGTGTCCAACTTTTTACCTCAGCTCAGGTCTTGATCTCAGGGTCATGAGTTCAAGCCCTGTGTTGGCCTCCATGCTAGGTATGGATCCTACTTTAAAAAAAATATTTTTAAAAAATACCCAAAATATATAAAGAATAGGTACTCCTCAATAGTAAATCATAATCATCATCATCATCATCATCTTCATCATGATGTTTTAAAAATGGGCAGAAGACCTGAACAGACATTTTTTCAAAGAAGACATACAAATGGCCAACAGGTATATAAAAAGGAACTCAAGGAACTACTGGGACTTCATCAAGATAAAAAGCTTCTGCACAGCAAAAGAAATAGTCAACAAAGCTAAAAGACAGCCTCTGGAATGGGAAATGTTATTTGCAAATGACATATCAGATAAAGGGCTGGTATCCAAGATCTATAAAGAACTGCTGAGTGAAATAAGTCAAGCATAGAGAGTCAATTATCATATGGTTTCACTTATTTGTGGAACATAACAAATAGCATGGAGGACATGGGGAGTTAGAAAGGAGAAGGGAGTTGGGGGAAATTGGAAGGGGAGGTGAACCATGAGAGACTATGGACTCTGAAAAACAATCTGAGGGGTTTGAAGTGGCGGGGGGTGGGAGGTTGGGGTACCAGGTGGTGGGTATTAGAGAGGGCATGGATTGCATGGAGCACTGGGTGTGGTACAAAAATAATGAATACTGTTATGCTGAAAATAAACAAAAAATAAATTAATTAATTTTAAAAAAGAACTTAACAAACTTAACATGCAAAAAACAAATAATCCAGCCAAGAAATGGGCAGAAGACATGAACAGAAACTTTCTCCAAAAAAGACATATGGTCTTACCAACCCCTTTCCCCTGTTCCAAATAACAGAATTTCTTTTTATAACTGAAGGTTTTTATCCTTTGACCAACATTTCCACACTTCTCCCAGCCCCCAGCCCCTAGTAACCACCATTCTATAATCTGTTTCTAGGAATTCACCTTAAAAAAAGTTCCTTATGGGGGCACCTGGGTGGCTCAGGTAAGCCTCTGCCTTCAGCTCAGGTCATGATCTCGGGGTCCTGGGATTGAAACCTGCATCGGGCCCTCTGCTCAGTGGGAAGCCTGCGTCCCTCTCTTTCTCTGCCTGCCTCTCTGCCTACTTGTGATCTCTCTCTCTGTGTCAACACCTCACTTTCCCTTCCCTTCCCCTATGTTCATCTGTTTTCTTTCCTAAATTCCATGTATAAGTGAAATCATATGATATTTGTCTTTCTCTGACTGACCTCTTTCACTGAGCATAACACACTCTAGCTCACATGCTGCAAATGGCAAGACTTCACTTGATGTAATGAGCACCGGGTGTTATATACAACCTATGAATCACTAAATTCTACCTCTGAAACTAATAATATACTATCTTTTTTAACTAAATTGAGTTTAAAAAACAATTTTAAATACATTTATATTAAAAAGGGGGCGGGGGAAATGGGGTCATCTGGGTGGCTCAGTTGGCTAAGCAACTGACTTTGGCTGAGGTCATGATCCCAGAGTTCCGAGATGGAGTCATCCACATCTGGCTCCCTGCTCAGTAGGCATCCTGCTTCTCCCTCTAACCTTCTCTTCTCTCTTATTCTTGCTCTCTCTCTAATATAAATAAATAAATAAAACATTTTTTTTAAGTGAAAGAATAAAGAACACCTCACTTTAATGTATTGTGTGTTTTAGAAAAGGAGTACAGTATATCAGTGGGGAATAATTACCTCCTCTGTCCTTTCTGCAACCCTGACACTTAAGGATTTTATGTAAGAAAAATGTTACTGTACATGTTAATCAGGATTACTCTGGAGGTGCTCATTCACAGCACAAGCCCAAATCAAGTTCTGAACTGTCATTCAAAGCTAAATGTCTGTACGATAGCATATCTATTGTACTTTGGGGGAAATTTGTATGTAACTGTACAGAAATAAAAATGTTGCCCTATTAACAAATTTCCACTGGAATGTCATCCCTACCTTATCTGATGGTATCCAGTGAAGGTCATTTCATGAACATTGGCTACAAGTGATAAAAACTCTATGAAAAATGAATGAAGGAATGAATCAAAAGGAACTCTGAGGCTCTAATGAATAGCATAGTGACTATAGTTAATAATACTGTACTGTACTCTTGCGATTTACTGAAAGAATTGATCCTGAGTTTTCTAACCACACACACAGACACACACACACAAAGGTAATTATGTGATATGATAGACATGTTCATTAACTTCATTGTGGTAAATATTTCACAATGTATACATATATCAAATCATCACACTGTATACTTTAAGTGTATATAATTTTATTTGTCAATTATAACTCAGTAAAGCTGGAATTAAAAGACAGCTACAAATTCTTTGCTTTATCCCATTGAGAGGTGAATCTATATCCCCTTCCCCTGAATCTGGATGAGATCCTGACTGCTCTGAACAACAAAATACTGCAGATATACTGCAACCTGGGCCTAGGCATTAAAAAACTGGCAATATCCTCACCACAAATAGTATTTACTCCTGGGTTGCAAGGGGTGTTTAGTATTCACAAATCAATCAATGTGATACATCACATTCATAAGAGAAAGGGTAAAAACCATATGATCATTTCAATAGACACAGAAAAAGCATTTGGCAAACTCCAACATCCATTCATTATAAAAATCCTCAACAAAGCAGGTTTAGAGGGAGCATACTGCAAGATAATAAAGGTCACCTGTGAAAAACCAACAGTTAACATCATCCTCAATAGGAAAAAACTGAGGGCTTTTCCCCTACAGTTAGGAACAAGACAAAGATACCACTCTCACAGCTTTTATTCAACACAGTACTGGAAGACCTAGCCACAGCAATCAGACAACAAAAAGAAATCCAAACCGCTAAGGAAGAAGTACAACTGTCACTATTTGCAGATAACATGATACTCTGTTTGGAAAATCTGAGAGACTCCACCCTAAAATTGCTAAAACTGATATACAAATTTAGTAAAGCCACAGGATACAAACTCAATGTACAGAAATGTGTTGCATTTCTATACACCAATAATGAAGTAGCAGAAAGATAAATTAAGAAAACAATCCCATTTATAATTACACCAAAGATAATAAGATACCTAGGAATAAACCTAATCAAAGAGGTTGAAGACCTATAATGTGAAAACTATAAAACACTGATGAAAGAAATTGAAGATGATACAAAGAAATGGAAAGACACTCCATGTTCATGGATCAGAAGAACAAATATTGTTAAAATGTCCATACTACCCAAAGCAGTCCACACATTTAATGTAATCCCTGTCAAAATACCAATAGCATTTTTTCATAAAAGTAGAGCCAAATCCGAATTTGCATGCAATCACAAAAGACCCCAAATAACCAAAGCCATCTTGAAAAACAAAAACAAAGCTAGAGGCATCACAATTCTGGACTTCAAGTTACATTACAAAGCTGTAATGATCAACACAGTATGATACTGGTACAAAAACAGGCTCATAGATCCATGGAACAGAACAGGAAAACCCAGAATGAACCTATAACTCTACGGCCAATTCATTTTCAACAGAGCAGCAAAGAATACCCAATGGGAAAGGGACAGTCTCTTCAACAAATGGTGCTGGGAAAAGTGGACAGCAACATGCAAAATAAGGTAACGACCATTTTCTTACATCATATAAAAAAATAAATTCAAAATGGATGAAAGACGAGGGTGCCTGGGTGGTGTGGTCAGTTAAGGATCTGACTTTTGGTTTCAGTTCAGGTCATGATCTCAGGGTGGTGTGACTGAGCTCTGCATCTGGCTCCACACTCAGTGGGAATTTGCTTCTTTCCCTCTGTCCTTCCCTCCTCTCTCTCTTGCTTTCTTTCTCTCTCTCTAAAATAAATAAATAAATCTTTTTGGAAAATGAATGAAAGACCTACATGTGAGACTTGAAATGAAAAAAGGCCATAGTGAATGAGATCCATGTGAGAGACAAGAGACGAAGAGCCCCAAGGATCTAAGTTTGATTACAAACCCATTCTGGTACAAACTCTCCCACTGAAACCATATAGCCATGTGGATCAGAGCAAACATATCAATTAAGCCCTTCCTGAATTCCTTAGCCACAAAACAGTAAGCAAATAAAGTGGTTGTTTTAAGCCACAACATGTGGTTTATTAAATAGAAATAAATGGAACAAACTCAACTGCTCTCTGATTGCCGAGCAGTGAATTACTTTCAGTTTCCATACCTTGTAGGTATCTGTAAGTCTGTACGTACAAAAATAGAGTACAATTAGTGGGATTAGCCTTTTGATATCTTTAACTTTCTTGGTGGCCAATTCTATCTACCTACAAACCTTTCCAACATGATGCCTATGGTCCACACATCCTCAAAATGGTGGTACATCACAATTATTTGTCCAACTTTCATTCTGTGAGTGAAATAATGGTTAATACTAATAATTATAAACATTTGTAGAGTTCTAAGTGCCAGGCAGCATGCTAAATACTTTACATGTATTATCTCATTCAAAACTCCCAAATTTCCCATGCAATAAGTTCCACTTCTATTCCTATCACACAAATGAGGAAACTAAGTCTCAAAGAGAGCTAGAGACTTGCCCAAGGTCAATGAGCTATTAAGTGGTGGAAGAGGAATTTGAACCCAGGCAGGCTGACTCTCGATGGCAGAAAGCACTATGCTAATCCCCAGTGTCTTTTGGATAGCTATTATTCATTTATTAGTTACGGCCTGCAAGAAATGGACCTCATTCACAAAACCCCTTTCAAAGTTGGGTGGAAAGGAGTCAGAATGAAAAGTTTGGATAAATATGCAGTACTAAATCTTTATCCAAACATTAACAATGTTGTGAGTACATTTCATTTTCTTCCACCTCAGATTATGGAAAGTGTAGTTTCAGTTTTGTGATTTATCAAGAAATTATTAACCACATTTGATTGGACAAATACCCCCTGTCAATGTGGACATTAGTAGCTTGCTGTGTGATTGTTAATTCCAATCAGTATACATTGGGTTGAAGTGCCAAGTTCATGAGTAAAAGGTAATATATCTCCAAAATAAGTGCTGCTTTAGGGAAGCTTATCTGTCAATCATTGTAGTCTTCACAGAATCTTAAATGAGCCAACACAACTCAGAAAATTGGCCAGTCAGATACATCAAGCAGATCCTTCCACATTTGCAAGGTAGTCAATTAATTCAAAGCATTATTAGCCTAGTCAAGAGTTAAAGCTAGAAATAGTGACTGTTTCCAAGTTAATATAAGAGTGTGGAACAGGTTGATTTCACAAACAATTGCCCAAAGGAAGAGTCATTAAGTATTAATAATAAGTATCTGATTGGATCAAGGAGAATGAAAGTTGACTTGAACCAGTCTCTAGTTTTGTTATTCCTTATGAATGCTAGTGGGCTCAACATGAAAATATACAAATGGTTTACCTGTGTAAGTTTCCTAAATTTGTCATAAACTGTTATCTCTTTATGTGTAGGTACTATATCTGAATAAATGAAGCAAATTATGTAAAAATGACCATCTTAGATTATAAACATTTATATATGTCTCTTCACCCAGTAAGTTTAAGATCTCTGAAGTTAATACATGCTTCTTTTTATTTCTGTATGCCTCAGGAACATGCCCAACACAGTACCTGGCACAGTTGCTCAGAAAGACATGATTCATGTGGAATTGAATTGGGATGTCTCTTGTTTTAAATACTTATTTTAAGATGCATAAAAGGTATACAGGTATTCAAAATGGTCTAACATAGACTAATACATTAATATTACATTTACTTTTATTTTAGCAGCTCAAGACATAATCTATGCCATAAATCTCACCAATTTAAAGCATACAACTCCAGGTGGTGAGTATTGGAGAGGGCATGGATTGCATGGAGCACTGGGTGTGCTGCAAAAATAATGAATACTGTTACACTGAAAAAACTAAAAAATTAAAAATAAATAAATAAATCTTAAAAAAAATAAAAAATAAAGCATACAATTCAATGGCTTTTAGTATATTTAGAGTTGTACAACCATCATCTCAATTTCAGAACTTTTTCATTACTCCCAAAAGAAATCCTGTACCTATTAGCAGTTGTTTCCCATTCTGCCTTCCTACAGCCTCTGGAAAACACCAATCTCCTTCTTGTCTCTATAGATTTGTCTATACTGGACATTTCAAGTAAATAGGATGATAGAATTTACGGCTGTGTTTATCTGACTTCTTTAACTGAGCAGAATGTTTCTGATGTTCAGCCATGTTGTAGCATGTATCAGCGTTCTAGTTGTTTTTATGACTAAATAATATCCCATTGTATGAATATACCCAGTTTGTTTATTCATTTTTCTATTGATATTTTTGTTGTTTTCAGGTTTGGGTCACTATGAACAATGATTCTAAAAACATTCTTTTACAAGCTTATGTAAATATAAGCTTTTATTTCTCTTGGGCATATACCTAGGAGTGAAATTGCTGGGTCATATGCTAACTCTGTGTTTTGATCAAATAAATTCTGATAATCTGTCCCTAAATTAACTAATTCCATCCTCTGCAATCTCTGCTCAACTAATGAGCCCATCCATTGAGTTTTTAATTTTTGATAATTGTATTTTTCAGTTCTATTATTCCAGCTTGGTTATTTTCAATAAATTCTATTTCTTTATTGAGATTTTCTATTTTTTCCTTTGTTTTAAAAGAATGTATAATTGCTCATTTAAAACGTTTCTATGTTGGTTGGCTTAAAATCCTTGTCAGTGAAATAAGTCAGACACAGGAAAACAAATATAGTATGATCTCACTTATATATGAAATCTAAAAATGTTGAACTCATAGAACCAGAGAGTAGAACATGGTTGCAGGGGCTGGGAATTGGAGGAGAATGGAGAGATGTTGGTCAAAGGATACAAACTTTCAGTTATAAGATGAATGAGTTATGGGGATTTAATGTACAACACAGTATAGTTAATAATACTGTACTTTATACTTGAAATTTGCTAAGAGAATAGATCTTAAGTGTTCTCATGCACACAAAATCAATAACTATAAGATCTTTGTCAGATAATGACAAGAACAGATTCATCTTGGTGTTATCAGTTGGTTGTCTTTTTTCCCCCAAATCATGCTGTAATTTCTTTGGTTCTTCAGGTGTTGAGTGATTTTCTGTTTTATCCTGGACATTTTTACATATTCTATTGTGAGACTCTGGGCCCTCCTCTTTTTAGCAAGCAGTCCTCTCTTCAAGTTTATTGTGAGGGCAGTTAGCTGTGCATGTTTTCCTTCTCACTGGGTCCCACCATCCATCCTGGCAAAAGAAGGGAAGCAACACACACTGCCTCATTGCAGACAAGTGAGGTGTGGTGTAGCTCCCTCCTTGGCCCTGTTGATACTCTCCTGGTGAAAATGGGGTACCAACTCATACTGTCTCATAACCTGTAAATGCAGGTGAAAGCTCAGCCTTCTGCTGGCCCTTGCCTGACACCAGTAAGGGAAGAAGGTGACTTACACCACTTTGTTGTCACAGGTGGGGGCAGAAGCTTCGCTGCTGAATTGCTCTGACACCAGAAAAGTAGATGGCAGAAAGCCAAATGCCAATTGGCCCCACCTCTTACCACTTCATACAGCCTCATTGACCCTGAGTGGGGGTGAAGATGCAGCCTGCAGCTGGATCCCCCTGACACTACTTTAGTTGGAAAAACAATGGCACCCACTACTGTCAGGCAGGGAATGGACGATCAGGTCCCTGCTCAGCTTCACTAAGACTATCTCTGCAGGGGACTCAGAGTACCTACTCTGCTCCTAGCTTTGGGAGGGGGATGGCAGATCAGCTACCTTAAACACTTAGCAAGGGGATTAGAGTGCTGCCATCTTACACCAGGCAGGAAATGAAAGATAAGCTTCCCACTCAGAAGGTTAGATCCCTGTGCAGCACCTGCTTCCACAGGGCAAGGCAGTGGTATGGAAGATCAAATCCCCACTCAGCCCCATTGAAATCCTAGAGGTGAGAGATGTTTTCTCCATTGATGTTTAGTGGTAGTAGTGTAGGTATTTCCAAAATGTTTTTTTTTAATTATTATTATTTTTAAGTACCCTTTTCCTGGTCCTTTGGCTAAGGGAAAAAAATTTTTAATTTTCTTTATCTGAGGTTATTGGAGATTCTCTATTAAAGGTTCTAGAGAGCCCCATCCAAGGTGCATGAAGGGTAATAAGAAAACCCAGAGAATTCACCGGCATGCCATTCCTGAAGTCCCAAGATCCTTAAGCACTCCACATTTTTGTTTCCACTTTTCAAGACTTTTTCTGTGTTTGGTTTATGTGTTATTCCAGGGATTGGGGGAAAATATCTATGATCTGAAATGCAAGTGATACGTCATCTTGCATTGTTTGAACTAATTTTTAATCTAGATAACATTTTTAAGTCCTCTTAAAAATCAAAGTTGACAGTAAATAGCCCATTTGTGTGGGTAAAACTTGATGCAAAAGGTCAGCATTGCTAACATTTTCCCTGGAAAATCCCCAAGAACATGAAAACATTTCTTTTTTCTCCGTGTCTTCCAAATGTTTTTAATGCTTATAAGAACTGATGTGGTAGAATTTTTTTAAGTGCACAGTCATCTAAAAATAGCTCTGATTCCACAAACTAGGAGAGAGAAAATAAAGAGAATAATTCAGCCATCATAGAGTCCATCAAAATAGTGAAATGGATAAATCTTTGCTAGGAAAAAAGAGAGACTGGGGCATCATGCAACTGACTTCAAAATAGAAAAAAAGATTTAAAACCCGTATTTCAAAAACTACAGAGATTTGCAAATTTAAAATGGTGCAAAAACACCGTTAAAAAACAAAAACAAAAGAAAATCCCTACATATTCCAGTTGGAAATTTCAAAATCATTCTCATAGAAAGTTAAAACATCTTGGAAATTGACAGAAATAATAAAGAATTAAACTGGACATTGGATTCTCTGTTTACCAAAATTCCCTTTATTAGCTTCAGGACCAAGAAAATAGCAGACTTACTCATCCTGGTGCAGTTCTTAAACTAGGCACCCATCTGATTTTTTTTGTCTGTAGAAGAAAATACCCAATAATATTTAATTTTCAGAGAAAAAGTGGTAAGTCACCTTCCCACCTTTTTCCTTGGTGTTTATTCTTGAAAAGTACACCAAGAACTACAAGGACTACATGAATGAGTGAATGAATAAATTCTGACACCAGAATTGTTTGGGTGTCCATTCTTCTGTATCAATTTTGTTCATTTGTAAATTTGTCTCTGTACACCTCCAGAGGGCAAGGACAAACTGAAGAAAGCAACAGACTGTTCCAGATGGAAAGGCAGTGGGTTTACTAAGCAAGGGAATTTAGCTATGAGGCTCGTCTTCGGTGTCCCTGACAAACAGATCTCTGCACCCACCTACCAGTATCTTAAAAGTTTATAGAGAGGCCTTACATGGGTTTGGTCACATACACCACCCAAGTGGGCTCAACAACACATCAATCCCTCAAGGCTGTGTCTTTGAAAATGATTCCAGCTGTGAGAACTGTGGGGCAAACTTACATCTCAAGGACAGGAAAGGGGGTGAGGAGCCTGTGATTGCCTATGTCTAGGTCTCAGGTCAACCAGGGGTCATGGCCTCTCAATCACCTCCTCTAATAATTTTCAGCCCAAGACATTTGCAGAGGAAGCAGTTTCTCATGTAAGAATTTGTAGCTCTCTGGGGCTTTGCTACTTCTCAATTAATTCAATGTGATGTCTATAAAAATAGTGCTTCAGAATAATATTAACTTTCAGCACAATTTCACATATATGTTTATATTATGTACATATAGTCTTCTGCATTTCTAAAATGTATAATGTATTACTATAAGCATGCTGCAGTATAGATATAGTTAGACCTAATTCCAAACTTTTCATAAATCCCATAGTATTAGTAGGGAACAATATAAAATATGGCATTAAAGGAACACTCTTAATCTGGTAGGAGTACAATCACAAACCTCTAATTTTTATCGTCCACTTCTTCATCCAAGATGTAAAAACTTTTCCATCTAGGTCTAGGGCAAGTGTGTCATTTCCCAAATTCTATTTCTGTGCACATGACCCAGGTTAGGAAAAAGGAAGCAGAAAACAGAGACTGCAAGACATAATTGCTCTGAAGAAACATCGCGTGTCTTGCTAGGTGAAATTTCACCAGTGCCATTTATTAGCAAGTTTGATGAGTCTTGATAAACAGTGGGATGAAACTTTTTGAAGTAAAAGTTAAAAAAAAAAGTTTCTGCTGGCTTTAATAATTACTAAAATAAAAAGGGTGAGCAGCATTTACAGCTTGTTACAGGAAGGCTTTATGGAAACTGTGATTCTAAAAGGATACCTCTGACTCACTAGAATCATTCCAGGCATATAGAGCAAAATGAGGAGGGAAGAAAAAAATCTACCCAGGAAAGGTATTAAGAAAAGAAATCTGTTTAGTCATAGGGAGAGGAGGGAGGAAAGTAGCAGGTGCCCAAAGGAAGCAAGGGAAGAAAGAGAAATGGGACGAAGGCATTAAGGATTGGGAGGTGAGGGCAGTTTTGGATAGTTTGAAAGGCACTGAGACCAGGTTAAGTGATTTACGAAAGGTCCCCTACTGAGTCACTAGCAGCTCTGCTTCCATCCCTCCTATTTTGGGTTTCCTCTTTAGTTCCTTGTCTCTACACAGAAATAGACATTCTATGTGATTTTCTCTCATTGCAAATCTTTTATACTTTAACTCAGAAAGCCGTGTTTAGAGGACTGTGTAGGTGGTTGTTTTTAATGTTGAATTTCTTCCCCTTCTTTGGGAAAACTGCTGGTATAGAAAGCTTCCTTGACTCAGTATTGAGACAAATAAAAGACAAATGTGTTATTCTACTGAGACTGTTCAAATGAAAGTTTGCTTTGAAGTAGGGTACTAGAATACATATGAAAGAATGCTGTTCTTGTCATAAAAACTGTCAGCTGAGCTTTCTTTGCCATGTCAGAGAGAACGACAATCTAACAGGGCCAAAGTCAGACTGGGGGAAGAGATTTTTTTTTCTTTAATCACTATCTCAACTGATGACCAGAAAAGGACAATATTAGAGATAGAAAGTAAATTCAAAATCTGGAGACTGTGGCCAATAATCACAAATTAATGTAAATGGATTTCAAGAATTCAAATAGTTATTGTGTATTGACAGAAATAGTAAATGTACTAGTGACTATTCCTAAGTAATTTTGAACAAATTATTGACTTAGTCCTATAATTTTGACATAATAAATTTGATTTAACAGAAATTTTTCTATCTTTAGCATTCCACAGCTTAAATCCATCCATCTGGAGTCTGATGTTTGAAACGGTTATTTCTAGAAGTCTCTGATGATACAAATCAAAACAATTCATAATACAAAACCCTAAAAAGTGACAACAAATACGTTTTTTATTTTTCTCTCTGGAATTAATTGGCCTTTAATTTCGTACCTTACTGACTTCGATTTTTAACACCACATCTATTTTTTTTTAATGTGAATAAGCCTAATGCACAATGTTCAAAGAAAAGTATTAAATTTAAAATGAAGAGAAAACCTGAAGAGATCTTCTCTTAGTTAATAATTATTTCTATGGGGGCACCTGGGTGGCTCAGTGGGTTAAGCCGCTGCCTTCGGCTCAGGTCATGATCTCAGGGTCCTGGGATCGAGTCCCGCATCGGGCTCTCTGCTCAGCAGGGAGCCTGTTTCCCTCTCTCTCACTCTCTGCCTGCCTCTCTGCCTACTTGTGATCTCTGTCAAATAAATTAAAAAAAATTATTATTTCTATGACTTTATTTCTCTTAGTCATTAATGTTAAATTTAAGTGAAAATGTTCTTTTTAACATTTTTTGAAATAGTTTTACCAATTTAAACATTTCCCTAGCTTCACTGAGATATTATTGTCATATGTGTGAGTTTAAGTTTTATAATATGATGATCTGATACACATATATTGCAAAACAATTATGACAATAAAGTGAGCTAACACCTGTAATCCCCTCACATAGTTACCTTTTTTATTGTTGTCCTCATAACATTTAAGATTTATTCTCTTAACCTTAAATTATATAATACAGTATTGTTAATTATAGTCACCATGCTGTACATTAGATTCCCAGAACTTATAGCTGAAAGTTTGTACCCTTTGCCCAACATCTCCCCTTTCCCCCAACTCCTCCAGCCCCTGGAAACCAGCATTCTAATCTCTATTTCTATGAGTTGGGTTTCCTAGTTTCCACATATAAGTGAGAACATATAGTATTTCTGTCTGAATTATTTCACTTACTGTAAGCCTTCAAGGTCCACCCATGTTGTTGCAGAAGGCAGGATTTCCTTCTTTTTTATGGCTGACTAATATTTCATTGGGTATACATTCCATACTTTCTTTATCTATTTATTTACCAATGGACATGTAGGTTGTGTTCATATCTTAGGTTGTGAATAATGCAGCAACAAACATATGGGTGGAGATATCACTTCATGATAATGACTCCATTTCCTGTGGACATAAACCCAGATGTGGAAGAGCCCGATCACATGGTAGATTTTCAATTTTTAATTTTTTGAGCCTCCATACTATTTTCCACAGAGGCTGCACCAATTTACATTCCCACCAAAAGTGCACAAGGGCCGCCTTTTCTTTATATCCTCACCAGCACTTGTTGTCTCTTGACTTTTTGATAATAGCCATTCTAACGGCTGTGAAGTAATAGCTCCTTGTGGTTTGATTTGCAATTCCCTAATAATTAATGACACAGAACATCTTTTCTTGTGCCTATTGGTCATTTGTATGTCTTCTTTGGAAAAACGTTTATTCAAGTCCTTATGCTTTTTATTCAAGTCCTTATTTAATTGGATTGTTTGTTTTTCTAGTACTGAGTTATATGAGTCCTTATATATTTTGATTACTAATCCCTAATGAGATGTATGATTTGCAAATATCCTGTCTCATTTCAAAAGTTGCCTTCTCATTCTATTGTACTTATGCCGTACAAAGGTTTTTAACTAAAAGTAGTCTTACTTATCTATTGTTGCTTTTCCTGCTGTGCTTTTGGAATAATATCTAAAAAATTACTGATGAAACAAATTTCAAAGGGCTTTCTTCTAGTACGTTTACAGTTGCAGGGCTTACATTTAAGCCTTTAGTCCAGTTGAGGTAATTTTAGTGACACTGTAAGAGAGGGCTCCAAGTTCATTCTTTTCCATGTGGATATCGTTTTCCTTCATTTCCCCATTTAGTATTCCCGGTTCCCCTGTTAATTACCAGTTGACTGTATATGTATGAGTTTAATTCTGATCCTTCAATTCAGTTACACTGGTGTATATGTCTGTTTTTATGGTTGTACCATACTGTTTTGATTATTATAGCTTCGTAGTATAGTTTGAAATCAGGTTATTTAATGTCTTCACCTTGTTCTTCTTCATGATTGCTTCGGCTATCTGGGGTCTTTTATGACTCCACACAAATTTAAGGATTTTTCTTCTATCTCTGTGAAAAATTCCATTAAAATTCTGATAGAAATTGTATTGAACATATAGATGGCTCTTGGGAATATGGACATTTTAACATTTTAAAATTCTTCTAATCTATAAACTTTGAATCTGTAAATTTGAGATATCTTTCCATTCATTTGTGTTTTCTTCAATTGATTTCATCAATGTCAGTAATCATCAGTGTATAACACTTCTACCTCCTAGGTAAATTTTATTCCTAAGTATCTTATTGTTTCTGATGCTATTATAAATGGGATTATTGCATTTGCTTTTCAGAGAAGTTGTTGTTAGCATATAAACCACAACTGGTTTTGTATGTTGAGTTTTGTATCTTGCAACTCCACTGAAGTTGTTAATTAGTTCTAACAATTTTTTAGTGGAGTATTTAGGATTTTCTATATATAAAATTGTATCATCTGCAAACAAAGAAAATTTTACTTCTTCCTTGTTTATTTTATCTTGCCTAATTGCTCTGGCTGGGACTTTCAGTATTATAAGGATAGGAATGGTGAGTGGCCACTTTTGTCCTGTCCCTGATATTAATAAAAAAGCTTTCAACCTTTTACTGTGAAGTACGATGTTAGCTGTGGGTTTTGCATTTATGACCTTATTATGTCAAGGTATGTTTCTTCTCTACCCAATTTGTTGACAGTTATTTTAATCATGAAAGGATGTTGAATTTTGTCAAATGTTTTTTTTTCTACATCTAGTGAGATGACCATGTGATTTTTATCCTTCATTCTTTTAACGCAATGTACCACATTTATTGATTTGCATATGCTGTATCATCCTTGCATCCCAAGGATAGATTCCACTTGATAATGGTATGTGATCCTCTTAATGTGTTCTTGAATTCAGTTTCCTAGGTTTTTTTTAAAGATTTTATTTTTAAGTAATCTCTACACCCAAGGTAGGGCTCAAACTCACAATCCCAAGATCAAGAGTCAAATGCTTTACTGACTGAGCCAGCCAGGTACCCCAGTTTACTAGTATTTTTGTTGAGAAATTTACATCTATATTAATTAGGGATATTGGCCTTTAGTTTTGTCTTCTGTTAGTGTCTTTATCTGGCTTTGGTATTAGGGGAACACAGCCTCATAAAATGAGTTTGGGAGTATTTATTCCTCTTCAAATTTTTGGTGTAGTTTGAGAAGGATTGTTGTTGACTATTCTTTAAATGTTTGATAGAATTTACCAGCAAAACCATCTGGTCCTGTGCTTTTCTTTGTTGGGAGTTTTTGATTAGTAATTTGATCCCCTTACTTGTTACGTGAATCTATCTTTTATACCCTTCTCAATGCAACTTTTCTTACTTCTGTGCTATACCCAGGTGCTGTAATCCCTCACCAGGAATTATTTGATCTTATGAAGGTATTTTTTGAGTGTGGATAGTTGTTCCAGTTGATGTTTCTTAAGGGAGGGGAAAGCCGTAGGAATTCATATGCTGACATTGCTCCCCCCCCAAAAAAAAACCTTTTCTTATTAATAGGTTATTAAAAGAAAGCTCATCAAATAAATACCCAGTTTTTGAATTCTGGGAGGAAAAGCATTCAGGTCTCTGATTGCCAAGCCAACTCACCACATTTGTCCTTCATGGCAGAGAAGTTAAAGTACAGAAAATAACAAAAGAGGAAGAGGAGTCAAGATGGCAGAGAGGTAGCAGGCTGAGACTACTTCAGGTAGCAGGAGATGAGCTAGATAGCTTATCTAAAGATTGCAAACACCTACAAATCCAATGGCAGATTGAAGAGAAGAACAGCAAGTCTAGAAACAGAAAATCAACCACTTTCTGAAAGGTAGGACTGGCGGAGAAGTGAATCCAAGGCAATGGGAACATAGACCCCAGGGGGAGGGGCCGGCTCCCGGCAAGCGGTAGAGCAAGGAGCACAAAATTGGGACTTTAGAAGTCTGTTCTGCTGAGGGACATCACTCCAGAGGCTAAACCAGGGTGAAACCCATGCGGGGTCAGCGTGGCCTCAGGTCCCGCAGGGTCACAGAAGGATCGGGGGTGTCTGAGTGTCGCAGAAGTTACAGGTATTAGAAGGGGGAAGCCGGCTATAGAGACAGAGCCGAGGAGTGAGTTCCCAACTAGGGGTTACCTTGAACGGGTCGCAAGCTTCGTGAGCTCAGAGCACAGCCAGAGGCCACAGAGAGGGAGTAATTGGGCATTGTTCTCTGAGGGCACACTGAGGAGTGGGGCCCCAGGCTCTCGGCTCCTCCGGGCTGGAGACCGGGAGGCCGCCATCTTCATTCCCGTCCTCCGGAACTCTACGGAAAGCGCTCAGGGAACAAAAGCTCCTGAAAGCGAACCCGAGCGGATTACTCAGCCCGGCCCCTGGTAAGGGCGGGGCAATTCTGCCTGGGGCAAAGACACTCGAGAATCACTACAACAGGCACCTCCCCCAGAAGATCTACAAGAAATCCAGCCAGGACCAAGTTCACCTACCAAGGAGTGCCGTTTCAATACCAAGGAGAGAAACAGAATTCCAGAGGAGGAGAAAGCAAAGCACGGAACTCACGGCTTTCTCCCCATGATTCTTTAGTCTTGTAGTTAATTTAATTTTTTTTTCTTTTTCAATTTTTTTCTCTTCTTCTGCTAAATTTTTTTAACCTTTACCCTTTTTTTTAACGTTTTTTAACTAGTTCATCTAATATATATAATACTTTTTCTTTTTTATACTTTTTCTTTATTCATTTTATTTTTTAATTGTTTCTTTTCTTTCTTTTTATTCTTTCTGAACCTCTCTTTATCCCCTTTCTCCCCCTCATGATTTGGGATCTCTACTGATTTGATCAAAGCATATTTTCCTGGGGTTGTTGCCACCCTTTTAGTATTTTAATTACTCCCTCATATACTCTTTTTTTAAAAAAAATATTTTATTTACTTATTTTACACACAGAGAGAGAGATCACAAGTAGGCAGAGAGGCAGGCAGAGAGAGAGGGGGAAGGAGGCTTCCCGCTGAGCAGAGAGCCTGACCCTGGGATAATGACCTGAGCCAAAGACAGAGGCTTTAACCCACAGAGCCACCCAGGTGCCCCTACTCTTTCATATACTCTTATCTGGACAAAATTACAAGGAGGAAAAATTCACCACAAAAAAAAGAACAAGAGGCAGTACCAAAGGCTAGGGACCTAATCAATACAGACATTGGTAATATGTCAGATCTAGAGTTCAGAAGGATGATTCTCAAGGTTCTAGCCAGGCTCGAAAAAGGCATGGAAGATATGAGAGAAACCCTCTTGGGAGATATAAAAGCCCTTTTGGGAGAAATAAAAAAACTAAAATCTAAGCAAGTTGAAATAAAAAAAGGTATTAATGAGGTGCAATTAAAAAATGGAGGCTCTCACTGCTAGGATAAATGTGGCAGAAGAAAGAATGAGTGATATAGAAAACCAAATGACAGAGAATAAAGAAGCTGAGCAAAAGAGGGCAGCTACAGGACCACGAGGGGAGAATTCGAGAGATAAGTGACACCATAAGATGAAACAACATTAGAATAATTAGGATTCCAAAAGAAGAAGAAAGAGAGAGGGGAGCAGAAGGTATACTGGAGAGAATTATTGGAGAGAATTTCCCCAATATGACAAAGGGAACAAGGATCAAAATCCAGGAGGTTCAGAGAACCCCCCTCAAAATCAATAAGAATAGGTCCACACCCCATCACCTAATAGTAAAATTTACAAGTCTTAGTGACAAAGAGAAAATCCTGAAAGCAGCCTGGGAAAAGAAGTCTGTAATATACAATGGTAAAAATATTAGATTGGCAGCTGACTTATCCACAGAGACCTGGCAGGCCAGAAAGAGTTGGCATGATATATTCAAAGCACTAAATGAGAAAAACATGCAGCCAAGAATACTATATCCAGCTAGGCTATCATTGAAAATAGAAGGAGAGATTAAAAGCATCCAGGACAAACAAAAACTGAAAGAATTTGCAAACACCAAACCAGCTCTACAGGAAATATTGAAAGGGGTCCCCTAAGCAAAGAGAGAGCCTAAAAGTAGTAGATCAGAAAGGAACAGAGACAATAGACAGTAACAGTCACCTTAGAGGCAATATGATGGCACTAAATTCATATCTCTCAATAGTTACCCTGAATGTTAATGGGCTAAATGCCCCAATCAAAAGACACAGGGTATCAGAATGGATAAAAAAACAAAACCCATCTATATGTTGCCTCCAAGAAATTCATTTTAAGCCCGAAGACACCTCCAGATTTAAAGTGAGGGGGTGGAAAAGAATTTACCATGCTAATGGACATCAGAAGAAAGCAGGAGTGGCAATCCTTAGATCAATTAGATTTTAAGACAAAGACTATAATAAGAGATGACGAAGGACACTATATCATACTCAAAGGATCTGTCCGGCAAGAAGATGTAACAATTTTAAATATCTATGCCCCCAACATGGGAGCAGCCAACTATATAAACCAATTAATAACAAAATCAAAGAAACACAGCAACAATAATACAACAATAGTAGAGGACTTTAACACTCCCCTCACTGAAATGTATAGATCATCCAAGCAAAAGATCCACAAGGAAATAAAGGCCTTAAATGACACACTGGACCAGATGGCCATCACAGATGTACTCAGAACATTTCATCCCAAAACAACAGAATACATATTCTTCTCTAGTGCACATGGAACATTCTCCAGAATAGATCACATGTTCGGTCCTAAATTAGGTCTCAACCAGTATCAAAAGATTGGGATCATTCCCTGCATATTTTCAGACCACAATGCTCTGAAGCTAGAGCTCAATCACAAGAGGAAAGTTGGAAATAACCCAAATACATGGAGACTAAACAGCATCCTTCTAAAGAATGAATGGGTCAACCAGGAAATTAAAGAAGAATTGAAAAAATTCATGGAAACAAATGATAATGAAAACACAACGGTTAAAAATCTGTGGGACACAACAAAGGCCATCCTGAGAGGAAAATATATAGCAGTACAAGACTTTCTCAAGAAACAAGAAAGGTCTCAGGTACACAACCTAACCCTACACCTAAAGGAGCTGGAGAAAGAACAAGAAAGAAACTGTAAACCCAGAAGGAGAAGAGAAATCATAAAGATCAGAGCAGAAATCAATGAAATAGAAACCAAAAAAAAAAAAAAAATAGAACAAATCAACGAAACGAGGAGCTGGTTCTTTGAAAGAATTAATAAGACTGATAAACCCCTGGCCAGACTTATCAAAAAGAAAAGAGAAAGGATGCAAATAAATAAAATCATGAATGAAAGAGGAGAGATCACAACTAAAACCAACGAAATATAAACAATTATAAGAACATACTATGAGCAACTCTACACCAACAAATTTGACAATCTGGAAGAAATGGTTGCATTCCTACAGACATATAAACTACCACAACTGAACCAGGAAGAAATAGAAAACCTGAACAGACCCATAACCAGTAAGGAGATTGAAAGTCATCAAAAATCTCCAAACAAACAAAAGCCCAGGGCCAGATGGCTTCCCGGGGGAATTTTGCCAAACATTTAGAGAAGAACTAATTCCTATTCTCCTGAAACTGTTCCAAAAAATAGAAATGGAAGGAAAACTTCCAAACTCATTTTATGAGACCAGCATCACCTTGATCCCAAAACCAGACAAGGATCCCATCACAAAAGAGAACTACAGACCAATATCCTTAATGAACACAGATGCGAATATTCTCACCAAAATACTAGCCAATAGGATTCAACAGTACATTAAAAGGATTATTCACCACGACCAAGTGCGGTTTATTTCAGGGCTGCAAGGTTGGTTCAACATCCGCAAATCAGTCAATGTGATACAACACATTAATAAAAGAAAGAACAAGAACCATATGATACTCTCAATAGATGCTGAAAAAGCATTTGACAAAGTACAGCATCCCTTCCTGATCAAAACTCTTCAAAGTGTAGGGATAGAGGGCACATACCTCAATATCATCAAAGCCATCTATGAAAAACCCACCGCAAATATCATTCTCAATGGAGAAAAACTGAAAGCTTTTCTGCTAAGGTCAGTAACATGGCAGGGATGTCCATTATCTCCACTTCCATTCAACATAGTACTAGAAGTCCTAGCCTCAGCAATCAGACAAAAAAAGGAAATTAAAGGCATCCAAATTGGCAAAGAAAAAGTCAAACTATCACTCTTTGCAGATGATATGATACTATATGTGGAAAACCCAAAGACTTCATTCCAAATCTGCTAGAACTTATACAGGAATTCAGTAAAGTGTCAGGATATAAAATCAGTGCTCAGAAATCAGTTGCATTTCTCCATACCAACAACAAGACAGAAGAAAGAGAATTTAAGAAATCAATCCCATTTACAATTGCACCCAAAACAATAAGATACCTAGGAATAAACCTAGCCAAAGAGTCAAAGAATCCATACTCAGCAAACAATAAAGTACTCATGAAAGAAATTGAGGAAGACACAAAGAAATGGAAAAATATTCCATGCTCCTGGATTGGAAGAATAAATATTGTGAAAATGTCTATGCTACCTAAAGCAATCTACACATTTAATGCAATTCCTATCAAAGTACCATCCATCTTTTTCAAAGAAATGGAACAAATAATGCTAAAATTTATATGGAACCAGAAAAGACCTCTAATAGCCAAAGGGATATTGAAAAAGAAAGCCAAAGTTGGTGGCATCACAATTCCAGACTTCAAGCTCTATGACAAAACTATCGTCATTAAGACAACATGGTACTAGCACAAAAACAGACACATAGATCAATGGAACAGAATAGAGAGCCCAGAAATAGACCCTCAACTCTATGGTCAACTAATCTTCAACAAAGTAGGAAAGAATGTCCAATGGAAAAAAGACAGTCTCTTTAATAAATGGTGTTGGGAAAATTGGACAGCCACATGCAGAAAAATGAAATTGGACCATTTCCTTACACCACACACAAAAATAGACTCAAAATGGATCAAGGACCTCAATGTGTGAAAGGAATCCATCAAAATCCTTGAGAAGAACACAGGCAGCAACCACTTCGACCTCAGCCACAGCAACGTCTTCCTAGGAACATCGCCAAAGGCAAGGGAAGCAAGGGCAAAAATGAACTATTGGGATTTTATCAAGATCAAAAGCTTTTGCCCAGCAAAAGAAAAAGTTAACAAAACCAAAAGACAACAGACAGAATGGGAGAAGATATTTGCAAACTACATATCAGATAAAGGGCTAGTGTCCAAAATCTATAAAGAATTTAGCAAACTCAACACTCAAAGAACAAATAATCCAATCAAGAAATTGGCAGAAGACATGAACAGACATTTCTGCAAAGAAGACATCCAGATGGCCAACAGACACATGAAAAAGTGCTCCACATCACTCGGCATCAGGGAAATACAAATCAAAACCACAATGAGATATCACCTCACACCAGTCAGAATGGCTAAAATTTACAAGTCAGGAAATGACAGATGCTGGCAAGGATGCGGAGAAAGCGGACCCCTCCTAGACTATTGGTGGGAATGCAAGATGGTGCAACCACTCTGGAAAACAGCATGGAGGTTCCTCAAAATGTTGAAAATAGAACTACCCTATGACCCAGTAATTGCAATACTGGGTATTTACCCTAAAGACACAAACGTAGTGATCCAAAGGGGCACATGCACCCGAATGTTTATAGCAGCAATGTCTACAATAGCCAAACTATGGAAAGAACCTAGATGTCCATCAACAGATGAATGGATAAATAAGAGGTGGTATATATATACAATGGAATACTATGCAGCCATCAAAAGAAATGAAATCTTGCCATTTGCGACGACGTGGATGGAACTAGAGGGTATCATGCTTAGCGAAATAAGTCAAGCTGAGAAAGATAACTATCATATGATCTCCCTGATATGAGGAAGTGGAGATGCAACGTGGGGGGTTAAGGGGGTAGGAGAAGAATAAATGAATCAAGATGGGATTGGGAGGGTGACAAACCCTAAGTAACTCTTAATCTCATAAAACAAACTGAGGGTTGCTGGGGGGAGGGGGGTTGGGAGAAGAGGGGTGGGGTTATGGACATTGGGAAGGGTATGTGCTATGGTGAGTGCTGTGAAGTGTGTAAACCTGGCTATTCACAGACCTGTACCCCTGGGGGGAAAAATGCATGTTTATAAAAAATAAAAAAAAAAAATTTAAAAGAACTATTTCTGGTTGTTCCTTCTGTACATACATGCAGAATCAAAATATGTGTTTAACAGATTTTTTTAAATCATCATTTTAGATCATAAAATAGGAAATACTAAAGATAATCACCAGATACTCACATTAAAAGGTGCCCAATGAAGATATCCCATATGATTCCCACAGCCCTGAATCACATTAGACTTGGATTCCTGATGGCTGCATAGACCCTCCACTAGGACTCTCTTTGGTTGCCACAAAGATATTTCCATCAGCCCTTACAGGTCATGGCTTCAGCTTATTCCCTCCTCCCTATCTGGAGCTCCTAGAATGTATTTCAGCAGGGTTCAAATATTTTCTGAGAGAAAATAAGTCAAACAATTGTTCTATGTTACTGCTCTTGTTTGGTTATGCTCTACAATCCACAGTATCCAGAAACTTCAGAGATTAATCAGAGATGCCTGATGGCAGGAGTCAAATGTCTTGGTTCTACTCTTGCCTTAATTAAGTCCATATCTCTGGCATATTAGTTATGTTCTATTTCTTTATCTAGAATCAAATATGTTCATATCTCTATAGTGAATCAGAAAATGTTGTGGAGAAAAAAATGCATTATCTTGCATAGTTAGAATTTCTCGGTAGAAAACTGATAGATAAGATTATCATTCTTACTATTTTCAATAACAATATATAACCACTTCCTTTAGAGAGTAGTGAGATATTACCATACCCTGAAGATAGCTATATAATTTTCTGGGCCCAGCAAAAAATGAATATGTGGGACCTCTTTTCTAAATTACTAAGGATTCACAGACATCCAAGTCCAGGAAGTAAAGAGAGCCCCAAACAAGATGAACCCAAGGAGGTCCACACCAATGTATGTAATAATTAAAATAGCAAAAGTTAGATAAAGAGAGAATCTTAGAAGCAGGAGAGGAAAAGCAAACACTTACATACAAGAGAAATCCCATAAGGCTATCAGCTGATTTTTCAGCAGAAACATTGCAGGCCAGAAGATAGTGGCCTGATATAGTCAAAGTGCTGAAAGGAAAAAAACCTACAACCAAGAATACTCTACCTGAGAAGACTTTTATTCAGAATTGAAGGAGAAATAGTTCCCCAGATAAGCAAAAGTTAAAGGAGTTCATTACTGCTAAACCAATCTTATAAGAAATGCTAAAGGGAATTATTCAAATGAAAAGTAAAGGTCATAACTAGAAGTAAGAAAATAATGAAAGGAAAAAATTTCAATGGTAAAAGCAAACATATAGCAAAGGCAGCAGATTAATCTCATAAATCACATATGGGGGTTAAAACACAAAAGTAGTAAAGTCAATTTTATATATATATATATATATATGTATATATATATATACATATATATATATATATAAACTCATCCAGAGATAAACAAAATTAAAAAATGTAAAATATGACATCATATACATAAAATGGAGGGGGTAGTAAAAATGTAGTGTTTTTAGAATGTGTTTGAACTTAAGTGACCATCAACTTAGACTGCCATACACATAGGAAGCCATATATGAACCCCATGGTAACCACAAACCCAGAACTATAATAGATACACAAGAAATTAAGATAAAGGAATATAAGCATAATACTAAATAAAGCCATCAAACCACAAGAGAAGAAAGTAAGAGAAGAATAAAGGAACAGAGAAGAACTGCAAAAACAACCAGAAAACAGCAAAATGTTAACAAGTAGATATCTATCAATAACTGCAAAAACAACCAGAAAACAGCAAAATGTTAATAAGTAGATATCTATCAATAACTGCAAAAACAACCAGAAAACATTAAAATGTTATTAAGTAGATATCGATCAATAACTTAAATTTAGATGGACCAAATGTTTGAGTCAAAACCCTAAAAAGTCCACCAGAAAAATCTGTTAGAAGTAATAAATGAATTGTTACGTTGCAGCATACAAAATTAATACACAGCAATCTCTTGCATTTTTACATATTAACAAATCAGCAGAAAGAGAAATTAAGAGAACAATCCCACTTACAATTACACCAAAAAGAATAAAATACCTAGGAATAAACTTAAACAGGGAGGAGAAAGACCTATATCCTGAGAACTATAAGACACTGATGAAAGAAATTAAAGATGACATAATCAAATGCTCATGGAATGGAAGAATTGATATTGTTAAGATGTCCATACAATTTTTTAAGTGAAAAAAGAAAATAAAAGAAAGAAAGTAGACCAATTTGATGGAAAAAAAAAGTTCCACACTATCCAAAGCAATCTGTAGATTCAATGTAATCTCTATCAAAATTTAAAAAAAATGAGCAGAGAACTCGAATAGATGTTTTTCTAAAGAAAACTTACAGATGGCCAATAGGCACATGAAAAGATGATCACTAATCGCCAGGGAAATAAAACCATGAGCTATCACCTCAAACCAGTCATAATAACAAGACAAGAAATAAAAAGTATTGACAAGGATGTGTAGAAAATGCAACACTCGTGCATTGTTGGTGGGAATGTAAATTGCTATAACCACTGTGGAAAACCACACAGAAGTTCCTCAAAAAATTAAAAATAGAAATACCATAGGATCTAGTAATTCTATTATTGAGTATTTACCCAAAGAAAAAAAAGACACTATTTCAAAAAGATATACTCACCTCTACATTTATTGAGCATAATTTATAATAACTAATTATGGAAGCAACCCAAATATCCATTGATAGATGAATGGATAAAGATGAGGTGGCATATACATATGATGGACTATTACTTGGCCATAAAAAAGGATGAGATCATGCCATGTGCAACAACATGGAAGAATCCAAAGGGTATAACGTTACATGAAATAAGTCAGATCCGATGGAAAAAAGAAATACCATATGATTTTATTTATATGTAGAATCTAAAAAACAAAACAAATTAACAAACAAAAAGAGACTCATAAATATAAAGAACAAATTGGAGGCTGGTTGGGGGAATGAAGCCATAGGTGAAATAGGTGAAGGGGACTAAGAGGTACAATCTTCCAATTATAAAGTAAATAAGTCATGGAAATGAAAAATACAGCATAAGGAATATAGTTGATAAATATTATAATAACATTATATGGTGGTCTATGGTGACTACACCTATTGTGGTAAGCACTGAGTAATGTGTAGACTTGCCATATCACTGTATTGCATATCCAGATCTAATAGTATATTGTAGATCAACCATATTTTAACAATAAGAGTTTTTTAAAGGTTATGCACAAGAATGTTATGCTAAAAACTGGAAACAACCCAAATGTTCTTCAATAGTAGAATGATAAATTGTGGTATGATTATAATATGAAATGCTACTTATCAAGAAAAGTGAATAAACTACAGTTATATGCAGCAACAACAAAAATTAATAAGAACTCAAAGACAGTGACAATAGAGCATTGCACAAACATGGGACCCTTCTGAGCACAGGGCCCTGAACAACTGCCCAGGTTGCACACTCGTGGAGCATAGATACTGGCAAGAAAAAATTAGAAATAAAAATTCCAAGTTTTGTAAACTTGAGTGCGAACTTCATTTTATAACTCAAATAAGGGGCAAAAGTAAATCATTTAATATCCAAAACTGTTTTCCCCTTTATTGTCTTATGTCTCTACTAGGATTAGCCTTTCTGCCCTCACCATCAGTCCAATCATAAACCAGAAAACAAAGAAATTTTTTGTAGAAAAGAGAAATAAAGCACAAAGACACTATTTACAATGTAATTTCAATATTTAAGTAGTTTTATGTCACTTTACAAGTATATGGGCTGCAGAAGAAGGCAACATCCTAAAGAATACTATGCTGGTTTGTTTCTGTTTGCTGTGCTCCTTCCCAGACTAGGTACCTTCTTCACCCTTGTCTTTCCTATTCTGTTACCAAGAAGACTGATTCCCATGGACTGCATCGCTGGGCCTCTTTATTGACTAGCTTCCCATTGGAGAAATATTGGAGTTTGGGAGGAGGGAAAAATCTAGGTACTTCTTCCCTACTCTGTTTAGCTCAGTGCTGAAGCTCTGGCAACAGCTGCAGCCCTCCCATCAGAGAGCCCTTCCTCCACGATCCAGTGTTCAGAGGCCTCCCATTAGCTCCCTTAAGGGAGCATAACAATAAAAATTAATTTCTGATGCTGCTACTCTTTGGATATCTCAATATTTCCCTTTAGTTTTGGTCCCTCCAAATCTGCCTATTCCTTCATAAATTGCTCTTCTATTGAAGTATCTTAAACTTTCAGAATGAAATCTGTTTCTCCTGAGAATCTTGACTGGTAAATATGATTAAATTTAATATCCTACTTACTTTAATGCTCTCACTCTTTTCTAGGGAAAGTGCCTGTAGTTATCATCACAAAGAAATCTGTGACCCCAAAGATAGTTTAAAAATCACTGCTCTACAAGTACTTAGTCTGCTGAACATATCTTGTTACTTGAGTCAATTCTATTATTTCCACTTTGTGAGTTTCTATCTAGTCTCCAAAATAAGCCTATAATGTGTTTGAAGAGATAAAACTTCATACAACTCTATTGTATTTCCCAGCTCTCCTAAACCCACCAGCAATCACACTATCAACTAGAGGGTATTATGCTGAGCGAAATAAGTCAATCAGAGAAAGACAATTATCATATGATCTCTCTGATATGAGGAATTTGAGAGGCAGAGTAAGGGGCTTGGTGGGGGTAGGAAAGGAAAAAATGAAACAAGATGGGATCAGGAGGCAGACAAACCATAAAAGACTCTTAATCTCACAAAACAAACTGAGGGTTGCTGGGGGGAGGGGATATGGAGAGAGTGGTTATGTTATGTACATTAGGAAGGGTATGTGATATGATGAGTGCTGTGAAATGTGTAAGCCTGACAATTCACAGACCTGCACCCCTGGGGCAAATAATACATATTTTAATTAAAAAAAATTAAAAAAAATAGCAGGTATTCAACAACCAATTTCTTATGCAGGTACAAAATTTTGAAGAAAAAGACAAAGCAGATCCCATGAGTCAGAACTTTTCTAAGAAATCCACATTTCGTTTGCAAATCATTCATAAAGTTAGGTTACATTTGACAAAGAGTGTGTCTACTCATTACCTTAGTTACACAACCAGTACTGTAAGGCAATGCAAGTGTCTCAAACTGACATAATCCTCATGGATGGGATATATAGCAAGAGCTTACGGATCAGAGTATATTTAACATAAATAGGACATAGGGCCAGAAGAAAGTAAAGAGTATAAATATATCAAAAGAAAATAATAAGAAAGGAAAAATGGGAGACATCAACTTTTAAAAAGTGGAAATAATCTCTATAAAATGGATTAAATAGTAAAACAATACAGCATAAAAATATAAACAAACTAAAATACACACTATGATTTTTAATTAGAAAATTCTATTTTTTGTACCATATAAGTTCTTTCTGTATTCATCCATAGATGCAATGTAACCTGAATTAAGCTAACAGGATTTGTGAGGGTACTTTCACAATTCCTTTATTTACTTACTGAATATATATTGAATATTTACTTTATGCCAGGTATGTGCTACTCTCTAGAAAAATCCATGAAATTTAAATATGATATCAGCAATTCAGTTTGTGCAAAAAGGATTAATTTTTCAGTAAATGGTATTAGAACAACTAATCTATTGGGGAAAAAAGTTTCTGTACCCCTCATGCAACACTTCAAAATAAATTTGAAATATGGCAAAATATTAAAAGTAAAAACCATACAAAATAATAGAAATACATGAGTAGCTTTTATAATTCTATTATACATGTACATGCATAAATAATTATAAAAGAGTGGAATGAGGAAAGTCTTTCCAGTTAAGGTGCAAACCCTGGAAGCCATAAGGATACAGACTGATAATTTACTAAATAAATATTTGCTAGATCTCCATGACACAAAGAGGCATCAAAAAGGATAACAGAGGGATTTGGGGAGGATGGTGGAGTAGGAGGACCCTGAGCTTATCATTCCACATTTTCAACTAGATATCATCCATATCCATGTCAATAAACCAGAGAGTAATCCCAAGAGTGGCAGAATAAACTCCACAACTAAATATAGAGAAGAGGCTACAACTGAAAGGTTGGGAAAGTAAAAAAAATGTGGAGGGAGGCTGCCCACAGGATGGAGGGAGCTGCAGGTGTGGAGAGGACAGAGAAACAGGCCCTTGCACCAAGAAGCTCACATGGGGGATATAATACCCATGAAGTTTGATTTTGAAAACCAGAGGGGCCGAATTCCATGAGTTTGTAAAACTGGTGGGACTTGGAACCTGGAGCTTTAAAAGTCAGCTGTTTCAGCCTTGGGACAGCTGGGAAGGCCAGGGATAGATGGACTGTCACCCTCAAAGACATGGCAACCCACATGCAGAGGCAACATACAAATGGTGGTTTACACAAGATGTGGAGCAAACAGGAGACAGATCTGTTCATACTGATTTTGGAACATGTTGGGAACTTCTTTGAAAATGAGGAGCTGGCAGGCACTGTTTTTTCTCTCCCACCCCAAGTCTAAAATCAGAGCTACCTGTGGGAGATGGGAATGCACAGATACTTGTTACCTAACCCTCCAGCAGTGTGCCACACCCATGAGTTCTCCTGAGGACCTACCCACGCCAAGACTGAAGGCCTTGGCCCTGGGCTCAGGGAAAATTTTGTTAAAGCTGCTAAAGCTGCACAGGTGTCCCACACAGCCATGGGTGCACAGTTGCCACAGGGCACCTTGTGCGTACTCCACACTGTGCCCAGCTGTGCACCCCCAGCTACTAACATGCCCTGGGGCCAGCCACACCTAGTTATCCTCATGGGCTGCACCAAGCCCTGGGCCATGCTGTAGCTGCATAGAGCCCACAGCTACTGAAGTACTTCAGGGGATTCAACATAGGACAAGTGGCCAGTGAAAATTTCCTAACAGTGATCCTACTGGGAGTCACACACACTCAGGGCTCACCAGCCTGTGTCCCACTAACAACAGAGAGCAAGCACAGCCCACAACAGGCAGAGAGTTAGTCCAGAGAACTCTACTGAAAGAAAAAGGGACTCAGCAGTGTGTAAGCAACACACAGGAAGTTCTCCTGAAGTGGCAGGCTCTGATGAACAGTGGACACTGCACTGCAGGGCACTCCAGAACCTCCTCTTCATAAACTCACTACTTTCAAGAGCAGAAGACACAGCCACCTTTTTAACACAGAGAAATAGACACAGAGGGACAGACAAAATGAGGAGACAGTGAAATTTACCCCAAATGAAAGAAGAGGACAAGGCCACTGCCAGAGATCTAAATGGAACAGTTATAGATAACATGCATGATAGAGAATTTAAAGCAATGATTATAAGGATAGTCACCATTGGACTTGAGAAAAGAGTGAAGACATGGATAAGACCCTTAACACAGAGATAAGGAATAATATAGCAGAGATAAAGGGCTCAGTAAATGATATCAGAAACATGATTGCTGGAATGAACAGCAGGATGGAAGAAGTAGAGGAATGAATTAGTGACCTAGAAGACAGAATAGTGGAAAGCAATCAAAATGAACAAAAGAGAGAAAAAATATGCAAAACAAGAATAGACTTTGGGCACTCAGTGACTTCATTAAACATAATAAAATTTGTATTATAGGAGTTCCAGAAGAAAAGAGATAAAAGGGAACAGAAAATTTCTTTGAAAAATAATAGCTGAAAATGTCCTTAATCTGGGAAAAGAATAGATTTCCAGATCCAGGAGGCACAGAGAACCCCCAGCAAAATTAAAAAAAAGCAGACCCACATAAAACTTTATTTTAATTAAATTTGCAAAATATAATGATACAGGAAAAACCTTAAAAGAAGCAAGACAAAATAAGTCATTAACTTACAAGGGAAAACCCATAAGGCTAGCAGGAAATTTTTCAACAGTAATTTTGCAAGCCAGATATATTCAAAGAACATGATATATTCAAAGAACTAAATGAGAAAATTCTGTAACCAAGAATATTCTATCCAGCAAGGCTAAATTCAGAATAGAAGGAGAGATAAAGAGTTTCTCAGACCAAAACAAACAAACGAACAAAAACAAAAAAACTCAAGGAGTTCATGACCACTAAACCAGCTCTGCAAGAAATATTAAAAGGGACTCCTTGAATGTAGCAAGGAAACACAAAAGCAGTAAAAATGAATAATTCTACAAAAAAAAATCAGTCAGGGAATTCTCAAAAAAAGGATATAAAATATAATAACATACGTAAAATGTGGGGAGAAAAGAAGAATGGGTTCAAACCTAAAGAACCATCAACTTAAGATAGACTGCTATATGCAGAAGATTTTATATACAAACCTAATTGTAACCATATATAAAAAGCAACTAATAGATATACAAAGAATAAAGAGAAAGAAATCCAAATATATCACTACAGAAATTAGCTAAACATGAAAAAAAGTAAGAAAGGGTCAGAGAAAATCTTAAGAAACAGCTACAATATAAGTAACAAAATGGCAGTAGATACTTATCTTTCATTAATTACTTTGAATGTAAATGTTCTAAGCATTCTGGTTAAAGACATAGGGTAACAGAATGGATGAAAAAAAAAGCAAGACCCATTTATATGCTGCCTATAAGAGACTTATTTTAATCCTGAAGACAACTGCAGATTGATAGTAAGGGGATGGAGAAATATTTGTCATACACATGGATATCAAAATAAAGCTAGAGTAGCAGTACTTATTTTGAACAAAATGTACTTTAAAAGAAAAATTGTAATAAGAGACAAAGAAGGATGTTATATAATAATAAAAGGGACAATCCAACAAAAAGATTATAATTGTAAATATTTATGCACCCAACATAAAAGCACTCAAATACATTAAAAAACCTTAAGAATAAACATAAAAGAACTAATCTATAATAATACAATAATAGTAGGGGACTTTAATACCCCACTTACATCAACAGACAGATCACCTAAACAGAAAATCAACAAGGAAACAATGGCTTTGAATGACACAATGGGCCAGATGAACTTAACAGATATATTCAGAACATACCATCTTCAAACAGCAGAATGCACATTCTTTACAAATACATACAGAACATTCTCTAACATAGATCACATACTAGCCCACAATAGAAACTTCAACAAATTCAAGAAGATGAAAATCATACCATGCATATTTTCTTATCACAGAGCTATGAAAATAGATGTCAACTACAAGAAAAAACCTGAAAATAGAACAAATACATGGAGGTTAAACAACATGCTGCTAAACAATAAGTGGTGGAACAAGAAAATAAGAGAAAAATTTTAAAGTACATGGAAACAAATGAAAATAACACACAACAGTCCAAAACTTCTAGGATGCAGCAAAAGCAGCTCTAAGAGGGAAGCTTATAGCAATACAGACCTGCCTCAAGAAGAAAGAAAAATCTCAAATAAAAAACCTAATCTTGCACCTAAAGTACTAGAACAACAAACAAACTTAAAACAAAAGGAAGAAAATAATAAAGACTAGAGCAGAAATAAATAATACATTTAAAAAGAAATAAATAATATAGATACTAAAACAAAACAAAACAAAAGAGTACAACAGATTAATGAAACCAGGAGATGAAACCAGGAGCAGGTTCTTTGAAAAAATTCAATAAAATTAATGAACCTCTACTTGGATTTAACAAGGAAAAATGAGAAAGAACTCAAATAAATAAAATCACAAATGAGAATTAACAACCAACACCAGAAAAATACAATCATAAGAGAATATTATGAAAAACTATATGCCAACAAATTTGACAACCTAGGAGAAATGGATAAGTTCCTAGAAACATATAAATTATGAAAATTGAAACAGGAAGAAAAAAAGTTTGAAAAGACTAATAACCAGCCAAGAAATTCAGTCAGCAATCAAAAAATTCCCAACAAACAAAAGTCTAGGATGAGATGGCCTTACAGGTGAATCCTACCAAATATTTAAAGAAGTAATACTTATTCTTCATAAACTAGACCAAAAAAAAATAGAAAAGTAAGGAAAACTTACAAATTCACTCTGAGGCCAGCATTACTCTGATACCAAAATCAGATAAAGGCAGCACTAAAAAGAGTAAATTACAAGCCAATATGTCTGATGTAAATAGATGCAAAAATTCTCAATAAAATGCTAGGAAACTGAATTCAACAATGTATTAAAAACATCATTTACCATGATCACATGGGATTTTTTTCCTGGGTTATAAGGAGATATTCGTTAATCAATGTGAGACATCACATCCATAAAAGAAAGGGTAAGAACCATATGATCATTTCAGTAGACACAGAAAAAGCATTTGGCAAACTACAACATCCATTCAGGATAAAAATCCTCAACAGGGGCACCTGGGTGGCTCAGTCATTAAGCATCTGCCTTCGGCTCAGGTCATGATGCCAGACTTCTGGGATCGAGCCCCACACATGGCTCCTTGCTTGGCAGGAAGTCTGATTCTTCCTCTCCCACTCTCCCTGCTTGTGTTCCCTCTCTCACTGTGTCTCTCACTGTGTCTCTCACTGTGTCTCTCTCTCTCTGTCAGATAAGCAAATAAATAAAATCTTTTAAAAAATCCTCAACAAAGCAGGTTTAGAGGGAGCATACTGCAAGATAATAAAGGTCACCTGTGAAAAACCAACAGTTAACATCATCCTCAATAGGAAAAAACTGAGGGCTTTTCCCCTACAGTCAGGAACAAGACAAAGATACCACTCTCACAGCTTTTATTCAACACAGTACTGGAAGACCTAGCCACAGCAATCAGACAACAAAAAGAAATCCAAACCGCTAAGGAAGAAGTACAACTGTCACTATTTGCAAATGACATGATACTCTGGAAAATCTGAGAGACTCCACCCTAAAATTGCTAAAACTGATATACAAATTTAGTAAAGCCACAGGATACAAACTCAATGTACAGAAATGTGTTGCATTTCTATACACCAATAATGAAGTAGCAGAAAGATAAATTAAGAAAACAATCCCATTTATAATTACACCAAAGATAATAAGATACCTAGGAATAAACCTAATCAAAGAAGTTGAAGACCTGTAATGTGAAAACTACAAAACACTGATGAAAGAAATTGAAGATGATACAAAGAAATGGAAAGACACTCCATGTTCATGGATCAGAAGAACAAATATTGTTAAAATGTCCATACTACTCAAAGCAGTCTACACATTTAATGTAATCCCTATCAAAATACCAATAGCATTTTTCACAAAAGTAGAGCCAAATCCGAATTTGCATGCAATCACAAAAGACCCCAAATAACCAAAGCCATCTTGAAAAACAAAAGCAAAGCTGGAGGCATCACAATTCTGGACTTCAAGTTACATTACAAAGCTGTAGTGATCAACACAGTATGATAATGGCACAAAAACAGGCTCATAGATCCATGGAACAGAACAGGAAAACCCAGAATGAACCCATAACTATACGGCCAATTCATTTTCAACAGAGCAGGAAAGAATACCCAATGGGAAAGGGATAGTCTCTTCAACAAATGGTGTTGGGAAAAGTGGACAGCAACATGCAAAATAAACTGGACCACTCTTACATCACATACAAAAATAAATTCAAGATGGAAAAGACCTACATGTGAAACCTGAAACCATAAATATCCTAGAAGAGAACACAGGGGAGTAATTGCTTTGACATTGCGCATAGGAACTTATTTCCAGATCTGCCACCTAAGCAAGAGAAACAAAAGCAAAAGCCAATTATGGGGAATACATCAAAATGAAAAGCTTCTGCATTAAAGGAAACAATGAACACAACTAAATGGCAACCTATGGAATGGGAGAAGATATTTACAAATGACATATCTGATAAATGTTAATATCCAAAATACTTAAAGGAATTATAAAATGCAATATCCAAAAAAGAAATAATCCAGTTTAAAAATGGGCAAAAAGACATGGACTGATGTTTTTACAAAGAAGGCATAGAGATGGCCAACAGACTCATGAAAATATGCTCATCATCACTCTTCATCAGGGAAATGCAAATCAAACTACAATGAGATCTCACCTCAAACCTATCAGAATGGCTCAAATCAATGACACCAAAAATAACGGGTATTGGAGAGGATGCGGAGAAAAAGGAGAAGCTGTGCACTGCTCGTGGGGATGCAATATGGTGCAGCCACTGTGGTAAACAGTATGGAGGTTCTTCAAAAATTTGAAAATAGAACAACCTTATGATCCAGCAATCACAATACTAGGTATTTACTTAAAGAATCCAAAGACTACAGAAACACTGACTGCAAGGGATACATGCACCCCTATGCTTAGAGCGGCATTATTTGCAATAGCCAAGATACAGAAGGAGCCCAAATGTCCATTAAGTGATTAATGGATAAAAAAGGTGTGTGTGTGTGTGTGTTTTGGAATATTATTCAGCAATAAAAAAAAATGAAATCTAGCCATTTGTGATGACATGGGTAGAGCTAGAGAGTATAATGCTAAACAAAGTCAGTCAGTCAGAGAAAGACAAATATCATATGATTTCACTCATATGTGGAATTTAAGAAATACAACAAACAAGCAAAGGGATAAAGAGAGAGAGAGAGAGAGAGAGAGAGGCAAACCAAGAAAGAGACTCAATCACGGAGAACAAACTAAAAGTTACCAGAAGAGTGGGAGGTAGGGGGATGGGTCAAATGGGAGATGAGCACAGGGTGATGTATGGAAATACTGAATCACTATATTATACACCTGAAACTATTACACTGTATGTTAACTAACTGTAATTAAAATAAAAACTTAAACAAACTAAAACAAAAAGGATAACTGACACAAAAAAACTAAAAATACAGCAACATACATGACAAGCTAAGTATAAATTCTGTTAATATAATTTAAATCAATATGATAAGAAAAGACAATAATAAAATATGGAAAAAAAGAAATTATCATGGGAATTCACAGGGGAAAAAAGACAAATGGTCTAGGAAAACACGAAGAAATGCTTAACTTTTCTCAGTTTTTCAAATGCAAATCACAACAACAAGGAGCATTTAAAAATAGATAACAAATCATTTTTTACCTGTGTTCAATTTTTATTAAGTTTTTACATTAATTCCCATATAATGACTATACAGTGTTATATTAGTTTCAGGTGTACATTATTATGATTCAAGAATTCTATGCATTACTCAGTGCTCAATCATGACAAATCTTTCAGGACTCTGATAACTAGGATTCATGCAGTTGTAGGGAGATCACAAATTTGGTAGAATTATAAATTTATACTTTTTTGTATAATGATTGGTAACTATAACAAATTTAAATGTATATAACTTTTCATCCAAAAACATCCAGCAAAATATTTTTTTAAAGATTTTATTTATTTATTTGACAGACAGAGATCACAAGTAGGCAGAGAGGCAGGCAGAGAGAGAGGAGGAAGCAGGCTCCCTGCTGAGCAGAGAGCCCAATGTGGGGCTCAATCCCAGGACCCTGGGATCATGACCTGAGCTGAAGGCAGAGGCTTTAACCCACTGAGACACCCATGCGCCCCAGCAAAATATTTTATTCATGTCTCCTTATAATTGCATGTTACATGTGGCAGGATTCCTTTTAGGAACTCATAACAAAAAATAAAGCAAAACAAAAACAGTAGTCTAAATAAGATAGAACCTTGGGGCACCTGGGTGGCTCAGTGGTTTAAACCTCTGCCTTCAGCTCAGGTCATGATCTCAGGGTCCTGGGATTGAGCTCCACATCGGGCTCTCTGCCCAGCAGGGAGCCTGCTTCCCCCCCCTCCGCCCTGCCCCGCCTGCCTCTCTGCCTACTTGTGATCTCTGTCTGTCAAATAAATAAATAAAATCTTTTTTTAAAAAAAAAGCATGGAACACTGGGTGTGGTGCAAAAATAATGAATACTGTTATGCTGAAAATAAATAAAAAATAAATTAAAAATAAAAAAGATAGAACCTTATTTCTCTGCCATGTAAAAGAAGTTTCAAGGTTGGCCAAGAATTGTTATAATCATCATTGGTATGGTCATATCAGGTTCTTTATATTTTTCAACTTTATTATAATTAATACATGGTTTTCATTTTCCATGTCACTTTATGGACCCAAATTTTTGCTGTGATCCAGCCATCACATTTGCTCTTAATCACAAGAAGAAGAAAGGATAAAATAACCAAAAATATTGGATTATCCAACTAAGGGAGCTACCTTAAATCAAAGTCAGTTAGAATGCTTTCTGATATGCTTAATTGAATATTAGACTACATACTGCTTAGACAGTAGGTTTACTTTTCTTACAAAGAAAGACCAGAGATAATTGATCTCAGTGTTTGTTCAATAGCTCAATAATGTCATCAAGGCCCCTTGACTCTCAGTTGTTCCCAGATGCCATTTTTCATTTTTCCCTCCATGTTTTTCCAACGCTATTGCAAAGATGACTACTGTGGCTCCAAGCATCATGTCCTCATAAGTCAGCATTCAAAGTAAGGAGGAAGGGAAGGAAGGGCAATTTTTCTTCACATATCACTCTCTTGTAAGACTGTCTTTTGTAAAAGGTCTGTCAACATTTCCTCTACCTTTCCCTCTACTATGTAAGAGTCTAGGAAATGGGTTATTTGGGCCCCTTGAGTCTTTATGATGGGGGAATGGCACAACCAGCAAAAAAGAAAGAGGGAAGACAAGATCATTGGTATGCAGCCAATAGTGTCTGCCACATACACTTAGAGAGGAAATAACTAAGAGAGAGATTACATATATATTAGAGAAAAGGTGATTTTTGGTGAATACTTCAGAAGAGAGAGGCTGAGATTCTATTTAGATTCTAGAGTACTGGTGAAGGAACAGCTCATCTTTTGAAACAAGGAGGAGAGGCACAAAAGATGTATGAGTTACTAGGAGTCAATATAGGAACCAGAGGATACTTTCACTTGAGATGAAGGAAATAGGAAAACGGAGATAGGAAAATTTATTCTCCTTTTAGAAAGTCCTTCATAGCAACAATTTGAATGTGGCCCAAACAAGTTCTATGTAATACAGACTTCTTTAGAACTCGGTCCCTCTAAATAAGTCTCTCTCCACCATAAGGGCAATTTCTAGGCATCCTTTCTTGTCCCACTTTCAAACAGGACACCTCTGTAAGACATGTTCCCCCAATAACTGAGTTACAATGTTGGACATTTCTATGACCCAAATATACTAGGAGAAGAACATGAATACTTTACCACTCATTTCAAAAAACCTGCTGTCCATCAGCTATTTTTAAATGAGAAAAGAAGTAATGTGCAACTTTGATTTTTTTGAGTATAATTAACAAACAATGTTATATTAGTTTCAAGTGTACAACAAAGTGACTCAACTTCCTATAACTTTTGCTACCACAAGTAGCAAAAGTGTAGCTACCATCTCTCTCCATACAACACTATTACAATACCACTGACTATATTCCCTATTCTGTGTCTTTTATTCCTGTGATTTATTAATTTCATAACTGGAAGCCTGTTACATAAACTTTTATCTTTATAATAAAATATGAATTATGTGAGGTGAAAACAGTACTGGGGAGAATATAAGTAACTCAGCTATTAATTAACAAGTAATTAACTCAGCTATTATCCTCTGAACTTCCCATGCAGAATACTTTATTAGTTTTCTCTGTTACTCAGAAGATTTCTCTGACAGACCTCTTTTTTCATTTGGTTGGTTGGGATCAGTTAATATTTGAAAAAATTAATGGTAGTTTATGTATACCATAATTATGATATAAACTGCAAAAAAGTTCTATTGGAACATAATATAGAGAACTAGTCCTATATTTTAAATATTTGTGAAGAATTACATGTTTAATATTACCTTCCCCTTCTAGAAATAGAATTTATCAACAGAAACATCTTTCTTTATATTGAAATGTTGAATTATAAAAACTTTTAACATAAAAAAACAAATGCTTTGAAATCATCCCCTGGTATTTCACATTTTCCATAACTACATCATAATCACATGCTGATCTGTTTATTATCCAAAATATGCTTCCAGTGAGAGGTTTTACTCTTCCTTCAAATGATGGTTTTCTTCTTAAGACAAAAATGATGCCACTAGAGATTTAAAGTGAAGTAGCTGAGATTATTGCTTTAAAAGTAGATGCCTGATGGAGGGGGGAAAAAAAGTCCAAGGGCCCATTTATTCTTGGATCCAGGATAATGGGTCTCTTACTCTTTTAGAACTGATTTCAGGAATTAAACACAGTAATGTAGGAGTAAAGCTTCTTAGTTAATTCATAGTCTGACTAATTGTTTCATGGTATGATGAGTTCAGTGTTTTGATGAATAGGAATACAGCCAAATGCTTTTCAGAAACTACTTGCTTACAGCTTTTACAGCATTTATTGTAGAAGAGTCCTTGTGGACTAGTGAGCAGAATAAGATTTTTAACATTCATCAATTTGAGGATGGTCAGAGCAAATTGACCACATCAATCCTCATCTTATTAGTGGTAGTTGAAGCCTCATTTCTACTGAAAAATTTGCAGAGATATCAGTGAGTTTATAAGGAGAATATGATAGGAGGATATTTAATATTTACAACTAAATCATTGGGATAATATCCATTCCACTTTAAATTTAATTTGCATCCATTAATAGACAACTCTTTTATCTCTGCTTTGTAGAGAAATTGGAATAGAAGGAATTTGTGTATTATGAAAATAACTAGACAAACAGAATTCTCTAATTTTCATGTGTTGTTTCATCATTTCAAGAGCTTATTCCCAGGGAGTAAGACTTTAAATTATTGAGCATTATGAACCTCATGTTTATATGAATGTACAACTAACACACTAATAAGAAAACCAATTACTGACCTATATATTAAAGGGCATTTATTTTTCCCTTTACCAATAGTGATGATACATTTCCATGAAGTCATGTTTAGAGTCTTGATTTATTCAAATTAAAGTGCCATTTATAGGGTTAGTGATACAATCCGTTGCTATGAAACAGTTTTTCCTCTATCTGAAGGTAAGTAGAAGCTTTGAGATTGACTTATGTCAGTTGGACTTTTTCAGGTTGTTCTAAGAACAGAGAGAGGCTCATGCATTTGTTAGAATGTGCAAAGACATTGAGGAAGACACAAAGAAATGGAAAAATGTTCCATGCTCCTGGATTGGAAGAATAAATATTGTGAAAATGTCTATGCTACCTAAAGCAATCTACACATTTAATGCAATTCCTATCAAAGTACCATCCATCTTTTTCAAAGAAATGGAACAAATAATGCTAAAATTTATATGGAACCAGAAAAGACCTCGAATAGCCAAAGGGATATTGAAAAAGAAAGCCAACGTTGGTGGCATCACAATTCCGGACTTCAAGCTCTATTACAAAGCTGTCATCATCAAGACAGCATGGTACTGGCACAAAAACAGACACATAGATCAATGGAACAGAATAGAGAGCCCAGAAATAGACCCTCAAATCTATGGTCAACTAATCTTCGACAAAGCAGGAAAGAATGTCCAATGGAAAAAAGACTGCCTCTTCAATAAATGGTGCTGGGAAAATTGGACAGCCACATGCAGAAAAATGAAATTAGACCATTTCCTTACACCACACACAAAAATAGACTCAAAATGGATGAAGGACCTCAATGTACGAAAGGAATCCATCAAAATCCTTGAGGAGAACACGGGCAGCAACCTCTTCGACCTCTGCCGCAGCAACATCTTCCTAGGAACAACGCAAAAGGCAAGGGAAGCAAGGGAAAAAATGAACTACTGGGATTTCATCAAGATCAAAAGCTTTTGCACAGCAAAGGAAACAGTTAACAAAATCAAAAGACAACTGACAGAATGGGAGAAGATATTTGCAAACGACATATCAGATAAAGGACTAGTGTCCAGAATCTATAAAGAACTTAGCAAACTCAACACCCAAAGAACAAATAATCCAATCAAGAAATGGGCAGAGGACATGAACAGACATTTCTGCAAAGAAGACATCCAGATGGCGAACAGACACATGAAAAAGTGCTCCATATCACTCGGCATCAGGGAAATACAAATCAAAACCACAATGAGATATCACCTCACACCAGTCAGAATGGCTAAAATCAACAAGTCAGGAAATGACAGATGCTGGCGAGGATGCGGAGAAAGGGGAACCCTCCTACACTGTTGGTGGGAATGCAAGCTGGTGCAGCCACTCTGGAAAACAGCATGGAGGTTCCTCAAAATGTTGAAAATAGAACTGCCCTATGACCCAGCAATTGCACTATTGGGTATTTACCCTAAAGATACAAATGTAGTGATCCAAAGGGGCACATGCACCCGAATGTTTATAGCAGCAATGTCCACAATAGCCAAACTATGGAAAGAACCTAGATGTCCATCAACAGATGAATGGATCAAGAAGATGTGGTATATATACACAATGGAATACTATGCAGCCATCAAAAGAAATGAAATCTTGCCATTTGCAACAACATGGATGGAACTAGAGCGTATCATGCTTAGCGAAATAAGTCCAGCAGAGAAAGACAACTATCATATGATCTCCCTGATATGAGGAAGTGGTGATGCAACATGGAGGCTTAAGTGGGTAGAAGAAGAATAAATGAAACAAGATGGGATTGGGAGGGAGACAAACCATAAGTGACTCTTAATCTCACAAAACAAACTGAGGGTTGCCGGGGGGAGGGGGTTTGGGAGAAGGGGTTGGGATTATGGACATTGGGGAGGGCATGTGATTTGGTGAGTGCTGTGAAGTGTGTAAACCTGGTGATTCACAGACCTGTACCCCTGGGGATAAAAATATATGTTTATAAAAAATAAAAAAATAATAAAAATAAAAATAAAAAAATGAAAAAGGAAACAAAAAAAAAAAAAACTTAAAATCTCCATATTCATGTTAGAAACATCTCTGATGTGTATACCAATTTAAATAAAAATTTAAAGAATAGGAATCACTAGAAAATGTTCAAGTATCTTTGATGTGCTGTTTTTATGGTAAGTTGCTACCAGGTGTTTTAACTTAGAATTACACCAATTTTTCCCTCATATATGCCATTCATTAAAGACTATTTTTGGGGTGCCTGGGTGCCTCAGTGGGGTAAGCATCTGATTCTTGATTTCAGCTCAGATCATGGTCCCAGGATTATGAGATCAAGCCCCATGTTGGGCTCCGGGCTGGGTGAACAGCCTGCTTAAGATTCTCTCTTCTTGCTCCCACTGTTGTCATCACTTGCTAGCCCAGCTCCAAGAGAAAAGCATCAGAGCATGGACACAGCAAAGTGTGAAATGTCCAAATGAATTAGCAACATTCCTATGCTATCTCACCTTGAGACAGTTCACATTCAAGATATCAGGCACAATTGCACCCAAATGAAAGTGACCTAAACTTTAAGGCAAGAAAACATATTATTCTAAACTTACTATCTCACACTCTCACCATAATTCCAATTTCCATGATAAAGCTGTTCAATCAAAACAGTAGGGACACAAAAATATAATATGTCACTCAACATCTCCTATCAATCCATGTGATAAACAAGATTCCTTGAGTTATCCATCTCTATATGGTTTGCTCCTACAAGAGCCCTTTCCAAGGTCCAAGTATTATAATTTAATTTATGGTTGGGCACTTTCTCTGACTGCTTTGTTTCTGCTAAGGTTATCAGAGATATCTAGCTCCTCTTTACCTCTACTAGCTTTCAGAAACCGACCTTTCCCACTCAGGTCTTCTAAACATCATCACCCTTTTATCTACTCTAACAGAAAACACAGTCTTTAAAATGTAGGTCTTAGTTTCTTCTCACACTAATGAATTGAATGGATTTGCTATTTATATAGAAATTGATATTAATTTCTGATCCTATTCTATAAATTAATGATCAAAAGTAAATAAGATGCTAGAAAGAGTTAAATAGTTATCATTTATGATATTTGTGTATTAAATATACAATACATATGAATTACATATTATTTACAGATTTAAGGATTTTTGGTATACACATGTTTAGTATTATCAGTTCACAGATATATCCTAACTCAGGCATCAGCCATACTGTTAATTACCCTGACACAGCCATTTTAGAAAACTATAAATATGATCCAAGAATATGTAAAAATAATGACTATAACTAATAATTATAATAACTATAAACTAAGTATCTTTGATTTTTCAATTCTGAATATCAGGCACAGGTAGCACCTACACAACTTATAAAGAATGCAAAGTAAGAAGAAACTAGGGAATAAATACGTGGGTTTCTTAGAGGCATTGGTATAAGCTAAAATGTATGTGAAGAATTTAAAATATAATCATTAACCTTTATAAGACTTGTATGATATAAGTAGTATATGTAAGAAAATTAAGCTTAGTGGGATAAGTGATTGCCCAATATCACCTCACTAATGAGTGGCTGGGCTAGACTGTGCAGTAATGGTCCCCAGAAAAAGTACATTTCCTTATACTGGGGATTCCAAGTTTATCTATTTTTTTCTTTTGTTGCTTGTGTGTGTGTGTGTGTGTGTGTGTGTCTGTGTGTGCATGTTTTAAGGATGCTCCACATCCAGCATGGACCCCAGGGTGGGCCTGAACCCATGACCCTGAGATCAAGATCTGAGCTAAGACCAAGGGTTGGATGCTTACCCAACTGAGCCACCCAGATACCCCATGTTGTTTGTGTTTTTGATGTCATATCTAAGAAACCATTGCCTAATCCAAGGATACAAAGATTACATCATTTCTCTTTCTAAAAGTTTTAATACTTTTAGCATTTACATTTAGGTTGTCTTCCATTTTGAGTTAATTTTTATAGATCCTGTGAATTCAGGGTCCAATTTCATTCCTACACATATGGATATCCAGTATCAGTTAGCTTTTGCTGCATAACAAACCAAAACTTGATGACTTAAAACAATAAGCATTTATTGTTTCTCACAATTCTGCATATCTGCTATGCAGTTCTGATCTAGGCCAGCTCATCTGATCTCTTCAATCAGCTAGAGGCTCTGATAAAACTGAAAATGGAGGAGGAAGAAAGAGAGCAGAGGAGTTACAGACTGAAATATCATTAGGTCCCAGGAGTTCAGCTAGATAGTTATCAAACCATTCCAGGAGCACCTGGGTGGCTCAGTGGGTTAAAGTCTCTGCCTTTGGCTCAGGTCATGATCCCAGGGTCCTGGAATCAAGCCCTGCATCAGACTCTCTGCTCAGTGGGGAGCCTCTCTCTCTGCCTGCCTCTCTGCCTCTCTCTGCCTGCCTCTCTGCCTACTTGTGATCTCTGTCTATCAAATAAATAAATAAAATATTTAAAAAAAACCATTCTAAACATCTACAAATGCAAAAGGAGATAGAAGAGAAGAAGAGCAGCAATTCTAGGAACAGAAAATCGACCACTTTCTGGAAGGTAGGATGTGCAGAGAAGTGAATCAGAAGTGACGGGAAGGGAAACCGCAGGGGGAGGGCCCAGCTCCCAGCAAGCAGTGGAGTAGTGGAGCACAAAATCAAAACTTTTAGAAGTCTGCTCTACTGAGGGACATCACTCCACAGGCTAAGAGGAGATGGACCCCTCACGGGGACAGTGTGGTCTCGGGACCTTCAGGGTCACAGAAAGACCAGGGGTATGTGAGTGTGGCCTAGCTGCCAGGTATTGGAGAGGGGAAGCCAGCTGCAGGATGGAGCCAAGGAGTAAGCTCTCAGCTCAGGGTTACCTTAAACCATGATCCAAGGCACAGTCAGACCACTACTCTTTGAGAAGGGACCCCACAAGTGGCAGATCTGGAGTGACCCACCTCCTTCCTCCTCTGGGAGGAGTGGCACAGGAGTGCATTGGGTTTGGAGTAGAATCTGCTGAGGAATCTGCTGAGTTTGGAGACTCCAAACGGGACTGTGCACGATAGAAATGCTCAGTCACAGGCTAGGTGAGCACAGAGTGCGGCCAGAGACCAGGGAGGTGAGAGGGATTGGCTGCTTTTCTCTGAGGGCTCACTGAGGAGTGAGGCCCCAAGCTCGCAGCTCTTCCAGGGCCAGAGACTGGGAGGCCACCATTTTCATACCCATCCTCCAAAGTTCTACAGAACTGTTCAGGGAACAAAAGCTACTGAGAGTGAACCCAAGCAGATTACATAGCTTGGTCCCTGGCAAGCGCAATATAAATCCACCTTAGGCAAAAACATTTAAGAATCACCTCAACAGGCCCCTCCCCCAGAAGATGAGCAAGAACATCCAGCCAAGACCAAGTATACTGATTAACGAGAACTGTGAAACTCCAGAGCTAGGGGAAAGCAACACATAGAATTCATTGTTTTCTTCCCATAACCTTGCAAAGTTAAATTTTTTAAATTTTATTTTTCTTATTTTTTTTTACTTTTTCTCTTTCCTCTTTTAACATTTATTAACCACTTTATCTTAACAACTTTTAAAATATATCTTTTAAAATTTTCATTGTTATATCATATTCCCTTCATTGCATTTAAATTTATTTTTTGTATACATATAGGTTTTTTTTTTCTTTAAAATTTTGGGATACAATTTCTTCTAATAGATCAAAATGTACCCAAATCTAGCACATGGCTTTGTTCTAGTCTCTAGGCTAATCACATTCTCTCATTTTTTTCTTTTTCCAACCAACTTATGAATTCCTTTTTTATAATCCTTTTTTGATTTTCATCTTTGCACTCATATTCCACCCATTCATCATGCTTACCCTTATTTTTGTATACATATGTTGTTCTTTCTTTATAATTTTAGGAGGTAGTTCCTTCTAAGAGACCAGAATACACCTAAATCAAGTGGGTGCCTCTTGATTTACATCTTTATTTACAATTTTAGGAGGTAGTTTCTTCTAAGAGACCAAATACACCTAAATCAAGTGGGTGCCTCTGTTCTATTCACCAGTCTAATACATATATATATATATATTTTTTTTTTTATTTTTACTTTTTCCCCATTTCTTCTCCCCCCAGTTTTGGGTCTATTCTGATTTGGTTAGCATATATTTTTCTGGGGTCTTTCCACCCTTTTAGTATTTTATTCTCTTGTTCATATATTCTTATCTGGATAAAAATTATAAGGTGGAAAAATTCACCACAAAACAACAACAACAACAAAAAGGCAGTACCACAGATAGGGACCTAATCAATATGGACATTCATAATATGTCAGAACTAGAGTTCAGAATAACAATTATCAAGGCACTAGCTGGGTTCAAAAAAGGCATGGAAGATATTAGAGAATCCCTTTCTGGAGAAATAAAACCCCTTTCTGGAGAAATAAAAGAACTAAAATCGAACCAAGTTGAAATCCAAAAAGCTATTAATGAGGTGCAATAAAAAATGGAGGCTCTTACTGCTAGGATAAATGAGGCAGAAGACAGAATTACTGATATAGAAGACCAAATGATGGAGAATAAAGAAGGTGAGAAAAAGAGATAAACAATGACATGACCAAGAGGGGAGAATTCAAGAGATAAGTGATACCAAAAGATGAAACAATATTAGAATAATTGGGATCCCTGAAGAAGAAAGAGAGAGAGGGGCAGAAGGTCCATTAGAGCAAATTATAGTAGAGCATTTCCCTAATAAGGCAAAGGGAACAAGCATCAAAATCCAGGAGGCACAGAGAACCCCCCTCAAAATAAATAAAATAGGTCCACACCCTGTCATCTAATAGTAAAATTTACAAGTCTTAGTGACAAAGAGAAAAACCTGAAAGCAGCTCAGGATGACAAGTCTGTAACATACAATGGTAGAAACAGTAGATTGGCAGCAGACTTATCCACAGAGACCTGGCAGGCCAGAAAGAACTGGCATGATATATTCAGAGAACTAAACGAGAAAAATAGCAGCCAAGAATAGTATATCCAGCTAGGCTGTCATTGAAAATAGAAGGTGAGATAAAAAGCTTCCTGGAGAAACAAAAATTAAATGAATTTGCAAACACCAAACCAGCCCTAAAGGAAATATTGAAAGGGGTCTTCTAAGCAAAGAGAGAGCCTAAAAGTAGTAGACCAGAAAGGAACACAGACAATATACAGTAACCGTCACCTTACAGGCAATACAATGCCACTAAATTTGTATCTTTCAATAGTTACCCTGAATGTAAATGGGTTAAATGCCCCTAATCAAAAGACACAGGATATCAGAATGGATTAAAACAAGATCCATCAATATGCTGTCTATAAGAAACTAATTTTAGGCCCAAAGACACCTCCATATTTAAAGTGAGAGAGTGGAAAAGAATTTACCAAACTAATGGACATCAAAAGGAAGCTGGGGTGTCAATCCTTATATTAGGTAAATTAGATTTTAAGCCATAGACTATAATAAGCGATGAGGAAGGACACTATATCATAATCAAGGGGTCTGATCCTACAGGAAAAGCTAACAATTTTACATATATATGCCCATAACATGGGAGCAGTCAACTATATAAACCAGTTAATAACAAAATCAAAGAAACATATTAACAATAATACAACATTAGTAGGGGACTTGAACACCCCCCTCACTGAAATGGACAGATCACCTAAGCAAAAGATCAATAAGGAAATAAAGGCTTTAAATGACACACTGGAACAGATGGACATCACAGATACATTCAGAATATTCTATCGCAAAGCAACAGAATATACATTCTTCTTAAGTGCACATGAAACATTCTCCAGAATAGATAACATCCGGGGTCACAAATCAGGTCTCAACCAGTACCAAAAGATTGGGATCATTCCCTGCATATTTTCAGACCATAATGCTCTGAAGCTAGAACTCAATCACAAGAAGTAAGTTCAGAAGCTCTCAAATACATGGAGGCTAAAGAGCATCCTACTAAAGAATGAATGGGTCAGCCAGAAAATTAAGAAAGAATTAAAAAAAAAATTCATGGAAACAAATGAAACTGAAAACACAGCTGTTCAAAATCTGTGGGACACAGCAAAGGCAGTTATGAGGAGGAAGTATATAGTGATACAAGCCTTTCTCAGGAAACAAGAAAAGTCTCAAGTACACAACCTAAGCCTACACCTAAAGGAGCTGGAGAAAGAACAGCAAGGAAAGACTAAACCCAGCAGGAGAAGAGAAATAATAAAGATCACAGCAGAAATCAATGAAATAGATACCAAAAGAATGATAGAAGAGATCAACAAAGCTAGGAGCTGCTAGTTTTTTGAAAGAGCTAATAAGATCGATAACCCCCTGGCCAGACTTATCAAAAAGAAAAGAGAAAGGACCCAAATAAATAAAATCATGAATGAAAGAGAAGAGATTATGACCAACACCAAAGAAATACAAACAAATATAAGAACATACTATGAGCAAGTATATACCAACAAATTTGACAATCTGGACAAAATGGATGCATTCCTAGAGACATACAAATTACCAAAACTGAACCAGGAAGAAACAGAAAACCTGAAGAGACACATAACCAGTAAGGAGATATAAGCCTCATCAAAAGTCTCCCATCAAGGGCACCTGGGTGGCTCAGTGGTTTAAAGCCTCTGCCTTCGGCTCAGGTCCTGATCTCACATCCTGGGATCAAGCCCTGCATCGGGCTCTCTGCTCAGTGGGGAGCCTGCTTCCTCCTCTCTCTCTATCTGCCTGCTTCTCTGCCTACTTGTGATCTCTGTCTGTCAAATAAATAAATAAAATCTTTGAAAAAATCATCTACCATCAAACAAGAGCCCAGGGCCAGACAGCTTCCCAGGGGAATTCTACCAAACACGCAAAGAAGAATTAACACCTATTCTCCCGAAACTGTTCCAAAAAATAGAAATGGAAGGAAAACTCCCAAACTCATTTTATGAGGTCAGCATTACCTTGATCCCAAAGCCAGACAAAGACCCCACCAAAAAGGAGAATTACAAACCAATATTCTTGATGAACACTGATGCAAAAATTCTTACCCAAACACTAGCCAATAGGATCCAACAGTACATTAAGAGGATCATTCGCCAAGACCAAGTGGTATTTATTCCTGCACTGCGAGGTTGGTTCAACATTAACAAATCAATAGTGTGATACAATACATTAATATAAGAAAGAACAAGACCCATATGATAACTTCATAGATGCTGAAAAATCATTTGACAAAGTACAGCATCCTTTCCTGATCAAAACTCTTCACAGTGTAGGCATAGAAGGTACATACCTCAATATCATCAAAGCCATCTGTGAGAAACCCACAGCAAATATTCTCAATGGGGAAAAACTGAATGATTTCCCCTAAGGTCAGGAACATGGCAGGGATGTCCACTATCACCACTGCTGTTCAACATAATACTAGAAGTCCTAGCCTCGACAATCAGACAACAAAAAGAAATTAAAGGCATCCAAATCGGCAAAGAAGAAGTCAAACTATCACTCTTTGCAGATGATATGATACTTTATGTGGAAAACCCAAAAGACTCCACTCCAAATCTGCTAGAACTCAAACAGGAATTCAGAAAAGTGTCAGGATATAAAATCAATGCAGAGAAATCAATTGCATTTCTATACACTAACAGCAAGACAGAAGAAAGAGAAATTAAGGAGTCGATCTCCTTTACAATTGCACACAAAACCATAAGATACCCCCAGGAATAAACCCAACTAAAGGGGAAAGGAATCTGCACTCAGAAAACTATAAATTTCTCATGAAAGAAATTGAAGAAGGCACAAAGAAATGGAAAAAAGTTCCATGATCATGCATTAGAAGAACAAATATTGTGAAAATGTCTATGCTACCTAAAATAATCTACACATTTAATGTAATCCCTATCAAAATACCATCAATTTTTTTCAAAGAAATGGAACAAATAGTTGTGAAATTTATATCGAACCAGAAAAGACCCCAAATAGCCACAGGAATGTTGAAAAAGAAAGCCAGCATTGGTGGCATCACAATTCCAGACTTCAAGCTATATTACAAAGCTGTCATCATCAAGACTGTATGGTACTGGCACAAAAACAGACACATAGATCAATGGAACAAACAGAGCCCAGAAATAGACTCTCAACTCTATGGTCAACTGATCTTTGACAAAGCAGGAAAGAATGTCCAATGGAAAAAAGACAGTCTCTTCAAAAAATGGTGCTGGGAAAATTGGACAGCCACATGCAGAAAAATGAAATTGAACCATTTCCTTACACCACACACAAAAAGAGACTCAAAATGGATGAAGGACCTCAATGTGAGAAAGGAATCCATCAAAATCCTTGAGGAGAACACAGGCAGCAACCTCTTTGACCATTGCCAAAGGCAAGGGAAGTAAGGGCAAAAATGAACTATTGGGATTTCATCAAGATCAAAAGCTTTTGCACAGCAAAGGAAACAGTTAACAAAACCAAAAGACAACTGACAGAATGGGAGAAGATATTTGCAAACGACATATCAGATAAAGGGCTAGTATCCAAAATCTATAAAGAGCTTAGCAAACTCAATACTCAAAGAACAAATAATCCAATCAAGAAATGGGCAGAGGGCATGAACAGACATTTCTGCAAAGAAGACATCCAGAAGGCCAACAGACACATGAAAATGTGCTCTACATCACTCAGCATCAGGGAAATACAAATCAAAACCACAATGAGATACCACCTCACACTAGTCATAATGGCTAAAATTAATGTCAGGAAATGACAATTGCTGGCGAGGATGCGGAGAAAGGGGAACCCTCCTACACTGTTGGTGGGAATGCAAGCTGATGCAGCAAGTCTGGAAAACAGCAGGGAGTGTCCTCGAAAAGTTGAAAATAGAGCTACCCTATGACCCAGCAATTGCACTACTGGGTATTTACCCTAATGATACAAATGTAGTGATGTGAAGGAGTATGTGCATCCAAATGTTTATAGCAGCAAAGTCCACAATAGCCAAACTATGGAAAGAACCTAGATGTCCATCAACAGATGAATGTATAAAGAAGAAGTGGTATATATATAATGGAATACTATGCAGCCATCAAACGAAATGAAATCTTGCCATTTGCAATGACGTGGATGAAACTAGAGGGTATTATGCTGAGTGAAATAAGTCCATCAGAGAAAGACAATTATCATATGATCTCCCTGATATGAGGAATTAGAGAGGCAGGGCTGGGGGTTGGAAGGAATAAATCAAACAAGATGGGATTGGGAGAGAGACAAACCATAAGAGACTCCTAATCTTACAAACTGAGGGTTGCTAGTTGATGGGGGGGTATGGAGAGAGTAGTTGGGTTATGGACATTGGGGAGGGTATGTGCTATGATGAATGCTGTGAAATGTGTAAGCCTGATGATTCACAGACCTGTACACCTGGGGCAAATAATATATTATATGTTAATAAAAATAATTTTTAAAAAACTGAAAATGGATTGCCTACAATGACCTCATTCATGTTTCTGGCAGGTGTCTGGCTAGTTCATGTTGTAGGCCTCGGGTAGGATGTTTTATCTAACAGGCTTCTTTACATGGTGGCTCACCTTCTAATAGATTAGCCACTTTCTCTACAAGGTATTCTCAGAGTTCCTAAGAGCAACAAGAGAGGACAAGCCCCACTGGGCAAGCACCTTTCAAACTTCTGCTTGTGTCCTGTTTGCTACTCTCCCAATGGACAATACAAGTCACACACTGAAGCCTCAGAGCCAATGTGTACTAGCACTCTACTGCTATGATGCTGTGTATCACACACTCATACCCAAAATTCTGATGTTGCTGGTGTTTACCTGCACAACTACCACTGTTATTCTTTAGCATCAGATGCGAAATAATGTTTTGGAGTGCAATTCCTCCTATTGGTACCACTTGCTAATGTCTTGTTCTTGGCTGTATCTCTCTAGCACCTACTAGTGACGGGCACCAAATAAATATCTGTTGAGTGAATGAAATTACAAGAAAATTGGAGGAGCAAAATTTGGGTCTAGTTTCCATATATTAAAGAGTGACATAATTTAAGCTTATGTCATATATTTACACCCAAATGTACATTGTTCCTATTTACTTCATGAGCTAAAGATGAAAAAGAAATGCTAGATAATCTAGTCTATCCTACATATTTCTGTAACCTTACCTTTCAGACTGGTAATATTTTCTCTGGTTTTATTGTAATTACCTTTAGTGATGAGATTAAGTAGGGCACGTGAAGTGATAAGCACTGGGTATTATATGCAACTGATAAATTATTGAACACTACATCTGAAACTAATGATGTACTTTATGTTGGCTAATTGAATTAAAAAAAATTAGAGATTTTAATCATTTACCTCAGAGCTGCATTCTACCATTTAAGAGAATCTGATTTAGGAAACAAGTTCCCCAGACCATACAGTGAGGCTTCTCTTCTCTGTTATAGTTATTTCAAAGGTTCATATAACACTCTGGTGGCATTAAGCATCGATGTAAGGAATAGAAATGTTAAGAACCTCATGTTTCAGATTTTTTTAAATGGTCATTCTGGCTGGTAGAATTGGAGAATTGTAAAATTTGAAAGCATTTAAGACATTTGGTGCATTTGTCTGATTTTCGCCAGTACTCTCTTCTACCCAAGCCAAAATGGTATCAGCTCAAGAAAAAACGTGGGCCATGACTCCAGGTAGATAATTGCCTCCTTATCCCTGTTACTTTGAAACTTGACAAACATTGGCTATTCCAACACACTTTAAGGGTATACTGAAAATCAGCCTCAATATAGAACAATGTCACATTCCTATAAATAAAAGAAAATAATTCTGGAGAGGTCAACTTCCCAGAATGCCACAGCTATCAATAATAGGATAGCTCTTCTGGACATCTTCTAAAATAAAGGCAAGTAGTCCAAATCTTAGGTGAAGCCTTTGAATGTGATAATAATCATAGTCCATCACCATTTTTTAGCATTGCATAATGTTCAATGAATTTTCATGTACATGATCCCAAACTCAGTTTTTATTTGCCACTTAATATAATGTTGGTTTCTGTAGACTTTCTTTTCATATGATATAACCTTTTTTTCCTGATGTTCTTCATAGACAGTTTAGTCCTTGTCATCCAAGAGATAGCTAGGTATCAAGGTTTCTGAACAATATTTGGTATCATGCTTTCAGAATCTTTTGAAAAGATATGCCTCAGGCTATTCATCATTTCACATCTCTCTCAGATCTATCCTGACATGCAACTTAGAAAGACCTTCTGTTATATTTTTCAGAATTATTGTCATTCAATATCTTACTTGCATCCTCACCACCTGTGCCTTACCCACATCAACAGCACCTATTGATCAAAAATTTAAATGATAAAGAAATTCCTTCTAAGGTTCTCTTCTATAGGTTCAAAAGAATGTTTCTTATATTTGTAAAGAACTTTATAACTTACAAGTAGTTTCACATATATTATGTTATTGGACATATCTGTTTTGAGAGACACAAAATTGTAAACATATTATGATCTGCATCACTTTCCTAGCACTCTCGGTGTCCCCCAGCACAGTTTCCTAAAATTGTTGATGATCTCATTTATATTATTTAGGTTATCTTATCTAAGGTACTACACCATGTTGTTAAGACGATGATTCAATTTTTTTTAAGTATATGAAAGTTCTGTTATAAAAATGTGGGATTCCAAATAGCTACTTGCAATATACAAGTAATTTTCAAAGTGTGGATCCTGGAACAGTTATATCAGAAACTTATGAATTAAAAAAAATGTTAATTATAACAAATACCCATATCAATAGTTACAGATGCAGATCTTGCAGAATCTCTTGATTCCTAATAAATCAGAATCTCTAGAAATGAATTCATAGAATCTGAAATTTTAGCCATCTGAGAGGTTGCTTTACACCCCCAAAGTCTGAGAACTATTGCTTAGCAATGAGCTTGCTTTTCTTAGGATTCCCACTGCAACTTAGAATAAAGTTCTGTGCCTTTACAAGCTTCAAGAACTCTTTAAGGCAATTAGCATACCATTTAGCAAGTAATTCAAATTTAAGAATAAAGAACAATGGTATTTAAATTATCATCAAAACATACTTCTGTGCAGTGCCCTGTACTTGGTGCTCTCAAAACTGTAGAAACTGATACAACTTCATAATAAATATTCAATCCGTAATGATGAGCTCTGTCAATCTTAAAAAAGATAAATGTAGAGTTTAATTAGAAAATAGATGTCTCTCTGATGTGAGGTGAAAGTTGGATAAAATCCTCTTGTGTCTGCTTCATAAGGTACTATTCAGGATATGTCATTGTTATAATTTGAAAAGTATTATTCAGAAAGAAGACAGACTTCTGTTCAGTAGCTTTGACTGTAAGGAGTCCATGAAATAAAAGCCAAGTGGATGAAAGCTAAGACAGAGTACTGAATTTAAAAATTATCACCTATCTTTAAAGTTAACTAAAGAATTATAACCAAATCCCAACTCACCTCTCAACAAAATGATAGGCCAAGGGTTCTTTACAATATGAGATACTGTTCTTGATGTAAACTTAAGTGAGGAAATTTCCTATTCCATGATGCTTGGCTTGTGTTCCTTCACTATGAATTATGTTCTGGTATTTTTAGATTACTGAAAGTATCAAAGTAACATTGAGTTAGATATATTGTATTCATGTCTTTTGTGAGTTTAAAACAGCTCATTCTGTAAGATGGCAATCAGCTGACATCAATCTGACTCTGAAAGGGAAGTTTAGCTCAGACCCTGTCAGCTGGAGGCAGTAAAGAGCAGATATTTGGTCCAAGTCTGGGGAAAACTGGCAAAAATAATGGTAGAAATTTAGATTTCTTAATTCACTGTACATAGACAGCAGTTAGCTCTTGCCACAATAACACTTCACGATAAACATCACCAAATATCCGGGGTCAACAGTAGTAAGAGCTTTTGATTTGCCTGTCTGGAGTTGCCTACTGACCTTGCCTGAGGATCAACTGGCTGCTGGCTGACCTCAGCTGTCCTTAACTCAAAGGACTGGAAAAACTCCATTTAGTCTACATGTCTTTCATCATCTCGAAACTTATTCCAGGCATATTCCTATGGCAATAGCTAAGGTACAAAAGACAGCAAGTGGAAATGTGCAAGAGATCTGGAGGCCTAAGCTCAAGGCTGGAAAGCAGTCACTTTTGCCATATAATATGGAGTGGAGCGAGTCATAAAATCAGTCCAGATTCAAGAGATGGGAAAAGAAACTATGCGTCTTTAGCAAGAGGAATTATAAAGTCTCATGGTAAAGGGCATGAATATAAGGGAAGAAGGAAGAATTGGAGTCATCATTGTAATTTTCCATTGTATGCAATATTGAGCTCCTAACCTCTATAGATCCATGCTATGCAAAGTAGATAACAAGAAGTATAACACCTCACAGTGATTCTCAAACATCGAGTGATTGTTAAACACAAACTGTTTGGCCCCGCCCCCCAGAGTTTCTGACTCTGGAAGTCAAGGGTTGAATCTGAGAATATCCATTTCTAGTGAGTACCCTGATATTGCTGGTTCAGAGGCCATACTTTGAGAGCCATTGTTCTACGAATTTGGAATTAATAGGAATTTATTGGGCTACTAAGGCAACCAAGAGGCATTCATATTTATAGAAAAGGCAGCTTGAAGTAAAATAGAATTTTTTTAAAGATTTTATTTATTTATTTGACAGATAGAGATCACAAGTAGGCAGAGAGGCAGGCAGAGAGATAGAGGAGGAAACAGGCTTCCCGCTGAGCAGAGAGCGCCATGTGGGGCTCGATCCCAGGACCCTAGGATCATGACCTGAGCCAAAGGCAGAGGCTTTAACCCACTGAGCCACCCAGGCGCCCCTTGAAGTAAAATAGAATTTGAGTGACATCATTTCCCAGATATCTAAACAGCTCATTTAGAATAAGCAGATTAATCAGGGGCCATCACCATGATCTTAACATTATCCTATTTAACTGCCCAGGTAGCCTAGCAAACAACGTGGGGCTGAGAATGAATGACCCATCTAATGTCTATTGAAAGTCACACAAACATCTACATGGGCAAACAAATTATGATAGCATCATTTTACTGGAAAAATTAATAAAAGTTTGAGATACCCATCACAGTTTAAGTCAGTCAGTAAAAGCACCCAACTTCTTATTCTAAGATCAAATTAGCCACAGGTTGGGGGACAGAGATAAGCATTTAGAACTGAGGTTCTGTGTGAGCTTTCCCTTTTTAAGCCTTGATTTCTGCTGAGACATGATAATAATAAGTTAAGGGTTTATTTCTGAGGGAGGAGAAATCACAATGAAGCAATGAATAAATGAGACCTTAATTTGGGAGAGAGTAGGAAAATGCTGTTAAACTATTTTCAGGGGAATCAGTGAACTACAACGAGCAACAATAATGTGATAAAATTTGAAGTACTGAATATTGAGACCTATGTGAGACTCAGCTTAGCCTGACACCACAGTTAAGTACTGAGCAGAAAGAAAGAGCAAATAAGTCATTATTAGGCAAATGAAAAGCAGATTACATTAAAAAAAAAAAAAAAAAGAATGCTACCTCAAAAAGTAAAGTGTTCAGGCAAATAACAAAAGTGAATCAGTATTTCCAGATCTCTATCTTTGGCTGCATCTTTAACCTAGTACTAAATACAACAAAAGAGTAAGAACGTTCAAAGAACATATGAACTCATTTGATATTAACCTTATTAGTGTCTCTAAATGTTCCAAAATTGAAATTCATACAACAGAAAAGGAACCAGAAGAAAGGGAAGCATATTTTCAAAGTTTTAAACTTTTCTTTACTGATGCCCAGTCTTATGTTTAATTTTAAAATGGAAAAAAAAGTTTACATAACTGCACTAAAGGGCAAAATGATATTTTTGGAATAAATATAAACCTGCTACGCTAACACAGATGAGGAAGCATTTTGCAAATTAACTTAATAAAGTGTATTATGAGAGTATGAATTTAATAATATAATATCAAGTAGCATTTATTCAATCATAAATATCCATTTGCATACTTCAGTTCCAACATGAACTAAAGGCATAGAAGACAATGGTTTTCCCACTGAGAGATGTCTCTCTCTTCATCAGCATTAGTTTCCTAGACCACACAAACACATTGAGAATTGAAATCCAATTTGACTAAAATGCTAAGGATGATTTCACACTGAGGTTATTTTTATCTTTCTATCTAATTGAGTGGTTTCCCTATGAAGTTCCCCACCTCTACCTCTTCCATCCACTGCCATATAGTGAAAATATTCTGGAAAATCCGTAAGAATTCATAGATTTTTTCCTTTATGGTAGTTATCACACAATCGTAGTTTCTCATTTGTTTTTTCATGTTAACCAAAAAGAAAAATTACATGAGAGCATCTCTAAAGATAGCAAGTGGCTTTTTAGTTATCTGTGAAAACTTGCTTTAAATATAAGTGGAGGGAAATCATTGGAAGTTAGGGAAAGAAAATATGTAGAGAAAAAGGCCTATCAATTGAAAAAATATATATATACATATTAGCATATATCTGATATATATGAATATGTATATATCATGTTCTTCTCCTCTATCAGAATAGGAAGATGAATTTAATCAGGTCTAAGGATGGGGGCTGGAGGCAGAAATGCAAATAAAGGAAGAGGAAACAAAATGCAGACAAATTTCTTAAATATATTTCCCCAGTAATTGGGGCATATGAGTCTTCACTATGCTCAAAAGACAAAGAAATGTTGCCAGTCATTAGACTTTTCATAAAAGCTACTTTTCTAAATTCTTTTGACCTCAGCAAGGAGAATTTTGGAAGTTGTGGGATTAAGCTTCAGGGTTAAGTTGCTGATGTCTAGATAACTTAGAATTTAATTCAAATAGAAACCAAAGCCCTTGGGTGGATGAAAAATTTATCAAACTGGTTCCATTTTTAAAAAGATTCTTACAGTCATATAACTAAATGCACTTGTGCTTCTGAAGAAGATAAATTACCTATTTGTAGCATATGAATTCCAGAGTGCAATGCCTTGATTTAATGCATACAGCACACCAGTGAGCCAAATTTTACCAAAATCCAACAAATTTAAGTGAGAAGAATAATGTTTCTCCTGAGTATTCATTCCAGAATCTATTTAAATCTAGCCCAAAATGTGTCATACTTCTCCAGGTGGATAGATTAGAATCTATAAGAAACAAGCCAGCCCTAATTTCTCCCCTAGATATTTCATTGTGCTGCAGTTATACTATCATTGAAAACATCTGGGATTCTATTCCCAGGTTTATTAATGGTACACCACAGTCATTAGCATTGTAAAATCCCTCTTGTGGTCTCTGAGTGAGGCTAGACCCTCTTAAGGCCACCATGGATTCTCTGAGTGGTCCAGGCTAAAATGGCCTCTGATACCAACTGCATCTGACATCTGTGATGTCAGAGGCCAGTTCAGCTGAAGACTACTTGAAGAACACATTTTCATCTGAAATTAATTCCAGGCACAACTTTTGTTTCCCACTACTTTTTATGTAACAGAAAAGTAAAATAGTCCATTTTTTCAGGGAATGCTTTGAAGCTCAAAAACAGGACAGATCGATTAAATCTCTAAATATACATAGTGATTGACAACATCTTTTCCCCAGTAATAATAACAGTGAAGTTTTATTGAGAGTTTACTATGCCATAGACACTGTGGTAAGACTTTACTGGCTTATTTCATTAAATCTTCACAAACATTCCACAACCCAGGTTCTGTTACTATCTCCATTTCACAAAAGTCGGTGAGGATTAGAGAAATTAAGTAAATTTCCTAGAGTCATCCCTAGTAAGTAGTTGAACCCAAGAACTTGGGTGATTTTTTCTTTTCAAAAGTATCTGTCTTGTCTTCCTTAAAGATGTCAATGAAAGAAGTAGTGAGACAGGATATAAAGGAGGGAGAGAGAGAAAAAAAAATGGATTTGGCTAGAGGTTGAGTCACTTTACCCTGTTCCTTCTCTCAGACAATACTTGAGGAGAATTCTGATGCCAGATAGTGAAAGCAAAAAGATTTCAAGAGAAAGAATCTTTTCTTGGCCACTGATATGTCCCTCAAAGCCCAACTTCTCTGGTAACACAGTTAGTGTACTTTAAAAAAAAAAAAAAAAAAAAAAAAAAAGGAAGTATTTTAGAACTCTAGAGATCTTCCTCTTTAACTTTCTACTGTATGCCAAGAGAAAACTGATTCAAATAGATAATCTAAGTGTATTCTAAGAATGGTATGATTACCAAATATTCAGATAATCTCTATGCACAGCATATATATTATGTAATGGATACGTATTCTTATGTTACCAAGGAATTTTATTATAACTTAACAGGAAATAACATAGATAATATTTTTTTTCTGTCTTGAATTTAGCTCCAAATTACTAGCACTGGATTTATTTGCATGTGATAGGAATGATAGGAATGAATTTGACCAAAGGAACCATTTTGAATAACACAGGTAGGGGAAAAACATTATGCTGTTCAAATTCTGAAATATTCACCTTCTTTTTTCCTACAACTTTGTGGTTAGCTTAATGCTTTTCATTAGAAACATTAAACTTACTAATGCCACGGGGAACTTTAAAATACCAGAGTATTCCCATAAACAATCCATATAGCATATGTAATTGGACTGGCTCACATAAAATATTTTACCTCTTTGGTGAGTATGGAGACAGAAAAGCACCCAAAATCTTCTCTTGTATAAGTATTCTTACAAGTAAAAATCTCCTTACAAAGAACATTCCACTACTCCCCAGAACTTAAGTTGAATAATTTGCCCCACTGTAGTAAAATAAGGTCTTGGAGATACTGTACTTTTTTTTTTTTTTCCAGAAAGGGAGGGGGGAAATAGGGTGAGAGAAAGAGAGAATCCTAAGCAGGTTCCATACCCAGCATGGAGCCCGACATGGGGCTCAATCTCACAACCCTGAGATCATGACCTGAGCCAAAATCAAGAGTTAGACACTTAACGGACTGAGCCACCCAGATGCCCCCAAAATACTATATTCTTAATGGCAATTTGGGGGGGCACATTCTGAACTCTTCCAAGATGTAGAGATCTCACATTTTCTATCTTAATGTGTACAGACACTAACAGATCCTACCTTTAGGCTTCATTGCAATATTTTGAATGTGACTGAATAAAATGATTTGTACTGTTATCCATAAAGGAGGGGAAAACCCTGCCTCACAGAGTACTAATCTAGAATTCTACTGCTCCCGCTTTTGGTCCCAACTCCAGCACCATGTATACTTGTTTCCATTGTATCACTTGCCTATGACCTCAGTTGCCTTATCTATAAAATGAACAAATTACGGCTCCTCTGTCTTAAAGAGTTATTGTGAGAATGACAAAGCAATGTACCAGTGAAAATAAGTGTTCATATCATAATTTCATATTACTCAGCTCCCCTTCTCTCTCCAGTAACCCAGCCAGGCCACTATCCTCACCCCATACCCTCACAAGTATGTTTTCCTTTATTGGCTTCAGTCTTGTCCTTTATCTTTTTACTTTCCAACCTCTTTATTATTTTTCCATTCTTCCTCAGATTGATTTTCTTTCCTCTATGGCCCTAAAATCACTTGTCTTCCTGTCCTTGGGGGTGATCAGAGCAAGCCACCATACAGGTCTCTGTGATCAGTTAGGAATTCCTGACAATAACGTGCTAGCAATATTTACTTGGCATTATGTCCACTAGCTCCCCACACTTCACCTACAGAATTGATTTGATTGAACATTCAAGAATTATGAGTTTATCAGTTAGTTCTTCTAAAAAAAGGGAATTCAACTGAACCTAGAATTGTGCTTATGGCACAACATAATGCTTATGTCAGTTATTTTTTAAAAAGTATTCTCTACAGGGTCGCCTGGGTGGCTCACTCAGTTAAGCCTCAGACTCCTTGTTCAGCTCAGATCATGATCTCATGAGCCATGAGATCAGCTCTTGTGTAAGACTCCCCACTCAGTGGAGCATCTGCTTGAGATTCTCTCCCTCTGCCCCTCCCCCCCACATGCTCATGCACTCTCGCTCTCACAAATAAATAAATAAATAATAAAAAGTATTCTCTGGTGATTATTAGGAATGTAGTGTAACCTAAGCAAATGAAACAATCAAAACTAGAAGGCAACCAACAGAATGGGAGAAGATATTTATAAATGACTTATCAGATAAAGGGCTAGTATCCAAAATCTATGAAGAACTCATCAAACTCAACACCCAAAAAACAAATAATCCAGTTAAGAAATGGGCAGAAGACATGAACAGACACTTCTCCAATGAAAACATACAAATGGCTATAGACACATGAACATGAAAAGATGCTAAACATCATTCATCATCAGGGGAATACAAATCACATCCACAACGAGATAGCTACCACCTCACACCTGTCAGAATGACTAAAATTAACAATTCAGGAAGCAACATATATTGGTGAGGAGAAAGGGGAATGCTTTTGCATTGCTGGTGGGAATGCAAACTGGTGCAATCACCGGAAAACAATATGGAGGTTCCTCAAAAAGTTAAAAATACAACTACAACTCAGCAATTGTGCTTCTGCAATTGGATACAAAATGATCTTAACTGCAAAGGATACCAAAGTGCTGATTCAAAGGGGCACATGTACCTCAATGTTTATAGCAGCACTATCAACAATACCTAAATTATGGAAAGAACCCAAATGTCCACTGACTGATGACTGGATAAAGAAAATGTGGTATGTATGTATGTATGTATGTGTGTGCATATATGTGTGTGTGTGTATATATATATGTGTGTGTGTGTGTGTGTGTGTGTGTGTATATATATATATATATATGTATAAGAATATTACTCAGAAATCAAAAAGAATGAAATCTTGCCATTTTGCAATGAGGATGGAGCTTGAGTATATTATGCTAAGGGAAATAAGTCAAAGAAACACAAATATTGTATTATTTCACTCATATGTGGAATTTAGGAAACCAAACAGATGAACTTAGGGGAAGGGAAAGAAAAATAAAATAAGATAGAAACAGAGCGGGAGGCAAAACAAAAAAGACTCTTAACTAAAGAGAACAGGCTGAGGGTTGCTGGAGGGCAGGTAAGCGGCAGGAGGGGGTGGGCTAAATGGGTGATGGACATTAAGGAGGGCACTTTTTAGGATGAGCCCAGGTGTTATATGTAATTGATGAATCACTAAATTCTATACCTGAAACCAATACTCCACTCTATGTTGTTAACTAACTTGAATTTCAATTTTTTTTTAAAAGTCCTTATTTTAGTACATGCATTTTATATATATATACACACATTAAAAGTAGATTTTATATAAGTTTTTTAGCATTCCTTTTTTTAAATTAAATCTCCAGTGTGTACAAAGCTAAAGAAAGACTTTACAGATTATTTAAGTTGTGCACAATTTAAGAGCCTATTTCAATGAGTACCTGGGGTAAAACAGTGCTAGGGAGTATAGAATGTTTTGTACTCTACCAATAGAATTCATGGAAAAGAGAAGGAATTGTTTTTTCTTTTGCTGCTACCAATTCTTTCATGTATGGAAACTTTATATATTTTAATTGAACACATTGGTATGTCTTCTATATCTCTATGAAAACATATATATTATGAAAGTTTTATCATATTTCTAATTTCAAATACTGAGCCACCCTGTACAAATTCCCTGGGGGAAAAAAGCAATTTATCAAGAAAATGTATAAGGCAGGGGTGCCTGAGTAGTTCAGTCTTTAAGCGTCTGCCTTCAGCTCCAGTCATGATCCCAGGATCCTGGGATCGAGCCCTGCCATCAGGCTCCCTGCTCACCTGGAAGCCGTCTTCTCCCCCTCTGACTCCATCTGCTTTTGTTCCCTATCTTGCTATGTCTCTCTCTAATAAATAAAATCTTTTTTTTAAATGTATAAGGCAATTGGAGATTATGTTTTATCAGCAAAGTCTTCATAAGAAACTAGGGTTAAATTCTGTGACTTGAACAGTTACAGTTAAAAATCATCTAAGTACAAAAGGATGTACAAATTCTGAAATATATTTATTTTTTAAAAAGTGAAATACAGTGCCTCTAGTGAGTTATAAACAAATAGCAAAAAAAAGCCAGTAAGTTAAAAATGGCTGTCTGGAATAATCCTTTCCTTCTGTCTGAAACAGTTCTATATATTTCAAATATAACCAAAAAATTGGAGGTAAGCATGATTACATACATTATATTTGAGGAAACCTAGGATCTGCCGGCATGAGTATCATGCTAAGGGTTACTCGGGGTGGCTCTGGTTGTTGTAAAGGCATCTACAATTTTCCAAAGACTGTCCTGTACAAATTCACTCTTGTTTTCATTTGTTACAGAGCTTCACCACTCTCCTGGTCTTTTCAGGAAAGCAGAGTCCTGTTTCCCTCAGCACCTCCCAATAGAGATGGGAGAAAGGCTCCTCTGAAAGTTCTAGGACCCCTACAAAAATGTTCCTAGAAGTTTAATTATTCCTGGATTATTAAAAGGGAGGATGGCCTCCTGGGACCGACTGAATGCTGACTAGCTACTGTTGGTGTGTGATCATGGGGAGGGGAATTAGAACTAGATGGCAGTGTGCAAATGCCAGCTCTGTCTCCTTTTACGTATCCTACTAATCTTCACCTAAACACATTTATAATCTCACTCTAACCCTTCCACCACTGGATCCCAGTCTTCTTTCTGAGGATGAAGTATCCTAGCTGTTCATCTTTACTTTCATCCATGATGCTGAAATAAATTTAAATCCTATTTTATTTTGGCCCTTCAGTTTTGTTATCTGGTAATAAGCTTCTGCATGTAAAACAAAACAACAAAACTTCCGTCTTCTCTCTCAAAAAACTTGTCTTAAAAATCAAGAGCCTGTGCCTTTAAAACCCCACATACATTAAAAGAGTTTATTCTTTTGTTGTTTCTGAGCTTTTCTGTGCCCTACCTTCCCTAGGGCAAATAATTAAATGCCTTGCTGAACTCAGTGGACTCAATGGGATCAAAAGAATGTGGAAGAATTAGGGGAAGGATAGTGAAGAATATTAATATTGGTTAATGTCATCCAAATGTCATTCCACCCACAAGAGCATCTATTCAAATGGCCCTCTGGGCTGACCTGAATTAGTGATGAAGATCTGACTCAGTAATAGCCACCTGTAAATGTACCAAGAGCCAAGGGTTATAAGGTACAAAAGCTCTACCTGATATTAGTCCTCACTGTACCTGGTGAATATTGGAGCTCATCAAAGTAAACTGTAAACAATTGATTGACAGTAACAGGAAAACAACAGCTAAATCACAAAAGTGTCAGAAAACTAGAGAAGGGAAAATAACATCACTTACTAGCGATCTGTCTTATCCAGAATTATCTTCCAATTATATACCAGTGTTTCTAAGCAAATGTTGTCACTACTTCACCTTTTCTCATCCCAAAATTTGTATCATAAAATTCCAAAAACAATTTAACTGAGTGAGCCTCTGCATCTTGTAACATGAAAGAGCTTAAATAATTCTGGCTGACTGTAAATCCATTATTCAAACACAATATTTCAGTGAAGCTTGTGTTTACATCCCATGTGACTTACCTATGGTAGAATGTTAACACTGGCTCACAATTTGTTCATGTTTCCCTGTATCCGCAACCTCAAATAGCATAATACCCCTTTCAAAAAGTTCAAAATTTATCAAAACTAAATAATATATATTTAAACTATTGTGTTTAAAGAGTGTGATAAATACCAAATTCAGGATACCTGAAGGTAGAGGGGAATGGTGGAAACACAATAGAGAAAGAGCCTATGAACGGTAAGCTAATTGTACAGATGTCTTCTGGGGTTGGGTGGCGGGTTCTTGGGTGTTCATTATGTAAAGAATAAGTAAAAATGAAGTCCAAACATGAACAAGTGGTGATAATGCATCATCAACCAATAATTATGTCTGACCAGTTCTGTTCAACCGAGGCTCCACAAAATTAACAAATAAATGAATGGCAAAGTTACATAAACATATGCAAACAAAATGGAATCAGGGTACTTAGTCTTAATATATCAGTTTAAGCCAAATTCAGATCATAAGTTTTAAAGGAGACAAAGAAAGGCATTTTATAGTTTTAAATGGTAAAGAAGTAAATGAAATATTATAATACTAAAGAAGAGAATACAAGTTCTTTTTAAATACCCATTCTGAAAAATCTTAAAATATTTTTAAAAACCAGTAAAACGTTAGTCACCAACAACAACAAAAAAAACTCAACAAACTACAAAATGCAGAAATAGGACAAGTGATATACTGTACTCTGATGAGACTACATCTAGACATCAATAATAACATCAAAAAGAAAACGTCCTTATCTACTAAAACGTTTTAAATGCTTTCTTATACCAGTTAAGTCAAAGAAGGAATACTAACCAAAATTGCAGAATATCTAGAAAAAAGTCACTAAAAAATACATATCAAGACATATGGGATATAAGTGGAAAGAATACAAATAAATAATTTAAATATTTGACTTATTTCGCTTAAAACTTGAGAAAAAAATCACAACAAACAAAATAAAATGATAAGAGCAGATGTCAATAGCATTATTAATTCAAACTATCTATTAAGAATGACATACATAATCTCTGAATTAAGCAAATCAAGAAAAGTAGGGAAAGCACAAATAAGCAATATATGCAGTAAGGAAAGAAATTAAAAGAATCATAAAAGGCTATTTTGTTTAACTATGCACAAACAAATTAAAAATTTGGAACAAAATAGGTAATTTTCTAGGAAATATAATTTACCAAACTAATCTAAAAGAAAGCAAGCATATAAAATGTTGGATTTCCACAGAGAAATTAAAGTAAATTTTACCCAATGGCTATTTCATAAAGCGCTACTGAAGATACTTCCAAAGTGTGAAAGTATCTTCTATCCAGGTTCTCCAAGAAGCAGATGTGCAAACAAGACTAGAAGTGTATACAATCTATTGGAGAACTGCCCATGAGAGATATAGTGTGATGGAGCAAGAGAAGACAGGGGGAGGTTTCAGACCTCAAAGCAGGTAGAACACCTCTGATAATGGCAAGAGGAGAAACAAGAATTGACTAGCCTCAGACTGGAAGACATTTCTGAGAATCTCTTGGCCAGATTGATGGGAAATCATGCATGCATTGCTATTATAAGGAGTCACACATCTGTCAGAAATGGCCAATTTCTAACATACCTGTCACCAGCTCAGAAACATTTTTCCAAAAATTACCTTCCATCTAGTCTACATCATCATTTTTCCTGTCTTTACTAGATCATTCTGATTAGCAGAAAAACACACTGTATTATGTCTCATCTTATAAAAATATTTCCTGATACCCTCTCCTAGAATAGTCACTATGTCATTTCTGTGCTATCTCTGGCACCGAAACCTCTCCAAAAATGTTGCCTATGCTTACTGTACTTGTCTCTCCTCCAATTTTCTCTTGAAAACAATTCATTTGTTTTTGTATCTCCACCACTTCAACAAAAGCATATTTGTCAAGTTCACCAGTGACCTCCAAGATCTCTAAAACCAATGGTCAATTCTCAGCATTCATCATATGTGACAGATCTACAAAGGTGCTTTCTTTCTTCTCCTTCCTCTTCTTCATATATGTATATACATTTACTAGCAATTCATATTCACACACACACACACACACACACACACACACACACATACTTCTTGATTCAATATCGCTTGTAAATATAGGTGGTTCCTAAGTAAAAATTATAAAATGTTGTATATTCAGAGATACACAATTTTTATTTGTCTCCTCATTGGTTTTATCCTTTCCTCTTTAATAGTCATTTTAATTGTTATACAACATTTTACGTTTGAAAATATAAGTAAATATGTGAGTATTCATATTTCATTCAGTGTCTTATAAAATGGTGGCATGATGAACATTCTTTTCTGACCCTTTTTCTCTTTCATGCAATAAGTCTTATGAATCATTCCATACAAATGTCTATCAACCATATTTGTTCATCTCTCTTTCACTCCATCTCTCCAACCTGCTACAGAGCATGCCCTTGCAGATGTTCTGTGTTTATTCAAACAGCACCTATTTGATGGACCTTTGAGTGATTTGGGCCTTTTTCTCTTGTGATGAATGCTACAACAAATGCCCTTGTGTCAGGATGACCAATTCTCCAGGTTTACCTACAACTGATGCGTTTCCTGATCATGTGAGGCTTCCAGCACTAACACCAGGAAACTACTGAGCACATCAGAACAAGTTGACCACCCTGGTATATATGCACACATCTTTTCAGAGTCGATTGCTGTCCTTCAAGTTTTGTTGTGGTGGTGGTTTTAATCAAAGTACATGGTAAGTCTCTCTATTTGTTCATACACACTCATTTGTCCTGCAAATGCACTTCAAGGTTATTTTTTCACATTGCTCTTGAACATTTTTTATTAGGTTTAATTCTTAGATCATTTTTCTTTTTTGACATTACTGTAGATGAGAGCTTTTCTACCATTATATTTTTTTTTTCTACCATTATATTTTTAATTGATTTTTGTTTTCGTGCATTCTATAAAAGCCATTGACTTCTATAAATCTAATTTTACTTCCCACTTCCAAGTGTTGACCAAGTCCCTGGGCACCCTTTCCTTGTAAGATAACTTTCCCCCAGGGCATCCTTGGAATTTCTTACTGGATCCCCTCTGTCTGGTCTTCCAATTAGCAAAGAGAAAGAGAGAGGTAGGGCTTGCAAGGGACACATGTCACTTCTGATCAGATTCTATTAGCTATAATTCAGCTAGTGCCCCTGATTAACTGCAGGAATACTGGGGAATAAGTCTTCATTTGCACCTAGGATGGAGAAGAGAACAGTAAGTCTCTACCTCAGCACTGCACTGGAATACAAGTGCCACAAGAGCATAGAATTTTGCATTTTTGATTCTTTAAAAAATATCAAACACCTTGAACAGCACCTATCATACATTAAGTGTCCAAGAAAGACATGTTGACTAAGTAATGAACAGGTCCTCATCATGAAAACATTTATCTGTCTCAGATGACTTTTCTTTTTCTTTTTTCTTAATATTTTATTTATTTATTTGACACAGAGAGAAAGAGAGATCACAAGCAGGCAGAGAGGCAGGCAGAAAGAAAGGGGGAAGCAGGCTTTCTGCTGAGCAGAGAGCCTGATGTGGGGCTCGATCCCAGGACTCTGAGATCATCACCTGAGCCGAAGGCAGAGGCTTAACCCACTGAGCCACCCAGGCGCCCTCAGACCACTTTTCTAAGCAGTGAGGAACCACAATTCACGTTAAATTCAGGATCAAGGCAGAGATACTCTCATCTTTTTTTTAATTTATTTAACACTCTGTGGGAGATAGTCACCAATGCAATTAAACAAGAGAAAGTAAAATTGAGATGAAATTACCACTACTTTCAGAAAATGCAATATTCTATTTGGAAAGTTCAAGAGAAGCCATTTTAAAAACTAGGAAATTATAAATGGATCCAGTAGGATTACTTCTGGGAGTGGGGAGTAAGATAACTTTTAAAATTAAAAGAATATATAGAAAAACTTGAAAACAGAAAAGCAATATGGGAGAACTATCCATACCAAATATGTACTAAAAAGACTCTGTATTTAAACTATGAAATACTACCAGAGGAAAAGAAAGGCTGGAATAAGAATATTAGAAATAGACATGATTCATACAGAACTTTAGAATATGAAGAGTGGCATCATCAGCCAATTGTGGAAAAAATAAAAGATTCAAAGAATAGTGATGGGAAAAGTGGACAGCAATCTGGGAAAAAAAGAAAGTTGCATCTACAGTTTGTACTTCACATGAGGGTTAATTGCAAACAGATCAAAAATTAAAATGACAAAATATGACATCAAAAAATACCAAAAGAAAACATGGGATAGTCCTTCATTGAATTACTATACATTCAAAGGTTTTCTAAGTAGAAGACAACATACAGAAATGATGGATATATTTCACATTTTGATTATTTATTTGATTATATATTATTTTGATTATTAAAAAACTGCTTCACAAAAAAAATCAGTAGATGAATTTAAAATGTACCTTATTTTTAAATAAAGTCACATGTTGAAGTCCTGGGAAATAAGCCTTCAAAATACGAATCGTTAGGGAACACAATTCAGTCCATAACACAAAGAAAAGGATAATAATCTCCCCTTTTTATAAAGAGCCCTTTCAGGAATTCACAGAGCATTCTCTTTTCCCTTCCCTCCTTACATGGTCTAGGATAATCATTGCCAGATTATTCCCTCAGACCAAATTCACCTGGGGCCTGGTTTTGTAAATAAGATTTTACTAGAACACAGCTACATCCCCTTGTTTATATACTACCTAGAGTGGAGTAGCTAAGAAAGAGGCCTTATGGCCCACAGTGCCTAAAATACTGTCCAGGCCTTTACAGAAAATATTTGCCAATTTGTTGTCTAGGGCTCATCAAGAATAGAGGTTAGGGAATATGTAGGCTGGAGGAACGCAAGTAACTGAGATCTGCCAGTTTTTATTGGGAATAGGGTGAACTTACATCCCAGTGCGCCTGGGACAGCACCAGCTTACACCTATTATTTCAACATACTTGCTAATTGCATATATCCTTTGCCTCTCAAAAGTCACCTGGCTTGAACAAAATAAGGTCACTGTTTGGGTTTAATTTTGACCCCTAAAAAGATATGCTGAAGTCCTAACTCCTAATAACTGTGAATGTGATCTTAGTTGGAAATAAGGTCTCTGTTTAAGTATACTCAAGTTGAGATGAGGTCATTAGAGAGTGTCCTAGTCTAATATGACTGTGTTCTTATTAAAAAAAAAAAAAAAAAGAAAAGAAAAGAAAACTTGGGCATAGACACAGAGAGGAAAATACCACATGAAGACAGAGAGACACACAGACACAGAAGGAAGACGGCCATGTGACAACAGAAAGAGAAATTGGAGCAAGGCATCCACAAGCTAAGAGGTGCCAATGATTGCCAGATCACCAGAAGCTATTAGAGGCAAGGCAGGATTCTCCCCTACAAGTTTCGGAGAGCCCAGCCCTGCCAACAGTTTGACTGCGGATGTCTAGCCTACAGAACTGGGAGAGAATAAATTTCTGTTGTTTTAAGCCCCCCCCCCACCAGTTTGTGGTCTTTTGTTACAGCAGTCCCAGGAAATTGATAGTCACCCCAGTTAATGAGGACCTTGAATCTGAGGAAAATAAATTAACATTCAGGGATCATTACTAGTTATAATATCCTGGATTAAGACATGAAGAAGCTAGAGGTGAGGACACCAGTTAAGAGGCTGTAAAAATAGGAGACATAGGAATTAATTGGGGCCTTGTTGCAAACAGACTCAAGCCCGGTCAGTGTTGTTGCTTTTTTTTTAATTGTTCAGTATTTTCCAGTGATGAACAGCCTCCATACACCACTGGGCTTTTCTTTTTAAGATTTTATTTATTTATTTGAGAGAGATAAAAAGAGAGAGAGAGCATGAGAAGTGGGAGGGTCAGAGGGAGAAGCAGATTCCCGCTGAGCAGGGATTCTGAGGTGGGACTTGATCCAGGGACTCCAGGATCATCACCTGAGCCGCAGGCTCAGGGGCTTAAGCAACTGAGCCACCCAGGTGCCCTACCACCGGGTTTTGTTTTGTTTTGTTTTGTTTTAAATAAATGAATTCATGTTATTTTCCTTTAAATTCTTATTATCATGTATATTTTTTGGTGACATTTATATCAACCTAAGGACGATGTGTAAAATCTAAAGTCTGTTAAAAATGGAAATTTGTGCAAAAGAAGGAGGCTGATGGCATCGTCTCTGACATCAGCTTGCCTCACTTTGAGGTGGTATATTACAATTTAATTCTCAGACCAAATACTGCCAAACATGCAGGCAGTTAGTAACAAACCAATAGGGCATATCTTTCGTTTCATGAAGTACTATCCCTTGGACAAGAAGTCTGCATGAAAGACTCACTTGAGGCACATGAACTACATTTTAGTAGCCAGGGTCAGCTGACTTTGGGAATGCCACCGCAGAACCTTTGTTAACTGCAGTGCACTTGGCTAAACAGAACCTTGGGGAGGGTTAACTCTGCCCATACAAGGCCAGAGTTAACTGTTCATTTGTTTCTAACCAGTGTCCCTATATTGAAATCCCATTCATATCACCAATGCAAAATAATTTCCAATAGCTAACATGTAAATTATTAAGCCTTCTTGTACTGCTCTTATGTGAGACAACTGAAGCCAAAACAGGAGAGAGTACTTTAATTAGACTGGTCTGATGCAAATTAGCCACACCTGAAGTATGAATGCTTAATTAGGGCATTTCAAAGTTAACCAAGAGTATAGGATTAAATATCACCTTCTGTGCCAAGGCATTCAAAAGAAAACTAGAAACTATATGGCAAATCTGAGCTAAGGGTATGAGAAAGTGGCTTTTTCTACCTGATCTTATTTCTCGGCAATGGAGCAGAGAAACAGGCTTAAATGGAGATTTGATTGATCTAGGTAAAACTCAAAGCCTGATAAGCTCTGAGGTTTGCTACCATTATGATAACCATCTGCCTGGGTGTGTGTATGAGATCCTACCTGAAAGTCAGGGCTCAGTATCCTGTGGAGCAGCCTTCCAGTTTCAACAGGAGCAGAGCATAATGAAAACCGTTGGTGGAGGTCATCAAGAGGATGTGACTAGACCGAGGCAGAGGTGCCTCCCTCCCTCCTGTCTTTGGAATGTGCTTCCACTGGCCTGGTCCCACCTACTCACCAGGAGTGGTCAGCCTCCTTCTCTACTCTCTTCCTGCCCTCCGTGAGGAGTAGCTGTTTCAGATTACACCCAGAAAGATCCCCAAGTTGCAAACTAATAGTAATATACATGCAAAAACGATTATTGTATATTTTAAAATTATTATCAGCGATTTCTGCCGTGTGTGTGTGTGTGTGTGTGTGTATAAAGTCTTCTGGGTTTGCTACAAAAGTTAGAAGTATTTGTGTTGGTATTCTTTGTGATTGTTTTCATCGAGATAACTATTTTAACTTTCTTCTGGCTTCTACTACTGAAGATAGGAATCTTTTAAAATGTATAAAAATTCTATTTCATACCAGACATAACTTGAGATGTGATCATTTTATTAATTTATCTTTTCTACTACAGCATGCTGTGAAATTTCCACACTCCATTTAATTTCCATAGGCATCTGTTCGCATGTAAATAACTCCCAGGATACCTAACTTTCTTTGATGATTTACCCCAATTTGAAACTAATTATTATACATTCTTAATTGTGAGACTTAGCATGAAAAAGATGGTTTACCTGATTTTAATTCAGGATTTGTGTCGCCTCTAATTCAAGACAAAGCTATGTCCTATATTACTTTTGATGAGACAGAGTGATTATTACTTGGCTATTAGCTTAGTAGACTAAATTTAAGAAACATCTTTAGATTTTGGGTGTTTGGTTTTAATTTGGGGATTTTAGGTGGGACCAAGTTACAGCAAAAATTCTTATAGGAATGATTTTAAGTTCCAGAAGGCAGAGTCATATTTCTAGGAGACAGGAAATTATACCTGTAGCATGATGGACTCAGGGGAAGAGGCAGAGATGTTGAAGAGGCAATGGAGTATCATGGGGAAAAAATCCTAAGAATTCAGAGGGAGAATTAGAAGACCATTGCTGCTATTTATTAATTGTTTAATCTTGGGCAATTCCCTTATTTTTGAGACCCCGCATTCTTTTATCCGAGGGTGGGGTAATCATATCTTGCCACGTTCCCAGAATTGTTGCGAAGTCGAGTGAGGTAACATATGTGACATTAGTTCCATTCTCTCTTCACTGTTTCCTCCATATTTTGAGCTCAACCTGCGACTCTTCCATTGATTGCTCTGTTATTTTCCCTTCTTATTTTGAAAGGAAGAGAAGTAGGAGATCAACATGCACACACACACACACACACACACAAACAAGGACTGTTAATAGATTATGACCATCTTCTTTCAAGTACATTTACACTTTAAAATATTATGCCTAATTTGGGCAAGTCTGCAGTGGCAGATTCCTCAAATTCCTCAAGTCTGCAGTGGCAGGTAGGTCTTTGGGGACAAGTGTGTGCCTCAAATCACACCACCAAAGGAATCATGAACTCAAAGGCATTTTTTTCTCAGTTCTAGCTTAATAGAAACCAACCATTTCAATTTTCAATAATTTATATACTTCTTTTTCTTTCTTTCAAGATTTTATTTAAATTCAAGTTAGTTAACATATAGTGTATACTGGTTTCAGGGGTAGAATTTAGTGATTCATCACTTACTTCTAACACCAAGTGTTCATCCCACCAAGCACCCTCCTTAATGCCCATATTTATGTATTTATTTTAAAGCAATACTCAAAAGTCAAGATTTAAGAAAAAATTCCATGGATGTAGTATTCCAAGTATCAGCTAACTTTTTCTGTTAGGGATCATAATCCTTTGTGAACTAGTGCACATCTAAGCATTGTAGCTCCAAAGCCATGGGCAATATGTAAATGAGTGGACGTGGCTGTGTTCCATTAAAAGTTTACTTACAAAATCAGGCTATGAGCCAGATTTGGCCCCCAGGTTATAGTTTTCTGACACCTATAGTACTCCTACATCCTTCCCTTTTTTCCTTATCACACAAATAGTAGGTTTCACAGGAGAAGTACGGAACACGGTAACTTTATCTTTACTTCCAGTTAGCATTTGGCACCAAATAGTGTGCAGTGTTTCCCTGGCCTTCTGTCCCATGTGCTCAGCCCCTACTGCAAGCATGATGCCCACAAGCTGTCCTACAACCGACTAAAATAATGATCAGGGACAAATGTGAACAAATCTTTTCCTCTACCTCTATTAGTAAAAACTCAGGTCCTTCGATGCAAGGGTGGGAAATGCTTATAAACCCTGCTTGGAAACATGATAGTTCTCTTCTTTCTTTGGCTAAGGTGAAGGTACCTACGAATGTGTGCTTCCTATACATTTGAAACCTCAGAGTTCAGCGTACCAGCACTTACTGAGAACCAACTGCCTGCAGAACTGTATGGGAATGCAAAATTAGAGACAAGTTCCTTCAAGGATCGAACAGCCTACTTGGGGAAGCAGAACACATATACAGAAGAAAAATACTAAACAACACTTACAAAGCCAAACGTCAGAGAAGTACATCTTTATAAAGTAGAGGCTGACAGCATCAGTGCTTAGAGGTGCCTCTACAGAGGAAAGATCAGAGTTAGGTAAGAGATTCTAGAGGAAACAAGGTGGAATGACATTTTCTCCCTCACCTAATTCTTCCCAAAACAGAAGAGAAGAATCTTTCAGGAAAAAGGAAGGCCAATTTCCTTTGCTAACAATGCTTACCTTAAGTCCAAAGGGGGTAAGTACCCTGAACTGCTAATAAAGAGGGGAAGTATGGGGATCAATAGTAACATCTTACTTACAAACAGGTTTATTTTCAAATTTCATATATAATTCAGTTGGATCAAAAATGGATTGGCTGGTCAACACACAAAGCCTATTTAATCCCCAAATCCCACACATCTCATTTGTTGACACATCTACATGACATTATGAAATTCTATAAATTTTATTTGGAATATAACTTGCAAATTTTCCTTCACACTATGAGTTTTTTATGTTATATTGAACTGAATGAATATAAATACAAAATTTTCATGTGTAAATACTGAGCAAAAAATACATTGAGGGAAGTGCTCCTGGATGGCTCAGTCAATTAAGGATCCAACTCTTGGTTTCACCCCAGGTCATGATCTCAGGGTTGTGGGACTGAGCCCTACTTTGGGTTCCATGCTCAGCTCGAAGTCTGCTTGAGATTCTCTCTCCCTGTCACTGTCCCTCTCCCATGCATGCTCTTTCACTCTCTCTCTCAGATAAATAAATCTTTTAAAATACATATACATATATATTACATACATTCTAGGAACTTTGGATATTAAAACTTTATTTCTACTGGCTTTTCTTTTATACTGAAGAATAGTCATTTTCTTAAACTTTTCCCAACTACTAAATTCAACTATGTCATCTCTTCTAAGGATTTTTGTTTTGTTTTGTTTTGTTTTGGTGGGGGGGGGTGGTTTTGTTTGGTTTGGTTTTGCCAGAAACCAGCCTGACACGGAATGCACTCTCTATCAGCCTCATCTTCTCCTCTTGGTGTTTCCTAGACTATATGCAATCAAATCTTTAGTTCATGTTCTGCTTCTAAAGGAGCCAAAACTAAGCAATAACTGTGTATATGACCCTGGCCTTACCCCTTCTCTATCCCAAAAACTTGTCTGTAAACTTTCTCTTTCCAGGCTCCATTCTACAGGACTCCCTGGCCCACTCTGTCTTCAGAGTGGCTGTTCAGTCCAGGCAAGATAACTATGCTATTATGACTATCTTTCAGGTGAATTGTTTACATATACATGTCTTTATCACTAACTTTGTCAAAGCCATATATACCTTAAATTATGAAACTGCATCATCTTGGTCTTTATATTTCTACTGCCTAACACTCTATCTGGCACATATGGCATTTCATTATATGACCTCTCCTGCTTGGAAGACTTTCCCTTTCCTCATTCTCTTAAGCAGTTCCCCATATTTACAACTTAAGACTCAATCTGCTGTCTCCTTAGTAAAATTGTCCTTAACTGCTACCTACTGAAGGTTGTACTCCCTACCATATGATGCTGTGAAGACATTGAGAACATCCACTGCTTGAATATAAATTCATATTATCAGGTGTTGGCTTTTCTACTTTCCCCTTTTCTTTATTTTCTACATTAGCTTCTCTATGTTTCTGTAGGCTTCTTGAAGAGAGGGATTTGGTTGTATTCCTTTCTGTTTACCCTTGCCCCTACCACAATTCCTTACCCATTAAAAACATCATTGAATATATAGAGCAGAAGGTCACTATTGGTTTTACTGGGAGTTCATACCTCCTGTGACTACCACATTTCACAAATTTGTACAACCACCATTAGGGACAAAAGAAATAGTATCCACAAAACAAAATATGTATAGTGACTATAATGTATATATTTAGGGCAGAAATTCCTTGGCTCTGATCTGACCTGTTAAAAGCTATAGACCAACAGCTCTCTGAAATTAACCTGATAAACGTGTTAAACTAGGAGGTGCTATGATTACTATAAATCCAATATATTGATTCCCATATTATTTCAGAGAAACTTATGTATGAAACCAGAAGGAGTTGATGACCACAAGTTTTGACTCTTTAATCCAGTCTCACTGGTCATGTCATAATGTCCTTTCATATATCTCCATATATACACAGCATTTTAAGACTCTTTCCATAAAATATTCTTAAATAATATAAAGCAAGTCAGAAATTTGTCTTGAAATAACTGACGACTCATCTCTTCAAGTTTTGCAAGGACATATTTATACTTGGCACATACTATAAATAACAGCTGGTAAGTTTGCCACAACCATTTTTCACTCACTTCTGTTTTCTCCCACATTTATTCTTCTGCCCATATTCAGTCTCATTTAAACTCAAGTACCAGTTTAGAGTTTGCCCTGGGTTGTGCCTATTGACTTGTTCTATGTTTTAAATCCTCATTCTAGCCCATTACAGAAGGAGTTCTATATGGCTACTTTCATAAAATTAATATTTTACAAGAAGGCACATAATTATAGACAAAAATATCAGTAGTTTACAATAAACCAAAGGGATGGATTTGGGCCTTGCAGACCCCAAGAGAAGGGAAGTTCTGGTTTTAGCAAAAAAAATTCCAAAATAACCATAAGGTCTATAGAGAAGATAAAAAAAAAATTTTCACCATGCTTTGGAAACTTGGAATCTTGTGAAATGGACAAAAGATGTAAAATTGAATATGAGAGCATGGAATCTGGAGGGAGCGCATCACCTCAAAGATGTGTGAACTGAGAGGTAGAGAAGTAAAGGAAAAGTTAATGTAAATTCTAATAGGGAGTTTCCGGGAAATCCCATGACCTTTAAGTTGGAGGCAAAGGCATCCAGAGGGCAGTAAAGCCCTATCATGGAGCTAGGGCATGGAAGTTAGAAAAATGGTGAGTCATTGCTTACTCATTTTAATCCTCTCCTTCTGTTTGCCCCACCCCATACCCATTCCTAGCCAGGTAGCCTTGGACACTATTTCTGTAATGTTTTCCACTACATATTGTGAATTAGTTCACTATGGTTATTATCACATGATGTTTTTTTCATTATGAGTCTATCTTACATCTCTATGAGGGCAGAAACCAAGTCTTTTTATTTTGTTTACCCAGAATCTATGCTTAGATAAACACTCAATAAATAAATATTACAGGGGTGCCTGGGTGGCTCAGTGGGTTAAGCCGCTGCCTTCGGCTCAGGTCATGATCTCAGGGTCTGGGATCGAGTCCCACATCGGGCTCTCTGCTCAGCAGGGAGTCTGCTTCCCTCTCTCTCTCTCTCTGCCTGCCTCTCCGACTACTTGTGATTTCTCTCTGTCAAATAAATAAATAAAATCCTTAATAAATAAATAAATAAATAAATAAATAAATATTACAATAAGAGCTAGAATATTAGGGTAATGTGAAGAAAGGAGCTGAGAAGTATAATTAAAATTTGATGACATAAATTGGGAAATCTTTGGATACTAGTCTAAGATTGACCTTTTTCTAAAAACAACAAGAATTTAAATTTAAAAAATAAAAAAAGTAAAATAAAAACAACTGGAACAATGCTAATAATAGCTTCTGTTGCTGTACCAGATCATTTACATAAGTACTCTCATTCAATCCTCACAACCACCTTCTTAGGCTAAGCATTATTATCTCCATTTAGCAGATTATGAAACCCAGTTTAGGGGGGTTAAATCTGGTAACTTGTCTAATGTCACTGAAAACCTAGTAAGTGACAGGCACTGTTGTAGATGCTGCAGATAAACTGACCACTGAGACAAACCAGGTTGTCACTCTCTGAGCTTATGTTCTAGTTAAATGAGACTGACTTTAAATAAAGCCACCAAAAAATAAATCAGAAAATTCAAACATAGTGATCAATGGCCTCGAGGAGAATAAAATAAGCTGATGTGCTAGGAAGTGAGTGGGGATGATGCAGAAATTTGCTTTACTCAGTAGACCATGACATTCCTAATGTAACACTCTCATCGTACATTATTCAGAAGATAGAAATGATCAAGTATGAGTTTTGAAAGGACAGCTAGTGGTAATGTGGAGGATTATCAGCAACAGTACGGATTAGAAGAGAATATATGATCATCCAAAATGAACCTTTGGAAGGTAAAGGAGGGGAAGCAATCATTGTAAGAGATACCACTGATACGTTCTATAGAGAGTTAAAGTGATTTGACATAAAGAATATAGAGACGGGGCGCCTGGGTGGCTCAGTGGGTTAAGCCGCTGCCTTCGGCTCAGGTCATGATCTCAGGGTCCTGGGATCGAGTCCCGCATCGGGCTCTCTGCTCAGCAGGGAGTCTGCTTCCCTTCCTCTCTCTCTGCCTGCCTCTCCGTCTACTTGTGATTTCTCTCTGTCAAATAAATAAATAAAATCTAAAAAAAAAAAAAAAAAAAGAATATAGAGACGGGTAGAGGCAATGATGATGATGATGATGATGATAATGTTGATGTTGATGATAACAATGACATGTCTTGAGGATTTGCCCAGTACATATCCAATGTTATACAGTTCTCTTTGATGGAAAGCTAATATTTAACCACTATAAGAATGTTTTACAAAATATGGGTCTCTTACCACAAGGTATCCAAGAAGATTTGAGGTGATATTTAAGATAATTTAAATTGCAGTGGGAAAGGCATTGAAGAATGTAACTATCACATAGGAAAAATGCTATTTCCATTTAAATCTCTTTCAATCCCTCTAATTATGTCAAGAAGAAATTCTCAATTTGAGCTATTTGAGCTATTTTGACTTAACACCTCTCTAACATTTGCTAATCTCCTTTTTTAAACAAAAAGTGAGCAGGCCTTATGTTCAAAGCCTTCAGCAGCCAGCAGTATCTAGCTGAAATTTAAAAGTTTATTTTCATTGTATTTATTTTTACAGTTACCCTCTATTTATGGTCAGTGATACTAGTTTACCATTTATGGTAGTGATATATCCTTAACTTTTATAGTAAATTTAATTAAATAAAAGAAGAGTGGATTTAAAGAAAAAAAATTAAGAAGATAGCAATGCAGTTGATTTGAGAATGTAACAAAATTGTTGAAGGTGATAGAAGACTAGAATTTGACAATACTACAGTAAGTTACAAAAGCCACCTGGAATTGGGTGAAAGCTCAGAGGTTTTGAGCCACACTATTGAAAAAAGTGTAGGTCACTTAGGAATTCTCAGAAGACTGGATCTCTGGGTGAGTTAGTAGTCATAGACTATGATAGATTCTACTTTATGCATATTGAATTTTAGATGACATTAAAATATTCTCAAGAAGTCTGGCACTCGGAGGTACATTCAAGACTAAAGCCTGAACCTAGATCTGGGGCTAGGCTTATTAGTTTGGAAGTCTCATTAGTTTTCTACTGCTGTATAAGAAATTACTACAAACTTAGGGGCTTGAAATAACACAAACATATTACCTCACAGTTCTGAACATTGGTATACTTTTCTGCAGGGGGGTCTCAGAAGGCTGAAATCAAAGCTACGCTTTTTTCTGGAGGTTCTGGGTTAGAATCCGCTTCCAGCATCATTCATACTGTTGACAGAACAAAATTCCTTGAGGTTATGGGACCGAAGTTCCTTTTCTTGTTGGCTGATGACTAGGAGTTGCTCTCCATAACCAAAGACCACTCTCAGTCCTTGCCCAGCATCCCTCCATCTCAAAGCCAACATCAGAGGAACACCCTCACTTGAATCCCTCTCACATTTTCAATCTCTCTGACTTCTTTACTGCTATCAACCAGAGAAAACTCTGCTTTCAAAGGGCTGATGTGAATAGATCCCTAATTAGACCCACCCAGATATTCTCTATATTTTAAAGTCAGCTCATTAATAACCTTAATCATATCTACAAAATTCCTTTTGACATGTAACCTAGCATAATCAGGGGAGTAACATGCGCAAAGGGAGCAGAGATGAAGGGAGCCATTTTATAATTTTATTACCACGGAAGTCATCTACATGCAAATGCATCCATGTATCCATTTATTAATTCAGCAAACATTTACTAAGTATCTATTATTCTACCAAGCACCGTGGTTGTCATTTGCATATTTAACCATGGAATAATATTTCTCATACCTTTGATACAGAGCATAATGTTCAAACAAACACTCTTTGCCAATGGGATATGAGTTGAGCACTGAGAATCTGTTATAATACACCCCTTGCACCACTCAGATCCACTTGTACCCACATTCAGTTTATTCTATCCCAGTACTGCTTCTTTAAGATAGTGGTCAGTCATCATTTCTTTTAAAAATTTAGAAGTAAAGTTTTTCAGTGGGAGCATCACACTGTTGTAGTTGATTTTGAAGCCTGAATTAGATTTATCATTTCTTTCCTCTATCAACATTCCTGACTCACATTACACTGACCAACACAAGTGCTGGTCCAGGTTTCCTGCCCTGTAGAGTTGGGTCACAAGAGGGTAGTCCTTTTTAGGCCATTGTTGAGGCAATGGCCTATTCTCGTTTATTACTGGGCAGGAAGCATCATCGGGCACCCTGTGAGTCTCCTGAGTTTTACAAAAACTCTTCTCTGCTTTTATTATGTAGGAACAACCCTATCTGCTCATGTTCATCAGGGTCAAGCCCTTATGGTCATATAGTAAGTACCCTACAGGCATGAAGAACTTAAATGGTCAGTCAGTATCTTTGACTTGAGTTTTAGTGGACTTTACTGTGTCTCTTGGTAGATTTGACACCCACACCCAGGAACTATGATTTCTAGTTCACTGAACCTAAATTTGGAGGAATGGAAAGCACAAATCCCCCCTGGGCTCCCTGGGAGGAATAATGATAAAGTTACCTCCTACTTACACATTTTTGTTCCCAAATCTGTATACTCTACCTATGGAGGATACAGTACCATATATAATGGCTGTAGATTCACACATTTCTTGAATCTTGAACAGTGTCCCAAACCTATTACCTATTATCCCTAAATTCTACTTTTGTTGCTTCAACATGAAAATAGACCAGGTAATAAGGTATACAGTAGGACCAGGGAATCACATAGAACTATGCACATACATCTTAATTTCACCAGAAGGTGGATCCCTAGGTCTGAGGTTGTGTTATGTGGCATTCTATAATGGTAGATTGGATACTCCGTGAGCCTTCAGATATTAGTCTTGGCCACACCCCTGAAGGCAAGAAAGCTAAACCCTTATCAGGAATACATGCCAACCCCAACCCCAACAAGAATGGATTTCTGCCTCATCTTGAGTAGAACGGTTAGAGAGGGCTGAATAATGGTCCTCAAATATATCAGGTCCTAATCCCTAAAAACTGTAAATGTTACATTGTATGGGGGAAAATCTTCATGGATGTGATTAAGGATCTTGGGTGGAGAATTATCCTGAATTATCCCAGTTGGCCTTAAATGCAATTGCATGTGGTAAGAGAGAGAAAAAGGAGTATTTGACACACAGAGAAGAAGGCAGTGTGATGTGGAGGCAGATCAGAGTGATGTGCCACAAACCAAGGAATGCCAGCAGCCACCAGAAGCTGGAAGAAACAAAGAAAGGACTTTCCCATAAAGCCTCCAGAGAGAGCACAACTCTGCCTACACTTTGAATTTGGCTCATTGATTTCAGACTTCTGGCTTCCAGAACTGTGACAGAATAACATTTCTGTTGTTTTAAGCCACTGAGTTTGTAGTAATTTGTTACAGCAGGCATAAAAAAAAAAAAAAAAAAAAAAAAAAAAAAAAAAAAAAAAAAAAAACCTAATACAATGGACCAGTATGATCTACTTGTCACAAAGTGGCTAGTACTACTTCATATGTGGTACTACATGGAGTGCTCATTATTGTTCTCTGCTGCTAACAGGATGGATGTTCAGAAGCAGCAGTAGCTAAATTAGCTTGGATGAGAAAGACCCACCCTGCTGCACACATATGCAGTTTTCATCCCTGCCACCATGGCTACATCAATCAGAGGCCATTGTGTGCTGGTAAAACCACACAATGGATAGAGGCTGGCTGATATCCACTGGATGATTATCCTGTTTACCTAATAGTTCAGTGCCTTTCCTGCAGCAAATGGTCTCTGATAGGCATTGACATGTAAACCAAAGATTAACATACTTTGTATATATGCCCTCCCACAGATATATCCACGTGCCTTTACACCTGCCTTTCTCTGTCTCTATTCTCATCTTTCTCCCTCCAAGAGCATTGGACAACCAGCCAAACCTTTTGCCACAGCCAAGGGGTCCTTAGAGTCTTAGCTGAGGCCTCATATCCCTCCACGCAAGTTGGTGAGCAGGTGTATTGCCCAAAATTCTGGAACAATTTCATCATCACCCCTCTCATTTGAGGTAACCCCTCAGTGAGGATTTGATGTGGCGGCAGTTCATTCCAGCTTATACTAACATATCCACACATGTACCAGGACAGAACTTTCCTCTTTTATCAGCTCATCACTGAGAGTAACCTATGAGGTCATGGGAGAAATGTCAGCACAGAAGTAGGTGATGTGGGGTTTGGACTCCTGGTTTATATAACTTGTAGTTACCTTTGTGGGATATATCATGCCCTAGAGAATTCCTGGTTTATATAACTTGTAGTTACCTTTGTGGGATATATCATGCCCTAGAGAATTCTCTGGTTTTTCCATATTGCTCACTATTCTAAGACTTTCCATGAGACTCTTAATATTCTACCAAGGTATTTCCAGTAACTTAACCTGTTTCCTACAGGCTATTGTTTCCAAGCTTCAGAGAATCATCTCACCTGGGTTTTAGGATCGATTCCGGTATCCTTGCCAGGACATTAAATTCAGATACAGGAGAGGGCCTCAATAAAATCCCCTCTATTATTATGCTAAGTGAAATAAGTCAATCAGAGAAAGACAATTATATGATCTCTCTGATATGAGGAACTTAAGAGGCAGGGTGGAGGGTACTGGGGGAGGGAGGGAAAAATGAAACATGAAATGAAAAATGAAAAGAGACTCTTAATCTCATGAAACAAACTGAGGGTTGCTGGGGGATGAGGGAGTAGGGATAGGGTAGCTGGGTTATGGGCACTGGGGAGGGTGTGTGCTATGATGAGTGCTGTGAATTGTGTAAGACTAATGATTCACAGACCTATACCCCTGAAGCTAATAATACATTATATGTTAATAAAAAAATTAAAAATAAAATAAAATAAAATCCCCTCTCTCCAGCCTTAAGTTTAGTGACGGTCCCTCCAGTCCAGAGCCACAAGATCCTTTCCCAAGCATGTTTTCCCATTTTCTACTGGTACATATCTGTCTGGTATGGCAGAAACAGAACTCTCTAGCTTGGGCCATGATGAGACTTGACCGCAGTTATTGGTAGAAGAAATGAAGGTGAAAGAGAGCAGGTCTATGGGCTCAAGATTTTTGAAGTGCTTATTTCCATTTGCTAGGGTTCTACTCTTTCTCTTTCAGGGCTTACTTGTAGCATAGAAGATTTGCTGGGGAGTTATATTCACCTTCCTTTGTAACTCCACCACTTTTACAACCAAATCTGGGTAGTGATGCTCAGCACATTCTGCCCTCTGATTCTGGAGTAGGAGAATCTCCTAATAAGCTGCCAAGTCACATTCTGACGTTCACACTATGCCTCCAGTTGATAGTTGACTGACCTCAGATTGCAGCTTTCTTTCTTCAGGGTTCCAGTCACAACTAACAACAGCCATCAGAATCCACAATCCTTATAATTGCCTTTTTTGCCATCTCAGTAGGGTATTCCAGCTCTTGTACCTATATGCCATCCCAGTTCCCCATGTGTGCAAGTCTTAGCAATCATGATGTTACAATAGGCCAAGAGTCATCAACAATACCATTCTTACCACCATCAGTGGATATCATCTAGCCAACAAGGGATTAATTCCAGCATGCCACCCTGAGGTTCTGCTTCCTAGGACCCCTTCTGATACTATCTTAGCTTGGGATTTCCAAGAAGTGGATGCTGAGACAAAGATTGAAGAGAAAGTCATTTATTTGGGAGGCCACTCCCAGAAAATGCCAGGAGAAGAATAAGAAAGTGTGAACAGGAAGGAAGAAAACCAATAAGAGGTATATGAACAAGCAAGCAATACTGTGGCAAGAGTGGCTCAATCCTGACAGGGATCTCCAGAAGACAGTATTAAACATGGATGAGATTTGGCCCCCTTGAATGCCGATGAAGTTGGAATGTCTTCCAACTCCCATCCCCTCTTGGCTGAGGATTTCTAGAAAGCTGGCATTCCCAGCCAGCCCCTTGAATGCATGAACTAAGATGAAACCTAGGCAGAGAGTCACAGATATTTGCGAGAGGACACTGAAAAGGTACTGGCACTCTCACAAAGTAGGTTGAGTTCTAACCGGGATATCAAAGTTGCTATGAGAAAATGGATTCATTCTGCTGGAGAAAATTCCAGCAAGGTTTGAGAAACATGGTACCATTCACCATAGCAGCTGATGTCATGAAGTAGATGCAATCTCCAAGGAGGGAAGAAAAATGTCATGTGCAATTAGGAATGTCTATTTCTGAGGAGTGGCTTGAGAAAGACAAGACAGATGCAGAGTTCCATGTCAGTAAAGCTCAGTGTTATGGTGACAGTTTACAAACTTTCAATGTCTCTGAGCTCATAACTGTTGGAAACTTTTAATCAGCAGATGAAATTTATTTAAATGTCCCTTATTGAATTTGTTCAATAGGTGACATTATAAAACAAAGGAGACAGCAAAAGGAAATAACAAATATTAATCTTTTATGCCATGCATAATATTCTTCTCTTTATGAGGATTCATACAAGCTATTCAGAGGTTTTGAACACAAGCATGAATTTTATTTTGTTCTGACTTTTGTAACTGAAATAACTAAGTGATTTTTAATTCAGTAGTTATAATCTTTCTATAAAAACATGCACACAATTCTTATTCCCACATTGCCACCCTCTTTACCACTTTGCAGATGAATTATTAGAACAAAGTTATAAGCCTGCAGATATTGGGTATCTGTAGTAGAAAATACTGACATAACCATAAAAAAATGCTTTCATTTCTGTCTAGCTTTGCTCTCTTCTCCAACTTCTGCTCATCCCCTTTTCCCCTGGCCCTCTAACTATATAAGCCAGTAGTATTTGCTTTGCTTTGCATTTTTACTTGCCTTACTGCCTTTTCAAAAGGGGATGACTTAGATTAAGATATGCTTTAACTCTGTGAGGTTGTTAGGGGAAATATTCATGTTTGATGAAACTGACTTAATTTCTACATGATACTGTTTTATATATTTGTTTTGAAGAAGCATGTGAATAAAAGCAAGGGTCCCCATTTTAAAAGTAAGCAAAAGAATAGAATATGTTAGTTATAATTGTCACAACTAATTATTTTTAATATCCCAAAGAAACTGGGGTATTTTTTCTTTAATCCCTCACTGTTAAAAATGTATATACATAGATGTAGTGAAAAGAAGGGCCATCTGTACCCCACTGTTCTTAGTAGCAATGGCCACGGTCACCAAACTGTGGAAAGAACCAAGATGCTCTTCAACGGATGAATGGATAAGGAAGATGTGGTCCATATACACTATGGAGTATTATGCCTCCATCAGAAAGGATGAATATCCAACTTTTATAGCAACATGGACAGGACTAGAAGAGATTATGCTGAGTGAAATAAGTCAACAGAGAGAGTCAATTATCATATGGTTTCACTTATTTGTGGAGCATAACAAATAGCATGGAGGACATGGGGAGTTAGGAGAAGGAAGTTGGGGGAGATTGGAGGGGGAGACGAACCATGAGAGACTATGGACTCTGAAAAATAATCTGAGGTGTTTTGAAGGGGCAGGAGTGGGAAGTTGGGTGAGCCTGATGGTGGGTATTATGGAAGGCACGTATTGCATGGAGCACTGGGTGTGGTGCATAAACAATGAATTCTGGTACACTGAAAAGAAATTTTAAAAATAAAATTTATTTTAAAAAAATGTATATACTGTTTATATTGGTTAATTCTTGGATACATGTCTCTGAAGACTTTTTTTTTTTAGATTTATATCAAATATATGTCTTAATGACTCAGAACAGACCTGGCAATGTCACCCTTCCTTTATTTCAATACATATTTGTGTAAAAAATTGTGTTTTGTGTAATATCAAATATTTAAAGTTATGTCAATATTTTTGAGAGTAAAGATGTTTTAAGGACCTTAGTCTGGCATTGTGGCCATCTTTTGCAGTGTAGTAGAGGAGTATTCACATTATATAACTTCAAGGACATTATAGAAGATCCTCTAATGGATGGTAAGGAAAGAAAATTCATCAAAATATTTTGAATAAATACTAGAAGGATATTATATGATATTCAAGCTGAAGTGAGTTCCTAAATTTCCTCTCTGGGGGAATAACATTTTCATTCTATGATTATAAAAGAAGTTAAAGTGCAGATGATAATTATGACTAATGTCTAGAATCTATTAAATGCTTACTCTTGGCCTAGCAGAATGCAAAATTTTTTTTTCAGAATGCTAAAATTTTTAAATAATTATTTTGTTTTATCCTCATAGCCATTCTGACTTGAAGGTGATCATGTCTTCATTTTATTGATGAGAACACCAGACGGAAATTTAAAGTACTCCCTCAACTTGCATAGCAAGTAAGTGACAAACCTGATATTTAAAATAAGTCTGTAACGAAGGTACATTACCTCTCCAAATATTCTCTGGGAGCCAAGAAGTATTGACTTAATTTTAAAGTGACATAAATTATTAAAATTAATTCCATTTTTTAAAGCAGGATAAAATTGGGAGAAAGGAGCAGAAAAGCATTGGACACTTGAAAATGGGAAGGAATTTGGGATACACCAAAAATAAATGATCTGCAGAATAGAAAGTTACAGAAAAAAAGACAAGCTAAAGTCACCCAATTTCATAATTTTGCTAAAGGCTAACCCTGGAAGCAGGGACTATTAAAACTAAAAATATCTATCAAGACTAAAATAATCCCATTATTTGACAGAGTAATTCCAAATCTAATACATGTTTTTATACATAAATCAAAATACTAACTCATCAAAAATTGCAACAAAGATGTTTATCATTATTTTAATATTAAAAATAACACAAAAATATTCAACAGAATAAACAAATCAAACATCGGGAAATCGTTAAGTAAAGTATAGAAAATTATCTCAACAGAATTTTCAGCAATAATAAATATTATGTTTAGAAAATGCATGCACCAAAATGGTGTTTTTGAGAGTATTATAAAAAGTGGGCTCAAAATTTTTTCTAAAGATTTTATTTATTTGACAGACAGAGATCACAAGTAGGCAGAGAGGCAGGCAGAGAGAGAGGAGGAAGCAGGCTCCCCGGGGAGCAGAGAGCCCAATGTGGGGCTCAATCCCAGGACCCTGGGATCATGACTTGAGCTAAAGGCAGAGGCTTAACCCACTGAGCCACCCAGGTGCCCCAGGGCTCAAAATTTTATCTCCGTTATGATTGCAACTATATAGAACAAATGATACTGTGCTCTAAGTGCAGGGACTGTAAGAAATGGACTAAAAATGATGGCTTATGTTAAATGGTAGAACTACTAATGTTCTCTTACAAACAAATATAAACAGAAGCATTAGAAAGTAAAAGGGGGAGAGAGAAATGCACATGATTTTCCCCCTTACTGCATTTTTTCTTCAGAGTACCAAAAGCTAAATCCCCACTTCTTAACTGTGATAGGCACTGCTAATTACCCACCCATTCTTCCCCTTTCAGCTTACCAAAAGAACTTTCATTTGCTTTGCAGGTGGGGTGAGCCATATATCCAAACTTATCTTGTGGATAGAAGTGGCCTGTCCATGAACAAGTTTTGTAGGACGTGTAAATAGTGTTGCCATCTCTTGCAAACCAAAGTACAGGATGCCCAGTGACATTTAAATTTCAGATAAGCAATACATATTTTTTAAGTTGTAAGTATATTATGTGAGACATACTTACACTACAAAAGTTATTCATGTTTATCTGAAATTGAAATTTACCTGGGTGTCCTATATTTTCTCTGGCAACCTTATATGTAAAGAACTTGGAGATCTAAGTTTCTGGATGCAGCATTTATGAAAAACATATAGCCCTATCGTTTGGATTGTGTTTCACTGCCTGTACCAAAAACTAGGCCATAATGGCATAGGAAAATAAGATTTTACTTTTCTCAAATGATGTTTGAAAAGAAGCAGTCCAGAGAGGGTGCAGTTACTTAAGGAGTAAAGCCATGAGGCTCCTTCCAGTGTCCAACTCCACTTCCGTAGCATGCATCTGGACCTAAGACTAGCAATATGGTGGTTCCACTTCCAGGTACCCTGCATGGATCCTGGGATGGGGTGGTGGTGGAAGAGAATAGGGATGAAGAGCAAATGATGACTAATACTATCTAGAATCTAACATTTTATCAGGTTTTTCTTCTTTTCCTTATTATTGTTTTTAATTGGGAAAACTGGTTTGGGAGGAAGTTTCAACTAGTAACTTAGGGTTACATTTCACTGGCCTTCTGCCATATTATTCAATTTTTCTCATTAGAAAATGCTTCCCATGCACCACCAACATCTACCCTTTATTCAATACTCTGCTTAAGCTCCAGTCCCTCCCACCAAAATGCTCTCTGCTTGCCAGTCCTCTGTGATCCCTCAACACTGAAGTACATGGGCGTGTTCTTCACAGGTTAGCTCTAAATTAAACTTTTTTGTTTGGTGCAATTGTGTTTTCCTTAGAAGTGGACTGTATGGTCCTTGCGGGAGGGGACCATGACTTATTAACAATGTGCCTGGAACTTACCAGGATCCTGATAAACATTTGTTGATGCGTTTACCACCAACTGTCACCAAATCTTAACAAAATGCCATAAGAAAACTTTAAGCATAAGCTTTCTAAAGCTGTAGGTAGAAAGGCTGAAATGAAGGAGAATGTGTTTTACTTTACTTTATTTATTTATTTAATGCTTCATTGCTTGTGCACTACATTGACATGGTTGAAAATTCCAAAGATATAAAAGACCATACAGTGTGAAATATCTCCCTCCTGCCTCTTTCCCTTAGCTATCTAGCTTCTCTCCCCCATGTAACCAACCTCATCACTTTCCTGTATTCACTAGAGAGAAATTTTATATTTACAAGCAAATACGCATATTTTAAAGTTTGTTTTGAATATTTAACATTCACTATTCACTGAAATTCATGCCAGGCACTGTGCTAAATGCTTTACATTTAATCCTCCCATCAACTCAGTGAGGCAGGTTTTTCTTCTTTTCATTCTCCCAGCTTTGCTGAGTTACACATGACAAATAAAAAATTGTATAACTTAAGGTGTGTAATGTGATGATTCGATATATGTATACAGTGTGAAATGAGTACCATGGTCAAGCTAATTAATGCATTCATCGCTTTACATAGTTGCCTTTTCCTAGGCATGGTGAGAACAGCTAAGATCTACTCTTAGCAAATTTCAGGTATATAATAGAATATTATTAACTACGGTACCAAATCATAGGATAAATGCAAATCAAAACCACAATGAGATATTACCTGACACCTGTTAGGATGGCTAGTATCAAAAAGACAAGAGGTGAGGAATGTTTGCAAAGGGGTGCAGGAAAAAAAAAAAAACACTCACACTGTTGGTGGGAAGGCACACTGGTACAGCCACTATAGAAAACAGCATGGAGTTTCCTCAGAAATGTAAAAGTAGAACAGACAACCATATGATCCAGCAATTTTATTTCTGAGTATTCATCGAAATGAAGTAAAATCAGTATCTTTTTTTTTTTTAAAGATTTTATTCATTTATTTGACAGAGAGAGATCACAAGTAGGCAGAGAGGCAGGCAGGGGAAAGCAGGCTCCCTGCTGAGCAGAGAGCCCGATGCGGGACTCGATCCCAGGACTCTGAGATCATGACCTGAGCCGAAGGCAGCGGCTTAACCAACTGAGCCACCCAGGCGCCCTAAAATCAGTATCTTGAAGAGATCTGCATCCCCATGTTCACTGCAGCATTATTCACAATAGCCACAATATGGCAAAAACTGAAGTGTCCACTGATAGAAGATGGGTAAAGAAAATGTGGCATATATATATATATATATATATATATATATATATATATATATATATATATATATATATATATCATAGAATATTATTCAAACATAAAAAAAAGGGCTATCTTGCTATGTGCAACAACACAGATGAACCTGTAGGATGCTATATGAAGAGAAATAAGCCAGATGTAGAAAGACAAATACTATATGATCTTGTTTATATGTGAAATCTAAAAAAGTCAAACTTACAGAGGAAAGTTTCTATACCATCTCCATGTTGCGGAGGAGGAAACTGAGGCATAGAGCAGCACAAACCACGGCTGATATTTGTACCTAGAAGTCTGATTCCAGACTCTATGCTCTTAACCACAAGAATATAGTTCCTTTCTTTACTCAACATTTTGAGAATCACATAGTAAACCAAGTCTCAAAAGACTATATAGCCCACACGGTGGGGGGAGGGTAATTATCTCCACATAACTGGAAAGAATAAGATATGTGTACTTATATAGTTCTTGATTAAGCAAATGTTGGTGTGAAATATGAAGATTTCAGACTTAAATCCTTTATCTCAAGACAGAATTTGTCCCTATGGCCATATTACCATAGCTGTGCATGAATACTGTCTATCCGAGAATGGTGTTGTAAAAAGAGAACAAGTGTGTATCAAGTGGACATATTTCTCCCACTCAAGTGAAAGGAGAGTTTGCAGGAAGATCATTCATCATGTCAATGTTTAATCAGAATCTTTGTCTCTTTGCTTTTATTTTGGACTCAGCCATTCACCTTTGATTTTTGTCCTGCTTCCCTTTGTCCCTGCCATGATTCATCTGTCCCTACTGCTCCTCTATGCTTATTCCCTTATATTTATCAATTAGCCCCATGATTTTAGCTATGCTATTCTGCTGTGCTTTCTTTGACTAAGGAACTTCCAGCTGCTTCCATGTAATAGGGGGGAAAGCTAACAGTTGGTACAAACACATTTTATACATAAAACTGAAAAATAAACAATTCGACTTATAGTTAATGCTAAAAGTGCACAACCAGGTTATAGGAACTTTTAGTAAAGTCTAAACAGTTAATGAACACGATTTTAAATTTTTGAAAAATCACAGGGCTTTGCAAATTTACACCATAAGTAGAAAAAAGGTAAAACAAATTCCAATGTACCCAATTAAACAACTATCTCTGCTTGAAATTATGTTAAATGGAAGCAGTTCTCGTTAATATTTTAGTGCTGATTTAAATAAAATGGTTGTAATTTAATATAGATGATATTCACAAATAATACATGATAATCAAATGCCTCATGAAGTCATTAAATTAAAAATCGATTCCATTACCAGTAGAAATTTAGGGAAATGTTAAACCTATTAGTAATACAAGATACGTTATAAAGAGGTAGTTCTTTTTCTAATTGGAGGGAGGGGACTGCTGCTCTCATTTTTGGAGGCAATTTACCTCAAGAAAATTGTTTGAAAAGATAAGTTGTAGATTACCACACTGCATCAGACTGCTTTCCCTTCTTTTTTTTTCCAAACTGCATTCCTTAAGCCAAAGTGATTTGCCCAGTCCACAGTTACAGAGACCTACTGAGTGCTTCTCCAACATGCAAATTCTGATATAGTTTGTCTGGAGGAGAGCTGAGGTTCTGCTTTTCTATCAAACCCCCAGTTGATGCCAGTCCTTCCAATCTCTGGGCCAGCATTAGAGCAGCAATGTTCTAAATACTTCTTTTGTAGCAAGAGCTTCTTTACCTGGAATAATTATCTGAGGCCTGAGTGACAAACAGCAAGGGTAAGAGAGATTGACTAGTACTCAAAAGGGAAGGAGGTCAGAAATGTATGTTTCCTCTTATTTGACTGGAAGTGGGGGCAATAATCATTTTCATGGCCTGCAAATTTTTATAGGCCAGAAAAAAGCCAGATTTTTTAAGGCAAGCTACAGAACTGCATTTGGAAGAGTGATGTGATGAGGTTTGCTCTGGGATAAAAAAAGGAATTTCTCCTACAAATTTGATGGGGTCATAAATTCAGTTTCCACTAATGATTTATTAATCTTTTCAAAAGGTACAAACTTCCAGTTATAAAATAAATGACACAGGGCTGTAATGTACAGCATAGTGACTACAGTTAATAATACTGTATTGTATATTTGAAAGTTGCCAAGAGAGTAGATCTTAAATGATCTCAACACAAAGAAAAAATTTGTAACTCTGTATGGTGACAGATGTTAACTAGACTTATTGTGGTGATCATCTCGCAATAAATACAAATATAGTATCATTGTGTTATACATCTGAAACAAATATATGATAATTAAACCTCAATTTACAAAAGAAATTAAAAGGGAATAGGATTGGGGTGTATGGGTCAGAATGAAGAACTTCAGGATGTGCCACTTTGGCATGTGGATTATTTCAACTAAAAATAATCATGGTCCAAAAGACTCAGGAAGAAACTCGGACCTCCTCACTAACTGTCTAAAAAGAATTTAGAGAGAGGACCTGCTCCAGAAAGGGAATTATCATCACAGATAACAACAGTATAATATGAACTAGGTGTGGTAGGAGACAGGGAGGATTTTAGCAAAGGCTGTTGTTTAAAATTCCCCTCTATGTCCCATTATTTTTGTATGGCCCAGCCAATACAGGTTTACCAAACATTCACTCTTTCATCTTCCTGTGAATATCATTCTTTCCCTTTGGAGTCCCAGACCCCTACCCCTTTTCTGTAGTTTGGGATGACACATATACCTCATTTTGCCTGAATGTCTTTGGAATCTCATAGCTAGGTGGATTCCCCATATGTATGTAATTAAATTTTATTTTCTTCTGTTTACAGGTCTCATGTCAATTTAATTTTTAGACAAGTTAGAAGAATCTTGAAGGGTACAGAAATTTTTTTTTTCCTCCATAACAGGGAGTTTTTAGACAGAGAAAGAAGAAAAATAATTTGAAGGAAACAAGAGCAAAGAAAGTATCGACAACCTAGGACTTGAGAGAAGAGGGACAGGTAAAGGTTTTCTTTCATCCAGTTTCTGTTTCTAGTGAGATGCTGAAGAGGCCCTCCTGCTGGTTCCTCAAAGAGTTACCCCTAGGGAAGAAACTTAAGGGGAAATCACCAAGAAGAGAAGGAAAGTGTGAGAACCTCTTGTGGTGATGGATGGAGTAGTACGTTTCTCTGAATTGGTGTATAAGCACAGGGATTTAGAGTTTGGCCTGGCTGGAAGTTACCAGAGTTTTTATGTGATGGCGTTTGAAGAGGGGAGGTAGTGCTTAAGGAATCCTAACTACTCTGGATTCTTCTTTGCATTTGCCTTGTGTCTTCTCTAGATGTTTAGCAATTGAGAGCTTGAGTTGAAGTGTAATCAAATAAACAAAACTGGAATTAGTTAAAGCAGTCAAAACAGATTTTATTCAGTAACTACTACAGAAGAGGTAAGAGCTGAGCTCAATTCTGATTTGCTCAGAAGAGAACAGGTGTTTTAAAGGGGGAATATGGAAGCAGGGAAAGGGTAGAGAAACCTGGGAAGAGAAAGATTACAAAGAACAAGTAAGAAGGTTGGTCAATGCAAGGTAACTAGGTCACCACTGGCATTTATCAGTTTGACAAATACATTCCCATACAAACTGAGACTGAGGGTTCCATCCTTCCTGATGACTACATTTCAAAGGAATGGCTTTTAGTTCCATGAGAAAGACACTCCAGTGTTCTAGGAGATACAAATACATCTCAAAGGGACAGAGAAAGGATTTACAATTGTATGTTTTTGTTTTGGGTTTTTTTTTTTCTGTTGTTGTTGTTGTTTTAACACCTGGGTGGCTCAGTGGGTTAAAGCCTCTGCCTTAGGCTCAGGTCATGATCCCAGGGTCCTGGGATCAAGCCCCATGTCAGGCTCTCTGCTCAGCAGGGAGCCTGCTTCCTCCTCTCTCTCTCTCTCTGCCTGCCTCTCTGCCTACTCATGATCTCTGTCTGTCAAATAAATAAATAAAATCTTAAAAAAAAATACACTCTGAAAGGGAGATCAGGGGCCCATCATCTTATGTTGGCTAGGACAAATGGTAAATTCTTTTGGCAGCCTTGAGTTTTTCCAAATAGGAATGGGTGTTGTGGGGGAGACCAGGTTGTCCCAGAGATGTGGCCATGGACTGCTAGACACTATGCTCAAGGTGAGTCAAGGTTCTTAGTGCAGGGATTGAGGTAGAGTCATTCCTGTTGAGAGTTTTTGCAGTTCTCAGTGTCCACAGGAATAAAATCAAGGCTGTTCACAAGCCCTGCACTCTTGGAGCACTAAGAAAATAAGAGGAGAGAACTGAACTTCTGGTACCTATGTTTCCACTCCTCCCTGTCTAAACACCCAAGCTGGGAATTTACAACCTCAGGGGTGTCTCCTAATGTCATATTTTCCTGCAAGGGTAGAAGGGATGCCCACGGAAGCTGCCACCTGAGCGAGCAGAGTGACTGACTGGCGTTGGCTATGGTAATGGGATATGTGTTGCCATTCACTTTAAGGCTGATCTACTTCTCTCCACTACATGCACTGGGGCTGAGTGAATTGAGTGCTGGCATTCTCCTGATGTACTTCCTAACAGAGCAGTCAGAACCCTGGGAGGGTCTGGCTGAGGTGGGTGCAGGGCAGTGGGCACAAACCAAAATAACAGGACACTGAGCAGCACATTTAGTTCAAAGAGAAAACATACCCTGAGATGGCAGATTCCAGAGGAAGTGAAAAGTACTAGAATGAACAAAGCAAGAATTTTTAATTTTCTGAAAAATATCACGTGTTTAAAAAAAATGGCTGAAACAGAGGAAACAGAAAAGCAGAATACTGAATTCAGGAATGAAATGACAAATTTGAAGATCAAATTGAGGAAATCCTCCAGAAGTTAGCAGGATAGGAAAGGAGATTATAGAGATAAGTCAAAAGAAATGAAAGAAGGACATAAAAGTGCTAACACTCAGAATAATAGGACTCAGAAAAAGAAAGAAATGAAGATCAGAAAAATATATGAAGAAATATGGAGAATGAATTAACAATTCCAAGACTTCAGATTGAAAGGGCCCAGAAAGTGCCAAAGAGGAGAAGGAAAATCTTTTTTTAAATATAACACCTGGACATATTACAGTGGAATTTTAAAAACACAAGGACAAAGACAAAATTCTAAACACAGGAAAAAAGAGCAGATGCCACACAAAGGAGGAAGAATCAGACTGATGTCAGATTTTTCAACAACACTGGATGCAAATGGGTGTTTTCAAAGAATTGAAGGAAAATTACTTTGAACATAGTATTTTATATCCAACAAAATGTCATTTAAGTAAGAGTACATGATAAAAATATACTCAGGCATACAATATTTCAAAAGCTTTGCCACACAAAGGCGCATTTAAAACACTTTTAGGTAAGTGCTTAAAAGAAAAGGAAAGAAAAGTCTGGAGATGTTGCAAGAGATACATGAAGTAAAAGTTATCAAATAAATATCTTAGTAATGGTGTTGTTTAAATAATAAAAATTTTTTAAAATGGGAAAATATATCCATAATAGCCAATTACTTAAACTCTAGTTTAGTGACTAAGTTTATGAACACCTGTAGCTCTAGTTTACTTGTGGATTCTGATTCAGCAGGTCTGCAATGGGGCCCCAAATTCTACAATTCAAGTATGTTCCCAGGCCTTCTGATGATGCTAATCCTTATTTGACATTTTAAGTAAAAGCAAGGGAATAGGCTTGATCAACAAGATGAGTGCTGGAAGCAGTGGGAGACAAGGAAGGAGAGAATACTTGTTTTAGTCAGGGTAAGACATAACTTCAAATAAGAAAATAAAACAGGGGGCGCCTGGGTGGCTCAGTGGGTTAAAGCCTCTGCCTTCGGCTCGGGTCATGATCTCGGGGTCCTGGGATCGAGTCCCGTTTCGGGTTCTCTGCTCAGCAGGGAGCCTGCTTCCCCCTCTCTCTCTCTACCTGCCTCTCTGTCTGCTGTGATCTCTCTCTGTCAAATAAATAAATAAAATCTTAAAAAAAAAAAAAGAAAAGAAAACAGGAGTAAAAAGAAATGTAGGAAAAGAGAGCACATTGAAATTGCAAATCAAATGGTAGCAACAATAACAAAGATATCAATAATTATAATAACTATAAATAGAAAAAAACTGCCAATTCAAAAATACAGATTAGTGGGGTGCCTGGGTGGCTCAGTGGGTTAAAGCCTCTGCCTTCGGCTCGGGTCATGATCTCAGGGTTCTGGGATCGAGCCCCGCATCGGGCTCTTTGCTAGGGAGCCTGATCCACCCCCCCTCTCTCTGCCTGCCTCTCTGCCTGCTTGTGATCTCCGTCTGTCAAATAAATAAATAAAATATTTTTTAAAAATACAGATTAGTGAATTAGGTAAAAAGCCCAGATTTATGAGATTAAAAGTCACTTATGGTTTGTCTCCCTCCCAATCCCATAAATTTAAAGGATTTATATGTAAAATATTTAAAGAATTAGGACATGCAAAAGTTTAAAGTAAAAGGACGGGGAGAACAAGACCTATCAGGAAAATGCCAATCAAAACAATATTGACAGGGGTGCCTGGGTGGCTCAGTCGGTTAAGTGTTGGACTTCAGGTCAGGCCATAATCCCATGGTCTTGGGATAGAGATCCAGGTTGGGCTCCTTGCTCAGCAGGTAATCTGTTTCTCCTTCTAACTCTGTCCCTCCCCCCACTCATGCTTTCTCTCTCTCTCTCTCTCAAATAAATAAATAAAATCTTAAAAAAAAAAACAATATGCCCTTCAACGGATGAATGGATAAGGAAGATGTGGTCCATATACACTATGGAGTATTATGCCTCCATCAGAAAGGATGAATACCCAACTTTTGTAGCAACATGGACGGGACTGGAAGAGATTATGCTGAGTGAAATCAGTCAAGCAGAGAGAGTCAATTATCACATGGTTTCACTTATTTGCGGAGCATAACAAATAGCATGGAGGACAAGGGGAGATGGAGAGGAGAAGGGAGTTGAGGGAAACTGGAAGGGGAGGTGAACCATGAGAGACTATGGACTCTGAAAAACAATCTGAGAGGTTTGAAGGGGGTGGGAGGTTGGGGGAACCAGGTGGTGGGTATTATAGAGGGCACGGATTGCATGGAGCACTGGATGTGGTGCAAAAACAATGAATACTGTTACGCTGAAAAGAAACAAAACAAAACAAAACAAAAACCAATATTGGTTTTATAAATAAATATATAAATATACTTTAAGACCAAAAATATACTTTAAGACAAAAAAAAAAAATGTCAGGACTGAAGAGAGTTATGCCACAGCAGAAAGGTTCAATCTACCAAGGAAGTATAATAATTATAAACATGCATACACCAATAAAATAGGCTCGAAAATACACACACACGCACACACACAGCTTTGCTGACTCAATATTGGTGACTCAATAAATTCTACCTCTGAAACTAATAATACAGTATATGTTAACAAAATTGAATTTAAGTAAAGAATTTTTAAGAACTGATAGTACTATATTAACTTGCTAGAGAATTTCAGTGGAGAATAACAGTGGAGAATTTCAACACACCTCTCTTGACTATTCACAAGTTATACAATAAACAATTCAGCAAAGATATAGAAAAAATAAGTATTACAATTAACAAGATTAATTTACTTTTTTAAATTTTTTTTTAATTTTTTATTTTTTATAAACATATATTTTTATCCCCAGGGGTACAGGTCTGTGAATCACCAGGTTTACACACTTCACAGCACTCACCAAAGCACATACCCTCCCCAATGTCCATAATCCCACCCCCTTCTCCCAACCCCCCTCCCCCCAGCAACCCTCAGTTTGTTTTGTGAGATTAAGAGTCACTTATGGTTTGTCTCCCTCCCAATTCCATCTTGTTTCATTGATTCTTCTCCTACCCACTTAAGCCCCCATGTTGCATCACCACTTCCTCATATCAGGGAGATCATATGATAGTTGTCTTTCTCTGCTTGACTTATTTCGTTAAGCATGATACGCTCTAGTTATTTATTTGTCAGAGAGAGAGAGAGTGAGAGCGAGCACAGGCAGACAGAGTGGAAGGCAGAGGCAGAGGGAGAAGCAGGCTCCCTGCGGAGCAAGGAGCCTGATGTGGGACTCGATCCCAGGACGCTGGGATCATGACCTGAGCCGAAGGCAGCTGCTTAACCAACTGAACCACCCAGGCGTCCCAACAAGATTAATTTAATGGAGATATATAGAGATAGAGAAAGAGAGACAGAGAGAGGAAAAACTCAGATAGTTATTTCTCTGTCCCTTAGGGAACATACAATTTTCACTTGCACATGTGGAATACGTATAAAAAGTTGATCATATAAAGAAATCCTTGAAAAATTTCACATCTCAAATGTAACCATAATAGAATTATGTTAGATAATTTTAAAATTAAAATTATCTCTGAACATATACAGAAATTTAAAACAAACACACAAGACTAAATAACTCTTAAAAAATTACAGTGAAATTTGAAAATTTAAAAAATGGATGACAGAGAAACACTACATATCAGAACTTATGAGATGTGATAAAAGTGCTTTGGGGCAGACTTATAGCTTCAAACACCAATATAAAAAAGAAAAAGCCTTAAAGTTAATGACTTGTGTATCTATCTTAAGATGTTAGACTGATAGTATAAATCCCAAAGTAAAAGACAATAGACAACAGAAAACAAGATCTTGGAGAGATATCCGTAGCCCCATGTTATCTGCAGCATTATTAGAATAGCCAAGATATGGAAACAATTTAAGTGTCTGTCAACAAATGAATAAAGAAGCTGTGGTATATATTTACAATGGAATATTATTCAGCCATAAGAAACAAGGTAACTCTGCTCTTTGAGACAACAGGGATGGGCCTTGAGGGCTTTACACTAAATACAGTAAGTCAGACAGAAAAAGACAATTACTGTGGATCTCATTTATATTTGGGGTCTAAAAAAGCCAAACTCAGAGAAACAGAGAGTAGAGGGGTAATTACCAGGGTTTGGGGTGGGGAAAATGGTGAGATATTGGTCAAAGGGTATAAACTTCCAGTTAGAAGATTCATACATTCTCAGTAATATACAGAAAAGAAAGGATAATTATATGACAGGATGGAGAGATTATCTAATGCTGTAGTGGTAATCAGTGTGCAATATATACATGTATGAAATCAATATATCTTATAGCTTAAATTTACACAATGTTATGTGTCAATTATATTGCAAAGCCAGAACAATTAAATCTGATTTTTTTTAATTACAGTAGAAATAAAAATACAAGACACCAATACAATTAAAAGGTCAATAAAAGATATTATGATTGCAATGTGGGATATAATCACAGAAAATATTAGTTAGAATCCAGTCCTCACATGTGTAACTCGAGGGTGAAACCTACAGTTCATAAACAACTTTATGGGCTCTCTCTCCTGAATTCCTGCTCCTTGTAATCTTTCTGGTACTTTTCTGTTCTCTGCTCCCACCCTTTTTGTTTCCTTGGCCAGAAACTTGGGGCTATAATTATTCCATAATGGCATGCTCTTCTGTGGATCTTTGCGATTACAGCATGGCCTGGCATGAGTGCGCAGAGGAGATTGAAAACAAAACAAAAGAAAACATGGGCGCCTGGGTGGCTCAGTGGGTTAAGCCACTACCTTCAGCTCAGGTCATGATCTCAGGGTCCTGGGATCAAGTCCTGCATCAGGCTCTCTGCTCAGCAGGGGGCCTGCTTCCCTTCCTCTCTCTCTGCCTGCTTGTGATCTCTCTCTGTCAAATAAATAAATAAAATCTTTTTAAAAAAAAAGAAAGAAAACAAAAGTTTGCCCTACCCTCTTGCAACTACTGCTCCATCTCCATCGAACAGATTTCCTCCCAAGTCTTCAAGTCCAACTGGTTCCATTAACTGCAGCTGCCACGCCCACCACGCCCACCACCACCACCACCACCACTGGATTACTTGGGGCCTGGGGCACAGTAGACTGGAGAAAGGGAGAGAAAAGTTGCGGGATAATGGGGCAGATTTCCAAGGAGCATTGGTTCCTTTTTCCAGTCCTGGAGCCAGAGGCAGGGAGGGGGCTTCTCTTAGAGCTCCCTCTCTGGGCTCACTTCCATGTTTTCGTTGTGATGACCTCAGTATGGAAGCTATCAAAGGTGGAAAAATGATCAACTCAATACAAATTCAGTTATACTCCAAATTCTGGTGCTCATTTTTGATCTGCCCACAACTATTTCCTTGTCAAGGTTTTCAAGTAGTTGTTGCACACATTTTGTCCAGGTTTTAACACTGTATTCAGTGGACGAGGAAGAGTAAAGTGTCCTTATTGCATTTTATCCAGAACTGGAATGAATATCCTTTCATAAAGTTGAAATAATTGAAATGTAAAAACTGTATTCTTGAGGAATACCTATAGATGCAATAAAACCATATGACAAAAGACTCAAAGGAATAATGCATGTGGGATTCAAGATGGTAATTTTCCTAAGTGAGGGGAGGCAGCTGGATAAGTTAACAGGGGTACCGTACCGTATGTTTGATACAGGTTATTATCAAGCTGCTTACTTTTGTTTTGGATGGTGCTTTCTCAAGCATGTATAACCTCATGAGACAACTAACCAAATAAGTACATAAATGAAACTGGGCTGCACAAAGACCAATAAAAATGACTATTAACCAAGAATCATGAACAATACAATTCTGTACACCTGAGAGGCAAACAAGAATGAAAAAGGGGGGAAAAAAGAGGAAAACGTTTTTTTCTTGCTTTTGAATGGGTCAGAGGCTATAGATCAGGGTAGACTAAGCACTAACAAATCAACCTGGAAGCTCTGTGGCTTATAATGAAAGCTTACTTCTTATTCATACAAAGCCCAGGGCTGACGTTCCTGGTTATGCCACTCCTCTCGTAGTAATGACTGGGATACTTCCTTAGCAATGACTAGGGGGTATGGATCCTTCCATCGTATGATTCCACCATCTTAAAGCCCCCTCCTTCAAGCCATGCACAAGAAGGCATACACAAAAACAAGGACAGAGGGAAGAAGACAGCTCTGGAGATTTTAGCCATTTACTCTGGAAGATACATGGAACACATCTGTCTGCAATCCCCACCTAGATGCAAAAGGACAAGGAAACATAGTGTTTTTTGGTATTTAAGAAGGAAATAAACATCTGGTGAACACATAGCATTGTCTCTGTCACAAGAGATTTTATAATAATGATATTCAATATTCCCTTTTTAAGTTATTGTCTGCATTATGCCATGCAATAAGCCTCCTCCAGTACCAGCTGTAGTATCACCTACTCTGGTTTATTTTAATATCCTAATAGTGCTAAACACGTACGCATCACACAAAGACACTAACACAAACTGAGTATGGGCATCTAGTTATTAACAACATCTATAATATCTTTCTAGTCTCCTGTATGATTTACTTAAAGGGTTGTTTTTCTTAGTTTAAAAATTAATTCAGAAGGCCATACAGATATTTACATAATGTTAACACACCCTTCATTGTACTATTCTTAAGTGTTCGAAAAGTTGAGATATTAATGTTTTTCCTTGAAAGGTATAATTTCATCACTTTTCTCTTCATTTAACAGAAACATAATAATTCCCTTAGATCTCCTGTGGGAAAAAGATAAACAGAGCAGAGCGATGCTCAGAACCAAGAATAACACACTCTACTGAGGAAAATTGCACTCACTGTTTTTGCTGAACTGCTACTAACTCTTTAGTTTACAGATGGCCATTATTAGGAATATTAAGCCACGAAAGGAAATATATGAGCCAAATATGAAAGTGTAATTTTGGCTAAATGTGGCACAGAGGAAATAAACAGATGTTACAGTGGCAGATAAGAGTAGTGATTAAGAGGAGGTACCATTTCCAACTTTGCCACTCTGAGACACTGAGCAAGCCATCTCTTTGCCTTGGTTTCCCTACCTGTAAATTGGCCACGACAAAAGTACCCATTTCTTTTGAAGATTAAGTGAATTAGCACTCATAAAATGCCTCCAAAGGTGCTTGGCACAGAATAAGCACTGAATAAATGCTAGCTATTATCATTTCATAAAAGAATTAAACAAAGCTTTGATTGACACTAAAAAGTCAAAGCCATGATTATCTTAATTCTTGAGTTCCTATTCTATGTTAAATTATACTAAATTAATCAGATCTATGTTAAATTATACTAAATTATGTTTCAAAAAGAGAATCCTATTTATTTCTTGAAAACATCTTTTATTTTTTTAAAGACTTTTTTTTTAAAGATTTTATTTATTTATTTGACAGAGAGAGGTCACAAGTAGACAGAGAGGCAGGCAGAGAGAGATAGGGAAGCAGGCTCCCTGCTGAGCAGAGAGCCTGATGCAGGACTCAATCCCAGGACCCTGAGATCATGACCTGAGCCGAAGGCAGTGGCTTAACCCACTGAGCCACCCAGGTGCCCTAAAAAAAAATCTTTTAAAATAAACAAATGTTACCTTTTCACATCCGTTTCACAGGAAGACCTCCATATTTTAATATGATAAAATATTTAGCTTTCACAAATATCTGCCAACAGTTTAATTTTATTGATTACTTTTAATAATGTATCACTGGTGTGGGAATTAGGCTTTTTCTTTCTTCTGGTTTTAAAACAAACTTCTTAAAAAACTCATTGCTGAGGGGCCCCTGAGTGGCTCAGTTGCTTAAGCCTTCCACTCAGGTCATGATCCAAGAATCCCGCATCCAGCTCCCAGCTCCGCGGGGAGTCTGCTTCTCCCTCTAACCTTTTTCCCTCTCATTCTCTTCTCTCTCTCTCAAGTAAATAAATAAAATCTTTTAAAAAACCTTGTTATTGAAATATGAAATATATACAAAAGTCCACACATTATATGCATACAGCTCAATGAATTTTCACAGTAAAAAATACAACCAAGTAATCAACATCAGGATCCAAAAAACCCCAGAACACTACCAGCAGCCCTAAAGCTTCCCTTGGGCATCCTAGATTAGTTTTGTTCTTTCTATAAATGCAACCTTACAGGATGTACTCTTTTGTGTGTGCCTTCTTTTACTCAACATTTCTGTAAAAAATCCACAGATTGTTAGTTCTCATTCCTGTATGGTAGCCGGCAGTATGAATATACCATAATGTATTCCCCCATTCTACTGCTGATGAGCATTCCATCGGTTTCCACTTTGTATTTTTTTTTCAATAAGCTACTGTGAACTTTCTAGTGCATGTTTTTAGTAAATATGTGTATGCATTTCTGTTGGATATATATCTCGAAAGAGAATTGATGGCATCATTGGTGATACGTATGTTCAGATTTTATAGGTAGGCACTGCTGAAAAGTTTTCCATGGTTGTTGAAGCCGTTTGTACTGTCATCATGAGTAGATACAAGTCTGTAGCTCTTCCAACTCTTTACCTACTTTTCCTATTGTCCATTACTTCATTTGAACATTCTTGCGAATGTGTCATGATATTGCCTTGTTGTTTAAATTTACATCACCATCATGTCTAATGAAGCCCATTACCTTTTTATACATTCATTCACCATTTGGGTTTCCTTTTTTACAATGTGTATAAAACAGACTTCAATTGGCACATGTGTTTCAGTATTATGTTCATTATTATTATAACTGGCTGCTTAGAAGACATAGAATCGCCTACTTGGCTTGCAATGAACAAAGTTGGACTGGTCCCGAGACACTGTGTAAATAATACTTCCATATTCTAGTCAGAGAAAGGCTAGTCCTAATAAAAAACAACACCAGTTTATTAAAAAGAAAAAAAAATGTAAGCAAGCAATCTTACTTGAAGGGCTGGTTCCCTTCAACCCTACAGCTAATATAACAAAAGCAAAACACTAACAAAAATAAAAACATCAGGGGGCTCCTGGCTGGCCCAGTCAGAAAAGCATGCAACTCTTGATCTTGGGGTCATAAGTTTGAGCCCCACATCGGATGTATAAATTACTTAAATAAACTTAAAAAAAAGAATGAAACAAAAATAAAAACATCCTTGTCTCTGCCTACACCACTATAATATTCTCTAGGAAAGAAAAGAAATGAAAAAAATTAAAGGTGAAATGAAACAAAGCATGCTTATCTCAAACATGTACTATGTCCTAGGTTCCATGCTAGGTGCATATGCTACAAGAACCCCCAGAAGAAGGTTACCCTAAGGTTACCCTATTAACTTCAGTTGTTGTAGGAGGACATAGAGACTCAGAGAAGGCAAAAAATTTTCTCAAGGCTAGATAGTGATAGGTCACGATTCAAACCAGGTCTTATTATATCAGATATCTCAATTATGTCCTCAATTTATCTTTTTAAAGAAAAGGCTGACAGGCAATATGGCTGAGTCATGCCAGAAGAGAACTCCTACCACTTCCTAGCTTTGTGAGTTTAAATAACTATGTCATTTGGCCGTGTAAGACTCAATTTCCTCTGACTAAAATAAAGAAATTATTCAAGGTTATCTCTAGAGCCCCCTTCAAAAAAGGATTCTATGATTTTAAGCACTTTTAATTTCTACTACCAGGACCAATGCTATTTCCTTCCAAGTAGAAGAAAATTGGTCTACTCAGATGTTACTCTTCATTCCCAGTCTTCACTCATTTTCTGATTTTTATTTTGCTCATCCCTCACGGTCAGTGAAATGACACCTACCTGTTCAATCTTGCCTGACTTTTTGAGGCTGAATTCAGATATCTCTCTAGTATTCACCACATTGTGTATCACATGTGTTGTTGATCGGTCTCTCTCTACTGCTAAACTTGAGGTCTTTAAGGACAGACACTGTGCCTCAGTCATCCCTACAGCCCCAACACCCGGTGCTATCACGCTATCTAGCATGTGGCAAGACATAGAGAAATGAAGAAATGAACAGATTATTTATTTCAGCATATAGGGGTTGAGTATTTAAAAGCTAGAGATGGGGGAGGGTGCCTAGGTGGCTCGGTTTGTTAAGCATCTGCCTTCAGCTCAAGTCATGATGGTGGGGGGCTTGCTTGGGGAGCAGAAATCTCCTTTCCCCTTCCCTCTGCCCCCTCCCCTCGCTTGTGTTCCTGCACTCTCTTTCTCTCGCAAATAAATAAATAAATAAAATCTTTAAAAAGCTAGAGATGGGACCTCTATGATTATTTCTTGTTACGCTCTCTTGGGCTCCCGGCCACCAAGCACGGGTGTGATGACAGGCAAAGTCTCAGTTTTGACCTGATTACACAAGAGAGTTCTAGAGTGTAACTTATGCCTCAGAGTCCCTCTGGAATATAGTCAAAAGTTCAAGGGGTTCCTATTCCCCTATCTGTCAGTCTCTGGCTAAGTTGGAGGATGGTTGTAAACACCCCAATCCTTCCAACCTTCTTTATAGGCAAGTCAAGCAGCACCAGCAGACCAAGAACAGTGGTTCAAAAGATTCCCACTGCTGGCCTTAAATGCAATGCACAAGAAGAGAGTGATGGCTGAGCATACGGAACTGCAACCTGAGAGGGTCTGGGCTGAACTTTGACAGTGCCTGCTTTACCCTTTTCTCCCATTCTATTTCCATCCGAAAAATATTATAAAGTTTAGTACATTTTGGATACACTGGTATTTGATTCCATATTTTATGCTCAGAAACATTAGCTCATACCGCTCTACTCCTTCACTAAACTATTTCATATTCCTTAATTACCTTGAAGTGCCCTGAATCATTTCACTGGAAGCAGTCTTCCATGTACATATAGTAATACCATTTCATTTAATTTCCCAAACCCAGAAGACTTTTATATATTTTATATACATATATATATGCATATATATATCTGAAGTTATTTAATAGCATTTATTTATATATGGATACATGGTATACTTTATAAAGAAACATATTCCTTTCTGCCCTGCCTCTTCCAAATCATTCAAGGCAGGAAATGTTATTGTCATTTTACCTGCTTTGACCACAATATCTGAAGCCATTTGTGGGGGTATGTGATCAGGTCATGTGTTCTGGATATCATGAGCCTGACGGAAATACATATAAAAAGTAGCAAGTGGTTTGTTTCTGTAGAACCATGTGCAGAGATCAGAAATTCACCAAGAAATAGGGCTTTTAACTCCTGAGTTCTCATCAGATTCCAATAAAACAAGCTTTAAGAGAGCAGCAAACTTGCCTAAGATAGACCCACAGTGATATCTCAGGACCTCCAACCATGCATGCCTGGCATGTAGTGGAATTTCAGGGCACATTCCCTGAATCAATTACAATTTTACCCACCTGAAATATTGTTCTGTAGTTTTATTTAAAATAGTTGTCAGCATGGAATGACTTCTGCACTCCCTTCTGAAAGTGGGTGAATTTCCATGGTGAGCAGTTCCTCTATATACAGTTTGCAAATCATTTTGGGAACCTTCCAAATGAAAGGCACTGTATAAATATACCCTCCCACCGGCAGCCAGCCGGCTTTCCACCGGGGATGCATTTACATCACTTATGTACATAGTGTTTCATTTGGGGCATTGCTTTTATTTTTATGACCATAAAAGAAATATTCACAGTATGAACAATAATGTAAAGTGCATTCAAGAAGATATATATTTGTATATTTTTATGATTTGAAACTTAGAAATCTGAAAGAAAAGCAGGCTTGGCATTTTTCTTTCCCCTTGCTGTTTGCTTTTTCATAGCATTCTTTATTATTTCTGAAATTTATGGTAGAATTTTGCTGAAATGCTCAAGTCTTTGTCTACACATCATTTGAGAATATGTGGTAGTAGGTTCAAATGAATGTTGTTGGCAAAAGGTCTGAAAATGAACGGTGCTTGATTTTGCATTTATTCATATCTGTAATAATAGTTTGCTTTAGTGTTGGCTTTTTGTGCATGGAGTCCTCTGTAAGGGGAAAAAGCGAACAGTAAGCAAACTTAGGTATAAAACATACTTTCGAAATAACTTAGCATGATAATGGGGACTTGCACAGAGAACAGAGACTTTGAAAAGATGTATTTTAGCCTTCATAAAATAAAGGCTAAAGGGGGGCTGAATTCATAGAACAATACTAGAGAACTAGACTTCGAATTTGTTTCATACGGAAAATGTTTCATGAACTTTTGGAATAAATTACCAACACAGTTAAATCAAAACCTCGATAAATTATGTACTTACCTACACAGAATCACCTGCAGACAAAAGATGAACAGAATTATAACTCCTTAATTTATACATTTCCATAATTAATTAAACCTAAACAGAGTGAAATATCCCACGTTAGACTTATTTTCCAGATAGTCTAGCCTTAATTTCATTAGGTTTAATTTCATTAAAAAGGAGAGCTACTGTGAATATTCAGAGTATTTTTTGCATAACAAAACATCCAAAAAGGTCGATAAAATAAAACTCTTCTTTGTGGACAATTAAATGGAGGCTACCAATGGTTAAAGGCAGAGTCAGTAAGAATTTGAGTTCATTTCCTGGGTTCACAATTCTCTCTCAGTACATGCACAACCTGCTGTTTTCTCACTTTGTACTGCTAAAACAATGAAAGTGATTTTTGAAACCCCAGCTATAGGGTAGTCATGTTGGGAAATAGCTCGCTCAGGTTATTTGTGGCTTATAAAGGAGATGTTATTGCGTTCTCCATCTCCTCAGTCAGAATATTATTGTAGCTAAACTTTAATTTCACAGTCCCAGTAATACCAACTTTGTTTCATTAAAATGAATTTCTTATTTAAAATATCTTGACATTCTTCTTTTTTATTATAAGAAAACAAAACAGCAGTTCTTTCAGTTAAGAGAAGCTAGAAGCATGGAATTGATCTGCAGCCAGTTTTTACTACAAACCCCATAATGCTTTGGATTATAGCCTACAATCCCCACACTGCAGCACCAAACTTACTGTTAACCCTTGTGATACTGGAAAAGAAAAAGAACAGAACATCTGAAGAATTTTGTAACATGCAAAGATTCTGCTCGAAGAGTAAATTATTAATTTTGGCAGTGTTTTCAGATTTGTTGGCCTTTTTCATTTATGAATACATGCACTATTTTTTCCCCCTGCATGTAAAGTCATTTATTCTCAAACACTGTGCTCAGGTACCAACTCCCCTTGTCAAAGGCTCTTTTACACCTAGCATTGAGTTGTATGGTTTTTTAGCACCGCCCTCCCCCAAACTTTGGAGGGGGGTCAGCTTTTTTCAGATTTTAAAATAAAATCACAATACGTTGTTTAATGCTCTAAACATCTGCAAATGTAAATTTGGTGAAGTAATTAAAATTCTTAATTAGATGCACCTTGCAGCTGCTGTTCGTCTTAATTGGCAATAATGCAGCTACATTTTGTTCTGACACATATCTTCAGAAGAGTTAGAGAACTGAAGGGAGGCAAGAGGAAAATGTTCCCACACAGTTCAAGACAGTTCGCACAAAGAGGATCCCATGGCAACAAACAGCTGAGGCCCACAGTTGGCTCTGTAAGATCCAGGAATAGACAATGCTTCACCTCGGATTCAAACAAATACTTCCCTTTCTGGATCTGAAGAGAAAGCATTTAAAATCACCTTTTGCAATAAGATTTAAATGGTCAAATGTTCACCTGCGTCTTTGATACACTTTTCAAAGCATCTGGAGAGTCTCTGCCTACAGCCCATGTCAAGGTAATAATCAGGACTCATGCTCTGTGTAAAGTCACAAACTGACCCAAGTTTTGCAAACAAAGGACTTGATTTTTGTACCATATGGAGCTGGAATGGACCTTGGCAACCTGTATTTTTACAGACAAGGAAACTGAGGCCAAGAGAAATTAAAGTGGTTCCCTCGGGAAATTATGGCTACTTAGGAGTAGAAATTAGACTCAAATCTAGGATTTGAGCCTACAGTCCAGGACTTTTACTTCTAAACTTTGCTTGAAGCAATTAAATTTGTTAATTGTGCCCCTCCCAGTCCGCTTGAGGTCTAGTTCTTCACTTAAATGGGTCAGCTGAAGGACTGTGATAGGTGTTGAAAATATAGCTCACCGGCTGTGGGAAGAGGAGAATATACGTCCCCTTCACCTCGCTCCTCAGTTTACTCTGGACTACAGCATGTGGAAAAGGAACAAGAAGAGAACGACTGGCACACAGGAGGTTAATCTGGGTGAGTTACCACCAAGGGAATCGTGTCAGCCTTGCCCGCACACTTGAACCAGATCTTCCCTCGCCTTGGATTGAAAACGTCAATATAATGCTCCTTCCTTAAATATACAGATTGACCGCCCTTCCGTCTCCCAGTGCCCGTCAGCCTCACCTGTGCCCCGACCGAGCTTGGCTTGCATTTGTTTAGCTCGCATTTCACCGAATACCTGCACGCGTTTCCTTGATCTTCAGTTGTGTTTAACTCGCCAAATGAAAAATGAAGACCCATTTCTGCAGGGCCCAGGCTGCTTTACCTATTTATTGTTCTACGTGGGGCTTATCCTCTTAAACTTTACATTACAAAAGCTTGTGGAGGTGGGTTAAAGTTTTCTAGAATGGGGGCTACAGGTGGTGTCTGGGAAAGGTGGAAGAGTGGGGCGAGGGGAGGGGTAGTGACTGCAAAAGTGTTTCTCAGTCCTTTAAATGCCCTGCCCACACCACTGTCAGAAACTAACATCGTGGTTGCCGCGTAAGCATTAAGCCTGCCCTAGAGTCTTGCTTTTCCTAGTCTGGTCCATACATCAGCAGCATGAGGAAGGCTCAAGGACCAGATTATTAGAAATGCCGACTCTGAGGCCTCACTCCAGACTTAACTGAATCAGATTCTTCATTTTAACAAGACTCCCAGGTGATCATACCTCCGTTCAAGTTTGAGTAGCACAGAATCCCAGGTGGGTATTATACTATCCCAAGGTAGCATAAAGGGCAAGGATCTTAAAATGCGCAAATTTTCCAATTTAATTGACCGGTACCTACTTGGTCCCTCTTTTCCCGTTAGCACTCCATCTCAGAATCCTGCAGCGAACTCGGTTACGCGGTGGAGGGGAGGAGGAGCCTCTTCAGTCTCCTCCTCTCTGCGCCCCGCCCCCACCCCCACGCTCCCAGAGAACCATCCGCCAGCACCCTGTTCCCAAACCCCTCTCCCTTAGGGAAAATAATGCTCCTCCCCAAACTGAAAGTGCGGAGGCCAGGAGGGTTACTGCCTGAATGACTTACAGTTTACATATCAATACAAGCTGAAGCACTTTGCAAAACTGACCTTTAGAAACAATTATTACCTTTCCCCCTGAGGTTGGAGCAGCCCCTCCCCTCCCCTCCCGCACCCGGCTCTCTTTAGCAATTCCGCTTAAAGTGGTATTGAGAATGGTTCTGTGGGGGTGGGGTCGCAGGGACAGGAGAGCGATCCCGCGCAGTAACAAAGGTGCTTTTAAAGAGAAGAGATGAAAAGCAGCTTATTGTGAGCGTGTCAGTTTAGGCATCGTTCTCTGTACTTTTCTGCCTCCTGGAGAAATGGAACCCTAATTCCAAGGTGGCTAACGCAGGAATGGGTAAGGGTCCACATTTGCCGTCCGGTTTTGCCTGGAAGGACAGATTCCCGTTATTTGAGGCCTCACGGGGTCTTTTCCAAAAGATTTCCAGGCTACCCTTCTTCCTCTTTAGTCTTCCGAAAACTCAAACTCGCAAAGCGGTGGCGTTCTATGGATTGGCTAGTACTAAAATATCCATTGGGTGGCAGTAACACTATCCTCTTTATGACTTGCAGCAAACCCAGAGAATGCATTCAATCAAATGAACCGATCTTGTAGAAACACTGGAATCATTTATGCATTGCAGTTTCCCTTTCTTGTTTTCGCTCCTTCTTTCCTGGGATATTTTGAGTGGATTGTGGCTATTAATCAAGATCTCAAGCTATTCGTGGTTTCCGTGTCGTTTTCGCTCAGGATTAGCATCATTCAAGGCAAACGGAAAGCTGCTTTTTTTCCCCCCACTCTTTTCTGAAAAATCATTTTTGGGGGCTGCTGAAGAGAGCTAGGACCCAGGAGACATCTTCCCAAACAGCAGGGGTTGTGTGCTTTCACACAGCAGTACTGTACAAGGAAAACCCCGTCGGATCTGTTATTGCGGGATACTTGTGAAATATACATAGGATTCTTTCTTATGGCTGCATCCCGGATCTGGAAATTTTACTTGGGGACCAAGAGGATCTGAAGGGCTACATGTATACAGAAGATTTGCAAGCAAGACTCCAGTTCTTGTCATAAAGCTCTCAGACTTCCTCACTTACCGGCCTTTTTCCTTCCTCCTTTAAAAAAAAAAAAAAAAAATTCTTCCCTCTTTTTCTGCTCTCTCCTCTTTCAGTGTCTCCTTTTCTATCTGCCTCTTCTTTTTTCTCCTAGTCGTCTTTTTCCCCCCCTGCTCTGCACCTGGATTGTATCTTCACCAAACAATCGGGCACTTTGAGAACTAACTGGAGGCAGTCTTGTAGGGAAGAGCTGTATGGAATTATCTGCTTTTATGGTGAACTTGGCATTTGTGAATGGGTATCTTGTTCACGATATTAATTGCTAGCAAAAACAAGAAAAAGAACACAGGAGTAAAGCGTGGATTTTTCTGAATACGCATTGTGATGACCAGCAATTACCTTGCCGACTGATATCCAGGGGAGAATAATTTGGAAGACTGTTGTGGGTAAGGTCATTTTATATATGCAAACCCATCAGTGGTGTGAGCGAACTTGGGCGTTTGTAATGAGAATGGGTGACTTGGATGATTGCTGCATCGCATTGATGGCTGTGATGTGGCCGTTATTGGCACTGAATGGAATAACTGCAGTTGGGTGTGTTGGTGTGTGTGCGTGTGCGTGTGTGTGTGTGTGTAGGTCTGTATTCTGAGTGTAATTGAAAATAAATCAAAGCATCACTTCCCCCTCCAATTATTTTGATATGGAAGAGTGTCTTGAATTAATTCCGGGTAGACACTCTATTGTTTGGATGCAATATTTGTGGCTCCTGTGTTCTAGAAGGGGTAGCAGCAGTGAAAGGAACACTTACTGAAGAGCCCTATTTAAAATGAAACGAGCTACTCTTTATTCATTAAAAGAAATATGTTTTCAACTCAGTGCAGCATTCTGCTGCATTTCACAGCCGCAATGGGACCAGGGACATCCCACTTGTCAAGTTCTTAAACTTTAAGGTGATAATCATTGCTAATTATTCTCTAGGTTGTGATTATTGGAGATTATTAAGTGCCCTGGGCTACTTTTTTTATCCACTGGATTATCGTTCGGAATGAAAAGAAAAGAAAAGAAAAAGCTGAAAAGGATGAGCAACATAGAGAATCATGCAAGATTATTTTAAATATCACCAAATGCTTTCTTTCTCAAGTTCAATAGCCCAATAATATAATGATTTACTTAATACCTTAAATAGCTGAAGCTGCGACCCACGTGCAGGGGAGTTGAAGGTCTGAAAGCAGAGACCATCGTTTTATAGCAATGCAGCCAGCTTTGGAAATGCAGGCAATTACACACTTCCCTTAACCTTAAGTTGAGGATGTGTCCTATCTGCTACATCTATTTTACCCTTTCAGTAAAAAGTTAGAGTCTAGACCACGAAGGATGTTTAAGCATATTCCGCCTGGGAAATGGGATAAAAAAAAAATCAATATTGATGACGTGGTTCAGTGCACTGTACTGCAATGCTAAAGTCCCATATTCAGTACCTATGATGAGAGAATGGAGCATTTACATGTGTTATAAATCTCACCTGGTAGATTGATCTGAAGGGGAGGGGGAAAGATATGTGGATATGTAGGAAGATGGATGGAAGTCGTGCATAATCGGTGATTATGTAACTTCATTACATCAGCGAGCTTCAGTCAACGATAGTGAGATGAAATGATTGTATAGAGGGAGGCTCCATCACCCTGTTAACTTTTGAAGGCTTGTAACAGCAAACAGAGGAGGAGGAGAGCAGACAGAGATTAGCTCCGGGGGTCCTGTAAAGCTTGATCTCTGTGGCAAATTTAGCATGAGTTTTCTCATACTGACTTTCTGAGGGACAGCAGATCTATATAAGCTTTAGAGCTGGACAGGACCAATTTTAGCCACACCCGTGGAGAGTCAAAATGAGTCCGCAATGTTTCACAAGTGCCCCGTTGAGTAATTGGGGCTGATGATCCCAGCCAAGGTCATAGTTCTGTACCCTGTGATTGACATACATGACCCCAACTGAGCAGAAAGTTAAATCGGTTGAAATGAAGACTGTGAACAGAATGACTATTCGGGGTCCTCTTGCATTTTGCCTGGTGGAGCTTAATGCAGATTTCAGCCTGGTGTTTCCCTCAGGAAAAACGATTGCTTCCACAGTGTGTCAGAAGTGAGTGTTTTGTACCTTTATCTTTGCCTTGACAGACCTCTTTCTGGGCCATTTTAACCCTCAGGGAAAAGAGAAGTAAAAACCTTCCAAGGTAATGATACCTTGTTAAATTAAAAAATAAATGGCAGTGAGTTCATAATTAATACAAATCTCAGAAATAAAGAACAATCCATTTTCAAGTTTTACTTACTGAATGCCTTAAAGGACATGTTGCAGCTGCCTGTGACTCTTACCATGAGATGAGATAAATGTACTGGGCTCGCTGTACAGAGGAGGGAATACTGCCGAATAAAATGTCATTTACCCTGATGTTTTATTTGGATTTGTGATTCTTTTTTAAAAAGGAGATATACATCGGCTCCTTTCTGGGCTTCTAATGTTTCAGGATCTGTTCTTCCCTCACTAGATCCTAAATTCCCTCAAAAAGCAACTCTACTGGAATCCTAACACTGTGGAATCAAATCGTCTTTTCATCTAGTTGTGCTATTTCCTATTTCTCTTTACATGTATTTCCCCAAGAAGGCTAAGGGACTTCTCTAGCATGGAGATGAGAGGATTCTTTCTGTTTTTCCTGTGGAGTCAGGTGCAGGATCTAGACATCCACTAAGTAACTTTGCAAAGATCTGCTTACCTCAAATCAGAATGGTGGAATGGTGGAATGAAATTTTGAGCTCTGATATTCAAGACCACTGTCATATTTCTGCAGGACATGCCTAAACATTGATATGTTGTGCCAGTGGATTTGGAGGTTTGGTGTTCATATTGTGGAGAAAATTGGATGTGAAGTTAACTCCTGATTCCTTCCTTCAGGGGTCAGGATAACACTACGGCTGCTTCTAGGCTGTTAGTCTCCAACTATGTGCAGAAATACAGTCCGTGATGATATTCCATGTACTCCTTATTGTAATATTTTATAAATGACTTCCTCATTTGTTTTCTGACATAAGCTACACATATGTTACCAAACAGGGCAAATTCTGGAGGCTTTATAAGCTCTGTAGGGGATAGAAATAATACTAGAAAGAAAAAGAAGACTCTGAAAAAAGATCCTGACCATCAAACATATGTACCCATGTAACTGCTGTCCTTTTACTTGAAGACCACATATATTTACATTAGGAAAGATAGTTTCAGTCATTTTAATGGCACTTCGTAACCTGTTACTTTCTTCTCATAGACGATTATGTAACCGAGGCAGGCTATAGCATTTTTCTTCCGTATCCTACAAATCAGTGATAAAAAGCTTTGGTTAATAGGAAAGCCCTTAATAATTTAAAATACGGTACCTATTTCTCTATTTCATTGCCCTTTTATCAGCCCAAGTTATGTAGTTAGATTAGAAAACATTTGGGGAAAATAGGAGAAGAAATACATTTATAAATATGGAAAGTACTCATTTTATTTCCTGACTAGTTGCTTCAACAAAGTCAATATGTCTCGCTGATAAGTAATCACAGTATTCTTCAAAGTAGGAAAAAATTTAGAAGAGATGTTTATTATGTTTGAAATGTCTGTGAACAAATCATGTTATTATTGAAATGACTAATGCATAAAACACTTAAGAACAACCGAACTTTTAGGATTAATTTAAGATTTATATTTTGGATTCTTTGAGTCTGTTATAAACTGAAGTGTTTGGGATCTACTTTGTCTCACAACAGATACGGTCTTTGCTGTTTGGTAAATCTCTGTTTTTATAAAGCAGACTACTCTAAAATGTGTGGCACCCAAAGCCCCCAAATGTTGATTAATAAGATTTAAAAGTAGCAAGTTTTCTGGTCATGCTCAACTTACAAAACGTCATTGTAATAGCAGCATTTGGGCAGCTATAGATAAGACGGTGTCAGCATTTTTATTATTAAATTCCAATCTTATTTCCATTAATTTTATCAGGAATGTCAAAGAGGAAGGAGCCCAGCTCTTGGAGACATCCAGGTATTGTGGAATTTGGGGCCAGTCAGAGGGCCCCCATTGCACTTCAGGCTCTGTCAGTTACCAGCCTTGTGACTCCTGACCCCGAGTTTCACCTCTCAGGATTCAAGCTAATCCTTTAAAATCAAGAATCCTTTAAAGTAGGACAGTTAATGTTTCGCACTCGAGAAAGGGCTCACCATCCGGCCATGCAGTTATTAGAAACACATGCAATTATTATTATTCAGGATTCTCCAAAGTCGTATGAATTTAACAGTGCATTTTTTCCTTCAGACTCTTATTGTAAATCTTTATAGGCTCTCTCTAATCCCAATTACAGTTAGCTGGTAGGTAATATTGTTCAGTGAGTAAGTAACAGACAAATTAAAGGCTTTGGTTGCTAACTTTCACTCAGTACTCCTTTTTTTCAGCAGTACTCATATGGGAATATAGTTGCCTTAAGTGACTAAAAAAACAGTTGCCTTTGAATAACATTCAAAGAATGGTAACTAAGCATTTTGTGTGTGAGAGTGTTTTCAGCGGATTATTTGTTGTTGTTGTTTTTTAATGCTCCTGAGTACTCAGGTGTTTCTGGTTTTGGTACCAAGAGTACACAAACAAACGTTCACAAGCCAACTTGATGCTACTACTTTAAATAAAAAGCTACTCTCTTCTGTCACTTTATTACCAAAAGCACAGTGCATTTGAATACCAAGTGTAATAGAGGGCATAAGAATATAAAAATAACAGTTCTGTTTTGGAAATTGCTCATTGCAATAATTATGAACATTCTTTAGGGGGAGGCAATCCCCTGTGTGTCACCACTAACAGTGAACTTCTTTAGTGTTCTTGTATCTTGGCATGAATATATTTACACATATAAGAAGGGCATAGGTGGTGATAGGAACTTCTATAGATGTTTTTAAGTGACTGGATAATCAGGTAAAAGAGTAATTTATATTTTGGTGAGGGTAAAATTGGAAAATGGAAAATTAACACCGTAAATAAAAATAAATGTACATGGACTTAAACAACTTTCCTGCTAAAGCACAACCTTCTCTTTCTTAATTCCCAGTGTCTTGCTTTTTATGTTAAGTATCTCTGCTATGTCTTTGTTTCAGATGGATTTGAGCATGCATATTTATTTTATCTGACTTCACTGATATGTACAAATAGCCAGCATTTTCTTGGTTTCCTCTATTTCAAAACTGCATATTCCCTTATGACTTATGGAAATGCTTTAGATTTGCTCAGGCATATTTACAAAGGAATATTATAGGAATGTAGACAGCCTTGTTTATTTGACAAATTCTGTTAATCACCGTACAAATGTGCTTTTAATTTTCATCCAGAGAACGCCACCCTGGAGTATCTTACACTGCAGACAGCATTCCATTACCGGCCAACCACATGGCTCAATGGACATTCCCTTGCTGCTTACCCTGACCATTGGCTTACAATGAAAGAGCCTTAATTGACAGGGTTTTGGGGTTTTTTGGTTTTTGAGATTTTTTTTTTCTTTCTTTCTTTTTTTTTTTTTTTTTTGTTTCTTCTATGTAGAAACAATATGCAGGTGTCAAAACTCTAAGACTCCTCAGGCTTTTAGCTTTAGAGAAGGGATGACTGACCGGCCTGGTGTTGCTTGCCTATCACATGATCTGAAATTGCTGAGCAGTGAACTGTGGATAAGGCAGAGGGAAAAAGGAAAGCACTTTTAATATTTTTCTTCTGAAAATCTGCTCTTTCCTCTTTTCATATTAAAGCATTCAAAATAATTTTTCTCATGATAGGCTATTCAAAGACTGGGTTATAGTTATTATTTTCATACATACAAAATGCAACAAATGGAACTGAGCTATTTTTTTCATATAAGAGCTGCATATCTAAGAACATATATTTAACAGTAAAATTAGATTGCATTTTGTAATATTTCCTAAGTCAGGAAATAGCATGTGGAGTTTAGACTCAGAAAAAAAAAAAATGCAATGGACTGTGAATTGTGATCATATAATTATAGACTATCACTCTTTCAATATTTTTGTTAATTATGTAGCTTACACTTTATGTGAATTATAATTATAAATAAATCATGGTATGAATAATCATAAAATTATTCATAGCAGTTTATTTTGTGATGGCCTGATCGAAGTGAACTAATTGGTAGCTTCTTGCCCTATCAACATTTCCATGTAATACAACTGTGAATTAGTAGAGTGATCTTCATCATTTTCTGCTATAAAGTTTCCCTTTATAATTAAAAAAATTGGGAAGCCACCTGATCATAGTTGTACTTTCAGTATCCATTGATTGAACAAATGCATAGTAATAATAATGATAATTATGCATATGATCAGTCTTTTAAAAATGAATTTGACTGTGTATAGTCACAACAGTGTCTATTTTCATCTTTGAAATACATTATTTATCTGTATAAAAAATTGGTGTATGTTCTAGATTCTAGACCTCTTGGAGTAACTCCTGCAGCTCTGGTAAATAAAAGGTCTGTATGTCTATATTCAAAATACTTGCATTGCATATGCACATGCAACATGTTATCTTACATACAAAATAAAAAGCAAGTGCATATGATGGTGAAATGTGGATCCAAGGAATTAGGTTTTTGGATGTGTAGAGTTGGAGTATCTAATTTCCTAGGAATATACATTTAAAATTCCAACACAGGTTAATTCACTTTCAAACTTTAACGTTGAACTAGTATAACATAAAAGTGTCTGCTGTTGTGGAATATTTGCATTTTAAAATATAAAATAAACATTTTATTTTATTGCAGTCAAATGGAAATGAATTATTATAAATGTAGCCAGAGCTGATTCTGGCATCCTCACACAAATGTAACAAAATTACATGAAGTGTAGAAGTATACAGATGCCCCATTATGTCATTTTAGCCAACAAGGAAATTTTGAACCAAAGGAATGAAATTAGGCTCCAAGATCTCACAATTCGTTTGCTCTCTCTCCCATGATATGTTATCCCACTTTTCTGACATGATACAAGCCCTCGGTTGAGTATTTTAGTTACGCAGTGTTATATCCAGCCGTAAGACATTTTTTTTAGTAGTATGAAGCATAAGAAAAGTAATTGTTCTTGTTGAAGCTAATTTTAGTGCTTCTCATTTTTTGGCCCCTAGCTCATTTAATTGACTTGCAATCACTCACATGGCACCCCCACTTGGAATCTGCAGACTTTACTTTTCCTCTATGCACACCATACACTCTTGACCTCATTTGCTCTCTAGAGACACAGGACAGGAAAAGTTGGAGACATAGGTCACTGGTGGGGCCCCTTTGCTTTTCCATACTGTCCTCTTTGCCGTTAGCTTTCTAGCTCCCCACCTGCAAGGAATTGCTCTTCTTTGGAGCCCCTCCTTTTTCTTGACTTTCCCACACATCCCACAATGGACATCTCTGGCTTTTAGGATTGTGTGCTGCCGTTTTGCTTCCAAAGTCATCCCCCTAGAGGTCTTATCAAAGTATCTTTTAGCCACATTGGACCCTCTCTGAGGAGATGAAATTCCATATTTCATTTCTTCACCATCAGGGTCACTCTGCTTACATAGATGGTAATAATAAACCAATTTAGGAGTAATGATGGCAATATTATTTACATCCGGTTTGGCGAGAGCTACTAAGCCACAGAGCTACTAAGTGAAGGAGATACAGCCAGATGGATCTCTGATTTTTGTTAAGATATATAACATATTAGCCATTAGTAATATGCTAAAGGACAAAGTTGGGAATAATAGGCTTCACCTCTTCATATTCGTGTCTTTTGGAGAAAATATGCCATTTTTTTTCTGATCCAGAAAAAAATGGCTTCAGTCGATTGTATTGCAGCTGATAAGGTAGACAGGGGGCTGTGGAGGATATTTTATTCTGATTGGATCTTGCAGTGCCCTCGTCTTCCTGAGTAGGTGGCTGTCGAACATTCCTGTTTGGAGAAATGACACCGGCTCTGGGTACCAAAATGTTCCCAGCCTTTTGCCAACTTTATTTCAGAAGGAACACAGTCAGAGGAACCAAACACAGCAGTAAAAATGGAAAGCTGAGCGACTTAAAATGGTATCAGCTATTTTGTGTAAACAAAGCTTCATGTGGCCAAGGGAGAAAATTTGAATGTAACAAATGAATCTGGTGGCTCCCAGTGCTAGGCTTTTGAATACCCCTGTTAAAGCCCCTAATTGTTCCCACCATGACTGAACTCCTGAATGGTACTCAAGAGGTTTCCAGAGCCAGAGTGCGTAGAGTAAATGCATTCAAGAGGTCTCTAGGGGGTTTGGACTCTGCTGCTTTCCCTTGTCGGGGTTCTCCTCCAGGCCCATAATAACACAGTCACAGAGCAAGCCGCTCACGTCAGTGGGTGTGCTCATCACAGTGAGCGAACAGTTTAGCTTAGCTCCAGGAGTCCCGTGCCTGTCTGTTTTGTATTTCCAGGGCCCAGCATTGTGCATGGCTTAGAGTAGGTCACCAGTACACCATTGTGACATGAACAAATGCTGAAGCATTTAGTGACAACAGATCAGTTTCAGGTCAGGGTTCTCCCAACCCCATGATGCATGAAACTGCTGATTTAGGAAAGCCATGAAAGAAAACTGAGTAATAAAGGAGAAAGGATTAGTATTAGTAATTTGTAATCTACAAATATAGAGAAAAAATGGCTGACCCTTCTTTCCTCATTCCCTTCCTCCCTTTTCTTCTCCTTCCTCTGCTTCCACCATAAATATTTGAGTGCCTTCAGTGTACAAGGAGATATAAGAGTATGTTCAAGGGATATTGAGATGAGGAATGGCATATATTGGGGCCCAAGATGGCTAACCAGGGGTAGTGGTGATCAACAAAAATCATATATAGTTGTAATTCATGATAGTCTACGTTGTGTTCTTCGGAGAGAGGTGTCAAGTATGGTACAGGCTTGGAAAAGGGTCAGAACACGTGCCCTTGGAGGGGTTAGGAGAGGCTCGTTAAAGGAAATGAGGTTTACCTAGACTTTGAAGGAGCTCACACTGGTGTGGAAAAGAAAAACATTCCAGGCAGAGGAGAATCAAGAGCAGAGATCGCATAATATCATGGGGTACATGATGCAGAATGTAAGAAGTGTGTCCAAGTCTGGCATCCAGGAATAGATAGAATGTGGTTTCATGGGCATAAGGAAAACAACATTTATGACCTACTCAGATTTATACTTTAGGAAGAAGAGGAACAAGTTAAGATTCTGTATCTCCAGGGTACATTTGAGTTCCAGTTTTGTGAATTTCCCAAGGACTCCCAAATTATATCTCTATTACAAATTTCTTTGTGTTGAACCCCTGTTCTCCAACAGCCTTCATGGGCTCTCTTCATTTCCTTTTCTCTTTCCTCTTTTCTAAGACTAAACCACTGTTACCGTGCTAGATAAATACAGAGCCAACGTTTAAAATTAACTTTTTTTTTTTTTAAAGCAGAAGGCAACATTCTATAATGGAATGTATCCATTCAAACTCTCTTTGCTTAGTTAGAAAGTTGCCACCCACCCTAGCAAAAATGCTGTGGTTTATATGTAACTCTTCAGTGAGAGTGTTTGGCAATTCATTTGGGGAGAAGGGGAAGTTGGAAAAGGCAATTGGGGAGAAAAAGAAAAAGGAAGGTGCTTTATGTAATGTAATGGCTAGGTAGAAATATAAATTCCAAAATGGTTTTGTATTAAGATCATATAGAAAAAGATTATTGCTTTGGAGTATAATATACATTCTGTAATAAGAAAATAGGATTTGGGTGCCTGGGTAGCTCAGTCCATTAAGCATCTGTCCGGCTCAGGTCTTGGTCCTAGGGTCATGAGATCAAGCCCTGCATCAGGTGCCCTGCTCAGCAGGGAGTCTGCTTCTCCCTCACTCTCTACCACTCCTCCTGCTTGTGCTCTCTCTCTCAAATTAAAAAAAAAAAAAATCTTAAAAAAAAAAAAAAAAGAAAATAGGGGGGCACCTGCGTGGCTCAGTGGGCTAAAGGCTCTGCCTTCGGCTCATGTCATGATCCCAGATCCTGGGATCCAGCCCCGCACTGGGCTCTCTGCTCAGCAGGGAGCCTGCTTCCTCCCCTCTCTCTGCCTGCCTCTGCCTACTTGTGATCTCCGTCTGTCAAATAAATAAATAAAATCTTTGAAAAAAAAAGAAAAGAAAAGAAAATAGGATTTATTCCTAGCGAATATGAACCATTTTGTTAATTTGCAATAATTATAACACTTTGAAATTCTAGAAAGACATCAGAAAGTGGTCCTCTTAAAATAAAAAAAAACCCCTCATTTTAGCTGAATTTAAATTCTTTCTCTTGCCGAATACTTTGTTTATACTTCTAATGCATAGAATGAAACAAACCCGTAAGGGTGTTTTTTCCATACTTTTTCTGATCATTCTATACTGGAAGTTTTACTAAGTTAGGAAATGGCCAAACACTGAACATAAAATGAAAAGGAATACAATTTTCTTAGGCACAAGCTAAAAATTATGTGCATGATCATCAGGATTCATCTAAAAGAACAAGTAGCCCAATCTAATTGTCAAAACTCAGTCTGTTACCCTGAGGATTTGGATTCTGTGGTGTAATGGAGTGTAGGAATTTATTCTTTTAAAAACTGTTGAGGTCATGGGCACCTGGGTGGCTCTGTTGGTTAAACCTCTGCCTTCGGCTCAGGTCATGATTTTAGGGTCCTGGGACTGAGCCCCGTGTAGGGCTCTCTGCTCAGCGGGAATCCTGCTTCCCTTCTTCTCTCTCTGCCTGCCTCTCTGCCTACTTGTGATCTATCTCTGTCAAATAAATAAATAAAAATCTTTTTAAAAAAAAAACTGTTGAGGTCAGCAGAGTACCAAGGTATGCCTTGGAGGGGTTTCAGCGAGCCCTCTTAAAATCTCTGTCGATATTCTCTCTCCCCCCACCATAATTTCTGATGGATTTTGGATGATTTCTCAATATCCGCCAGAGTGTACAACCAACTGAGCTTCAGCTTTCAGGTTTGAAGCCCTTGCCAACCACAGTGGCTCAAGCTAAGATCTTCCTGTGCTAAAATGTGGGTGTGGCCATTCTCTCAGATGATCATTGAGCATCCAGTATGGTTTATGTTGGCCCTTGTTCACCACTGTTCTTTGATCCTGTTAAATTAGCAGAATCACTCCTTCCAATATGCCATTAATTGATTAACTCTTTCATGTGAATGAATGAAATATTTGAGGGTCCTGTGTTTTATAAGGATTGTGCTTAACACGGGATGAAGATGTTAAAGAAAGTTCTTAACATCAAAAGTCTGTGGGCTAGTGGGAAAAACATCTATGTTCAGTTGGATTTCCTAGAAACAGACGGTTTAGTTGCTTTTGAGGCAGAGGAAGAAAGCGATTGCGGTGTGGTTGCACCTGAGGCCCCAGCAGATCCCATGGGTCTTTCACAGTTGTCCCCAACTGAGTCAAGGGTCAAGACTTTCTATTCCCTCATCCAGCAGTTGCTGGCTTCGGGCTGCCCCATGGAAGGTGGCATAACCATGAACAAGACAGCTTCCTGGGGCTGCGGGCAAAGCCCAGTGAGGAAATCAGCTGTGAGCTGTCAGTGGCAGGATGGGTAGGGCCATGAAAAGGGGAATGGAAGCTATTTGGAAGCTCTGATAAGGACATTTTATTCCTTTGCCTCTTGAGGCATGCTGTAGTGATACTGTAGGAAATTACTTAAGAAATACTGTAAAATATTAAATATTTGTTAAAAGGGGTAAAGATACTAAATATTATTGAGTATGAGGGTTTGCTCTATGTAGTTAAATTTTAGAGACTGGTTTTCTGAGGATTGTGGTTGAATCCATATTATAATTGCTCCTGTTCATAAGTTACCAGATCATCAATATTAACTAACATCTTCTATGTGTCTTGGACTTCCATAAGGAGAATGGAAGGAGTCAAAAATCCAGAGCTGGAGTTTTTACACAGGACCTGTTTTTCTATGGTTTTTTGCTTGATTCCCAGGTCAAAGGGAAGAGTTGGTGGGAAAATTTGAATAGGAATGAACTTAGTACACCTCCTTGCAGGTATATAAAATCTCTCGACTACAACTCAAATAATTATGTTAGTTAACTCATATTCACTTTAACCAACAACGAGGCTGTTTTTCTCTTCAGTTGACCTGACATTCGACATTCAGTTCAGTTCAACCAATACTCCCAGATTATGTACCTTCACGCTAAATGCAAGCACTAGGCTAGAATGGGTAATTCACTCATTGCCAAAGCAAGTAAAGGTGTAGATTGCTAAGTATTTTTAAAGGTTTGTCTTAAAAGAAACAAGTAGTTCTTATCACCACCACTAAGTCTGCTCTTAGAATACTGGATCCATATCTTCTCTCATCCCAGCATGTCTTTGGTAATTAGAAAATTTTATGGTAGTTTTCAAAGACCAGGAATTCAATCAAGATGATACTCCTTTTCTATTACAACACTCTCCTTGTTTTTATGGATGTAAATGTTTTATTTTCCAAATGCATACTACTAAGCTTATTAAGGAGATTCAGCATCTCTATATATTGACTGTATTTTTTTAATTCACTGTAACTTCAAGGCTTCAGGCTCATAAGTTATTCCGTTTTTACTGTTTGCATCATGCTATTTGTCCACAGCACACTTTTCCGTTATCCTCCTAGAGTTGAGTCAATTGATTTTAGCTTTGCCACACAATGTATCACATTTCTTAAAGTAGGTAAGTCATGGAATTTTAAATTTCCTACTCAGGAGCTATGTAGGCGGTATGGGAGAGGAGTGATGCCTAGTGGAACAGACTGTGCATCAGAAGCTCATTAAACCTCATCTACATTTATAAGTAAAAAAAATAGAATTACTATTTCCGATTTCCAATATTAAAGTTAGCTTTAGTTTGTTAAGATCATAATCAGAGCAGGTGTGGGTTATTGCTCTAAGCATCTTCCTTGCCTTACCCAATTTCTTGGAACCAAAGATTCAAATCCTGGTAGATTTAAACTCATCTTGTATTGGTTGTGGTACTTCTGCTAACCCAATCTTATTAGTCATATTATTTGTTTTAATGTTACTATGGCTATGATTACAAAAGTATAAAAAAAATACATATGATAAAATCTCATCGTGTGTCTTCAGTCCAGATTTTCGGATCTGAAGGATATTAAAAAATTGAGGGTTTATTTTAACTTCACTGGAATCATTAGTTAAGTCATGGATGTTAAATAGACCTAGCTATTACAATTTAGTTCCACTCTAAGAAAGAATTATAGCCTTCAAAGCATATATTTGTATTTGCGCAAAATTTCTTCTTGAGAATCTCGAAAGATATGTGGAAATTGTTTAATACTAAAAGATAGTCTCTCAGAAAACTTATTTGTGTGAGACCTGTTCTAATTTTATATTTGAAATATTAGAATGTGGTATAACTTAGGACAATCCACAGAATATGTTGAATTCCAAATCACTGTCCAAAAAAGAAAGAGCTATGTAGACCAAGACACCAGTCACTGAATATAATAAGCTTAAACCCACAACTGCACGGCCCCTGACATTACTATGAAGTTTACAGACTTTGCCTGTGATATTCTTATACCTCAACTTAAGCAGCTCTCTATCTCTTTTGACCACCATGAGTTAACTGAAACAACTTTGATTTCTGAATGTTAAGAGTTCCCCACCATGGAGAATATTATGTGCTCCCAAGTCACTGCTAGCTGTGTCTTTTTCTCATCAAATTTACCACTTAAAAATTTTGCTTCCTCCCTGGCTTGAATGTAAGTCTGCGAGGGTAGGACTTTAGCTGTCTGGGTCACCACATATCTTTGGTGCCTGGGAGAGTCCATTGCCCCTAATATCACTCAATAATGATCAAAGAAATGGAGGAAGGGAGGGAGGAAGCGAAGAAAGAAGGAAAGATCTCCAGAGGTATCCTGGTTTCAGCAAGATAAAAAAAAAAAAAAAAAAAAAAAAAAGGAAGAGGAGTTTGTTGAAATAACACGAGAAGCCCAGCTTACTACATATAACGGAATTCATGATGAAGTATTATTTATGTAGTAAAGGTAGTGTTTATTCCATCACTTAGGTCAGAGCACAGGCTCTACCACATGCTTTGAAATGTCAGGTCAGTTGATACAACACCCTGAAAGCCAAGCTGAGAGCTTAGAACCTCCAGCCAAAGGTTTTGGTTACATCAATAATGCAGAAAACAGTGTTTTAGTACCATTAACCTGATAATTATTTTGAAGGTGAGTGAGACAGAAATGGACTGGAGCCTATACTTAGGTAGCTACTGCATTTTTATAAATTACAAGGTGATGAAACTCCACATACTTTTTTTTAGCTTTGTGATTTCTCTATAATTTTTCCCCAACATGTAAGTATTAATTAAGAGGAAGTTTTTAAGAAATCATTGAGGGACACCTGGGTGGCTCAGTTAGTTAAGTGTCTGACTTAGGCTTGTTTATGATCTCAGGATTCTGGGATCAAACCCAACATTGTTGGGATCCCCACCCAGTGGGGAGTCTGCTTGTCTGTCTCCCTCTCCCTCTGGCCCTCCCCCAGCTCATGTGTGTGCAAGTGTGCACGTTCTCTCTCTGTCTCTCAAATAAATAAATAAAATATATATTTTTTTAAAAAACAAGGGTGCCTCAATTTAAAAAAATTGAATTTCATCTTCACTCTTCTTGGTATTACTATATTGTCTCCTAATTGCAGAAGATCTCACAGTATACTAGAATTGACATTCGGATCAAGACAAGTCTTATTTCCAATTTTGGCATTTACATCTACTAGCTGTGTAACCTGTGACAGATCACTTAGCGTTTCAGTTTTGGTTTCCAGATCCCTAAGTGAAAAAAAAATGCTTACATTTAGGATTACTTGGGGAAGTAAAAATAATATTTAAAAACTTATAGTGCAGTACTTGATAAATAGTAGCTATACAGTAAATGGTAATCCTTATTATTTTAATATTTTCACATGTGTTATGTTATTAAAATATAGCAGTTAAGAACATTATATAGTTTTCTTACCATACCCAATGGTCATTTTTCCATCCTTATCTTAATTGATCTGTGAGCAGCATTTGAACAATGGGTCATTCTTTCTCCTTGGTACCTTTTTTTCACTTGGCTTTCGGGATAACACAATGTCTTGCTTTAAGCTCTACTTCATTGGGTGCTTCTTTTCAGTCTCCTTTGCTGGTCCCTTCCCTCTCCTCTTCTTCCTGTTGGAATGACCTATGGCTTAGCTCTCAGTGGTCTTCTCAGTCTATACTTACTCCATCTGTGAGTTCATCAGCCATTTGCATGGTTACAAATACCACTTTTTACATTTATACCCTCACCTTGTACGTCTACCTTGTACGTCTACCTGCTTATCTGACATCATTCACTTATTTGACATTTGTCAGTTACTTTGTCCAAAATTGACTTCTCTTTTCCCCCTACTCTACTCTGTGCTCCCAGCTCAGCTGATGTCAGTTTTATCCATCTATTTGTTCTGGCCCAAAATCTTGGAATCATTCATCATTCCTCTCCTTCTCTGACATACTACATCCAATGGGTCATCAAGCCCTACTGGTACTATCTTTACACATATCCAGAATTTAACCACTTCTCACCATGTCTACTACTATCACCTTTGTTGGAGCCTCCATCATCTCTTTCCTAAATTGCTTCAGTAACCTCCAAATTGGCTCTGTGTCTCTGCCATTGCCCTCTACAATCTTATCTCCATACAGCAACTACAGTTGTCCTTTGAAAATGGAATGCAGATCATGCAAAGCTTGCTAGTTTTACTCAGAGTCAAAGCAAAATACTTGTGATGGTCTAGAGACATGGACTACATTAATTCTTTGCCTTCATTTTCCCTACTCATCAAGATTTTTTCAACTCTCTTATTTCTATCTTCAACTGGGTATTCTTTGAACATGACAGGTAAATTCTTGCCGTGGGACCTTTGCACTGGCTGTTCTCTTCATCCGGAGCAATGTTCCCCAGAGGTCTCAAGGCTCACTTTCTCACCTCCATCATTTTTGGCTTTTATGTGTCATTTTGGCATTTATGTGTCATCTTCTCCATGAGACCTATCCTGATCACACCCTCTAAAATTGCAACACACCCACCTCCACACTCCTGATCTCCTTGTCACCTTTCAGTGTAATTTTTTGGGCATTTCCTAGCCTGTAACATATTTATAAGTTACTTCTTTATTATACTTATTGGTTATCAGGACAATTTTAGCTTCACAAGAGTAGAGATCCTCATTAATTTATTTTACTGTGGTGTCCCAAGTACCAAGAAGTGTAAATTTGGTGAAAATGTATAAAATGAAAAAAATATTGTTATAAAATGGAGATAATAATCATCCATACCTAATGATACCATTGTGAAGATTTAAATAAGATGGTGCAGTTAAAGTATTTTATCCCGAGGCCTGGCCCATATTAGTGTCTCACAGCAGTTAACTCACATGATGTACTCTAAAAACCAAAAGTATTACAGCTTTTGAAACCTTTCTTCCAAATTGAGATTTTACTAATTGGCACCATGGGAAGAGGATGTCTGCTTTAGGGATGGACAAGCAGATCCTATTTTGTTAGGTTCATCTAGTAAAGGAAAAAGAAAGGATATACAAAAAAAAAAAGAAAAAGAAAAAAAGAAAGAAAGGACATACAAAGAATATACAAATATTCGGCAATAGTCAGTAGCTCAGTATGTCACTAAATTCAAATGACACTGTTCTTTTTACTTTATACAAATTAAATTTCATATAATTTTAAAAGTTGGTGATAATTAAATATTCTCTAAAATGGGAAATTTTTAAAAATACTGCAATGAAATGGTTTACAAGATTACTGAGAACTCAAGAGTTAAGGAGCTGACAAAAATGATATTCCCACCATACATTTTAATGACGAACCGATTCCTTTTTGTAGATTCCAATGACAATTTGAATTGTTGAATATATTAAAAGTTTTTGGTTCTTTCCCAAATTTCATAAATAGAAAAAATAATAATTGAAATGAGATACTCTTATGTGTATCACAAATGCAGGTTTTAGTGTGTGGGGATTCAATAGAAAATAAAGACTTTATTTTTCTGTCTTTATTTGTGAAAACATTGAATAATAGTTATAACTGGAAGCCTTTGTAAGTCAAAACAAAAAGTATTATTTCCAGCTATTGAATGGATGTTCTTATTTTGTTTCTTTCCCAATCATCAGTTGCCTATTCTAATAAAATACATTCATTCTTCTATATTTCATTCATATAGCTTAGTCTTTTCCAGAGAATTTACAAATGTTTTACTGCCTGCCAAGCCTTGTGTAATTAAAGTAGATGACAGAATGTGCCCATAGTTTATTCTGTGGATTTCAGCCTATAGATGCAGAGATTTACATTAAGTCAGGGGTAAATGATACATTTGTATGTATTTCTTCTTCCACTAAAAATACTTTAAGGATGTTGGCTCTGCTATTCACTAAATAGGCAATTTGTGAATAAATCTATTGCCAGTTGTTCTTATTCTTTCATTCTTTTGGGTGTTCTTCATACAACTTCATTTCCTTTCTCCAAGCTTGATATGTTCAGATATTTACCTCCTCCTGCTAAAGTTCATTATTTTACTTTGCACTAGAAAAAGGGTGAGAAATGGAAGAGTGAAGGGGAAAAGAAGAATGGCAAACTTCTATGGTCTGAATGCTACTTTGATCTAAACATTGTAAGTTTTCTTCTAACTATTTTAGAAGAACCACTTTTCCTAGCATTTTTATTGCCACTCATGCCTACTTCACTTTGTTACTCCTCTGCTGGTTGTGGGTGGATGGAGTTTGACTATTTCAGAATAGTTACTGGTGGGTGGGTTCAAGAATCTCTAGTGGGTTGAGAAAAAAGCCATGTTTATATAGATAGTGATCCTTCTATTAAAATCCTGGGAGTGAGTAATATTTAATGGCTATGTTCACCACGCACATAGGGGAGTCCATCTGTACAGGATCCGACAGTATCTGAAGAGAATTCCATGGGGTCTTGGTATTCCTGTAAAGGCTTTGTGTGCAGGGGCTCTAATCTTAAAAGTTTGATTCTTTTACTTGGTAGACAAAGTGTCAAAGTGTCTCTCCTAAAGGCATGATTCCTATGCCTGGATCATAGGCCTGGACGTCTATGGGTCTCTACAAGTACAAGATGCTATGGCTCTGTCAAGACTTTGCTTTCCCACTGCAGCAGACCAAAGTACACAGCATTAGGGCCTTGTCTACATTGCTTTGACTCTAGATATAATACATTTATGTTGATTGACTTTATAGTATGGATAACTGTGGTAGTCCCATAATCTGCTTAGATGCCAAGTGAGTGCATTCTGTTTTTTGATTTGTAGTTCTTTTATATTTTGAAATTCAGAGCTGGTAGAGACCAGGGATTCTGTGTATACGTCAAAATCACCATTAACCTTAGCAAACACTTTCTGTGTGTCCAGGCTCTCAAAATATAGAAGATTTTTGCTGGTTGTTCTGGAAGGACCACTTATGTGATATTTAGATTATAATAAATTCTAAGTAGGTATCATTATATTCTCATTTCTTGTCTTTTCTGTATCTGAGAAAATGTCTTACCTTAATCTTACCACTTACCTTAATCTTCAGAAATTGAGTAGTCATTGCTTTTCATGACCCACTTCTTTGAAACAATACTACTATCAAAGCTTGGGGTTTGGGTAACTATAGCAATGAGTACAGCTGAATCATAACTTTTGTTAGCAGAGAGCCAGTAGTCAAATTACATATATTGTGTTGTAATTATCATTCAAAATCTCAACATACTAGGACAATTAAATGTCTAAATGATTTGAGACAGAGAGCCCATGTAAAAGAAACTTTTACTTTCATTTTATTGGCAAGTTTTAAGACCACAATTTAATAAGCCCAAAATGGACATAATTTAGGATGTGCATTTTAATGAAGAAAGTAGAGAAAATGCTAAATGATTTTGGGGGAAAAAGATATTTATGTCTTTCATAACTTCTATAAGAGACACAACTTCTATAACTGCTGATTTTTTTTTTCCTGTTTCTTAAAGAATGAATGATGAACGGTACCAAAGTCAGATGGACATGAAGATGGGAATGTTTCAAATAAGTGACATATTTTAATTTGAGATTTTAAATCTAATATAACATGCAAACTGCGATAGTCCTTAATGTAGAAAAGGGGAAAAATGTAGTGATTGAGTTTGGGGAAATTGTAAATTGGGCAGATCTAGCCAGCTGCAGTGATGAACAAGGCTTCCTTTATTATTGCTTCAAGAAAAGCTATTGAGTGGCTAGCACAAAGTAGCTGCTTGAATGCGGGAACATCCAATATCCCTTTGAGAGACGTATTTGATTATACGTTTTTCCTTTACCCTCTCGTTTCTTTCTAGCTCTCCAAGTTCCACAAAAAGTTCCCATGATCACTGTTGTTGTTATCCGTGGTTTTGTTTTTTGACCCAGAGGTGTTACTATAGATAACTGTTATCTAAGTAAAATGATCTTATCAATCTTTAACTTTATACCTGATCCTGATGTTCCTTTGTTTAAAATCCTCCAATCCCTCCTTGATGCTTAGAGGATTAGCTGTAAATGGGTTAGCCTGACAGGCATTTTTTCACTATCTAGTTGAAGAATTCTTTTTCAGCTTTATTTCCCAGCCTGGCCAAAATGACTTCTCAGCATGCATACTCTTTTACAGTGCTGAATACACACACACACACACACACACACATTACCTCCACCCCTCCCCCAACCACACACATGCATACTCCTCTCTAGTTAGTGTATGCTTCCCACTAATTTCTGACTAGAAAACTCTTACTCATCCTTCAGTATCCATCTCAAGTGTCTCCTCTGTTAAGTCTATTCAATTCTCTGGTAGAGTGTGCTATCCAACACCACTCTCCATAATCCCCAATGAAAAGAATACACATTGGTGCTAAAGAACTTATCTTATTGTAATTAGTTTGTCTCTCTGTCCTGTCAGAACAGAAGCTTCTTAAAGACTAGATACGTCTCTGAAAAACAGCCCAGCACGTAGGGCTTATCATAACAGATCACAGTGAATACTTGATTGATTGAATGAACAGATCTTTACTTGGGGTTTTTGCACAACCTACGGTTGAGGGTGCCAATTCAATGTGCAGAGCTGGAAGCTGTTTGCAACTCTTCTAGTCAGTTTTATGGTCTGCCAACACATCCTTGGTTGTTGTACACTCCTCATTGATAGCATTTTTTCCAACAGTACTTGGCTTGGTTAGAGTGTTCAAAATTGTTCTTTACTGTGCCTTTTTTTTCCCCAACCTGCTCAATTTCATTCTCTCAGTTTCTGTACAGCAGGCTGCTGGGACATCCTGTTGTTACCCATTCCCCTCCTCTGCCTTGCCCATCCAGGTAACTTTGTGACAAGAAAGACTAGGAGACTGGCCAGCTTCCAGCATCTTGTTGCTGGTGATCCTGTATTACAGTAGGCGTTTGAGTGGTGAACCTGGGCGTGCTGCCACAGCCAGCAGTGAAGGTGAATGCATTCCAGTGCCAATAAGGACTAAGGCCTGAAAGTAAATCCATGCAGAATTGACTTTGTCAGTGCTTTCTAGAAAAGGAGATTATACATCCAAAGTGCACTGGTAACAGTAGGCTTTATTTTGTTACTTGTAGTTCTAGGTGGGAGAATACCAGTGTTCTTCACCTTAATTGGTGTTTTAGCAAGAAGTTGATGTTAATGGAAAGTACTGTACCTTGTTGCATGTATTGCCTTGCTCTGCTCAGGGATGGAGAAGTGAATGATACATAGTTCTACAGGTCAATGCTTCCCCAAATTGAATTGCTTATGAATCACCCAGGGGATTTTGATTCAGTAGATCTGGGACAGAGCCAGGGTTCTGCATTCCTAACAAACTCCCAGGTGGTACCATGATGCCAGTATTGCCGCTCTGAGGGCCCCACACTGAGCCGCAAGGTGGTAGACGGAAGAGTCAGCTCCTCCAAAGCAACGCTGACCAGGGGCACCGGCTGGCCAGCTTCGAGTCAGGTGGAAGGCTGCTTTCAAGTCAGGTCATGATCTCAGGGTCCCTGGATTGAGCCCCACATCAGGCTCCTTGCTCAGGGGCGAGTCTGCTTCTCGCTCTCCCTCTGTGATTTTTCACACTCTCTTTCAAATAAATAAATAAAAATCTTAAAAAAGGATCTTGGCTAATGGTTGTGCCCTGTCTATATCAGTGCTTCAACAATGCCACAGGACCGCAAGAACATTCCCTAATACAATAAACCCATTCCATCACCACTTCACATTAGTGCAGATTGTTACTCATGGGGAAAACCTGCCTGAGTCAGTGGTGTCCCTCATACAGGGAGGGCTCTTAAAGTTCTTTGTGGAGAAGAGAAGATGTTGGCTACTCCTCTTCCCCGATCTTTGATCAGAATGATTTAGTACATTAAAAGAACAAATTGTTCTCTTAGGGTTTGACTATCTTACCTACAGAGGAAGTGAAATTCAGTCGCCAAGAATTTAGGGAGTCCAGCAAATTGCCACCAGGTCAGCTTTACCCCCTAACTCATCAAGAGAGCAGTAGGAGGACTCTCATTTATCGACCTCCTGCCATATGTGGGCACCATGTCTTAGGTGGTGGAGATACAGAGGCATAAAGCATAGTCTCTTCCCTGAGAAAGTTGTTTACGATTTACTCCATTAAAAGATCACCTTTTTGACCTATATTTGTCTATAAAAATATGCATTTAATTACTGCTTATTAACCAAAATGTTGCTAGGACACTAACATAAAGAGAATATATCATGTTTTAAATAATATTTATTATATATTTATATATATTATAAATATATGACATATATATGACATATATTTATAATATTAAATATTTATATTTAATATTTAATATATTTAATTTAATAAATTTAATTTAATAAATTTAATATTTAATATATTTAATAAATATTAAATATTTATTATTTAATGATTACTAATGATTTAGTTAGTACTTGTGATTTGGTTAGTAGAGTTCTGAGTGAAAATCACATGCCACCTCCAGCCTATAAATCATAGTTTCCTAACTCTGCTTTAAAAACAAATGTAACCATGAGTTAGCTGCTGTTGTAGCACAAGGAGCACTCTTCTTGTTAAACCACAAAGGACATCCCATAGTTTTAATTTTGTTTCTACGTGTAAAATTATATACTCTTTGGAGAGCTACTAAATTTGGCCACACAGCCATACTTCTCCGAGTAGAGGTGAGAGAGGGGATAGAATGCAGTAAACACCAGAGAAGTGAAACATAGATAATGTTGTGGTTGGTAACCAGCCCAGGGACAAAATCCAGGCCACCGCTGGTTTTTGTAAATACAGTTTTAGTGGAAACCGCTTCTGTTATCTGTGGTTGCTTTCAGCTTGCAGTCACAGAGTTGAGCAGGTGTTAACAGAAATTGTACAGCTTGCAGAACCTAAAATCTATCCCTGTAAGAAAAAGTTGGCTGACCCCTAGAGTCTAAGAAGTAGGCCCATTTCTTTTCTTTCTTTTTTTTTTTAATTACAAATTGGCATATAACATGGTGTAAGTTTAAGGTATATTGATATACATGGAGTCAGGGCCAGGGAGCAAAAGGAAACCTTCCAGCTGTGGTCCACCACTGCTATTCCCAGTCCTGGCTCTCTTCTGCACTTTGATGGACCTCATATACATCTTGTTCATATCCAAGTTTCATCTACCCTCTCCATAACCCTGCCTCAAAAACACCTGTACCTTGACCTTCCTTCAAAGATAAGGTAGGGGAGCATACACAACCACTGTGGGGTCTATCTTCAGGGAGCCAACGAGAAGAAGAGGCCCACAGGGCCTCTTGGGCAGGATGTTTTAAGTTTTAGAATACTATATATGGTCTGGAAAGCAGGAGATCAGGAATTTGGGTGTATGCATTTCCTTGGGTCTCCTATATTCTTTGCCCCATGGGCACTGGCTTGGCAGGAACAGGGCCAGAGTAGATCCTCTAAAGTGAGGGATAGGGCAGAGACCTCTATTCCTGGGTCTAATGGTAATACCACTAAGAAGTCTCATATAAATTGGAAGCTAGACAAGGGAAATATTAGGGAAGACTTTTAGTTAAGTGTGATACTGTCATTTTATAATAAGAAATGTATATGTGGTTTTCTTCCTTGTTTCTGGCATGGAGCTCCTAAAATATTGGAATTTCCGAAGTGTTGAGAGTGATAAAGTTATCTTTTGCTATGTTCATCAGGTGACTTTCCCAAGGTACCTAAAGATAGGGGCTGGTCACCAGGAGACCCAGACCTATAAGTAGAGGGTTAGAACTTTCAGTTCCCACCCCCAACCCACCTCCAGAAGGGGGAGTGAGGCTGGAGATTGAATCACTTGCCATTGGCCAATGCTTTAGTCAATCACAATTATGTAATGAAGCCTCCATAAATACCCAAAATGACAGGTTTTGGAGAGCTGTGGTGTTGTGGAGCAGATGGAGATTTGGGAAGAGGGATGCTCTTGGAGAGGGCAAGGAAGCTCTGCACCCTTTCCCCGTGCCATGTTCTACACATCTCTTCCATCCAGCTGTTCCGAAGTTAACCTTCTTTAATTTTTTTAAAGATTTTATTTATTTATATGACAGAGAGAGCATGAGCAGGGGAGGGGCAGAGGAAGAGGGAAAGGAACAAGCAGACCCCCTTCGGTGAGCAGGGAGCCCAACAGAGGGGACATGATCCCAAGACCCTGAGAGCATGACCTGAGCTGAAGTCAATCGCTTAACAGACTGAGTCACTCAGGCGCACCCTAAGTTCTATCTTTTTGTAGTAAACAGATGATCTAGTGAGTAAAATGTTTCTCTGAGCTCTGTGAGCTGCTCTAGTAAATTAAATGGCCCCAAAGAGGAAGATGTTGGAACCTCTGATTCTGAAAGTCTGAAGTGGGAGGAGGGACAGTCTTGTAAGACTGAGCCTTTAGCCTGTGGAATCTGATACTATCTCCAGGCAGAGTGTCAGAACTAAGTTGACTTGCAGGACATCCAGGGGATAATTGGTTGGTGATATGTGGGAAATCCCCCTCCCCACACTGTAATTGGGTGTGCAGAACCCAAAGATTAGGCCTTGATGGTTGTGAGAATTTTGTTGTGCACAGATGGGAAAAGAGGTATTCCAAGAAGAGAAAAACTTTGGAGCAAAGTCAGAAATGAAAAAGCTTTAAACACTGGTTGGGAATGGCTAGCAAAATTGGATATTTTTCCCTATGAAAATACATATTATCTCACAGCCATATCTTATGGTCAGTATAGACGTTATTCTCTTCAGTGAATGGGAAATTGAATCATGTATTAGTTAAAATCAGAAGCTGGAAGCCAGAATACTTGTTTCAGTGCCAATACTATTGTTGGAGAAGAAAAATGATCTTATACCCTTCAAGATTCTTTGGGCTGATCTAAGAATTAAATTGACATGAGACAGATTAACAGGAGAAAATAAAATTTAATAGCATCAGTACAGGAAATTCACCTAAACAGGAGATTCCAAACACAGTCAGGCAAAGCGAGGTCACCTAGAGCTAAGGAGAAGGGAGTAGGGGCCTATGACTTCAAAGGGAAGGAAAGCAGCTCACAAGAAGATGGAAAAGAGTGGGTGTTTGGTAAACAAATGTTTGCTGGGCCATATAGAAACAATGAGACACAGAGAGGAATTTTAATAAACAGTCTTTGCCAAATTCCTCGCTGTCTACCACATTTAGTTCATATTATAATCCAGTTATCTATGGTAGTAGCTTCCTTCCTGGAGAAGGCCCTCCATCCAAATCATTTAAGACAATTAGGAAGGAGGTCAAAGTTTCTTCCCTAATCTTTTGCAAAAAGACACTTTCTTTCCCTAGTCTTGCAAAATAATTGGCATGTTGATGTGGCACATCTTAAGATGACTTATTCTGAGCCCCTACACTACCAACTACACCTGGGGCAAAGCTCTTAATATTTCTACCATCAATTTGGAAGATCAGGAGCTGTTCTAGTCTAGATTCTTAAGTACACAGAGTATCACTGTCAGTAATAGGAATTTGTTGTATGCTTTAGGTGTGTTGGAGTAGAATTTGGGAGAGAATGGAAGAGCCAGCTTTCAGTAGAGAACTGGCATTCAGTCTAGAAAACGGCTCAAGTTGCTTTTAAGGTTAGACTTAAATAAAATGACATAGTTAATTAGTGTCTGAGCTGCAATTAGAAAATAATCCTCATGACTTTGGGCCCTGTGTTTCTTGTCCTCTATACTAAATTTGATAATCAGCAACATGGCACCAGTGGGAAATAGGGGATGTATTAGACCAGTGGTTTTCAAATCTTGGTGAAAACAAGAATCCCCTCATGAGCATTCTAAAATGTTGATTCCTTAGCCAAGTATGAGGGATTCAGATTCTGCAGGTCTGCGCAAGACCTGGGAACCTGCACTTAGGCATTCAGAAAGTACCAGTGGAAATTTGGATAAAGGTGGTCTTTGGACTCACTTAGAAAAGCAGTGGGTTAGAATCTACTGTACTTTCTTTGCTTTTGGAGAGCGGCTGTCTACTGAAGTGCCTTTAGTATGTTGAAGATCTGAGTTCTTGCTCCAGGGAAGATGACTGACTTGTGCTGACCCATCCACATTATCTTATCTGCCCAGTTCCAGCAAGGTCTATGGAGTACCCATATATGAGACTGGAGTTAGGGAGTCACCTCAGGCCAAGAAACGAAAGGCAGTTTTCTGACCTTCTCTGATTTTATCATTGCCATGCTCTAACTCGCTGAGCTAACCAGCCACAGTTCTATTGGAACTCACCATGGAGACAGATTAATTTTAACTCAGAGAACATGGGCTTTTCAACACAAGTTAAATATAGGCTGGCACAGAACATTACAGAAGCGTTAGGTCCTCAGAAATTTTTTTAGCTTCTAAACTTTGAGCAGCTACTAATGTATGCTTCTCATACTTTCTCTTGGTCATTTTCACCTTTTCTTCTTCCCATGATCACTGAAATAGAGAAGGCAGAACTTCACCAGCAGGAAATACAAAGGGCATCGGTGAGCAAGTTTCTCCTAAAAGATCACACTGAAAGTTAACGGAAAGAACAGGCTGTATGTCTGAGGTTCCAAGGTAGACCCTAAGCTTCTGTGCTTGTTGTTTGTGTTTTCTTGTATGAAGATATTTACCTTAAAGAAATATCAGATATATTTTGAAATAAATTTTCACAAAATAAATGCTCTGAAATTTGACCAAATGGAAAAATTTGGAGGGAAACATACTGCACAGTTCCATCTGTAATAGTTTTTATTTTTCCTGGAACTAAAGAGAGTACACATACATACACAGAACTCCCACTTTTAGCAGATATTTCATTAAGCTTCTACTCAATGTAAATGTTGATGAGACTTTTCAAACAGAAATTGCAATGATACCTTATTGTCTTTCATTATAAGACTACAGTTGGCATTAGTAACATTTGGTGCTTCTGATTAGAATGTGGATTTTTTTTAAGTTAATGATTTTCAATGGTGAAATTGTGTCCCGTGTAAGTAATCCAGTAATATTATTGGATTCTCCAGTAATATTGTGAAATAGAAGATGAAATGTAAGGCTGGCGATAATGAACTTTGTATGATCCATATGGCAATATGCATTAATGTTTCAAAAATAGTGAGAAGTTATCAGTAATAAATTACAAATACTTAATAAATCTGAGGTAAGAAATTTTTAATGTTTGGAATATTGACCTCCGTAAGCTATTTTATGACACTGGTTATAGTTAAAGGTGAAGACCCTGGAGACCATTGTTTGAGATCTCATTCCAACCCTGAACTTGAACACCTTACATAAACTCTGTTTTTTTCACCTAAAAATGAGTGAAACTACTCATAGGGTTGATACCAGGGTTAAAAGAGATCATTTACATAAAGGGCTTAATACAGTGCGGTAAACAGCAAATGGGGAGTAAATGGTAGATATTAGCAATACTTAACCATACTTTCATATTTTTTTTCTAAAAACCAGTGTTTAATAGATATAATCCTTTAACTGAAATATCGTATCATCTCCATTGTGCATATAAATATATGTATTAATTTGCTAGAGTCAATTAATAAAAAATAAGTATAACTTCGTTTTTGAAACCTCCCTATAAATAATAAACATGCTTCCAAGTTCTCAACAGAATGATAAAAGCTATCAGCAGGACCTTGCCCTGCTGACTTTCCCTCTGAAGTCAGCAGCTCAGCCAGCCTTTCAAAGGCCATGGCTTGAAGGTCAGACCCTGTATGTATAGGGGTGATCTCCAGATTTAACTCTTAAATGCAAGCCACTCAGATTTGTAGCTGCATCCATCTCTGTGAGATATGAGACATCTTCTACATTCGGAATATTGACAATATGAGAAAGGTAGTAATCACACCCTGTAATCATACTTAGATCTGCTAAATTAAAGACAGAAAGCAGGGTCCCACAAACATTACCTCTTAGTGATAGAAATCTGACTGCTAGGCCCCAGCCAGGCCCCTTCTTTCAACAGCCATCAAGATGGATTATGCTTCAAATATTTCAAATACAAAAATTCATAGGCATAGTAATGATGGCAAGATTTCTGTTTAAAGTCCTATTTATCAGTGATCCTTTACTGATTTAAATCTTCATTGAAATGCAACTATTGAGTGCATTTAATTCTCCAGTTGTTTGTTTTTACTATTTGCGAAAGGAGCATCCCTAGGGAATTTACCAGCTTCACATATGGAGCTTGAGATGGTTGATATTCATGTCATATACAGATATCTATGGACTCTTGAACAGATTCCATTTAGGTTCTCCTGATGTCTCTTAGCCCTATCATTTTTTTCATAAAATGAAATTAGAAGGTTCTGAAAAGGTAGACTTCTCACAAGCTCTATTGGTTGTCACCTCCATTTTTTTTTGGGGGGGGGTAGGATGATGATTTGTTCTTAGTTCTTTGAAGCAACCTGACTGATTTGTTATTTCCCAGAATTTACATTAAAAAATCTCCATGGTTTTCTATTTGTAGTAAAAGCATTTTTCTCTTTGTAGTTGAGCATTTTTCATGTCTTTACTCCTTTTCCACTTTAGAAAAATATCTAACTTAAATTGGAATGAATTTCAATGTAAAGTAGTTGAAGCCATTGTAGTTTAAAAAAGAGATACCTATAAATCACATTGGAAGGTAATTGATGAGAATGCATAGAGCTAAGGAATATAGAACTGCATTGATCATAGGGAAGTGCTCATGAACTGTAAAACTTTACAATTTTCTTTCTTTTCATCACTTGAAATTTGCATTGCTTTCCTCCCAGGGGATTTAAAGAGATGCTTCAGAGATCTTTAAAACTTTCAATAATGGTTTAAATACCTGGGGAGTTAAAAACAAAAGCCAAAAGCCGAGAGTAATAATGTTGGAGGAGGAGGCAGTGGAAAGGAACAGAGAATAGGAACAAAAGGAAAAACAAAGGTGACTGGACAAAAAGGTAACATCCTCCGGTGCTTTAGTGGCTGATTCATGTGTAGTCTGCTTTTGTAAAATCTTATGTGGATTTGGAAGTAAGCCCCATAATACCACTTCCCACCTTCATTCTATCCCAACACTAATCATACACTCATTTTGGACAAGAGGCTATCAGTACCAAATCCCTACTATTCATCATACTGTTCTTTGTTGTTACTTTCTGTATTCTATTGAATAAATAAATATATGATAATTCTGTTAATATTCTTATTCTTGAAATATTTCAGCTCTGCCACATATTATCAATATGTCCTTATCTTTAAAATGAGGATAAAGAAGTACTTATATCAAAAGCTTGCTTTAGGAATTAAAAGAGTTGGTGGATGTCTGGCGGGTTCAGTTGGTAGAGCATGTTGTGAGTTTGAGCCCCATGCTGGGTGTAGAGATTACTTAAAAATTAAAAAAGAACTTTAAAAAAGGAATTAAAATATTTGGCTCAAACAAAGGCCCTTCAGCAGAGGCTAGATCATAGAAACTCCTTGATGAATATTATTGAGGGAGCTCTTTCAAGAGCATCACTAATTTTTAAGCTGTAGAGGCTTTCACTGTGAAATTGAACTTGGGAAATAGAAATGACAATAGGCAGGACCTTTTCTCTGCTTTATCTAGAACAGTTATAGAACTGAACTAATATTTTGAAATTTCATATGTTAAAAGATTCAAGCAATTTGCATGGGAAAGTGGCATAGATAAATTACCTTTATGTTCCACTCCTGAAATTTTGCAAAGCATTTTAACAGAATTCTCAGAATGAGAAGGCCCGTTAGACCCATGTTTACCAATTCTCAATACACATCACTGTATTGCTAGCATTTTTTATCCCATTCAACCATCCAGTCCACTTGGGAAGCTACTTAAGATATGTTATATTACAAAATGGTTTGTGTCACCCGCCCATATCTTTGACATCTACATTTTTCTGGAACCTACAGAGATAGGTGAGCACTCTATGCCAGTACTCCAAGAACAGATATCTTTGTTTTTTCCACACCTGTCTCTTCTAGTATATGATTCTCCTATCTCTTTGAGACATTTCAATTGTTTAGTTTCTATGAACATGATTTTATCAGGTCTTTGCTTTATGCTTTAGACTTGAAAGGAAACTTCTTTGGGGTTAGTTGCATCTTGTTCAAAGTGTGAAACATAGAACTATCTGATTTTTCAATGCTACTCTGATACACAATGATTCTAAATTGAAGTAAGAGAGTACTGTTACCTCCAGACTTTATCTTGAATAGTAAAAGAATAAGGATTGGATATTTGGGGTAGGTTAATATATATACTACATGAATTATTAAAATTATGCTTTTTAATGTATTATAGTACAATTATATATTTTAACAAAAAAGCTCTTAGGAGAGTCAAGTCAAGTGTAGGGAACTTATCTTTATAACAGTTACCATTATACAGTACTCCAATGTGACTTCAGTTTAATGACGCTTTCTGGTGATCTGGGTAACAAAAGTTACTCTAATTGGATTAGGCCAAATGAATATTTGATCAGGAGCAAATTTCATTTTAGGCAAAATAACCAAGAAACTAAGTTGTAGAAATATTTTATAAGGTCTTTGTATTTCTTATTTTGAGATGATAATGTTAATTAACCTTTCAATTGATTATTAATAGAGTATATTGAAGTCAGCTTCCAATGAAGTCCATGAAAGGTTATGTGGATAGACTACAATGTGGGGAGAGCTCCTGTGTTTCTGAAGATAGTTTGAGATTATACTGTGGGTGGTAAAGGGGAGGGTACTTACAGTGTGTAGAGTCATGGACTTAGCAAGAATGTAACCCTGCTGGCTGCACCTTCTTTTCCCCACAGGGAATCCCAGCAGAGCAAGAAGGGGTGAAGTGGCTGAGAAGGGCCAGTGCCAGTGGTATGTGACTCCAGGATCTACTGAAAGAAGTTTGCAGGTCCATTTGTAGATCTTGCTCTACACATCAGAGACTCAATAGTTAATTTTACTCACTAAGATAAAGGTTTTATTTATCTGATTTTAACAAATGCAATAAAATTATTTAAATTAATCTTTACCATATGGCTCTCTTATCCTTTATATCAGTTCATACATTTTTAAATCTATAAAGCTGATGGTGGTAAATAGAGAACATGATGTAAAATGTCAATTCTTACCTCCTTTCAACAGGTTAGAGTAGAAGATGGTTTTGTTTAACTGAGTTGTGTGACATAAATACCAATAGCTGAGCCTGGCCTATAATATTTATGGAATAACTCTGTAAAGCTTTGCTTCTCTTCATAAGATTTATGCATAATTTACAGAAAGGACTATCATGTTGAGCTAAATGAGGTTTAATATTCTTGAAGTGTTTTTATGCTGTGGTTACCTGACTCTTTGAATTAACTTGCATTTGTTTAACACTGTCCATGTGTCTTTTTCCCAGTTTTGTTGATAACATAGTCTAATCCCACACTTACATACCAATGTATTTTTTTTTACAAGATTAGGTCTATTTTTTAAAGATTTTATTTATTTATTTATTTATTTTGCCAGAGAGAAAGAGAGCACAGATAGGCAGAGTGGCAGGCAGAGGGAGAGGGAGAAACAGACTCCCCGCTGAGCAGAAAGCCTGATGTGGGACTCAATCCAAGGACCCTGGGATCATGACCTGAGCTGAAGGCAGGTGCTTAACCAACTGAGTCACCCAGGCACTCTTAGATGATTAGTTCTATGAAATATTCTGAGGGAAAAAGAAAATGTTTCTTTTATCAAATAAGTTTGGAAAATGTTAAACTCTGTATCTTCTTCTTGGATATTCATAATGGATGTAAGCATAATTAAAGACTCTGAGAAGTCCTGCAGGTAAAAACCACTAAAGAGGGTTTAACCCAGTGTTTCCTGGATGTTTTGGACCAGGGGACAATGCTTTTTCTATAATGTCTTATTATATCCTGTGGTATTTTGAGCAATGCCAGTTTGGACATCTAAATCACATAGACTTAATTTTGTCTGTGTATTTTTACTGAAATGAACCTAAGAACATAAAGTAAGGTTTGCAAAAAAAAAAAAAAAAAACTGCATTTCTGTTTTCTTAAATAGAGTTCATTCCATCTTACCATCTCACTTGGAAAAACCTCTTGTCCACCGTTACAGTTATCAGACAATCTTCTTCTCTGGAGTCCTGGTTTCTTATGAAGGAATAGCCCCACACCTCTGGTTTTCCAGACTTTGTGCCTCATTTCAAGTCCATCACCTAAAGGTCAATCTCTTTCTCCTCTGAGGGGATGATGAGAAGGAATCTGGACACAATGGGCTCTGAGGGCCTCAAGCCTATTAAAATTCTTACTTTCTAAGCTACTCCGACTCTTCCCTCAAACCTTCACTCTATTGTTTTCTTTCTTTTACCTTACACTCTGATTACCCTACCAAACCTTACCAATATCTTATCTTACCAAACCTTCATTTTGATCGTTCATGTAACTCAAAAGCTTAATTCACTCCTTTTTGTGTGTTTAAAGAGGGCTTATTCCTCTAGAGTTCCAGGTAGGTGAGAGCACAGATTTCTATTCCCCATTTCCAATTTAACAGAGGGAAAGAAAAACATACATCAAGTTTCTATATTAAAAGAGTCTGAAAATATTTAGACCCTTATGTAATTGAAAAGGCATCACTTTCATCTTTGGCTTTTACATGATTATATTCTGGCCCTTGCCTCTCTCTTTCATGTCATAGCACTCTCCACCATACCCAGTAAACTGCAGATAGAGAGGCCTTGGATTCAGTTTCTGCCTTTGGGTGTTTGCCCTTGCAAACCTATAAGTTTTTTGTGTGTGCTTTTAGTGAATGTTACTTGGGGGGTAAAATGCTATTGTGTAGTGAAGTGAATTGATTCTAGTCACAGTTGTTTTCTGTGAATTAAATCACCAACAAAATTCAATCACTATCCAAAGACTTTTGAAGGATAAAATTTCTTCTGTGGTTGAATATCAAATTGAGAGTACTAGTAGATATTTTTTTTTCACATTTAACTTTTGGCTCTGACTCTGGGTATCTTAAAGAATAATTAAGTCATATTTTGAAAAGCCTGTCACTTTAATATATGAAGATTTCATATCCCAACAAGTGAATATCTAGTGTGTAATGGGCTTATAACTTAAGAGTGGGAATTAAAAACTTATGTGTAGGAAAAAAATGAGCTATAAAATGGTTAGACTTCTCATTCCATGAAAAAACAGACAGACTAGTCAAATTATCAGCTTTAATTCCTTTCTTATTTCAGAAACAAACACATCTCTAACTTCATTGGGATGGAGATATATATCTATATCTATCTGCCTATGAAACATCTTTGCTTTTGGGTTGTGACCCTTATGCTAAACTTATCCCCTGGGTTTCCTTATATGGGTCATGCCATAAAAAGATCCATTTCAGGGCTAGTAGGGTTAGAATCTCTGAGAGAGCCATTATACTGCCTATGCATCCTTTGTCCTTGTCAAATTATGATGTTTTCATTCATTCTCCTTGTAAAGATCAAAGAGAGAACTGTTAAGTATGGCTAAAGTTACAGATTGTGTTGTACCAGCTACCAAACTCAAGGAATTTATCACAAGGGTACCCTCTAATGGCCTGGTGCTAGGTCAAAGCTGTTTTCAGTAAATCAATTGATGCTACTCAGCGTGTCCCCTTGCAGCAAGACAGACTGCATCATGCAGGAGACTTCGAGAAGGCTAAGACCTTGAACAGTAGTGATATTTAAAGTGTGGCTTTATCCCCTGCATACATTGCACTCTTGTTAGAAATGAGAATGGAAGAGAAACAGAAGTTTGGATTATTGGTTAAGGAATGGCTTTTTACTCTTTCCTCCATACTTTTTTTTAATCTCAAAATGTGGAGAGTCTGGCTCTGGGGTATTGTGCCCCTGTGTGTAAATGACACAGCAGAACAACAATTGCATGGTTCCGTGTTCAAAGAAGTCCAGAATGTGTATCTATTTCTTTGCCATGGATCATTTAACAGGTGCTGGAATGACTTTGCATATCCTTTAAGTTAATAAGCAGTACCAAAAAGAAAAAAAAAAAAAACCTTTGTGGCTACATTTAGAAATTCTTTAGTGTCAACTAGCACTGGGGACATTTGGTACTTCTTTCATTTCTTGCTGTGATGTCCTGTTACCATAAAGACACAGCCTTAACCTTTCCCTTCAACTGTGCAAGGGGAAAAAAAATCATTTGAGCGTCTCATATATTTTAGGAAGAGTTTAAATAATAGGGTCAATTTTTTTTTCAAATTTGTACATGCCACTTGCTCCTCAGCCACGCTTTTCTCTAGCCTCAATTTTGTTCTCCTTTAGTATTTGTCAGTTACTTGTGAATATTTGCAGTAGAATTAAAGAAAGCGGTTCTCTTACTTCTTTTTCCCATTACCACAACTGAGACAAATGGAAAAAAAATCACTTGAAACTATATATGGTATTGCATGTTTAATTTCCACTCTTTTCAACTTAACCGTCTATCAAACATTTCCAAAATTTATGTCTCCTTATTTCCTGTACCTTTACATTTCTTGAAAGCCCACTGTATTTTTACACAAAACTTCCTTAGACAAACTGTGGCTGAGTCTTACTGGCCCTCACTCCTCTCCTTTCTACTACCCTCAACTACACCTCTCTCTCTCTCTCTCACACACACACACACACACACACACACACATTAAGGCCATTTCGCCTTCTGCCCCGACATGTTATACCTTTTCTTCCTATAGTCTGTTTTCTTCCCACTGTGAGACTTACCCCATCTTATGGAACCCTTTCTTGGTACTCAAATCAAACCTCAAATCTTTCATCATCAACTCCATGAAACTTTTATCTATTTGCCCTTAAGTAATCTCTCCCTTATCTGAACTCTGAATTTATCGTCTGTAACCTAGTACAGAGTACCGGCCTATATGCTTGCGTTTAGTCTTTGTCTAGTTGCCGTGTTATGTTTCGATCTTCCCCTCATTTTCTTACACTTCTTTTGTAGTTCCCAAAGAATCTAAGCCAACGGTCTGCATTTAGTTTTTAATTACTAACTAACAGTAGTAAAAGATCGATTCCAGCAGACTTGCCAACATTTTTTTAGAATACAGATGTCACCGTGAATGAAGTGCGGTTCCTCATCATGGCTGTGGAACATCGCGTAGTACTTCAGCCGGCACATAAATAAATGCCCTGCTATGGTCTGGGATCACTGGGAAGGCCTACTTGCAGTGAGCAAGAAGCAGAGTCTCTACAAGTTAACTTATTACTTGAATATCTCTGAGGATATTAATGATGAAAAGGAGTGGCCAGAGGAAAGACTTTTCCCTTCTCAATTGCAGCACTGTGACTAAGTGACTTCGGGTAGATCAAATAGACTATTTTGGGGATTCCTGCTCACCCATCTCCTCTGTGTTTTCAGAGCTGCTGTAGAGCTGTTAGAACAGTGAACTGATGCTTTTTGACTTGCCAAACAGTGGGAGCTTTCTATTTAAATAGTTATCCCTTAGAAGAGCTATATTAGGGAGCTCAAAGGAAAGGATTTAAGGGCCCACACAGAGTAGAGAGGCAGCAGATCAGCCACCTACTGGGCCCTTGTTCCTTCGAATGCTTCAAACTACGTATTTGTAAGGCTGATGGCCTCTTGCTCACTGAACTGTATGCTCCTCACCTGCCTTTTTGTGTTTAGCAAACACATGGGAAGGGCAGCTCTTCACTGCCTTCTAACTTGTTTCTCCTTGTTCTAGATAAACAACACCACACAGCCTAGTGGGCAGAAATCCAGGCGTACTGCTGGCATCTAGGGGATGTGATCGTAGGAAAAGATCCTTTGGGGGCAGGGAGATCAAATATCTAGATTTTAGCATGTGGTCATTTCCCACATGACAAATATTAAAAATGCCAATAGACTAAGAAACCAAAGGAAGTAATCAGAATGTCTGTTTTTTCACCAAGAATCTATATAGAGGTTTTCTTATACCTTTATTAAGAGGATTCATTCACATTCTAATTAGTCAAACTACCAAGTTAATCATTTTGATAATAAGGGAATCAACTCTACCAGGTGAAGAAATTGGGACCATTTCTCACACTTCTAAGCATATAAGAACTTTATTACATCCAGAAAATTATTTATGCTTTACCATTGTTGTTATAATTTTTGTTCTTGTGACCTTACCATGGAAAACAGACCTATACCAAAGAAGACACAGAAAAAAGGAGTTATAGGGAGGAGACATACCACCCTGCCGGAAAAAGGTCTCTTTCTAAATCTCACTGAAACCTGGCATTCAGAAGTAGGGCAGAAAATAGGCCTACCTATTCACTCAGACATCTCTTTTTGTATTATCATTAAACATCTCCTAGGAGGCAGCAAGTTCTATTGTGGGCCGACAGATTATTCCACTCCATTTTGTTTCTTTTTTGTCAGATGTATACTCTTAGGATCTGTTTTATACACAAAGAAAAGACAGAAAAATAAGAAAAAAATCTCAACATTCGTATTTAAGGAACATTGTATGTTGTTGAATCTTCTCCCACTTCCTTTTTTTTTTTTTTTTTTAAGGGAATGAAACAGACATACAGCTAAAGCCTTCCTTTCCAACCCCTCTCTTTGCCACTTGATCTCTTATATACTTTTTACATATAGGGTTTATAATCCTTTCAGAAGCTACTTTATTCCTTGACTCCAGGACCATCTCCTGATTTCCTTAAGTAGTCTGCAAAGGAACAGTTTAGAGTAGTACTAACCAAAACAGGTGTCAAACTTCAGTCCCCTCCCCCCCCAGTCTGGTCTCACTGGTATCCAAATACCATCCCTCTTGGGAAGGACACTTCAGGTTGCCTGTTTGGAAGGCCAGTGGTTTGTAGCCCAAGAGCTTTGAAGTGTGGAGGAGCCATTTAGGTACTACCTGAAACCATACACAGCTGTCCCTCAACTTAGCATTTTGGTCTTGAGATGCCCTGATCAGTCATGATCATTTTGCACTATACCTGTTTTTGTTTTTGCTTAGCACTTTGCCGCCAATACCTTGATTTAAAAGGAAGTGAGATACATTAAACACAGGTTTAATATCACACTTCAGAGTATCCCTACTTTGTAATGGATGCTTATATTCTCCTACTCCCTAGGATACATCATGTTCTCTTAGGTTTGTGTCCTCCCAAACCAAAATATAGAGCAAAGGTGAAGAAGGCAGTTGGCAGCTTTGTGGTTTGGGTATTGAATTGTTCCCACATCAAAAAATTTATGAACTCTGCATTTTAAACAGCGAGTTGAAAAAGCAGGTAGGGAGGGTGAGGAAAATGTTAAAGAAGATGGCCTTGACTGTTCAATCTAGTTTTAAAGGTAAAAAAGTTTAACTCAGGTAGGTTTAAGGCTTATACTCTTAAGTGATGAAAACGTGGATTTTAAAGGACAAAGTGAGAGGGTAAGGAGTGAATCCAAGATGGCAGATTTACCCAGGTTTCTTTTGCTGCTCACTAACACAGCTCTTCTAAGGGATAGAAATTTAAATAGAAAGCTCTCACTGCTAGGGAAGCAAAAACATTAAGACATTGCTTTAACAGCTTCACAGAATCTGCTGTTTCATCCTGAATAGAGTGCTAAAAAATGAGCAGTTATCTCTGGGGTGGAAGTGGGACCCACAGTCAACACCTATGCTCAAGTCTGTGCTTTTTACACTTTTAGTTTCCATTTTCCTTAATCAATATTTACCAGGTGATAGTCACAGCTTCCATGGCTTCTGTTTTCTAATGATCTTTCTGTACTTCTGGTACTTCAGAGGTTCAATCACTTCCTTGCCTATGAAAATTTCTGTGCTAACTCCTTTTTCTTTTACAAATAGCTACATCAGTTGTACATGATTTCTGGGATCAGTTGCACATTGGAAAATGGGGATTTGTCATTGAATTTCAGCACTTAAAAAAGAACCCTCCAGCACTCCCTTACCTGTATCATTGATTGTATCATTTTCTTTTGTTGCCTCTGTTAAGTGACACTTTTTCAGACAACTGTCATTTATACGTTATCTTGTGCTGTGTAACAAACCACCACAAATGTAGTGGAAAAAACAATGAGCTCACAGTCTGGCCAGTTCTTCTGGTTTGAGCTAATCTAAACTGATCTCTATGGGGCTTGAGCATGTTTCATGGTCGGTTACAGGTGGCTTTGGGGCTGGCTTATCTAGGATGGTTTCACTCACATGTCTGGGAGTTGGCTGGCTATCAGGTGGGTCATGTGACTATCAATATCTAGCCGGTTAGCCTGGGCTTATCTTTCCCATAGTCACAAAGTTCTGAGAAAGATCAGAAATGAACATGCAAGTTCTCTTGGGTGCCAGAACTGGCATATTGGGGCTTCCATTGCTATGTATTGGTCAAAATGTTACAAGGCAAGTCCAGATTCAAGGGGAGGAGAAATGGACACTGTCTCTTTAGGGAGAGGAATAGCAAAATCACATTGCAAGGGGTATGGATATAGGAAGGGGCCAAGAATTATGTCCCCCCCCCCCCACCTACTGCATGTACGTAGCTTTTCCCATGAGGTAGCTGTCTCAAGTAATTTTCTTTCTTGGAGCAGCTGTTTTGATGTACAGAAAATAATGATCAATCATACTTATGAAGAAAATTACACCACAGGAAGGATTATTTAGGCATCATAGGTGTTTGCAAGAATGAGAAACACCGAAGCCTTCAGCAGATGAGCCCATTCAGTTCTTAAATGAAGCGTTCTTAACCTTCCAAGAATCAACTAAAGTTCGGTTTTCATCAGATTAAAGCCATGCCAAGTCAGATGTATAAAATTACATGAAGAATGTGATGCATTTGCTTATTCTCTATCACACATGGACAGAATCAATACCTTAATGTGGAGTAAAGATCATGTAAAGCCTTCTGAATTCAGTGCTACACAAACAGATCTCTAGTTGATAGGTTTGTTTTTTTTTGTTTTTTTTTTTTTATAAACTTGAAGTTGATATTTAGCTTTGTATTATCTGGTCAAAGAAATCCTTAAACCTTTAACCTTTCCTTTTTATTCTTATTCTCTAAGTCATTAAGATGTTTAGAGGTTATTGCTAGTCAACTCCCTTTCTGGTCCCATTTCATCACCGGAAGAAGACCAGCAAATAAATGTGAATATTAAATAGCATTCATTCTTGTTTTGCAAAATCAAAATGCTTCACATGAGATTACTAAATATGAAGCACATTATCTTTGAGGGTTTATCTTTCAGAAGACAAATTTAGGGAGCATATACCATGAGCAGGTTTATTACACCCTGCATGGCACACTGTGTGGGAGAGTAGCAGATTTAACATCATGGACAAGAGAACTATAAACAAAGAGAATGCACCCTTGTTTTTTGGCTTTGGTTTATTATAGAAACATGAAGTTTGTGACTTGAAGGAACCTAAAGGATTTCCCAGTTTTGTCTTGCCCGAAACCTCCAATAATGAATAACTCATTGTATTGAAGTAAGCCAAATTCATTTCTAAGTGGCTTATTGGCTAGTCATGACTAGAAGTGTTTGAGCAAAAGCTGATAGACTATGGGGGAGCTTACTGTGTGTCATCATTCTTATCTTCATGAAAAATATGGTAGATTAAAGAGATGGACATGTCAATCACAACAAAATATGATATGTGCTAAAATATAATGCACATACACCTTGGGGATGCAAAGTAAAGTGAATTTTGTTATCCAGTTTAATGGGAAGAACTTGGTAATTATCTACATAGGTGGAACAGTGGAGGTAGAGAAGCTAAAAACACTAGTCTCTATCAATTGAAATTGGGAATATCTAATAATCAGGGCTACTGGTGTATCCATAGTTTTCCAAGAGTAAAGCCATATCTGTTTTCTGAGATCAAATTCCATCCTTGGCCCACTATAGAAACACCACCTGGGCCTCAATGAATGACTGCCAAGAAACCCTTTAACAATAGGTATGGATGGCAGAGGCTTTAAATTGGCCAAAGTGCTTCTTCTGCGGTCATCTTATCCAGCTTGTGGTACGTTTGAACAGAATGATGAAGTATTATTTTAACATTACACATAAACTTTATTCTCCTCCTTAACAAATTGCCTCCAAAATATTCAGTTATCTGATGTGTTAAAGATAGACAAAACTCAGTTTGTTAATTCTAGGGAAATTATTGTCACAGCAGAGAGCCATACCAAGGAGGTCTAAAAAAGCAATGACAACAATACTAGAAACTGGAGGGGGAAAAACTCATAAAAATTAAATTTCCAGGGACAATTTTCTATCTTTCTTTTCATTGCTGATTTGTAGTCAGTGATAGCTCTGCTCTTTTGTTTCATTGTCCTGTCCTCGCCTCCTGCCCCCCACCAAATAATCTTGGTTTTATTTTTGTTTCAATTTCCCCTAGCTTTCTTCCCAGATAATATCTATTTCCTTTTCCCAAGCCCTAATTCACCTCATTCTACCATTCTCCTACTAGTGTAGCTTTCATAACAATCCAATCAGGACACTTCTGATCAGTTTCATCCTAGGGTTTACTTGATCATCTTCAAGAAGATCATCATTTAACCTTAGAGATGGGCAAAGCAGGCTGTGCACACGTTTAAGACTTTCCTTCATCCCAAACCTTTAGGCTTCCAGATATACCCATGTGCATCCCCTCTGTCTTCAATCCCTATAGGCCACCCTGGCTGCCCTTCCTCAGAGTGGCCCTGGGAGTTCACAAACTGATCCCAGTACACAGAGATCAAGGAGAGACCAAAGAAAAAGGCAGACCACTCCAGGTTGGTAGCTAACAAATTTAATAGGCAAGGAACTAACCTACAAGGCTTATCTTGGGCACTGCAAGATGAGTAGATCTCCACACCCACCTTCCAGAATCTTAAAAGTTTATATAGAAGCCTAACTGGGTTCAATCTCATATACCATCCAGAGGCCTCAACAACACATTGCTCTCTCAAGGCTTTGTCCTTGAAGACTACTCGAACTGCGGTAATGGTAGGTAGAATGTACATTCCAAGGACAAAGTGGGGGTTGTTGAGGAGCATCTGATTGCCTGGGTGCAGCACCTGGGTCCACTGGTGGTCAGATCCCTTTCATGACCTCCTCCAACAACCTGATCCTAATTTATCCCTCTTTTCTTATTCTTTACCTTTTCCCAATTGAGGTTTCCCATTCTACTGCAACTGATCTATTCTAGGAATTTTAAGGGTGATAAAAATAATTCCTGATTGAGAAAATTCATACGAGGCCAGGAGTGAATGATTTCAGATCTTTGGGAGGTTCTTTATAAGCTGATTTACTAAACATAAAGAAATTCCTAGTGGAATTATACATGGACATATTATGTGGGGTCATAAGTGCTTCTATGAATTAATTAATTTACAAATGCTTATTAAATGCCTTCTTTCTACTAATGGTGAGGAAGCCTAAAATATTTCCTCTTGTGGAAGTTACAGCTGAGTGGACAAAATAGGTAGGTCTTAACCTGGATTGTCCCATAAACAAAGCTGAGAAAAAGGTTTAGAGGTAGGTTTATTTGCGGAGCAAAAATCCAAGGATCAGGGGTAGGGGATACACATGAGTGAAAGAAACAGAAGGAAGGAAGGGTATGTCATTGAACTGGACTCAGTCCCAGTGGGAGCCTCTTGAGAAACCATGTAGAATATACCTTGGGCTTGCTACCTCAGACATCCACTGGCTTTCTCCTATGGGTCACAGGCTGTTCCACCTGTTGTTCACTCAGGTATAGTTCTACTTTTTGGAATGGATCAGCTGGTCCCTGAAATCTTCCCGCTAAGTGGTAGTAGCAAATACAATAGATAAATAGTGCATGTGAGGAAAGGCACTTGTAGGCCACATCTGAACACAGCTGGTTGCTGCATCAACAGCTAGAGTAAAGAGGTGAGCAAAAATATACAGAAAGAACTCAAGCCATAGCTGGTACAGAGACTAATAAAACGCAGAAATAAATATACAATTGCAAACTGTGATAAGTGCTGGAGTGTAAATGGCACACAACACACTCCAAGTAGTAGTACAGGCCATGGGGTAAAAAACTCCTTCACACTGTTGTGGTTCCTTGACACAGTCAAATGTTTTTAGTGCTACTAAAACCAAAGATGTTGAAGATTAAAGCCAAGTTTTTGGTTTACTAGTTAATTATGTGGTTCTAGATAAATATTAAATCCCCCAAATCTTTAGGCTTTTGGCCAAAGTAGATTTTTTTCCCAAAAAACAAGGCATGTCACAGCACTATTTCAGATAAGGGACTTCTGACTGCCTTAGGCCTGATACCTCCCCAAACTACTATATCAAAAGCCTTAACAGGAGGCCCAAGTACTCATGGGTTTGTTTCAAGTGGCAAGAGAGGCAGTATAGGTTAGAAGTCAAGAGAAAGTACTCTGAAGATTGATCTAATATTGGTGTTGTTTATGATATTTACGACGCTGTGCCTTAGTTTATTACTTGTGAAATGGGACTAACATTATTACTTGTCTACCCAGGGTTGGGTGGGGTGATGATTAAGTGAGAAAACATAGATAGAAATTTTTAGAACAATGCTAGGGATATGGTAAGCACTCAATTAATTATTAGCAAAACTATTAGATTGCTAGGGGTGCCCATAACAAAATAACACAGAATGGGTGGCTTGAGCAACAGAAATTTATTTTCTCACAGCTGGAGGTGGGAAGTCCAAGATTGAGGGGATGATAGGGTTGGTTTCTTCTGAGACCTTTCCCCTTGGCTAGCAGATGGTTGCCTTTTCACTGTGTCTTCATGTAGCCTTTTCTCTGCACACTCCCCTATTGTCTCTTCCTCTTCTTATAAAGACACAAGTCCTATTGCAGTAGGACCCTACTCTTTGGAACTCTTTGGACCTCATTTAATTACATCCTTAAAGGCCCCATCTCCAAATAAAGTCACATTGGGGTTTAGGAATTTCACACATGATTTTATGGGGGATGCAATTCAGTCTATAATAGCAAGTGTTCTAATTTTTACAAAAATGTCTTTCCATGGAACAAAGTTTTTATATTGTACTTGCTTTTCATATCACACAGGCAAGTTTCTTTCTCAGGTACAGCATCTTCTTGTGGTCCAAGGACCTTTTGTTCTCCACTTATTGTCAAATCTCATTGCAAGGTTTAGAACATCCACTAAAAAAGAAACTATATTATTTTTATTATATCCATTTTCTTTTTTAACTCCAAAAGCATTAGCATGGTCATTCTTACCTACAAAGTGATGCCCATCAACTGACGTTTGAATGTGCCATTCTTATCCTATTTGTAATGCCATCTCTATCGTCCGTCTATATATCACCTTCATTTCTTTCAAAGTTTACATCCACTACAAATGCTTTTGTGAGTAATCCCAAATACTGTAGTCCTCAAGCATTTATATATTGTATTAATTTACTAAATTTATTAAGTGCCTACTTTAAATTCCAGGCATGGTAAGCAAATCAGCACAGACCCTGAATATCATAATGGAAGTTATATTTTCTAAATTAACATATAGTTCAGTTGAAGTATATGTGTATTTGGATTTGAAGATATATCACTTTTTAATTTTTTTTACATTGCCTCCTAATTGCATCGTACATTCTTCCAAAGCAGGCAACTTTGTTTTTTTTTCTTCTCCTCAACTAATAATAGTTTAAGCATATAAAGGCTTTTCTCTCTCTTCAGGCATGAAGAAGACAGGCAAGCAGTCCAGCAGTGTAATGATTACATCAGGGACTCAGAAACCATCTGGTTTTCTGCTCCACCATGGTGGTGCGTAGTGTTCATTCTTAAAATTGTAGGGCCTGATCCAGGCCTCTGGGCTTTATGGCCATGTCCAGGGCAGGAAGAAGGGATACTGGAGAGAACAAGGGAAATTGTTAATGATCAAAATATGCTACACTTGAGCCTTCTAAATTTCAACAGCTTTCCAAAAATGCTATATAACAACATCTATATACATCTCATTGATCATAACTGGGTCAGTCACTACTTCTAGCTAGCTGCAAGGAAATATGAGAACATGAATAAATTTAACCAAGCATATGAACACTCTACACAAAATCTGAGGATTGTTGTTAAGAAGAGGACAAGAGATACTGGCTAGAAACTAGCCATGTTTGCTGCAGTGAGATATCCAACTGCGGGACGGAGGTTCCTGAAACTCCAGGATAAAGACTATCCTGTTGGACCTTCCTCTCATTAGAAAATTTGAAGAAAAAATTCTGTGTGAAACAAGTATGAGGTAGAATACAGATAAGAATTGGATAGTTAAGGTTGAAAATAGGCAACATCCAAAAAATAAAACTCATCTTCTACCATACTCCCCCTTTTTTTTCCTGTGCTACCACCACACTGGTCTCTTTCTTTTACTATTACAGTCATAGCCCTTTCCACTCTCTGACTCCTCTGCCAAGAATCTCTTCCCCTAAATCTTAAATGGATAAGCAGAGCTCAACTTTAAATTAAAAACAAAATCCTCAGAGAGACCTTTCCTTTCTACCTAGGTATAAAATAGCCTCCCAGTCACTCTACCATTAAACAGTAATATTTTCAATTTAATTTTTATCAGTATCCTTTTTATTCTGTGCTCCCCAGTCCAATCCCAAGAGAATGTAAGTTCCATGTAAGCAAGTGAGCTTAGGTTCTGGCTCTCACAGAAAAGGGTGGAGGAAAAGGTCAGCTGAAAGGGTATGAAATGGGACCCAAGAGGTATTGGATACAGCATATTACATTTTTAACAAGATACGTATAGCATGCTTGAAATTTAATATCTGAACCATCCTTTCTTGGAACATCATGTCTAAGAATATCAAGTCAATAAGATATTGGATATTTTCAGGGAACAAAAGCCACAAAGACTATTCTGATTGAAAATCGATAAAACATTTGTTGAAAGAGTCATTGTACTTCCTCTTTTTGCTATGCACCTGTATTTTTGAAGCCTTTCGCAGAATGTTAGATGAGGAATGGTAGACAAACAATTAGGTTGTGAAAACATTTGATCACGTTGTTCAATTAATTTTATAAGACACAATCTTTCAATTCTGTCTATTCAAATAATATTTAAAAAACATGTTAAGGGCATGTAGATTCTATGAAAATACTAAGCTCAGGGATTTAGCTCAGAACAAAGTTCTTTTTGCATATATCTTATAATATTTTTTAGAGTAGAACTGGAAACTCCTCTATTTAAGCAGGGCATACAATAATCAATTTCATGAAGATAAGGAATTTCTGGGTCAATGATTTGGTAATTCTTAAGCAAAATTCCTACAGGGGAAGTGGAATTTTTGGAGAAAAGAATTTTCCACAACACTTTACCCATCATTAAAGACTTTTTGATATATTTTGTAAAATTATATCCCCTGGCCAGAAACAGTGATCTGAAGTGAGCTAAAGAAGGAAATATGGGTTAGTAGAATTGGAATGAATCTTGCAAAGTCAGGGAACGGAGCAGGTCTCAAAGAGTGGTCAAGTGAATTGAGTAGAGTTCTCTATCAACATAATTCAAAATTGCCCTAGCTTCCCAAGAGCATTTTCATGTTTCATTGCTCAAGTGAAGTATCTACCCTGTCTTATCTCAGTCTTTCCACAATACTTATGCCCTTGTTAGGTTTCCCTGTAAATCTACTGACTGAATAGTTACTGCTCTGGAAATACATCTACTAATAAACTTAATCCAGAAAATTTGGGCAATAAGACAAATTTGTGCATGATTGTATGTTTGCTTTCTCATTAAATTTCATTTCATACCTATTAGATAATGAGTATGAGATGGGAAAATGACATTCTTGTGAGGGAAAACTGAAAATATCAATATATCTATTCTACATGTTTAAGCTTAGGACTAATCTGTATGTAGGCATATCACACAGAGTCCTATTGCATTGGCTGATTCATCAGATTGAATCCATATGTCCTGAAATACATGGACAGGATTTGAAAATCTTCTTTACTATGCATTCTAAGAAGAGTCCTCTAGAAATCAGGCTCCCCCAAAACTGTGTCTATTTTGTAGGAGTTATGTAACAACAATGTGATTACAATAGCATTTTGTTACTGATGGCAGCTAACTGAATAGAAAGAGCCTAGTTTTGATGTATACACAGACATAGCTTGAGTCTTAATACTGGTTCTGTAACCATAAATAAGTTAATCAAACATTCTGACCCTCAGATTCTTCCTTCATAAAGTGGGACTCCCTTCCTTATGAGTATGAAAAGTGAAGGACACATAAAACTTTTTAAGATATTGCCTGGTATGGCAGCAGTCCTCATTATGTATTAATCTCTTTTTCTCATTCTCCTCCTGGGAGCAATGAGTGATTCCAAGTTTGTAATTTTATTGAGATGAAATTTTAGAATTGTATAAAATGCAGTTTGCATATATATTCATTCATTAGTCCCCTTATTATCACTAACTATGTTATTTGCATTACATAGTTTAGATATGGTGTGCATAATTTGGATTTAACTAGAAATAATATTCCTCTCACCAATGTTGCTTGTAACTCAATTACCTAACTATCAGCTAGGCTGGAAGCAGTAGCATTTCTAGGAATTTTGAACTTTCAAAAAAATAAATAAATAAGTAACCACCTTAATCTGTGCTAATTTCCAAATAATCAGATCAAGAATTTAATTGACTCAGGGTTGATCAATCACATTTTTTCCTAAAGACAGAAAATAAAAGTTATCTGTGAGAGGGTAAGCCCACCTTAGGTTCTGTGTCTTAGCCTGGACTCTCTCAGAAGCACACTTTGATGCAAGGATTCCAGTACAAGAGATGTAGGAAGGACTTCCAGGAACTGCCAACAAGGGACGAGAAAAGCAGAAGAGGAAAAGAGAATAAAGTAATCAGGGCTTCAATTTCAGGTGAAGTCCGATACTTGTCTTGATCCTATGATGAACACTAGAGCATCAGTTTCATCTCTGAGTTTGTCCTGTCTTAGGGCATAGGAGTTGTCCTTTTGTAATCCAGGACCAGTCAGCCGTGGACTATAGGCTGCCTCAAGGAAAGTAAACTCTCAGGAAATTCTAGTTTTAGGTTAGGGTGAGACAGCTCCAGTCTCCAAAGTCAGCTTTCACAAGAAGCTGCAGTTATAAGGCCTTATCACACAGCACTGTGTGGAATGGAGCACATCCCCTGGTAAAGGGGGTGAAGAGGATTGAGGCAGATCACTAAATGTGTCCAATACAATCTTCGGGGCCCCTTGCATCTTCTGAATCAGGAGCATATATGGGCCATCAGAGTATGATTAGGTTCCAGAAATGTTGGTTGTTACAGTAAGTAGACAGTGCCCAAATATTGTAGGAATTACCTGAATTGAATGTTGCATAGTATGCATAGGCAATTTCATTGTACCTTAAGGATTTGCAGTAACAATATAAATACATTAAAAGCCAGTATTGTTTTATTAGTCATTATTTAATAAACACAAATATAGTGTGCCAAACTATGTACCAGGTGGTTTATATACCTTAATATTTTTTCAAATATCACAAGGTTCATTTTAGTTATAAGGAAAATGAGTATCAGAAAACATTTTAAAAGCCTATAGCTAATAAGTGGCTAAACCAGATCTGGATTCATGATGTAAATCCAAAACATTTGCTCCTTCCAATGAGCTGAATTTTACCCTTTAATCACAGAAATAGAATCTGTGCAATAACAGGAAACTACCAGTATTGGTTACCTATTGTTGCATAACAGACTATTCCCAAATTTAAATAAATAACATTTATCATCCTCACAGTTTTGGTGGGTCAGCGATTCAGAAAGCTGTCTATCAGGGTAGTTCTGGCTTGCTTTCTTTCAGGACATTGTCCTAAGATATTAGATAGGGCTGTAGTCATCTGAAGGCTTGGCTGGAACTGGAGGATCTACTACCAAGGTGGCTTGCTCACATCATTGGCAAATAAGCACTGGCTCTTGACTGGAAGCCTCAATTTCTTGCCACATGAAGCCCCTCATAGGACTATTTGAGTGTACTCACAAAAGGCTGTTTGGTTTCTCCCGGAATGAGTGGTTCAAGACTAGGCAAGTTGGAAGCTGCAATATCTTTCATGACTTTGCCTTGGAAGTCACATGTCCAAGTACCATCATGCTCATGACATCCTATTGGTCACAAGATCAACCCTATTCATTGTGTGAGGAGATTCCACAAGTGTATGAATACCATGAGGTCAAAATCACTTGAGCCATCTTGGAGGCTGTTTACCACACTACCATTCCTTTCTTCTTTAACCTAACTGTGGCCCTCCTGCGTTCTGCCCTGAGGATTTGCTAAGTACTTTAATACACTCACCCATGAAAAAATTAAAAGTAGCAAAGTTAAAAAAAAACTTAAACAAAACTTAACTTAAAACTTAAATATATTAATAGACAATGTAGATACTACAGAGTATTTAAAAAGGAGATCAAGAAGAGGATTTATATCACATGCCAGTCAATAGAAACAAAATTAAATTTTCCTTTACATCTGCATGCTTTCCTTTCCTAAAGTCCCCATTCAGCTCAGATCCTGAGCTTACAAACACCTTCTTGGCTAAACAAAAACCTGATGGCCATTCTTGCTTTCTTTAAAATGCAGGGGTCTCTGCCCTATCCTGGAAAATGGAGGTCAAAGTGGTTTATTGCTATTTATTCAACAAAAAAGCCTATTTCCTGGGGTGGAAGGAGAAAGATAAATATGTTCTCTTGTCCAGAAAATAAGGTTTTTGTCCTAAATGTATTTCTGTATATTATGCTTTTATCTTGTCCGGATTCAGGGAGGAAGACACTTGAGTCTTGTGGATTAGTAGCTATATCTGTTAGAAGTCAAGTTTTTGCTATTGAGTTTGTTGCATCCTTTTTTTTTTTTTTTTTAAAGTAGGGTCCACTCCCAACATGGAACCCAACATGGGACTTGAACTCACAATCCCGAGATCAAGACCTGAGCTGAGATCAAGAATTGGACCCCTAACTGACTGAGCCACCAAGGTGTCCCTCATTTGCTTGTCACTGAGTTCTTAACTAATTCTTGACCACCTTAACATCCTATATTATTTAGAAATATTCTCATGACCTCTGTTTTTCAATTTACCTGATTCTGTAAGGGAAATGAAATCTTTGCTTCTAAAGGACACAAGCAGTTATGAGAGGATGCTACTTAAGAGCTCTAGCTTTGTTGCACTCATTGATGCACAGTTCATCCAGTACCTTGCACTCAGCAGAAATGGTTCGCATGTCTGTCTGTTAATTGACTTGAACTAACTGAGGGTCCCTGGATAAGGGAAGCCATGGGAGCAGAGGCTTGTTTGTTGTATAATCTCTATTAATGAACTCTACCTTATACTTTGATGTTTGCCTCCATTTTCTTAAACTGAAAAAAACTTTTGGCAAATTCCAATGGATATCATCTTTGAAACTTGCTAAGTTCAAGCTTTAAGTTTGTGGGCATTAACAAAATAAATCAGTGACTTCTTTGTCCTATTACTGCTCACACTTTAGTTGGGAGACCATTGAGTTATGACTCTAGAATGTTGATTCAGGTTTTAATGGGTAGGTTTTATTCAGCATATTTTATACTTCATTTTTGTACAAAGCCGTAAAATACAAGATATGTTCATTGATTATATAGCACGAAAGGCTGAAAACAAAGAGGTATTAGGAGCTAAAAAGAATGACAAGGAATTCAGTTTTGATGGTGTTGTAATCCCTTTAGGGGGAAATTATGAGTAAAAGGGGGAGGTAGGTATGAGCAGATCTATTCAGAGACAGTTGCAGAGATAAATCTGAATAAAGGGACATATTATGAGAGGGAAGGATAGAAAGGAGATTCCTCTGGACTGCAGAAGGTCTTGAATTGCAGGTCAGACTCTGGATTTGTTGCTATTGGCAGTGAGTGAGTGAGCCACTGAGGATTCAAAGAGCAAGAACAAAAATAGTGCTATTGGGAAGATTAGCCCCAGTCACCATGTATACGATAGATTAATGCAAGGAGAAACTGCAGGAAGAGTAAGTTAGAAAAATCTCAGAAATTTGAAAATGAGAGAGAAGAATTGAGCCTATGAATATTCTGATGCAAATTAATGTTCTATTTTTTCTTTGCATCTCTTAAATCTAGGCATTGTGCTGTATGTGTTGAGAATATGATAATGATATTGATTTGTAGAATCTCTAATTCCTCTTCTACCTCACTAGTGTCTGTAAATCACATTTCGATAATTTCAGTAAATGCTGTGTCTGTCTTTGTAGGGTTATAAAATACTGAAGCTTTTAAAAATGGACTCAAGTGAATGCATATAACCTGCGAATTATATAGCACATACTGCATATATATATGCAGTATATACTGTGCATATACTGTGCTTTGATTACTGCAAAATTGACTAAAAATTCACTTAGACAAACTAATCAGACAATCTAATATGAGTAAAAATCCTAACTAAAGTGATGTTATGGTTTAATTAATTTCAAATGATAGTACAATCATAGTAGCAATATTTATCCTTTCTGAAGTCATTCCAGTTGCAGGTTTGTTCAACTCAATGTTGTATCTTTTACCCTTCTAGAGAGCAAAGCAATATGGCAATTCTGAATATACATGTGCTGCTGAAAGCAAAAAATTGGTGATTTTCTCCTCTGTGGAACAGAAACAAGTCAGATGGATATAAAGAGAAAATCCTACAAGTAATACTTTTAGAGCACTTCTTAGTAGCAATTTCAATTTGTCTCTAGCACTATATGTATTCCCAATTGTTACTCCTTTCATTCCATAATTTTTATTCTCAGATATTTCCATTTCATATCCCAGAGATAACATTTTCTCAAACATAAAAATAACATTTAGCTGCCTTTGCATGGCCCTTGAAAATTTATCTCTCACTTTTTGTTTCCCTTAGTTCCTTAGTAGCCTTGAAAAACATCCAAGTTAGCTGAATTGTAAACTGACTGTGACATCTCCACAGTAGCATAATTCTAAATGCCTATTGGATAGCTCCAATTGAAGGTTAATAGGCTCTTCAAATTAAACATGCCTGTAAAAGAATTCTTATTTATCCCTTCACTCCCAGACTTGACCTTCCTCCAGCTTCTCTACTTAGTATATGACACTACCATTATGTGGGTGCCCAGGTTAAAATTAATCCTGGTAATTTAAAAAATAACTATAAAAATCTAGTTATTTTTTGTTCTTCTCCTTCCTTAAACCTCTACAGCTACAAAATATACCCAAGTCGAATCACTTCTCTCCTTTTCTGCTGCTTCCACTTTAGTTTATCCCCATCTGCCTCCAGCCCTCTTTCAGGAGTCTCCTCATTGGTCTGTTTTCCTGTCTGCTGTTTTTAGTGTCAGCTGTTGACTCCACATAAGAACATCAGAAAAAATCTGTCAATCATGCAAATTCAAAATTTTGAATCTGTGACAGTATGGGAGAACATAACTTGACAGAGTCTTAGTAGAAGCTCAAAATTGGGAAATTAGGGTAATGTATTTATTTATTATAGTTCAGGACTTGGGCTGGGTGAATTTAAGGTGGGTCTTGCTAGACCAAGACTGGTTGAAATTGGACAGTTTATTAGAGAGTAGCTCTGGATTGGTGGGTGCCTTGAGAATAGAGTCTTGGAAAAGATGTTGCTGAGTTGGTTCTTTTAGAAACAAGTATTTCTTAGATCAATCATCTAGGTTATTTTTGCTTGGAATAAGTATCGTTTAAAATAAGAGGCAGAAAAGTATTCCGGGTTCTAATTTCATAGGCAGAAAGAATTATGTTTCCTAAGTCTTTAAACTTAACACAACTCCTCATATCCCTGCATATAATCCTTGGAAAGCTTCCCATTATAATCAGAATAAAATCCAAACTCAGATGAAAAGATCCTAGATATGCTGTTTCCTTTCCTCCTTGCTGACTTCAACTAATATTGCTCTCTCTTTCTCTTGTTATATTTCAGCCACACTAGCTTTCTCCTCCTTGAGTAAGCTAAATTCATTCCTCCCTTTGCTGGTTGCTTCTCCCCGGAGTGAGTCTGTCTTTCCTCTTATTCATGCTTCCCTCTAATATCACCTCCTCCAATTTATATCAGCCCATGAATTCAACATCACTTCATGATGGCACTCATATCTATACAAAATTATGGCCTCTACAGTCAGATAGGCTGGGTTCAAATCCGTGTTCTGCTACTTACTAGCTATAGGACCTTGGGCTTATTACTTTGACTATATATGCCTTAGTTTCCCCATACATAAAATAAGAAGGTGATGGTATCTACTTCAAAGGCTCCTGTGAGTCATAAATGAGTTCAGCTTTGTGGAATGCTGACTCCCTAAATATCAACAACACAATCTGTTGTAAAACAACAGTGTTAAGGGAGAACTTACTAGAATTTAGTAGATCTTTGGTTGTGTCTCTAAGTGGGGAAGGTCAGGTCAGAATTTATTGAGAATTGGAAGTGTGACTTAACAGGGTTTTTTTTGAGGTAGAGATTTTATTAGGATTGGATAAGAATCAGGACATAGCAATCTGGATTGGTAGAAACAGGAAAATGAGAATTTTTAAAAAGATTTTATTTATGTATTTGAGAGAGAAAGAGCATGAGAAGGGGCAGGGTCAGAGGGAGAAACAGACTCTCTGCTGAGCAGAGAGCCCAATGCAGGACTCGATCCCAGGACTCCAGGATCATGACCTGAGCTGAAGGCAATCGCTTAACCAACTGAGTCACCCAGGTACCCATGAAAATGGGAATTTTAAGAGAGGGTTTTGAAGAATCTTAGGTTGCAAATGCTCTGTTGATCCTTTCTATTGAAGAATTGATGGGACTTTTGGAAAGTCCCTATAATGATCAATCAAGCCATTTTCCTTGACAAGAAACTTGGGAAAATAAAATAATGAGGATAACAAAGTCACATTGTTGTGGCTAGTTAATAGTAGGTAGCTTTAGTCCTCAGGGTCTGATAAGGGAGAAGATGGTTTTGGTTCTCAGCACATAAAGCAGATAGAACAGTGTCTGACATATAAAAGCTTAAGAAAAGGTAAGTTTTATCATCCACCTATCATCTTCAGGTAAGCCACTGGGTAAGCATTTGTCTGACTCCCTAGGTGCTCAATAAATAGGTAGGTACTCAATAAATCACTGTGAAATGGATAAATTTTTTACCTGTGTAATTATCTGTCTTTGTAACTATGATACAAACTCAGTGAGAGCAGAAAACACATCTGTCTTGTTCATCACATTATTCCAAGAGCTTGGAGCAATACTGGGCATACAGTAAGCACACAACTTGTATTTGCTGACCATATTAATAAACTTTTGAGTGTCACAAAACTCCCTTGAGCATAAAACCAGCTCCTAGGTTCTTTCACCTCCACTAAAAGGTGTAGATCCAGAAAAAGAACACAAAATAAAAAACTCAGGTTTTTTACTTAGCATTGCTAAGTATTGGCCACAGTGACTCTATGTTCTACAAAGCCTGAAATGTTTACTATCCAGGAATTGACGGTAAAAGTTTGCTGACTTCTTACCCAGATGATCACTAAGTTCCCATTTTACACCAACATGTGATTTTGTTCATCTTTGTGGAATTGGCCAGCTATATTAAGAGCCCCTCAAAGCAAACTGAACCAAGCCAGGACTCTTACTGTGTTACGAAATCCTTTTATTTTTGGTTACAAAAATACTTCTCATTTGAGAACATATTCTACCTAACTAATCCACATCTTGTTATCTGCCCTCACCTTCATTCTGAATGGTGTTTGGTATTTTCTACTTCCTATTATGTTGAACATTTCTTTTTTCCATTGTACTTAAACTGAGTTACATAGAATAGCACAGCTCCTCTGCACTGTAAGTATTTTAGCATGACAGTTACAGGGTTATAAGGAAGCTTGACATGCCATCTAATCTCTCCTACTTCTGGATAGAACTGCATTTAAAGCATCCTTGAAGCATCCTTGAAAGGTTTTGGTTTACCATAGTCTTTAAAATTCCCAGTGAAGAGCATTTCCGAACAATTTTAGTGCATCATCTGTCCAATGATTTGTACCTTGGGTTCTTATATCTGACCAAAAAGATATTTAGAGTTGTTCCATTTTAAGACTTCAAAATACTTTATTAATGAGGCAGTGCTTCCAGCTACTCAAATCAGGTTTGTTTGTTTTTTCTTAAAATCCGGCATCTTATATCTGGAAAACCATAGTTTTTCAGATATGGCATCTTTTTTTAATTAGTTTAAAGGTAAACTTCAAAGATTCATCCATTGCATATAACACCCAGTGCTCATTCCATCTAATGCCCTCCTTAATGCCCACCACCCAGTTACCCCACCCCCCTCCACCTCCCCTCCAACCCTTAGTTTGTTTCCTGGAGTTAAGAGTCTGTTATTGTTTTCCTCCATCTCTGATTGCATCTTATTTTGTTTTCCCTTCCCTTCCCCTATATTCTTTGGCATCTTCTAAGTGTGGTGATTAAGGGGTGGGGACTGGGATACTACTGTGCTCACATGTTCTATTCTTGCCTCCATGATGTGAAATTTTCGTGGATAGGAGCAGGATTCCATTATTTCTTAACTTCCACAGTAGAGCATTTATTGAAGAATGTTCTGTCTGATCTCTTTGCAACCATCTTTATTTCAAAAGACAAAGAGAGGGTGATCTAATCAAATACTTTGTATTAGAAAGCAACCAACCCTCTCTGTACATGCATTTCCCCATATGATTAATAATAAATTAGCATTTTATTTATAGTGTACAATTCAGTTCTTTTCAGAAGTCTGATCTGGAAAACAACTAATATTTTTATCCTCCAAAATAGTTTTTGATGGAGTGCTAATTATGACCTATCTCAAGTTCAGTGCTGGGGGGGAACCATAATCATCTCATTGCTGAAGGAAGGTCCAGCTAATGAATCTCTGAGAATAGTTTCATGCTATATTCTGGGGGGCAAGTAAATGTGAAAATGCATTTTGACCAAGGAAATGATCAGTAAAAAGTTTCAGCCTTTGTGAAACAGCTACATAACTATGAAGTGAATGTCCTTCTGTACAGAAAAAAAAAAGAATAAAATATATGTCAACTCACCACACTGGCTGAATTTGGAGATTAGTCGTTCATGGTGGGGGTTGGGACTGTATTTTAAAGTAAAACTAACTTGAATAGATTTTTGTTCCCGATAGAAAACCAACTTAATAAATTAGTCCTGAGTAAAGAAGTATATCACATTTAGCAAAAGAGAACAATAAAAACAAATAGAGTCAATCTTTTTGCTTGTGCCAACCTAATTGTTGTCACGTGAGTTTCTGCACTTGTATTATATCTCAGCTCAAGGGAGCTTGATCCAGATATATTTTTTAATATAGCATAAAATATTTGTCCAATATAGCACAATAAAGACTGGAACATATTTTAACATCACATTCCTTTTTATAAAGACTACTATGGGCCAGGCTGCCCTTTGTACCTCCATTTTTACCACCAAAGTCTTTGAATCTTAGATACCAGGCTTTAATGCACGTACGTATATATAAACAGCTCTGCTCTGGCATTGTTACATGAGCATGGGGCTCTCTGTATGACCTGGGATTTAATAAGTGTATAAAAGTGAAGGAAACTGATAATAGCAACCCCTCAATTACCCTACATCCGCCTGAACACACTTCTATGCCTTGTCCTGTGCTAGGCACTAAGTGAAGACCTATGTTTTCGTGTCATGAGGCTTCACAGGCATGACATCTTGATAAGTACAGCATTAAACCCAAACTCCTTTGTCAGGCAGCTAAAGTTTATAACTAGTCACCAAAACACAGGAAGCTGTGCTTGTTTGAATGGTGTGTGTTTTTTTTAAGATTTTATTTATTTATTTGATAGACAGAGATCACAAGTAGGCAGAGAGGCAGACAGAGAGAGAAAGAGAGGAGGAAGCAGACTCTCACTGAGCAGAGAGCCCGATGCGGGGCTCGATCCCAGGACCCTGAGATCATGACCTGCGCTGAAAGCAGAGGCTTAACCCTCTGAGCCACCCAGGCACCCCCGAATGGTGTTTTTAATGTGGAGATCACTTTTATATCTGCCATTGTAGTAAAGTTCCTCATGTCTGGCTTATGGTAAGTGCTCAGTAAACATTTGCTGGATGCTGAAATGAATTATCCTAGGAGTTAAGAGGAAGAACTGAGGCTCAGAGGTTGACTCGTGCAAGGTCATTCAGCTAGTATAGGGCAAAGGCAGGAGTGAATAGGTCCTATTCCAGATAGGTAAAACGGAAACTTTCTTCTCTCACTCTCCATCTCCCTCTGTTTCTCGCCTGTGCTTGTGATCTCTCTCTCTCTCTCTTTTTAACTGTTCCAGCATTCTATAATTTAGTGGACTTCCTAAATAAATAAAAGCCCCTTTAAAATAATAAGAATCATAATTAACTATTATTGAGGACTTAATTTTTTTGCACTACACTATACTAAATGCTTAATATTTATTAACCTATATATTTTTAGCAATAAATCTACAAGGTAGGAGTTATTATCCTCATTTATAAAATACTTTAAGTAAAAAAAAAACTCCAATGTCTTTTATTTATTTATTTTTTAAAAGATTTTATTTATTTATTTGACAGAGAGAGGCACAGTGAGAGAGGGAACACTAGCAGGGGGAGTAAGAGGGGGAGAAGACGGCTTTCTGCTGAGCAGGGAGGGTGATGCAGGGCTCGATCCCAGGACCCTGGGATCATGACCTGAGCCGAAGGCAGACGCTTAACCCACTTAGCCACCCAGGCACCCTGCCAATGTCTTTTATTATAGTCCTATAAAGCTTATGGGCAGATTAAATGTTTGGCTTTAAATACCCATAAATCATTTCAAATACATATAAATTTAAAAAATTTTGACTCATAAGTAATAATACACTTGGGATACAAAAGCTATTTGAGATATATGGGGGAATAAGACAATTCTGCACGGAACTTGATTCTTCCCAGTATTATGCCAATGATGTATATGATTAACCAGTCTATCTGTTCCATATATTGAAAAAAAAATATCAAGCACAGGGAAGGAAAGTGTTAACATTTGTTCAGCAATTACTAAGTGCCAGACACTGCACTTGATGCTTGACACACTTAGGAGTCACAAGGACCCTCTGAGAGTCTTTTTAAAATAAATCCTTAAAGATGAGTAACTGAGGCTCATAGAAACGAAGACATCTGTCTAAATACTTTAACTTGACCCAGAAAAAGGTAGAAGTAAACCCATAATATTGTGTAAATCTTGTTTTTAGTGGTTTATAGGGAGAATTGTGTTTTAGGGTAAAGTTGATTTGGAAGGGTCTTGAGTCCAGACAGAATCGGGCATTCTTTCTCCTGTGACCTGGGAAAGGGGTGGGTTACGATAGTGATGGGGGTGGAAGAGGTGTGATGGAAAACCAGGTCTGTTTGGGACCAAATTTAGTTCCCTTTTAAAACACTGAGCTGCCTCCAAAGAAATTAAACTCATGACCTTGGTCTACATGAAATGAAGCCAGATAAATTAACCTGACATACACTCTTATATAAGAAATCCTTGAAAAGGAATAGCAGATGAAACTAGGGAATCATATTTCCTGTAGAAGGTTCAGGTGGTAAAAATACCAGCAAGGTACTTTGGTCCACCATATTATAATGCTATCAACATTATAAAAGAAGAATAAAAAATAGCCAAAAATTGATCCTAGAATAATATCATTGACAAAGCATGCTAACATTTCTTGCTATTACATCTTATGTTCCAAGCTCTAAAAAAAGAAAGCCTTTTAGGGGCACCTAGGTGTCTCAGTTTTTAAGCATCTGCCTTTGGCTCAGGTCATGATCCCAGGGTCCTGGGATAGAGCCCCACATTGAACTCCCCTTTGGGCTCCTTGCTCCACAGGAAGCCTGTTTCTCCCTCTCCCACTCCCCCTGTTTGTGTTCCCTCTCAATGTCTCTCTCTCTCTCTCAAATAAATAAATAAATAAAATCCTTTAAAAAAAAAAAAAAAGCCTTTTGATGCATCCCCCAGCAAAAAGAACACCAAACAAATGATCAGGAAGTGATCATTTCCAGGAAGTGATCACTTCCTGATCATTTGTGGTGGTAACAGATCATTAAAAATACTTTTTTCTCTTAATTACAGCATACAAGCAGATGTTTGAAAATAGAATTTCTAATGGAAACTGACAATTTAACCAAAGGCCAACACTGTATGTGTTTTATTTGTAACATGGATTGAGGGGTAGTGTAAGTACTCAATTAGCCCCCAAGTAAAGGAGGTAAGGAAAGAGAAGACCTTAATTATTCTTCCTGAGCAGCAAAGTCACATGCATATATTATATATGAAAGGAAATGAAAGAAAAAACAGAATTTTAAAATTCTTCACTTAATTTCATTGGGATGAGTGCTTCCGGAGGCCAAATGACTGCAGAACACTTCTAGAGAAAAAGAAAAACAACTAAAAAGCAAATTGGAAACAAAGACAGCGCATCTGAAGATGAAGGCCAGACATAAACCTAGAATAAACTAACAATGAATGATGTAAAAACGTCCATATTTGTCTGAAACCCATGGCCATGATGTGGAATAAGGGTTTTGTTAAAAAGAGGGAAAAAATTGGGGCGCCTGGATGGCTCAGTGGGTTAAAGCCTCTGCCTTCGGCTCAGGTCATGATCTCAGGGTCCTGGGATCGAGCCCCGCATCAGGCTCTCTGCTCAGCGGGGAGCCTGCTTCCTCCTCTCTCTCTGCCTGCTTCTCTGCCTACTTGTGATCTCCCTCTGTCAAATAAATAAATAAAATCTTAACAAAAAGAGGGAAAAAATTAACAACTGAAAAAAGCAATTTGTAGGATAAGATGTCAGGTAGTTTAGTAATCTAGTTGCTTCTGATGTCAAGCATTTTCTGCCTTCTGGCTCAGACTCTTGCTGCTGCTTTCCCTTCCTCCCTTATCCTTCTCATCCTCCAGTGCCCAAATCAGACATTGTCCACTCAGGTAGAATCTTTTATGCTCCTCTTCTGACAATACTGCACCATTTGCTGCCACTAGTCCTCCCAAGGTACCTAATGAATTTGCATTTCCACTGGAGGTTGGATCTTCCCTTTTGAATTCTGGAGGGCAGAAACCACATACTGTTCACTTTTTTTCACTTACTTTCTCAGTGTGTCCCCCAGTGGTTCCCCTCACCCATCCTCTAGGTCCAACCTCTATGCATTAACCCTCTCTGAACTCCAGACTCATAAGCTTTTTTTCTGTCCCTATCCTTGTCACATCCAGTCCCATCATGGAGCCTTTGCCTTCTGCCTGGGCTGTTCTTATTTCTCCTCTTTGCCTAAATTATTTCCTACTTGTCTTTCATATTCCATCCCAGAGACCTTCCAAGACCTCCCCAAATAGGTCAAATCTCCTTACATCTATCATGTTGCATACCTAGCATTTGGCACAGTTGCAATTTTAAATTTGTTTATTAGAGTCTTCCATCCCTTCTAGACTATAAATTCCATGAGCACAGATAGTCTGTCCATATTGGCTAGCATTATGTCCTTAGTCTATTGCGTAGGGCTTTGCATATAGTAGATATGCAATAAATATTTGTTAACTATATGGATAATATTGGATGTATAATATTTGTATGTTTGAATCTATGTAACATCTAAAGGTAGAAGTTAATTATTAGTGGTTCATAGTTCAGGATGTTTTTACTTAATTATTTCACTGTAACAAAGATGGGTTTTGAAATTTCACTTTTGCCATTCTCTCCCCCCCATTTTGTCTGATTCTAATGAAATTCTGACTTATGACGTTGGTCTACATTATTTCTTCCCCCAAATTATTCTAGAAACATTTAAGCAGATGGGCTGATAATAGAAGAGAAGAAAATAAACTGAGGGGGAGGAAAAGAGATTCCCAGTTTAAGGGATTTAACTATCCTTCCAAAATGATATTCCAAAAAAACCTGATTAAAGAAGTATTACATACATGGACAATTCTACATTTCATATTCAAATTTTGAGGACATTTTTCTTTGATAAAGTAGTCAAATGCTTATAAATATTGACTGGCCCATGTAGAGGCATGGAAGAAACTGAGAATTCTGGCTTGATGGATTGAGGCTGTTGGAAATTTGAAGGCTACAATTTTGATGTATATCTTAACACCACTCTTCTAATTTTGTCCTTGCTTGTGCTAGAACTTTGTGCATACAAGCAAAGAGTAAAATAAACACATCTAAAAGAGCTGAGAACTTGGAGTTCAAAGGTCATGAGTCATCCTGAAGTAGAAGTTGATGGTTGGTGTTCACAAACATTTTCATGTGGGTGAGAGGCTGACTGGAGATTTTATAATTTCTAGCACTCTGGGGAAGAAAACCCATACGAATAAGATTTGGGGAAATAACATTTATCCAACTGTTGTATACTAGACCAAAATATATTTGTCTAAATTTTTGTTATAGTCAACAGTATTGTGTTTTATTTAAAAAAAATTTTAAGGATTTTATTCATTTATTTGAGAGAGCACATGCACAGAGAGAGGGGTTGGAACGAGAGGGAGGGAGAAGCAGACTCCCCCCTGAGAAGGGATGTCAGCACTGAGTTAAGTACTTGACATTTACTAGATCCCCCAGAAATATTGGTTGAATGAATGAATTTCTGTCTCCCAAATTTATCTCAGTTTCCTCAATTTCTTTTAAGTATGTTTTCTTCAAATGTTATTACCTAGTTTACATTATGGCTTTGTAAAGATATTTTAAGTTATGGCAAATGATTTTACTATTTAGTAACTAAAGAAGGTAAAAACTGTGGTAGAAAAATAATGAAGAGATTAATTATTGCATCTCAGGTCAGCATTATCTGGAATTCTTGGTTTAAGATGAAGATTCCAGGGCCTCCTTGATGGCGCTGAAGAATCTGTCTAGAAACAAACAAACCAAAAAAAATTAATTTTAGGACCAGTGCTCTGAGTTTTAGATGATGGAGAAATGTGGAAGGAGGAAACATTCCTACTTGCATTATTTTTCATTTGGCTTTTTCATACCTGTGAAAGGGACCACTCTTGTTACTCTTCATCAGTGAAACCTCTCCTATTCCAAAGCAAAGTAGGGATGATTATTTGTATACGTGTGTATGTGTGCTTACACATGCATTTGTGGTGGGAATTATGAGGTGGCAATGAAGTTCAACTGACAAAATTTTTCTGTTTTCTCATGTCATGCCCAGAATAAATAATGAACTGTGGTGCATTAGGTATTTTTGATTTCTTAAAAAGTCTATGAGTGTTTTGGTTTTATAATGGAGTTAATGGCTGTTTTCTATGTGTTTTCCTCTCCTAGTCTTCTAAAAAAAAATTAGTCATTAAACAATAGATGTTCTAGATAAGAATTAAGATTTTATTCCTGAAGATCCTATGGTTTTTCCCTAAAGCAGAAAAGCCAAGATTTATATTAGATGCAAGAAATAAAGAGTGAAGTGAGATATGAGATATTAGATATATAACACTCAAAATCAAATTGTTCTGATACAAATTTGTTATTTAAGGAATGGCAGGACATCAAGTAGCTAGAAGTGTATATATTCAAGAGCATTGTTATACCAAAGAAAAGGGCATTTTCGAAACTATGTGCTTTCAGAATGAAGAGATTAAGAAGGGATTATTTCATATCTGCACAGTTCTTGGGGAATAGATAGGATGGGTGATCCTAACTATTTGAGCAAATGTCAACTGCCAGCAGACACCACCAGCTTACATCAAAGAAAAGTCACAAAGAAATATAAAGAGATTCATCACACTGGGAAGGGATAGCATAGAATAAGTCAGCAAGGCCGGCAAAAGAAGAAAGGATTACAAGTCTAATTTAAAAATAGTTTTGGCAAGAAGAGGTTGAGGAGAAAGCAGAGTAGGCTATAATAATATTTATAACTCAAAGATGGGCCAGACCTAAATGTATACCTTGGCCTCTTTCCACTCTCAAATGTTCTATATTACCAAAAAAGGTGCTATGATTTATACTCAGCTCCAAGTCTAGTCAGCTTTAGGTTTCCTGTGTTTAAGACTGCTTCTTTCTTACAGGAAAACCACCCTCTAGATTTCAAATCAAATATGGAATTGATGTATAAAAATAAAATTCTATTGAGACAGGCACATTTGTCTCTAAAGCAAAATTAAAAATACTAAAACATTTCTTTAACAAAGTCTTTCTAATTTCATGGAGTGCCATACATATGTTTAAGATTAATACACAGTTGATGCATGAAAATAAAATTTAGTTGAGGATAACTACTGTGTCATTAGAAAGAAAATAGAAAATTAGCATTTCTATAACAATGGCTAGGTGATATAAAAGTTCACATATGTGGACATTAACAACTAAATGCTGAAGAATTTATTAATTGATTGTGGTCAAGTTTGATTCCAAATATTTGTGCCTGGCAAGGATTTATTATACTAAGTAATCTTGAAATTAAATGGATTACTGAGAAGACTTAGTAATATATTTTAAACTAAATTAATCACAGTGAAAAAATATTTTAAATGGGCTGGGTTTTTATAATTATAATATTCTGTTTTTTTATGTAAAAACACTAGCTTCAGGAAACAGAATATAAAATGAACAATTATTTCTACCACGAAACTATAATAATTAATAAAACTGTTAATTCGCAAAATAGAACATGAGTTGATAATAGGGAAAAACCAATTTACATGCGATACCCTTTGGATATATCAGAATAAAGCCTTCTGATGATCAAAGATTATATATTCTATAATGTTGTTATCTGTTATACCTGTGCCCTTCTGACTGTGGTTAATGACAAACCTGAACTTATCTTCAAATATCTGCTTTATATTAGAGTCAAATCGTGCTGCATGCTTGTCCCTGCCTTAGTGCAAACATGTGCCCAAAGAATAGGGAAGGGACCATATGTATACCACTTTCTCTGCTTGGAAAAGGGAAAAGTAGTCCAAGACTAAAGAGGGAAGGATTTGTAAGCAGGAGAGAGCTTAAAAGTATTTTCCATCTGGTAAGGCTGGGATACCACCTATCAGGACAGCTCTGCTGGAGAGTAGGAGGTGTTTCCCTTTACCAAAAATTAACTGTTTTTATTTATTTATTTGTTTATTTATTTATTTATTTAAAAAAATCTATTATGTTATCTTGGTCACCATACAGTACATCATCGTGTTTTTTTTTTAAGATTTTATTTATTTATTAGACGGTGAGAGAGAGCACAAGCAGGGGGAGCAGCAGGCAGAAGGAGAGGGAGAAGCAGACTGCCCGCTGAGCAGGGAGCCTGATGTGGGGCTCCACCCAGGACCCTGGGATCATGACCTGAGCTGAAAGCAGATGCTTAATCCACTAAGCCACTCAAGTGTCCCGTGGAGCATCAATTTCAAAACCTCAGAAAAGAGCTGAAACAATGGCAAGGAAGGTAAAAGTGTAGAAATGGATGTGAGAACCATTTGGGGAAATAATTTGGGGGGTTGGGGACACTTGGACCTGGGTTATGTGTATGACTCTTGAGATTCTGGGTTGGGCCACTATGGAGAGAGTTACCTAGGAAAGGAAAAAATAGTAATGTCTGGTGTTTATCTGGTTTGTTGGGTGACTGACTGGCTTTATGTAATTACTTTTCTGAGAAGAGTGATGTTTATAATGTCCAAGTGTCACTGCTAATACATTAACTTAGACATATACAAATACAGCTCTCTCTCTTAGACAATCCCTTCATACTGCCCACCCCCCCCCCCCAAAAAAAAAGGAAAGGAAAAGAAACAAATCAGAAAGGAAGGGATTGAAGAAGTGAGCAGCAATTGAAGATTACATATTCTTTCCTTTTATCTAACTTCAGAATCCCATTCATACTGGGTGAAAGATAATATTGTGGCCATTTTACAGATAAGAAACCCTGACTTAGCCGGATTGAGTTCCTGGACTGCCTTCTCATGCTCAGAATGTAGCAGTGCCCCAGTTCAAACCCAGTTCTGCCCATCTCCAAGGTCAAGGTGTTTTTTTTCTTTTTCTTTTTTTTTAACTGTATGGAAATGCTACCCAAATGGGAAGAAGAAAGAAAAAAGAATGGAAGAAAAGGAAGGGGAATGGCGGGGGGCTGGGGGGGGGGATGTATTTAGAGTTACTAAAGAAGAAAGCAGCAAATTCCCATGAAAGGAACTTAACAGAGACACTTAAGCATGAGCGCTGTTCTTACCATTACTGAGACAAATTCACAGACCTCGGTAAAGGCAGTAGAGGCTAACATGGGATATTAGCTCGTCACTGGCATCCCTGGCCTACAGAAGACTTAGGCATGCAGCCCTTATGTGAATTGTTGTCAGTTTATGACCAATCCACTGCTCCCCAGATTTCTGCTTTTAGAGTAGTCCATCTCAGTGTGGGGTACTGTGAGTCCTCTCACTATTTTTGGTCTGTGGGGTAATTGAGGTTAGAGATTTTTATAGAAATGTGACTGATTACTGTTATGGCCATTGAATTCAGTAATGTAAAAACAGTCTAGTATTTTCTAGGTCTTTTCGTTTCATTTTTTCAAGTAATTTGTATTGTATTTTACAAGAGAATTTATCTGTGATGAGTTGAGAACAAAGGAACAAAAACTGGCCCTTCACCACAGAAAATGTGAGAAAGAGTGCTATAAAACATGAAAAGGGAAAAGGGTGAGAACCTGATAGGTGTTTTTGTGCTCTTGGTAACACAGACTTTCTCTTATCAATGTGATGGTTTAGCAAACTGCCTTGCCTTTACATAGCTATCTATTAACCTCATATACAAATATAATCAAATGATTTGTGCCATTTGAAGCTGCATAAGAGATGAACTTGGTTTTTGTAATTTAACAAAAAATCCAATTTACGTAACATATTAAAAGAAGCATTATCAACTTGTTTTCTCCTCAAAAGACTGTAGCTATTAAACTCCGTAATTACTGGGCGCCTGGGTGGCTCAGTGGGTTTAGCCGCTGCCTTCGGCTCAGGTCGTGGTCTCAGGGTCCTGGGATCGAGTCCCGCATCGGGCTCTCTGCTCAGCCTGCTTCCCTCTCTCTCTCTGCCTGCCTCTCCCTCTACTTGTGATTTCTCTCTGTCAAATGAATAGGTGAAATCTTAAGAAAAAAAAAAAAAAACTCCGTAATTACTTCATTTTCACTCTCAGTGTAACATTAGCAGTTTAGCACTTCAAGTATAAAAATGATTAATGAGCCTGAGAATTCATTCGCATACATATCACTTTCCAGCTTGACATAACCCTGGAGCCTGTTTTCTGTTCTCACCATAGTCATACTTCTCTAGCAAATATCTTATTGCATATTAAATGTCTAATCATTTCAAAGTATGCATAATTACAGACGTCTTTCCTGTTTCTTCTATACCAATAAAGACAACAAATCAAACGCCTTGAAATGTAACTAACTTTTTAAACAAAATTTAAAACCATAGAGAACACCTTGAGTTTTACATTTTAACTGTCCCCTCCCCCCAATTGACTTGTGCTTTGAGCTGAACTGTCATTGATCTAAAAATGTTATCCTCTCAAAATTTTGGAACATGACGGAAAACACTTTCAATTTCTATATTTATACTGATGTGAGTACTGTGATTTCAGAAAATATGATGAGCATAAAGACTGTATTGTGGATTCAAAGAATCTAATTTTATTTGGAGTGGCTGTCACAAAATATCTGCAGGGGGCTATTTTTGTCTAACCATCCTTGGCTTGCATTGGTGGCATGTCTCTTTTAGCTCTACTGAATTTCCCTTTTGATGTCCCCCAAGGTGATTCTGTATTGCTGTTCCGTCCAGCCATTCCAGAGGCTTAATATTTTTTGTGCGAACAACGATACTGTTTGTTTTCCCTTGGTTTTTCTACCCTTTTCTGTGGAGTCCATCCAAGACCGTGTACTGTCCCCACCTCAAAAACCTCTTCCCTCCACATGCTTATCACCTGCAAGCTATGTTCTGCCCTGATTCAGTACTGAATCAGGAAGATTAAACTAACTCTTGCTTAGAACTCAGAGAACTATACTTGTCAGGCGTATTGCCATGGCACAAAGTTGTAGCTGTTGGATGGTGAACTAGGCAACTCCCAGGGGACTCCGCCTAGAAAGGAAAAAAGAGCCCAGCTACAGGCCACTTGCTAAATTCTAAATCTTGTGTTCAGATGGTTTCATTCATGTAGGTAAAGCCAAATGGCATAAATATGTCCATGCCTATTTCCATTTGCTTTTTACAGAGAGACATTTAATTTGGGGACACAGTATGCTGGGTCCATTGAACAAGACAGGGTTAAACATTAATTAGAATAAATGTTAAAAATTGCATATACTCTGATAAAGCACACATAACATTATTTCACTGCACGTCTGTGCTACAAATGCAGTTTTTTTTCTTTTTAAAGATTATTTATCTATTTATTTGACTCAGAGCAATCAGAAATAGGCAGAGAGGCAGGCAGAGGGGGAGGGGGAAACAGACCCCGCTCTGCTGAGCAGAGAGCCCAATTTTGGGGGGAGGGGGCTCGATCCCAGGACGCTGGGATCATGAGCCAAAGGCAGAGAGGCTTAACCAACTGAGGCGCCCCTACAAATGCAGTCTTGTGGCTGGCCATCACTAACTGACAGTCAGATCACTGAAAATGCAAGGCAATGCAGTCAACCAGGACCTCGACTCACTGTTTCCAAGCAAAATTTTTTGGTTGTGATAACGATACTCTAACAAGACCATTAACTTGGTAAGTAGCATTGCCAGATGAAATACAGGATGCCCGGATTTTTTTTTTTTTTTAAAGGGAATTATTTTTGACCTAAGTGTGCCTCAAATATTACACAGAGTATGCTTATGCTAAATAAATTATTCTTTTATTACCTGAGATACTAATTACATTGACATTCCTGTATTGTTATTTACTAAAGCTGGCAATTTATAACTGATACATTAGGAGCAACAAAGATAATTTGAAAAAGTATGTTTCTTGAGGTTAGTGCCTAATAACATTATTCCCATACTCCCAAATACCATAGACTTGGGAGGGAAAGAGAAAGATGAAAGCGCCGTCAGCTGCGGAGGACAGCACGCGCTCTCTCGTGTTTGCCCACGTTTGTTTGCGCTCAACCACGTGAGCCTGAGTTCTCTGCGCAGGCTCACAGTCGCCCCGCGCAGGCTCACACTAGCTCCGCGCACCGGATTGGGGAGCTCACCCTGCAGGGCTGGGTGGGCTTTGCAGGCTCTGTGTAACCGAGCGTTTTGGTGCCGACCGGGGTTCCTGCTTGCTGCACCGCTCTGGTGCCTCAGAGGTTGGAAGGTGGCTTTACACACAAGGAAAGTCTTCCTCTATGGTGCTACAGGGTATCTCGTGCAAAGTTCTGTAAAATTACCTCCAAATTGCCCAGTTCCTGGCTGTGTGGATTTTGAACTTGCTACAAAAGAAACCGTGGGTCCCACTTATTTGTGAATTGGGCTAATGGAAAGAATTTCATAAACATTCCGCTTATTAGAATGGGTATGGAGAAGCTGGTGGTGAAGAGCTTCTTTTGGATTTTATGAGCCTGTCAAAGAGGAGACCCAAGAAGAAAAGAAGAGCTATGAATTGATTTCTAAGAAGGTAATTAATCCATTACTTCCAAAGGACAAAAGAAAGTTTATTAATGAGTAGTGTTAAAATGAAGTCTGTTGTTTTGTTTTATAAATGCAATCTGCTGTTACGTTCTTAGGACCATATTAAGGTCAAAAAGAGTAGTAAAGTATAAGCGAATACACGCACATATTAAATCTTTCTAATTAGAATTTTAATTTATTTCTTTTGGCCCTGTTGCTTTAGGTTTCTTGTAAAAAGGTAGACAGTTGAAAAATCAGCTGTTCTGAATGAAAACTTTCAATCAAGCTGGTGGTGCTGATTTATTTTTGCTGTCACCTGGCTTTCTTTGCTATAAAACTATAATGGATTGCTAATTGATGTCAGTAAATATGTTTGACTTTCTTCAGTCAAGATGCCTTTCCAAAAATGAAAAAAAAGTAGATTAATCCTGCCGTGTACTGGGGCTAAATTTTACTACTACTACTTATCTACTCTCACTACTCTCAGTACTATCACTACTATCTAGGAGTGGTTTCCCAAGTGTGCTATAGGTTAACAATTTGTATCTTGAATTAGTTTTATTGTAGCATAAAGATATTTATTATTTTTAATGACATGTTGATTCTACTTTTAAGCATAGTTTTAAATTCACTGAAAAAAACGATTTTTATTGAGGAAATATGTACTTCTTTTCAAGATTGTCATGATTTTTTTAATTCCAAGCAAGCGAATGGAATCATTCTTGAGCTATGGTGTCTACTGAATTAACTACTGACTTAACTGAAAATAGACATTTTGGGGGGACGCCTGGGTGGCTCAGTCAGTTAAGCCGCTGCCTTCATCTCAGGTCATGATCCCAGGGTCCTGGGATCAAGTCCTGCACTGGGCTCCTTGCTCAGCCTGGAACCTGCTTCTCTGACTCTGCCTGCCACTCTGCCTGCTTGTGCATGTACTCTCTCTCTTTGACAAATAAATAAAATCTTTAAAAAAAAAAAAAAAGAAAAGAAAATAGACATTTGGGAAATATCTACTACCCAAGATAGTTATGGTGACTAATTAGCTTCTTACCTAGATTTACAATATTGTTACTCTGTAATCTTTGTAAAATAGGTCACAAACTGGGTCTGCCTGAATCTTAAGTATAGATTTCATACGTCATGGGTTTGTACTGCAACTCTAAAAACTTACTGTCAAAGAAAACTAATACAGAATAGACAACTTTGGAAGGCTACATTGCCTCCCCAGTGTCTTTTGTTTAGTTCCTCATCCACAGCTGCTTGCTTGACTTGAACCTTGTGCCTTAATCCTGAAAGTATCCTCCTCTCTCTTTTTACTGAGAACAACTCTTTGTTCTCTCCCATACTGGTGATTCTATCCCATTCTGGTTCTCCTGTTTGTCTGAATCTGATCATCTTTTGGTGACTGTGTATCTCATCCTTTCTCTCCTCGTGATTGATATTGTCATCTCAACCTTAAGCAGTGACAGCCTTAGAATTTCTTTGTATGTAGGTGATGCTTGGGTTGCTGTTTGGATCTGGGGGAAAAGCAATTTGCTTGTACTGTAGTCATTTTTGTACTTAAACTGCATATTTATTTGGGATGGCTTGAAGGTAGTTTTGGAATTTCTTAAAAGGGGGTTCTTTCTACTCATTTCTTTACAGTGCTACTGGATTTCAGGCTGGCTCTCCAAAAGAAATGTTTTCTTACTCATTTTGTGTTCTTAGGTTTGTTATGAATTGCCATAGTTATAGCCAATGAAGGTGTTCTGGATGATTGACTTAATGTCAAAAATTCCTAGTCCTAGGTTCCAAATAGCCATGTCCATCCAACTCTTGGGGTATCCAGTTTCTCCTAGTAGGTTTCTGTAGGCAAATGCTTGCTTTTTGGAAACTGCTTATTGCCTATCATGATAACCTCTAGGTACCAAGCTTTTCAATACACTGAGGGCCAGGGACAGCATGGTACAGTCATAAGATTTGTTGTAAAACAGACCTGGAGCTGAATTTCTTTGTGTTAGACCAGTGACTTTGTTACTTAAGTTCTCTTTGCCTGCTTTGCACTTTTATAAAATGAAGATAATCATAATATCCATTCTCTTTCTTAGTGCTTAAGGAGACTAATTGAGGAAACTTAAGTGCTTGACACGTACTTCACAATCAGGAAACACTCATAAAAATTGCCCTTCTATATTATGTTGAACAAAGATGGACTTTGTCCAACATACTTTATCTGTGTTGTGGACAAACAGATATTCGAAATGCTGAGTCATTCATTCAAGGAACTTCTCTTAAGTGCTTCCAGGCCTCTGCTAAAGTGAACTGGCCCAGAAATTTATTAGAAACAATAACAGTGAAGATGACCTGATAGCGTTAAGGAAATGCAGCCCCAGATGTTAAAGAAAATGAAATAACGAGTTAATATTAGTGCAGGTGAGCTCGGAGACATTGTCGAGGCTAGAAAGGACATGATTTTAAGAGACCTGCACTAATATGAACCTGATGGATTAATGTGAAAGCTTTTGTGATTTGTTTCTACTGTACTTCTAGTGTTTTACCATTAAACACTTTGTTGCTATCTCATTGCTTGTTTTCATATACGACTCTAGTCTTGACCAACAACTCCTTGAAATTAGGTGACCAACCACCCTGTTTGCCCAAACCTGACAAGGATCCCAGAAAGTAGAGCTTTCATTCCTAATTGGGAATATGTCAGGCAAATAGGGACAAATTGATCATCCTACTTACTAAAGTAGCAGTAAGATTTTGTCTTAGTCTTTATGTATTCCAGAAACTTGTACAGTTTCTGGTGTATCAGAGAGGTTGTAGGGGAGGAGAAATCATCCCCTTCCAGTACCCTTCCAGTTTCTTGGCTGAGATGCCTCTTCACTGAAACCCTATAATAAAAGGATAGATTGACAGGAGAATAGCAAACATTAATTTAATAATACATATACCTCCTGCATACATGGGAGAAACTCAGTAAAACTGAGTAATTCCCCAAATTGGCTAGAGCCACCACCTTAGTTTTTTTTTAAGACTTTATTTATTTGACACAGAGAGAGAAAACACAAGCAGGAGGAGTAGCAGGCAGAGGGAGAGGGAGAAACAGGCTTCCCACAGAGCAGGGGGAGCCTGATGTGGGACTTGATCCCAGAACCCCGGGATCATGACCTGAGCTGAAGGCAGTCACTTAATCAACTGAGCCACGCAGGTGCCTGAGCCACCACCTTAAATACCATCTCCCACAAAGGAATATGTTGGGAGTGGAGGAGCCAGTTATGGGAGGTTACTGGGAAAAACACAAAAAGCAAGTGTGGTTGTTATGCAGGTGTAAATCCTTGCCTTCTCTGTTGGTGAAAGTTTCTAGAGATTTAATCGTTCTCTTCCTGGTGGAGAGGGAGACACTGGAATAAATGCAGATTTCCTTTATAAATGGAGATTTCTCATGATGAAGTGTAACTTCTACTCTGCTTTCAGAGCTGCTCCTGTGTCTGCAGTTTCTTAAAAATAACCTGCTCGGTGGGGTTCCTGGCTGGCTCAGTCAGAAGAGCATGAGACTTTTCACGTGGGGTCATGAGTTCAAGCCCCATGTTAGGTGTAGGGGTTACTTAAATAAATAAAACTAAAAAAAAAAAAAAAAAACCAGCTTCAGAGGCACATTTCCAGATGGTATAATTTTCTCCCCTTCAAGACTCAATAAATACTGTGGTGATCCCTTAGTTTCAGCCAGAGCCTTTGGTTTTTGTCTGGATAGTCACCTGGAAGAACTTTGGTCCTTAAGGCTGAAAAATTAGGGAAAACAGCTATTCCATTCAAAGTAGAGCTAAGAAGAAAAAAAAAAAGCCTCACCTGTTATATTGGTAAAGAAAATGAATTCTGTCCCTAATCTGTCCCTATAATTTTAAGTTAAGAGTTATTTGGACCCTGAGAATTTTCACAGTATAGTGCAATTGCCCCGTGGACTCAAGGAGAAGCATCCAGTGTTACGAAAACAGAACAAGGGTTGTAATCAGGATAACTGATTACACCCTCTAATAATATAAACTTGTGTAAACACTTAAACTTTCAAAGCTGTATTGCTCTCAACCCAGATCTTTGTGTAATAACAGTAACTTCCTTATAGTAAACAGTTCCATATGATAACTTACAAGATAGATTAAAACCCACTAAAGAATGAGTTAAATCCTAATCTAATTACCGGTCATGCAGTAATAATCATGATATGCTGACTGAGATGATTTAAATCATTATACCAAGGTGTGATACTGAGAAGAAATACACTACAAGTTAGATTTTTCGGTGGGCACACTTAAAGGCCCTGTCTTATGTATATTTATAAATATAGAAAGTACACCTGTGGTCATAATTCCCAGTGAGTCACATTGATTAAAAAATCGTTTAATTGTCCCGAAGTTTAAAATCTCTGGCCTTTTAAAATGCTCACAGTCTTAATTGCCCTTGAATTACAGTTACTTTTTCCCCTCAAGTCCTTCAAAAGGGGTCTTTTGAAAACCAAAAAAGGCATTAACAGGTAAATCAAAAGGACAAAGGAACATGGTTATTTCTAGTTCTGACTTTCAATTTTAATGACAATTTAATCTCAGAGGCCCTGCATATTTGCTAGCTGCTAAGTAGAGTATCCAAGTTATACTTTGGTGTCTAAGTTGAACTAAAATCATCAAATTCATTCTAACACACTTGCTAGCCAAAAGGATATAAGCATATTTAACAGTAAAAGCAATATTACTGATTGTAATCATTTTGTACTTTGCAGTCTTTGTTTTGTAAACGTAGACTGAATTGGTAGCCCAGAGCTCATGTGTTACTCCCAAGCTGCATTAAAGTTACTAGAGTTTTCCCTAAATGCCTGTGATGTGTACCAAGAAATTATGATAAAGAAGTCTGGATTTCCAGTCCACCTGGGCAGCAGAATAATAATCCTTCAAAACCACTGGCTGAGTTACATTTATTGAACAGGAGGGGAATCTGCAAGAACAAATTATAGAGACAATACATCTGGTCAGCAAAGAAATTTGTTTGGGCCAGAGAAATTAAAAACTTATTTTTCCAATAACATATTCTGCCTGACTACTAGACCAGAACCTGAGACCATCCTATAGATCCTTAACATGTGGGCCTTTTTCGGTAGAAGGAGCATTGGAATTACTGAACTGTTTTGCTCTGCCTTGCCAACTTAATATGAAATACGATTGAAACCAGTAGGTCTGCACTGGAATTTATTTATTTTCCAGTGCTTTCCTAAATGAGTTTTATAGTATTCAGAGCATAGTGTTAAATTGATTCACCTTTCTCAGGATGAGAATTGTAAGCAATTTGATTAGCTTTTCCCTATTTTCATCTTCTGACATACTCTCTTATAACTAAGAAAAATTATAGCTCTTTTTTCTACTGAAAATAATTTATATTCAGTAGTGGTTTTGTGCCTGCACAGAGCATAATCTCCACAGGCTTAAATATCAACATTTGTAGTTGTATGGGTATGATGGTATTAAGAACAGTTCTAAAGACAAATTATACTTTTAAATGTTCATGATACTGAATTTATCCCTCAGACCTTATAACTGAACTTTGTAAACCAGAGACATTCATACATGTTTTATCTAGTGAAGCAAGGAAGGAATGTAAAAAAAAAAAATATATATATATATATATATATATAATGTTTTTATATGAATACTAAATATAATAAATGGAGTCTGTTACCGTGAGAGAGATTATTGATTGCACAGTTAAAGCTGCTAAATGAGTGAAAAAAGCTGAAGAGAGCTGATGTCTTTTCTCTTCTCTTGAGGAAACGTTTGGCTCTAACATTTAATGAGCACCTACTAGGAGCAGTGCTGCATGGCCTACCCCCGTTCTTCTTTCTCATCAGGTCCTTAACAGCTGAGTCTACCACGGATGCTCACCCCTTTCACCTTCCTTCTGTCCAGTTTTCATCCTGGAGCTGGGCTTTGGCACCCTAGCTTTTATTTCCTCACTCTGGATTATGCTTTTAATATTATACCCCACTTTCTAGTGGTAATACAGCAGTTACAGCTACCTGCCAATCTTGCCATCCCATTTGATAGGAGTCCCTTAATTTTAATGTCCTTCTTGGACCACCTCATTTTTAAAAATTTATTTATTTAAAAGAGAGAGACACAGTGGAAAGAAGGAACACTAGTAGGCGGGGTGGGAGTGGGAGAAGGAGAAGCAGACTTCCTGCTGAGCAGGGGCTGGCTCTCAGGACCCTGGGATCATGACCTGAGCTGAAGGCAGGCGCTTAACTAAGACTGAGCTACCCAGGCGGCCTGGACGAAATCATCTTAATCTTTTGAAAAAGTATTCATGCTTGTGTGCTTTCTACTTGCTCACTTCCAGTGTCCTCTTTTAAAAGGCTAATACTGGGTGCCTGGGTGGCTCAGTGGGTTGAGCCGCTGCCTTTGGCTCAGGTCATGATCTCAGGGTCCTAGGATCGAGTCCCGTGTCGGGCTCTCTGCTCAACAGGGAGCCTGCTTCCCTCTCTCTCTCTCTGCCTGCTTCTCTGTCTACTGTGATCTCTCTCTGTCAAATAAATAAATAAAATCTTAAAAAAAAAAATAAAAGGCTAGTACTCTCTGTGTGGATAGCACATTCTGTGGCATATATTTTAGTGTAAAAGGGCATTTCCTTGAGCACTCTCTTTTGAGACTAGAGGGAGCTGAGCACAATGTGAGCCCTGGGCCCCTGCTAGTATGGAAAGAGGTGAGGTAAGACCAGATAAACTGGATTGTAAAGTATTGGAGGGCGTGACCCATGACTCATGGTGGTCATTATCTTCCCCACACTTAAATCTTTGACATTATAGATTTGCCGTGTTGAATACATGAATGAGTAAATGAATGTACCTATTTCATCAATTGTGTAGGACCGACATTGGCTATAAGGATGAATGTTACTTATTTCACTTGCTTGCTAACTTCAATTTTAAACTACGAAAGCTCTGGGTATGGTCACAATTTTTAAAATTATAAAAAAAATCTGTACCTTTAGCTGGGCTTGTATAATCAAATAAGAATTATGAGTTTTCTGGGACACATAATAGAGAAGTTAAGGTTTTCTTTCAGGGTATTGAAGGTGCATTGTATTAGATTAATACTGAATCAAACCATTTGGTTCTCCTTTGAATCTCATTTTGAAATCACTTAATGTAGTTTTTTAAATTAAATAATTACTTAAAAATTATATTTTACTCAAACTAAATAGAAGCTTGTTTAGCTTATAAGACTTGACTAATGTCCTTTTGTTCTAGGCACATTTATTCTTTTCTAATGACTGTAATTGCTTTATTAGTTTGGAGCTCAATAAGAAAAAAAAAGACATTTAAATGCCTTCTCTTGGCCAAGGTACTTCTTTGGTGTTGTGGCAAAATCAGTCTCTCTCCCTTCTTGTCCATACACACACTCACACACACACAAAATCTCCCCTCCCCCCCACATTCACTAAAAGAAATGGCATAAATTAAATGTTTATTATGTCAGTTATGGAGATAGATTCTGTGGTGATGAAAATGACTATCATGGTTCCTTTTTTATTGATTTTGTGCCAACAAAATATTTTGAAGGAGGAAAATTTTATACACTAATTGTTTTCATTATCTGCGATAAAATAGGTATAATGGCCATTTATCCTAGATTTGTGTTAACTGTCCTGATTTCCACATAGTCTGAATTATCTACCTACATTTTGAGTGATGTGTCCTAATTTTGGCTTGAGAAAATATGGTCCTATAAGAGATACATTTATTTTGAAAAAATAACCACCTTAGAATTTTACTTTTTTCTTAGATCAAAGTAAATTTATGTTTTAATAGCTTAAAAAACAAAAAAATTCAACACTCAATTAACTTAAAGTTGGAGAATACATAAATTCATAAGGTATGCATGATTTATTAAGAATTTCATTTTTAGAACAAATGAACTCACTGAACTTAAGAAATAGACTGTGCTATTTTTACATCATATATACGGATTTTATACACTTAAATCTCTAGGTCAGTGTGCCTGGGAATATGGGTTTAAAACAACACATGTATAGAATCCTCTTTTTAATTTTAATGCACAATACATATGTATATAACTTTTAAAGATTTTATTCATCTATTTGAGAGAGACAGAGAGAGAGCACCAGAAGGGGGAGTGGGAGAGGGAGAAACAGATGCCCACTGAGCAGGGAGCCCAAGGTGGTGATCAATCCCAGGATTCTGGGATCATGACCTGAGCTGAAGGCAGATGCTTAACCCACTGAGTCACCCAGGTGCCCCCACAATACATATATTTTTAAAAAATATCCTTGTTGGTATATATAGGGAAATTCATAACTAATGAATGAAAATGATGGGAAGATGGACTTATTTTTGCCTGTGTTGTGTCGTGGGTATGCCTGGGGTGTGGCTGAAATAACTAGATATCTGACCACAATATATGCCACCCTTTGAAGGTAATTCTTCAACTATGGTAGCAGCAATAAGCAGTTGTTTTCTTGGTATTTCTTCCTTTTTTACACTTTTGGGGTTCAGATGGTGAAAATGTGTCCTCCCCCCATTTTTCCTTTCTTTAGCCTACACTGAATATTTGAGACAGCTAATCTTTCCAAGTTCTATATAGTATTGCTCAAAGATGTATTTGAGGACATCCTCAAAGCATCTTTCTTTGGTAACCCTTGCTGCTTCTCTAAGATGTCATGTAATGGTTGCTTGAGCATGTCAGCTCTTTTCTGGGTGTTTGCCAAGCCCTAGTGGGTTGGTGTAAATAGGCATTGCCGTTGGGCTGAGCGACAAGCTGCATTACAAGACTTATTTGCTGCTTATATTGTGTCATTCTTTTAACTGAGACAGTATGTATATATTGGAGCATCTACCAAATGTCCAGAATTTTGCTAAGTACAGTGGAGAATTATGGGCATGGAATGGGGGAGGCATTAGTTAGGAGGGTAGTAAGGAGAAGTATGTGGAAGGAAGGGGACTGGTTTTTGAGGATAACAGCCATGTGCAAAAATAACTAGAAATGCTATAAGGACAGATAGACAGTGGTATTTAGGTTGTGCTGATTAAACTCTTTATGATGCAGATATGTATATGGGCACCTCCAAGTCCCAAAGCCTTGTAGAAGTTTAATTGTTGGGGAGAGGGGCATTATGGTAACTATAGTCCATCAGTTGTGTGAGTAAAGCTGACTTTGTGAAACGTCCTACTACTTTTTGAATTATTAATCATCACTATTAAACACAGTACTTTGATAGAAGGGCTCAATTAGAACTCACCTCCATGATTGTTAATGAAATTTTTGACTGAAATGCTTTAAGTGACTATGGCTACACCACATTTAATTTTTAATCTACCACATTTTATTTCATTGCTTCATCCTCTAAATTTAGCTGCTATAATGATTGTAAGGCATCCTTAAATTCTTCCAAAAAATCTAAAACTCAGGATTTGATATTAGGAAGAACGTGCATCTGCGTTTAGCCCTATACACTTTCCTGGTCTTGTAGAGGATGTCAGCTTCATCTCAAATTAAACACCCCAGGAATGAGAGGATATAAAATTTCACATTGGATGTGATGCACTCTGCAAGATCTTTTTATCTTCTGTGTGCATATCAAGAACACTTACTGTAAGATTTTGACTCTTCTTGAGAGGCTAGTACTGTTTTTACAGGATTTTACTAGTATTCGCTAGGTCCAAGGACTTGGATTCTGACCCTGGTTCCTTTTCTCTTACACATAGTGACAAGACGATATTCATGTACCAATTATATAACTCAACTTTCAACATTTTGATGAACAGAGGTTAAGTGATTTTTTTCAGAAGCCACACAGCTAATAAATGATGTATTTCTTACAAAGGAATATTCTGCTGTAAAAGGGAGTTATAAAATCTTGTACATCAGAAATAGGGAAATATATGTCAACTAATTTTTATTACATTAATGAGAAACGTATGTTAATAAAATGTCATTAGATCCTTTTTTCAAATACATGTTTTTATTGATTTTATTATTACGAAACTGTTAAAAATGCCATCCTTAATACGTATCTACATTGTGTTTAGAATGGCTGCATAGTTGGCTGTTGAATTGACGAGTCTTAATTTACTTGACCAGTCTCCTCTTGATGAGCACTTGATTTTCATTTTCTCTGTAGTACCAACAACATTGGTATGTGTATAATGTTTATGAATATGTGTGATGCATATGTTCAAAGATCATCCTTTCATCTGTCTAATTCCTCAGGATAAATTTCTGGAAGTTGCATAGCAATGACATTTTCCTTTCTTCCTTCCTCTTCCTTTTTTGATTACTGCTTAGTTATAGGTTGGTATTCTCAAGTTTCTGGTCTGTAGAGGAAAAAAGAAGAGGTATAGAGAAGGGAAGTTTCAATTTTCGGATAATCTGTGATGCATCAGCTACTGTAGATACAGTATTTCATTTAATCTTCATGTTGATTGCATGGACAGTTTAATTAACATGCCTAAGTGTACATTCTAAGTGGCAGGGCCAAAAAGCAACTGAGTTCTGTCCAACCATAGAACTTTGTTTTAAAATTGAAGCTAAATCCAAATAACATAAAATTAACCATTTAAAAAGGTATGATTTAGTGTAATTTAGAACATTTATAATGTCCCACAAACATTCACATTATCTAGTTCCAAAACATTTCGTCATCCCAAAATGAAAACCTTCATTCCTTCAGTCATTCCCCATTTTCTTTCCACCAGTCCCTGGCAACCGCTAATCTACTTCCTGTCTCTGTGGATTAACCTATTATGGAGTTTGTTAAACTGAATCATACAAGATATGGCCATTTGTGTCTGGATTCTTTCGCTTAGCATCTTGTTGAGGTTCATCCATGTTGTGGCGTGTAGCAGTACTTCTTACTTTTTATGGCTGAATAATACATTGTTTGAGTGTACCACATTTTGTTGATCCATTCATCTTTTGATGGACATTTAAGTTGTTTCCATTTTTGGCTACTGTGAATAGTGATGCCGTGAACATTCATGTACAAGTATTTAAATCTTTCGGGTAAATACCTAGGAGTACAATTTCTGGGTCATCTTCACCATAAAACTTTTGCAGCCTTCTTTCATAAGGGTATGAGTACTTGTAATAGAATGTTTCCTTACTATTTAAAAATAAAAACTCCAAGTTCTTATTTTTAAATATTGAATAATCATCCAGTTTAATATTGTGACAAAGTTCGGTGTTCAAAAAATTAAAGTCTTAACACTCCAGTCATCTTATTCCCAGAATTCGAAAGTTCTGTTAAAACTGTTAAAACTTAGGATTGACGAAATCAAGCTATTGTTGTATGTTGTTTAGTGTACCCTTTTGGTTGAAGGTTGACTGTGTTGTTAGTGGCCTTATCCAGAGAAACCACAGATTGGTCCCCCCCCCCCACAGATTTTTATAAATTCCCTGCATATAACTGGGGATGACAAATCATGAATTTTTAAAATCTTAGAGCTGAAGACAGTCTTTAAAGGGAATCATCTTGATGAGAACATTTTTACATATAATTGCCCAGGAAACTAACTACTCTCTAGAGACCTTGAGTTCATATTGGATTCCTATGTGACTTCTGCCTGTGTATTTTGAGACCTGGAAAATAGACTGAGGGAAAATTGGAGTGGGCAAGAGAACTTCTGTACTTATTGTCAGTGAAGGAAAGCAGCTGACATGGTTCATCAGGGTAAGTGGGCCTCATTATTCCTTAGCAGTTTCTACCAGATCAGCTAGCACAAGGAATTACCTTCTTCCTGAAGCATAAAATACAACAGAGAGGAAATAGTTCTTTTAATTCAAGGAGGGGATGAAGCACAGAAGATGGGGGAAAAAAGAAACAAAGGAGAAGTTAATGTATTTAATTATTCTATTTTTGAGATGGAGGAAACCTGAGAGATCACCTTCATTCAACTTCTGTACTGAAACAGGGAGGGATAAGCTGAAAGTCACACAGCCCCATGCTTGTGCTTATAGCCTAGTGGACTAGAATCCAGCTATGCTCTCCTATGGCATTTATATGAGTTTCCTATAGCTGCTAAAACAAATGTTTACTTCGTTAGTGGGTTAAAACAACACAAATGTATTATTTTACTGTTCTGGAGGTCAGAAGTCTGACACAGGTCTCACTGGGCCGAAATCAAGGTGTTGGTGGTGCTGCATTCTTTTCTAAAGACTCTAGGGAAGAACCTGTTTCCCTTTCCAGCTTCTAGAGGCTTTCCCACATTCCTTGGCTTGTGGCCTACCTTTCATCTTCAAAGCCAGTCATCACATCATCTTGACCTCTGCTTCTACCTTCCTATCTACTTTTCCGATTCTCCTACCTCACTCTTTTATCTACAAGGATCCTTGGGGGCACTCATAGAAAATCTGTGATAATTTCAAGATCCTTAATCACATTGCAAAGTTCTTTTTGCCATGTATAGTGTAACACATTCACAGGCTCTGGGGATTTGGACATGGGCATCTTTGGAGGCCACTCTTCTGTTTACCACAGCATGATACCTTCTTTAAGTTAAGGGGGGAAAAAAGCAGAATACATTCCTCTCCTGAGGATTTTGCAGATTTTGTAGATTTTATTGACAAATATTTTCACTCATGGAAAAATGGCACCTTAAATTTGTTACACTTACAAACTATTTTTGCTTATAATATTTCATTGTTACCTTTTTCATAAGAACAAATATGACCTGAAAAATTAAGGGAATTTTCAGAATAAGTGGTAGTTCTGGGATATGAATCCCACATATTTAATTCCAAATGCAGAGTTTGCAACATTCTACCTACTACTTGATGAAAATAATCTTCAGCACTTTCTTAATTCCTTCCAACTGAAGAAGTGGAAGGATAAGCTGTCATATATAGGTTGAACTGACATATTTCATCATGTTAAACATACCTAGTGCCTTTTAGAAGACACAAAAGTAGCACTGCTTCTGCTTTTATTTGAGAAAATACTGTAATTTGTTTCACTGTGTTGCAACTGACCTCTACTATCTTTAAAAGTTTTTTAATTTAAATTCAATTTAGTTAACATATAGTGTATTATTAGTTTCAGGCGGAGAATTTAGTGATTCATCAGTTGCATATAACACCCCGTGCTCATTACATTAAGTGCCCTCCATAATTCCCATCATCCAGTTACACCACCCCCCCACCCACCTCCCCTCCAGCAACCCTCAGTTTGTTTCCTATAGTTAAAAGTCTCTTATGGATTACCTCTGTCTCTCTTTTTAGTTTACTTTATTTTTCCTTCCCTTTTCCTATGTTCATCTGTTTGGTTTCTTAAATTCCACATATGGGTGAGATCATTGGTATTTGTCTTTCTCGGACTGACTTATTTCACTTAGCATAATACACTCTAGCTTCACCCATGTCCTTGCAAATGGTAGGATTTCATTTTTTTAAAAGATTTTATTTATTTATTTGACAGACGGAGATCACAAGTAGTCAGAGAGCAGGCAGAGAGAGGAAGGGAAACAGGCTCCCTGCTGAGCAGAGAGCTGATGTGGGACTCGATCCCAGGGCCCTGGGATCATGACCTGAGCCGAAGGCAGAGGCTTTAACCCACTGAGCCACCCAGGTGCCCCAGGATTTCTTTCTTTTTTTTGATGGCTGAGTAATATTCCATCACATATATGTATACATACCACATCTTCTTTGTCCATTTATCTGTTGATGGATATCTGGGCTCTTTGCATATTTTTGGCTATTGTGGACATTGCCACTATAAACATCGGGGTGCATGTGCCCCTTCGAATCATTGTTTTTGTAACCCTTGGATAAATACTCAGTAGTGCAATTGCTGGGTCATTGAATTGTTCTATTTTTAACTTTTTGAGGAACTTCCATACTGATTTCCAGAATGGTATGTTCCCACCAACAGTGTAAGAGAGTTCCTTTTCTGCGTATCCTCACCAACATCTGTTGTTTCTTGAGTTGTTCATTTAAGTCGGTCTGAGGTATATGAGTTGATATCTCACTGTGGTTTTGATTCGTATTTCCATGATGCCCAATGATGTTGAGTAACTTTTCATGTGTCTGTTGACCATTTGTATGTCTTCTTTGGAAATATGTCTGCTCATGTCATCTGCCCATTTCTTGAGTGGATATTTTGTTTTTTTGGGTGTTGAATTTCACGAGTTCTTTATTGATTTTGGTTACTAGGTCTTTATCTGATAAATGTCATTTGTAAATACCTCCTCCCATCCTGTAGGTTGCCTTTTAGTTCTGTTCATTGTTTCCTTTGCTGTGCAAAAGCTTTTTATCCTGATGAAGTCCCAATAGTTCATCTTTGCTTTTGTTTCCCTTGCCTTCAGAGATGTGTCTGGCAAGAAGTGCTGTAGCCAAGATCAAAGGCAGCTACCTGTGTTCTCAAGGATTTTGATGCATTCCTGTCACACAGTTATGTCTCTCATCCATTTTGAGTTTATCTTTGTGTATGGTGTAAGAGAATGATCCAGTTTCACTCTTCTGCACGTGGCATGTGGTGGCTGTCCAACTTTCCCACCACAATTTGTTGAAAAAACTTTTATTTTTCATTTCATATTCATTCCTACTTTGTCAAAGATAAGTTGGCTGTACAGTTGAGGGTCAGTTTCTGGGTTCTCTATTCTGTTCCATCGATCTGTGTTAGATCTAGTTAACTTTTTACCAACTGAACCATGTACTAAACAGTGTATTGGCTTTTATGATAACTGTAATGAGTTGACCAAAAAACACAAACAAACCAGCTTTTATGACTGGATCAACAGTCATTCTCCCTTTAATTTATAACCTACACTGCTTTACTTTGTTGGTGAAAACCCCCTTCTGCTTGTTAGCCTCAGTATCTAGTTGATTCCATCAATCCCCATGTTGCATTTAGTTATTTAAGCTGATCTTTACTTAGAATTTAGAAATCGTAACACAGTTGTAATTATACTTACCAACAGTGTACCAGCACGTTTTACTTAACAAATTAGTTCCCAGTTTATGAAACTAGGCTGAGTTTAAATTATTGAATGAGCCTACTTTTGAACTTCCATTGGTCAACTTTTAGATGTTTTATATGAAGAAGGTAACCAAACAAAACACTACCATAGTTCATTGATTCTAAGTGTACATTTAGCATGTCTGAAACTAGGAAAAAAATCTATGGTGTGTCTTCTTTTAATCAGCAGCTTCTCATTTTTGTCTTATTGTTACACAGGAGGTGGTGGTTTTTCTAACAATCATTGGCAAGTTATTTTTCATGAAATCTGGTCATTTAGGTAACTCTAAGTAGAAGTATTTTCCATTCTGATTTGCATTTTTAAGGATTGTTTACAAAGTGGAATTTAGAACTTCTTAAGATTTTCTTCATTGGGGATGCCTGGGTGGATCAGTTGGTTAAGCTGCTGCCTTTGGCTCAAGTCATGATCCCAGGGTTCTGGGATCGAGTCCCACATCAGGCTCCTTGCTCGGTGGGGATCCTGCTTCTCTCTCTTCCTCTGCCTGACACTCTGCCTGCTTGTGCACTCTCTCTCTCTCTCTCTCTCTGACAAATAAAAAAAAATCTTAAAAGATTTTCTTCATTGATGTAACTTTATTTTTAAAGTATGGCCATTTATGAATAAAACTGAGATGCAAATGAACCAGCTGATGTGACATAGTTCAAAGAATGCATTAGACAGAGTTGAATAGATGCAGTGGGATCTTAAGAGTAAAAGTAATGGGAATTTCTCTTATATAGTTCATACAACAATTGGTTTTTTGGACTGAATTGATCAAATTAACAGATTCTGCATGGCCTGAAAGTTCTATGGATCAGGGCTGTTGTTTCTCTTTATATTTCAAATCTGCCTTGATCATTCATCCTCAATAAGTCTATAACATGTTGAAGTAAATGATGTTTAAATCATAAATAATTTGTATTTTAATTAAGGATAAACAGTGAAGGAAAATCATTAAAATTGATTTTTGCCCAATTGTTGTAGCTTCCTTCTAGACCCCCAAAGCGGCGACTCTTTCCTCTAAGCCATTCTAATTTTCTCTAGAGAGATTTCTAAGCCAAGCTAAACTGAAAAGACCGGTGGTCATTTGTGATTGCCACCCTAAGAGTACAGTGTGAGCACTGAAAAGAAAATGGGTCTGGACAGTTGGTTAGCTGCAGAACATTTCCCCTTGTGCCAGACAACACCCACATACTTTACCTTTCGAGACAATAACATCAAAATTAATGCTGTTTACTATAGTAGAAGATGATCAAAATTATCTTCAGATCTTCATAAATACCTCAGTAGCCTTAGGGAAATTGGACATACTACTTTGTCATTTAAAAAATATAATTATGTTGCCTTAATTATCTAATGAAAATGGAGTTAGTCATTTTAAATGTTAAGGAAGTTTTTTTTTTTTTTTTAACTCTCCCCCCTGTCTTTTGCATCTCTGTCATCTGAATAGCCTTCCAGGGGACAATAAAAGAGATTGTGGACAAAGCTAGAGTAATTATTAAATAAGGCTTATTTTTATTTACATCATGTATTTATATTTATAGAATTTAGGAAAGTCTAAGAAATGTAAAACAGCTATTTGCAGGATGGAATCCCACATTCTCAAATAATAAAATGATTTTCTTTGAAAGAATTTTTAGATTTTATAAGAAAACCATTTTGACGGTGGGCTGTTTAGGTAATTATTAATACTCCTTTTTAGGTTTTATAGGCATGTATTTCAAAGAGTGTAACGTCACATATGTCCTTCATTGAAATCAACCTCTAATGCTTTTACATTTTAGCATAATTATTGCTCTAGTACGTAAATACTGTGCAGATTCCCCCCCAAGATCATTCCCCAAATCCTCCAAGACCACCCTCATTCAATGTTTATTTAGAGAAACAGTCACAGTGACTATTAAAGTTTTATAGGTAAGCATATCTGCTGAATTACAAATTTAGGATATGTCAAAAGTAAATTTAAACTCTGGATTTCTGTTTGGAGTCCCTTTGAAAAGATGAAATTTTATTGTACTTGTTCTTTGTACTTGGTTGAACAATACCAACTTTAGCATGGACAAAATAATTAATGGTCTCTTTGGCCAGCAAAAAACTACTTCTGCAAAATACAGTAACAACTATCTCTTGCAGGAACTACCTTTCATTTGCACAACATCTATCATGTTATAATACATCACATCTTTATTGAAGTTGACATTGTAGCTGCAAGGTGCTTTTTCATTTTTTTCTCATCATGAATCTTTGAATTAGGCATCCTTATTTAATTTGTGAAAATAGGGAAATAGGACTTAGCGGGGCTTCATGGCTTGTCAAAAACAATTGTAGTTGTATGTTATCAGTACTTTAACCCACATTTTCTGATTCTAAAAGTTCTACCATTTGTGCTACATTAAGCTACTCATTTGGTTGGTGCTTGGAATTGTGACTCAACTAAATATAATCTGTGCAGAATGAATGATAATTAACATTATCCATGTAAGAGTAACCTTGCGCAGACATTCTGAAGGTATTTCGAGTTTTGGAATTTCAGAAGAAGCTAGCTGGCTTTAGAAAAATAACACCTGTAAATTTTTTTTCTATTTTTTTTTTATTTCTTTTCAGTGTTCCAGAATTTAATGTTTATGCACCACACCCAGTGCTCCATGCAATACGTGCCTGTAAATTTTTTATCATCTTGCCCATGGTGCAAAAGTTATTGTCAAAGCTAGGTTGTGAACAGCATTCTAGGTGTGACCCAATTTTAAATTATCATTTTGTATTAGTTGGGATGGGGATGAAAATAGCCTTTAATTATGAACATGTCCTGTATAGAAACATAGACCAATTGTCTCACATTTAAGTTGACTCAGCAAATGGCAAATTTGAAAGCATTTAGTAGAGAACAGTAAATATTAATGGAAGAATGAGAAAGGATTTTCCACTCCCATTAATTTACCTCACTAAAAATTGTCTAAAATTATTTTTACTGGGGGTACCAGGGTGACTCAGTTGATTAAGGATCAGACTCGATTTTAGCTCAGGTCATGATCTCAGGGTTGTGGGATTGAGCCCCACTTGTGGCTCTGCACTTAGCACCCAAAGTCTGCTTGTTTCTCCCTTGCCTGCCACTCCTCCCTCCTCCACCCTGCTCAGTCTTTTTCTTGCATACCTTCTCTCTCTCTCAAAAATAAATAAAATCTTAAATTTTTTTTTTTACTGTTATTTTACTATGTGAGAAGTCAAAATGTCCTTTGAAACAGGTAAAATATTTCAGAAAATAAGACTTGTCACTTGTACAATTTCTTTTGCCAATGTTGTCTAATCAAGCTTTACTTAAGAGACTTAATATCAATCTTTATCAGACTTTCAAAGGAATTTCTAACTTCTAGCTCTAGGTAGAATATGCACTTCTGAGTATGCCACAATTTTCATGAAGTTGAATGAAACTCTATGCCTATTCTCTTGACAATCTGGAGATGGGAATATTTGGGTTTGTAATGAAAAAATATCCACAATTTTATGTGCAAGAACTTAGTGATCTAGGGTGCTTGGTTAGAGTCTTGGCTTAGTCACCTGCAACATGTATAGATTTAAAGTGCTACACACTATTTGTGTGTAACACAGGAATTACAATATCTACTGCTTAAGTTATTGTAAGGATTTGAGCTAAAATATATAACCCACCCAACACTGATTTGATGTATTCGAGGCATTTGATGAAAAATTACTATTATTGTCATCTTCAAAGTATTTCCTTTGCTGCCTTTAAGGACAAATATGTGCAGAGGCACACATACAAAGGCATACTAGAAATTAAAAGCTGTACATAAGGTCTAAATCTTTCATTTGGACAGTGGCTTCTGTTTTGTATGGTTGCAAAAAATTGAGTAAGAAATTATCTGAAATTTTAAGCATTAACTGTATCATCAGCAACTAATAAGCTACTCTTGGTAACTAGACCTTTTGACTGAAAGGATGGCAATAGAAAATAGTGAAAGAATGAACAGTGGATGTTCTAGGCACTGTGAATATAAAAATGAAAAGACTAAAAATGCTTTTATGCAGGAACTTTTCTTGCAACATGGGATCAGTACTGTCTTTTCCACTTAGAAACTGAGTGTTCTGTCAGGACAACACATTTCTACCTGGTAGAACCAAATTTGATTATGATTCAAGCATATGGAAATCCAAATAATAATGTTAAAAAGTGCAAATATCCCTTACATTCGGGTTTAGCTATAAACTTGCAGTGCTTATATTTCTCTTTATAAAAAACAGTCAAATACAGAGCAGGTTTTTTAGTGAATCACAAATATCAAGAGCTTTAGATTTCACATTAGAGATGTGAATGAGATATCCTACCTCACCGGCTAGAATTTAAATAATTGTACTTTATATGATATTTTATAAAATTAGAATGAGGGGTGTTAGGAGTCTGGAAAAACCTGTTTTCAAGATGCTCATTTTTGGGCTGTCTCTCGTTGCTCTCAATCTCTTCCTCCACCTGGGCTTTGCAAAGGAGTTGTTTATGTTCTATTTCCTCAAATTCCCACTCAGTCCTCAAGCCACATTATTGGCCTTTGTCTCCCAAATTCAATGGAAAACTTCTTGCTGATATCATCATGACCATGTTATTGCTAAATTCAGTGGAAATTTTCATTCCTTTTTTTATTTTAAATTCTAGTTAACTTACAGTGTTATATTAGTTTCAGGTGTACAATAAAGTGATTAAACAGTTCCATATATCACCTGGTGGTCATCACTAAGGTGCACTCCTTAGTCCCCTTTAGCTATTAAATCCATTCCCCCACCCTCCTTCCCTCTGGTAACCAGCAGTTCTCTATAATGAAATCTGTTTCTGGGGCATCTGGGTGGCTCAGTCTGTTAAGCATCTGACTCTTGATTTTGCCTCAGGTCATGACCTCAGGGTCATGAGATCAAGCCCTGTCTTGTGGATCCTGCTTAAGATTCTCTCTCTCTCTCTACCCACCCATCCCTCCCTTCCCCTCTGCCCCTCTCCCCTTGCACATGCACACACTCTCTCTAAAAAAATATTGAAAGTAAGAGTTTACATAGATCAGTGGAACAGAATAGAGACCACAGAAATGGACCCTCAACTCTATGGTCAACTAATCTTCAACAAAGCAGGAAAGAACATTCAGTGGGAAAAAGACAGTCTCTTCAATAAATGGTACTGGGAAAGCTGGACAACCATATGCAGAAAAATGAAACTAGAGAATTCACTTATACCATATATAAGTAAACTCAAAATGGGTGAAAGAAAGACCTCAATGTGAGACAGGAAGCCATCACAATCCTAGAGGAGAACATAGGCAGTAACCTCTTAGACACTGGCCACAGCAACTTCTTTCAACACATATCTCTAAAGGCAAGGGAAACAAAGGCAAAAGTGAACTTTTGGGACGAAATCAAGATAAAAAGTTTTTGTCACGCAAAGGATACAGTCAACAAAACTAAGAGGCAAGCCATGGAATGGGATAAGATGTTTGCAAATGACATTTCAGATAATGGGCTGATATCCAAGATCTATAAAGAACTTTTCAAACTCAACACCCAAAATACAAATCAGTCAAATAGGCAGAAGACATGAACAGATGCTTCTCCAAAGAAGACCTACAAATGGGTAACAGACACATGGAAAAAATGTTCAACATCACTGGCCATCAAGGAAATCCAAATCAAAACCACAATGAGATAACACCTTACACCAGTTAGAATGGCCAAAATAAGTTAGGAAACAAGTGTTGGCAATTTTGTGGAGAAAGAGTAATCCTATTACACTGCTGGGGGGAATGCAAGCTGGTACAGCTGCTCTGGAAAACAATATGAAGTTTCCTTGAGAGCTACCCTACGACCCAGTGATTTCACAGCTAAGTATTTACCCCAAAGAGATAGATGTAGTAAAATGAAGGGGCACATGCACCCCAATGTTCGTTGCAGCGATACCCACAATAGCCATACTGTGGAAGGAACCAAGATGCTCTTCAACAGATGAATGGATAAAGAAGATATACTACATACATACAATGGATTATTACTCAGCTATCAGAAAGGACGAGTATCCACCATTTGCATGGACATGGATGGAACTGGAGGGGATTATGCTAAGTGAAATAATTCAATCAGGGAAAGACAACTATCATGTGGTTTCACTCATTTAGAACATAAGGAATAGTGCAGAGGACCACAGGGGAAGGGAGAGAAAATTGAATGGGAAGAAATCAGAGAGGAAGACAAACCATGAGAGTCTTTGGACTCTGGGAAACAGACTGAGGGTTACGGAAGGGAGGGGGGTGGGTTTTAAGAAGGGCACGTGTTGGGATGGGCACTGGGTGTTATACACAAATAATGAATCGTTCAATACTATAACAAAAACTTATGATACACTATATGCTGGCTCACTGAACATAATAAAAAGTTACGTGAGGGTGCCTGGCTAGCTCAGTCAGTTAAATGTCTGCCTTTGGCTCGGGTTGTGATCCCAGGGTCCTGGGATCGAGCCCTGCATTGACCTCCCTGCTTAGTGGGGAATCTGCTTCTCCTTCTCCCTCTGCTCATGCTTGCTTGCTCGGTCTCTCTAAAATAAAATCTTTAAAAAAATAAAATAAGAGTCTCTTTCTTGGTTTGTCTCTTTTTTCCCTTGTTTCTTTGTTTTATTTAAAAAAATTTTTATTCATTTTGAGGGAGAGAGAAACAGAGCATGAGCACAGTGGAGAGGCAGAAGGAGAAGCAACTCCCCACTGGGCCAGGAGCCTAATATGGGGCTTGATCCCAGTACCTGGAGATCATGACCTGAGCTGAAGGCAAATGCTTAACCATCTGAGCCAGGTACCCTTGTTTTGTTCATTAAATTTCACATGTGAGAGAAAACAGGATATTTGTAGTTGACCAACCTACTTCAACATAGCATTATATACTGTAGCTCCATCCATGTCATTGCAAATGGCAAGATTCCATTCTTTTTATGGTTGAATAATATTCCGTTGTGTGTATATATACACATTCATCAGTTGATGGATACTTGGGCATCTCTCGTATCTTGGCTATTGTAAATAATGCTGCTATAAACATAGGGATGCATATATTCCTTTGAATTAGTATTTTTGAGTTGGAGTCTCAAGTGACTGTGCCACTCAGGTGCCCCATATTATCTGCATTTTATTTTATTTTATTTTTTAAATTTTATTTATTTATTTGACAGATCACAAGTAGGCAGAGAGGCAGGCAGAGAGAGAGGAAGGGAAGCAGGCTCCCTGCTGAGCAGAGTCCAACGCGGGGCTTGATCCCAGGATTCTGGGAGCATGACCTGAACTGAAGGCAGAGGCTTTAACCCACTGAGCCACCCAGGTGCCCCTTATCTGCATTTTAAACTCTTGTTAACAACTGATTAACCTGATCAGTCCTCACTGCATGATTTAGATGATAATCCCAGCTTTCAATATCAATTTCATCAGTGGTTACGGGTGAGTACTTTAAAGTTAAAGGATACCGTAACCCCACTTGTAATTTTTGTATCTTTCAGTATAGGCTAGTTCATACTGTGAGTAGCAAACAATTTTCGCATCCCCAAACTTCAGTGGCTTAATAGAGAAAGACTGGTTTTTCACACAGGTTATATGCTATACTTCTTTTATGGGTTGGCTGGGCCTCTCCTCTGTATTGTATTCATTCTTGGACCCTGGTTAATGGAGAAGTTATCTGGAATGTTGCTGGTTTTTAAGACAAAAGGAAGAGCATTAGAGAGTCTCCCATTTGTAATTATTCTGAAAGTGTCATCTTGTGCTCTCAACTCATTGACCAGAACTATTGAAGGACCACACTGTGCCAGTTTTTTGCCTGTTTGCTCTGAGTCCATTCTTAATCCTTCTCAACCTTGTGTTGGTTTTCTAAGGGACCTGTTTTCCAAGTTGTCTTGCTCTTTGACTTCCAGGCGCTTTGGCCATTGGGAAATAGAGGTGGGAGAATGGAAGGCTGGAGGAGTGGAGAAACTAGATGATTTCAGTTTTGGAGGGCATCAGCGGCAGCAGCAACTTTTCTGATTGCAGCTGCTAACAGACAGATCTGAGCCACCCAGAAGAATGTGGTTCCATTTCCCCCAAGTGGCTTTTGGGGTCTGGTAATACTACTTTCTCTTTGACTCTCTTC